>NC_134548.1:39633537-40258537 GCF_050624435.1 Tenrec ecaudatus | reverse complement strand
TGTGACTTCTCCACTGTGAGGAACATTTGGAAAGCTGTAGAGGGATGACAATGAGGTCCAATGACTATGCAGGTGTGTAGCTTGGACAGTATATCTCGGCCTAGGAGAGAAGCTGGACATTCAGGGATTACTAGGAAGCTATGAGAAAAATAGAAGTGATCCCATAGGCACCTGAGAGGTTCAGTAAAGTGTTTAACTACAAGTTTTCCTGACACTCCCGGGATGGAGCACATGCCAGGAGTCCAGGGAAGGAGATAGGGACAGAGAATGTGGCCCCAGTATCTAAAAGGAAATTCACTGACCTTCCTGCCACGTCTATGCTCACCCTAGGCTCCAGACCAGTAACAGTTATCTCTTGCTGCTGGGCCATCCGGACCGGGCACCTTCAATCCTCCTCCTCCGTTATTAGCTGTAAGTTGGCCTGTAGGCACCCCTCCTCCAGGTTTTTGGCCTTAGGACAGAGGCCAGCCCAGTGGCCAGTCTGCTTGTAATGGAAACATTGCGTCCAGGGAGGCTTGTTCTGATTAGGGCAGTTCCTAGACCAATGACCTGGTCACTGGCAAATGTAGCACTTGGTACCTGGTTCAAAGATCTGAGAAAACTGGGAGGCCTTCAACGGACGTCGGTTATTAAGTGCAACCAATACCTGGGCATGCCTGATGTCCTTCCTTCTCTCCTTCTCCCAGGCGGAGCCTCTCCTTCCTGCTCCCTATTGTAGAAGGTCGTATTAGCACAAGCAACCATCTCCTCTAGGGTAGCTCCTTCAGGTTTCTGCACTAGTTTTTGGAGTTTCTTGTGAATGTCTGGTGCAGCCTGTGTGAGAAACTTTTCCCTGATTAAGACTTGCCCCTCATAGGATTCTATATCTAGAGCAGTATGCTTCTTCAGGGCCTCCTTTAGTCGCTCTAAAAAGCTTACAGGAGACTCCGTAGATCCCTGGTGAATCACTGTCACTTTGGCATAATTAATGGCCTTTTGCCTACCTGACTTAAGTCCATTTGTGATGCACACCAGGAAGTGTTCCCGTGCCCACTTGTCCTGAGGCTCACTATGATTCCAAGCAGGGTCAGTTAAACGAACAGCAGTTTCCCCTACAGGGTACTTTTCATCCATCACATGTAACTCCTCTGCAAACTTCCTAGCACCTTTCAGCACTTGTTCTTTCTCAAAGTCTGTCATAGTCTGTCCCAGTATGACCATTACATCCTTCCAAGTTAAATCATAGGCTAGGTTGAGGTACAGGAAGTGTTTTATGTACTTGTTTGGGTTTGTTAGAGTAACTGCCCAAGTCATTTTTAATTTGCTTGAGTTCAATTACAGGTAGAATGTTCAGGGCTGTTTCAGGGTTGGGGGAATAGTTGTCCCTAAGTCCAGGGTCCCTTAGCGGGGCCTGGGTACACTGGGAACGAAGATCTTTGCTGCTCCTCAAAAGAAAAAAATGCTCTATTATGGGATCTCCACCCACGTAACCATCATTCCACAAAAATATTCTAGCTGGTTCAGGGTTGGAAGGGAAAGTGTACCATTGGCTGGCCATGGTTATCCTTTCTCTAAAAGATACTGTGGCCAAATAGAGTTGCAAAGCGAAATCAGCTTCTGTTTGTCCAGTCTCTCCTGATCAAATCTATCCCAATTGGACAGGATACATCCAAGGGGGAAATTCCTAGGTGTCGAGCTGGTAAGTGTCATCTAGAAAACACAAAACAAGGAGGCTATTGAGAGCTTGATGCCTCAAGGTCAATAACTGCAGCTTCAGCGCACACCTCTGGGGTGCTGTGAATCTGAGGCCTCAGGCAGATGCCCCCACCTGAGGGAAAGGGTCAAAGACCAGTCGCTGCAGCTGATGTTAGGTCTGACCATTTTCTAGACCACAAGCTAGGAGGGCCATTGTTTGGTGTGGCCCCATCACCTTCAAAGATGCCTGCCGGCAGGAGAAATCTCTTAAATCTCTGAAGTGAAGTGACGTCTATCCGGCAGCTCAGGGAACCTTTAGGGAAATTGGAATTTCTGGCTGGAACATCGTGGAGGCAGAGCTGATTAAGAGCTGTCCGAAAAAGTGATGGAGGCAGCATCAGTGAAAGGCGAAAGTTAACAGTTACTGGGGCTCAGCTTCCGAATGCGTTTGGCCTAGACCTGAGCAACGGAAAACCAGGCAGTAGCATGAAACAAACCCACACTGGCAGAACACTAAAGCAACTTGTTTGAAAAACCAGGAAAAAGTTAAAGGGAATGGAGGGGCAAAGGGAAACATTCGGCTCCTGGGACTAGGCAGGGCTAACCCCGGCTCTAAGCAACCAGCTACCTAGGCACTGCTCCTCCACGTGCTTGGAGCGGTGGGCGCCATCTTGGCAGGACCATGTGCTCGCCCTGCAGCCAAAATGGCAGACACCCGGTGGCACTATGCTGCCAGGGAACGGAGACTCACGTGGTCCGGAAAATGGTGGCCTCAGCTTGCAGCCTAGCTGAAAGCCAGCATGGAGCCAGCTACCAGAGCCAGAGTCCTGCAGAAACCAGCAGGGTTTACATGGGCACACCTAGCCATCCAGCTGGCCAGAGCACAAAGCAGACCACTGAGACTGGAAATGGCTTTGGGAATCAAAATCCTCTCAGCCTGCAGGCAATAGCGTCCCAGCCCCCTCCCAGAAATCCTGCCTGGGGAAGGCAGGCAAGTTCCCGGAAAGGCAAAGAAAGGCAGACATAAAATCCCCATACACCAGCAAGAAAAGGAGAAAAGACAGATACAAAAGGATGGGGCAGCGGTAATACATTACGAGTGTCCCCATGAGTCGGTTCAGGGAGCCATCCGTCTCCAAGGTGTTGCTGGAGGAGTTCAGCCTGGCTACCTTTCCAGCTACGCGCCATCTCCCGAGGGTGGTGAGGTGAGAAAGAGTCCAGAAAGTATCCAAAATAGTTGAGACCAGGATGGGAGGGACCGCTCCTGGAGCCAGCTTACCTTATATCAGAGTCATGGTACTACTTATGTTAGATCTCACAGGGGAGAGAAATATACCTAGGTCCTTGGCTCTGCATGAGAAAGAATTCACGCTGAAGCCTGGTTTGTGATCCAAGTGAGTTTTATGAGCGTTAGAAGAAGTTTCAGGTTTACACAGGCACCCACAGGGCTTCTCCTGAACGTGCAGCCTGCCAGGAAACTGCTCACAAAGTCACGCAGTCAGCTCCAGGCTCCTGCCTTTTCAATTATTCTGCGGGGAGGCATGGTGGACGACCCCTGGTCGACCCCATTGGCTGACTTGAATTCTCCTGGCCTAGGTGGGCCAATCCAGGTGCAGCGTCCACCCAGATGGAACTGGCAGGAAACCTGAAGCTCTGAGCATGTGCAGTGTGCCACTCCTTTTTTTCCATAGCTCGGCCCTCTGGGAATGCGTAATGTATGTGTCGGCCCTTATGCTAGACTACCTAACATAGCTTCTCTCAACCTCTCTGCACCACTTTCCTGTTGGCATCATTTCCAGTCTTTCACTAGAAGGAGATCAAGACATTTGGGCAACCCAATACAGACCCAGTCTCCCATGGCACATTATTTTCAAGGAGGAGGGGTGTCAAAAGGACACTAGGCAGAAAAACCAGCTCTGATGGGCAAAAATTAGGTAGTTTAATAGACTGTACATTTAGAATAATTGTTCTTTCAAGTGATAAAACCACAATAAAAAGTATCCCTGCTGTGTAGACTGGGAGCTGCTGCCAACTTATCCCTGAGATTGCTCATGTACCCGAGGACACAGTACAAGAATGAGGGCCTTCCGATTAAAATATACAGAAATACAAACCCAGGATATTTCTATTAAGAAATAAACAGTTAAAATGCACAAGATAGGTCATTCACACACAGTCAGTGCAGTTGGCATTCTGGAGAAAGTGGGACCCAAAGTGCAGTTACCCAAGGGAGCAAATCAAACCGTATTGGCCCAGAACGAGGTGGAAATTAGCATAGGAGCCAGGGGTCTGCAGCTGTCCCCAATCACCTCTCTTTCTCCTATATATTATCACAACCCACTTCTAGGGGCACTTTGAAGAACCTTGTCCCAAGAGTGGGCTATAAGGAGACAAGACATGGAAAAAGCCTGTCCTACCCCAACGACATTTCTTCTCCCAGAATGTAGTGAATTTGGTTGAGATCACTTGAAAAGGAAAACTTCCCTATCCAGGTCACTTTCAAAAAGCAGAATTTTGAGCCAGCACACCCCAGGCTTGGCGCGGGGTGAGTGGCTCCTGGGGCCCAACGGCTCAGGCTGGCCTGGGCAGCCTTGCAGTATGGCCCTGACAGGGCATTGGCACCTGGCCTGATCCTTGGTGAAATTCATAGTGGGTGCTAGGGCGACCCAGTCAACCTCGGGCCTAGAGAGGTGACCAGGGTGGGACTCTGTGGAGAGAGACCACAGTGGCCACCCCAACCGCACTGCCTTCCTTGACCTCATACATAGAACATGGGGAGAAGGCCAGAGCAGAATAGCGCCAGTTCTGGCGGTGGATGCGAGAGGGGTAGGATATCAGGCTGAGCTGACTTGTGACCTGCAGCCCTAGGGGTGGCCGCCCTGTCGCTCACCTCTCTCCGCCTACCCCTTCTGCACAGAGGAGTCCCTCCCCACCCCCACACCCCCGTGCCAGGATACCCACCATGCCCAAGCCCACCAGCAAAGACTTGGGCTTGGAAGAGAAGTTCAAGATACTGATGGGGTTGGGCCCCTCATGGCTATACGCTAGGTCCTGAGAAGACAAACACAGGGAGTTCGTTGTCACAGCCGAAATCCTGAGACTGAGTGTGCTGCTAGGGCCATGGATACTCTACGCTGAGGGCAGGTGAGCCCCACATAGCTGGGTTCATCTGCTCCTCTCAGTCACCAGGTCTCTGTGGGAGTTGGACATAGGTGGACCCCCCCAGCCCTACGGACACTTCACCACCATTCCTTTGGAGACTCAAGCAAGTCTGGATCTTGATGATTTGGTCCAGGAAACCAGATAAATATTACGAATCTGGTAGATGAACCGCCCCCCATCACACGTGGCTCTAATGCCTAGTCTACACAGCTGATTAAGGAGGCCCACTCCCTTGTGTATGTGACACCACACTCTCATGCTTGTTGGCCTACTCATAATCAGATGAATACCATCAGCTGGTGAGCGGAGATCCAGTTCTTAGTGGGTATGTTTACCAGAAGGTAAAGGAACATGCGCACTTCGAGAACATGAAGACAAGAGGCAGAGCAAGTCGTGTGATCCCGGCTTGATGAAATGTCTGGAATGAACAAATCTGTAGGGGTATAGAGTAAATGAATGATCACCAAGGGCTTGGGGAGGGAGCCCTGCTGGTGCTGTTGAGTAAGCTTCAGGCTACTAACTGCAAGGTTGGCAGTTCAAACATACCATCTACTACTCAGGAAAAAGCTGAGGTAAAGATGCACAGCTTCGGAAGCCCTGTATAGGGTCATTGTGAATCAGAATCGACTGAGCACCAGTGGGTTTGGATTTTAATGTGAAGGGCTGTGGGAAAGTATGGGGAATTAATACTGTTGGGAGTTAATGAAAGTATTCTGGAATTTAAAAGTGGTGATGAGAGCCCTGGTGGCACAGCAGGTTAAGTGTTGGGCTACTAAAAGAAAGGTCAGTGATTCAAACCGACAAGCTGTGCTGCAGGGACAAGATGACGCAGTCTGTTTCCATAAAGATTTACTGCCTTGAAGAATCTCAGGGGATAGTTTGACTTTGTTTTATAATATCCTTGTTTGTACCCATTCCAAAGAAAGATGACCCAACAGAATGCTCAAATTATAGAAAAATACTGTTGATATCGCCTGCAAGTAAAATTTTGCTGAAGATCATCTAACAATGGTTGCTGTAATACATTGACAGGAAGTTGCCATATGTTCAGGCAAAATTCAGAAGGGGATGAGGAGAAAGGGATATCACTGATGATTTCAGATGGATCTTGGCTGAAATCAGAAAATACTAGAAAGATGTTCACTTGTCTTTCATCTGCTATATCAAGACATTCGACTGTGTAGGTTATAACAAACTATAGATAACTGAATTCTTTGCCCCTTGGATTTAAATATTGGTCTGAATGGCTAAAATAGAGTAAAAGTAAAACTGAAGTGGATGTGGAATCTTTAGTGACCTACAAGTTCATTTGGAACTTTTGAAAACTAACAAACAAACAATGAATAGCCTTGAAAAGAATGAGAATCCCAGAACACTACATTGTGCTCATGCAGAACCTGTACATCGATCAAGGTGCAGTCGTACAAGCAGAACATGGAAATGCTGCATGGCTTACAATTAGCAAAGGTGCTTTAGGATTGTATCCTCTCACCATACTATATTTATCCAATCTGTATGCTGAGAAAATAATCAGAAGAGATGGGTTATATGAAGATGAATGCTGCATCAAGACTGGAGGAAGGATTACTAACAACCTGTGATATGCAGATGACACAACCTTGCTTGCTGAATGTGAGGAGGACGTGAAGCACTTGCTGGTGAAGAACAGGGACTGCAACCTTCAGTATGGGTTACAACTCAATATCAAGAAGACACATATCCTTGGAGTTAGACCAATACATAACATCTGGATAAACATAGAAGATTGGCATTGTCGAGGATTTTGTCTTGCTTGCATCTACAATGCTCATGGAAGCAAAACTCAAGACATCAAAGGATACATTGCATTGGGTAAAATAGCTGCACACGACCTCCTTGAAGTGTTGGTAAAAGCAAGAATATTACTTTCAGGAGGAAGGTGCCCCTGATTCAAGTAATCATATTTTCTCTTGCCTCGTGCATATGAAAGTTGGACATTGAATAAAGAAACCTGAAGAATGGTTACATTTGAATTATGAACATTGAAACTACCAAGGACTTCAAAAGAACCAAGAAATATGTCTTGGGAAACG
This sequence comes from Tenrec ecaudatus, assembly GCF_050624435.1. Classification (NCBI taxonomy): domain Eukaryota; kingdom Metazoa; phylum Chordata; class Mammalia; order Afrosoricida; family Tenrecidae; genus Tenrec; species Tenrec ecaudatus. The sequence goes on along the minus strand of NC_134548.1, from coordinate 40,251,629 downwards.
TATAGTCAGAATGTTCCTTAGAGGCGAAAATTATAAGACTCGTGCTTTGGACCTGATGTTAAGAGAGACCAGTTCTTGGAGGAGGACATCATGCTTGGTAATATCGAGAGGCAACAGAAAAGAGGAAGGATTTTGACAAGATGGATTGAGACAGTGGCTCCATCAAGGAGCTAAAACAGAGAACAATTATGAAGATGGCACAGGGCAGAGCAGGGTTTGGTTTTGTTGTGCACAGGGTCACTATGGGTTGGGACTGACTTGACAGCACCTAACGTGATACTGTGAGCAGATGGACTTCAACGACAGTGGGTTTGGTGTTTATGTTTGCTGGATGCAGAACCTTATAACTATACTAAAAATAAAAACAACAAAACATTGCCCCTCCCCGCCAAAAATAATCCCCAGATACTGGGGGCAGAGCCTCAGATAAAGCAGGTAGAATTAGGGGATTTCTCCTAAAAGCACTCACTTGAATTTGGATAAAGTCTAGTTGGAGTTCCTTTGCTTCACTCCTTCCTACCCAAAGGGAAGAGCAGGTGATGATCTGGGCCCCAGCCTGAGACGTATGGCAGTGCCAGCTGCCCCCTACCACCCTGTCTCACGTTCTCCACACTGCCGGTGATGCCTCCTCCTTGGAATTTCCCTATAGCAAAAGAGTAGCTCCTGTCCCAGTGGCTCAATTCTGGGCCTTTGGGAGCAAGGCAGACTGGCAAGCTCTTCTTCTTCCCAAAAGTAAACTGGCTTTTCCTGTGAGCTGGAGGCCTGCTGGGCACTCAGTGGACAAGAGGCTACCAGATGGTTGATGCTTTGGCAGAAGTGATACTTTTTAGGCTCGGATGGCAGCTTTCATTCCTTGGCATGATGGTCTAGAGCAGTAGTTCTCCACCTTCCTAATGCCACGTCCCTTTAATACAGTTCCTCATGTAGTGGTGACCCCCAACCATAACATTATTTTTGTTGCTACTTCATAACTGTCATTTTACTACTGTTATGAATCAGGCAATCCCTGTGAAAGGGTTGTTGGACAACCACAGGGGTTGAGATCTACAGATTGAGAACTGCTGGTCTAGACGTTCACAACTGCAGCTCCTGTCTCCTTTTGAACTACGCTACTGCACCTTCTTTCCTTTTGGTTGTCTCTCACTCCCAATATAGAACATCCCACCAGGTCCTGTGACTCGGTGTGACACCTTAGGTGAACTTAGGGTGAACTCCACAGCTTCTCCCTCCTTCAAACTCCAGAAGCCCTCATGTGCTGCTTCCTCAGGTGCACAAAGACGTCCATCAGGGGGTTGAGTGTGACCAGGGCTCAGGTGGTCATGGACAGGAAGTGGAACACCATGTCCACTTTGAACCACCTACAGATGGGGGCGCCAGTGCAGCAACTGTGGCTCCCCACTATGCAGGCTTAGTTCCCCCACCCCCCACCCCTTCATGGGCTGCGGCCTCTGGAGCACTCATCTGCTGCCTTGAGTGTGCTTCCAGTGTTTCATCAGTTTATTGAAACTTTTCAATTGGCAGTCCATCAATTCTTGAAGTCTTGTTTTTGGTCAATGCTTTCAGTGTAGTTTGAACTTCCTTCAGCACCATTCTTGCTCATGTGCTACCTCCTGAAATGGTGGAATATTGACACATTCTTTTTGGTGCAGTGACTCTGTATATTCTTTCCATGTTCTTTTGATGCTTCCTGCTTCATTCAATACTTTTCATGTAGGATCTTTGAAGATTGCAACTTGAGGCTTGATTTTTTTCTTCAGTTATTTAAATTTTCTTTAGTTCTTTCAAGTTAAGATACGTTGAGCATGTTATTCCCTTTTAATTTTCTACTTCTAGGCTTTTGAACATTTCATTATAATATTTGGTTTGGTCATTTCAAACCGCTCTTTGAAATTTTCTATTCAGTTCTTTAACTTCATTATTCCAACCACTTGCCTTAGCTACTCTGTGATTAAGTTTCAGAGTCTCTTGGCATCCACTTTGATATTTCCTTTCTTGCCTGCCTTTTATAATGATCTTTTGCTTTCTTCATGAATGTTCTTGATGCCCTCCCACAGTTCATCAAGTCTTTTGTTTTTAGTGTTCAATGTGTCATGTATTTTCTTAAGATGTTCTGGAAATTCATGTGGGATAGACTCAAAGTTGTATTTTGACTCTAGTCAACTTGTTTTTAGTTTCTTCAGTTTGACCCTGAATTTATATATGAAAAAGTGATGGTTTGTTCCATATTCAAACCTGGTATTCAGCTTTTCCATCATTTCTTCCCACAGACACAAGTCAACTTGATTTCTGTGTATTCCATCTGGAGAAGTCCATATGAATAGTCACCTTTTGTATTATTGGAAAAAGACATTTGCTATGAGCGAGTCATTGGTTTTGCAAAATTCTATTATGTGATATTCAGCTTCATTTCTATAACCAAGCCATATTTTCCAATTAGTGTTCCTTCCTTGATGTTTCCAACAATTGCATTCCAATTGCCAATGATTATCAAGGCAACCTGATTGCATGTTTGATCAATTTCTAACTGAAATAATTGGTAGACTTCTTCAATTTCTTCATCACTAGCTTTTGAGGTTGGTGCTTAAATTTGAATAACAGCTGTATTGATTGACTCTCCTTGAAGGCAAATATATATAATCCTCTCACAGACAGGATTGTATTTCATGATTTATTTTGGGATGTCCTTTCCACGAGCATGGCCTATTCTTCCATTATGTGGATTACTTTTTTTTTTTTTTGCTGTAAGCTGTTATAGGTTTCTTTGTTTAGGCCTTTGGTTTCTCTGGTTAGATTTCATTTGTATTTATTTCATCTTCGGGTGGTCATTATCAATAGTATTGTTTTCCTGATTTATTTTTCAGAGTTCTCCTTGTATAGGTTCCCAAATATTATTTGATCTCTTTTCAGAAAATAATTACACAGTGCATCAACTGGGTGGTATTGCACACTTTAGGAAATACTGCTGTAAAGGAATCTGATAGATTTTTCTATGTAGATCTTAGATTTTTCCTCCTGGTTGAATATTTTAGTTAGTTATACTGATTTTCTTTGAGTCTTTTCGATTTTTCATGCATATGATCATTTTATTTGGAAAAAGAGATGTTTGCTTCTTTGTTATTTAAGATGCCTTCTAGTAGTTTCTCTTGTCTTAAAGTGCTGGCTAGGGCTTCCCACATAATACTAATTACAAGTGGCGATAAAGGACATCTTTTTCTGGCACATGCTCATAAGAGGAATGCTTTCAATTTTTCTCTATTGAGACTAATGTTGGATATTTGTTTTGTACATATGTTCTTACTTACTTTTTAGAGATTTCCCTTCTATTTCTATTTGGGGTGTGTTTTTATCAGACCTGGCCTTTAGATTTCATCAAATGTCTTTTCTATAGGGTGGGGAAGATCAACTAGATAAGGAGCTAGACAGTGGAGCTGTGTTAACTTGAGTGAAATGGAAGACAGTAGTAGTCCACAAGAGGGAGAATAGGAATGAAGGAGCAGGTACAAGGCAAACTACTGGGACTTTGTTGAATAGTTTGAAATGTTGACTATAAATTTGGTGATCTAAACTTAAAATCCCAAACAATTTAAAATAAAAAATTATATAAAAATGACAGATGTGGAAGAATTTGAAAATGTATCTGACCGTTACAACCTTTTCTCTTTTTTTGGTGACAGGATTTTTGAAACAGCAAGAAAAAGTACAACAAATTATAGGTAATCCCTGGCTTACAACGTATTTAACTAGGACAGTACTTACGATTATGGTGTTATTATTTTGAGTGCTCTTCATTCATAAGAGAGCTTCATAAAATGTTGTAGCTTTGGTATGTTTGATGATGTTATCAGTCCCAGATGTACAATTACAAATATTCAATGAATTTCTGTTCAAGTTACTTCCAATAGCTGGCTGTGAAGAACATCAAATTATTAGGTCATGCCAAAGTACTATGGATTCCTCAGAATGGAAGCACATCCTAAAATGAGGTCTACCTCTAAATTATACTTCCACTGCTGGAAATGCTGTGGTAGCAGGAAATAAAGATGCAGAAGAAGAAGAAAATGGAAGGTGAATATAGGACAAATTTGGCACGACAGGGGTCTTCAGGTAGCAGAGACTGCCATTCCTAAAAGATGGAAAACACATGAGGTTAGCCCTATGAATGTCTGAAATCCCTAATTGTCTTTTCAATTCACGGCATAAAAAAGGGAAGAGAGCAGAGTTATCATTTGCATGGATGGTGTAAAGAGACTTACACACAAATGATTACTATGTTGTCTTATTTGCTAATTTTCTACTTGATTTCTACATTCCAATATCCTTTGCAATGACTACACAGAACTCTCAGACAATATTGATGATTAAACAGTTAGAGGAGTGGGAGGAAATTGGCTACTAAACAGTGAATTGGAGAGATGACTGTAGATCAAAATTGTAAACCTGACTTGAATGGTTAAAACCTTATCAGTTGATCGCCCTTCTGGTGCAGGTTAGGCCAGATCTGATTTTCTACATTTTTTGAATTTTTTAACTCATTTTATTCGGGGCTCATACAACTCTTATCACAATCCATACATATATCCATTGTGTCAAACACATTTGTACATTTGTTGCCATCATCATTCTCAAAACATTTGCTTTCTACTTGAGCCCTTCATATCAGCTTCTCTCCCCCGCCCCCGGGAGCCCTTGATAATTTATAAATTATTATTATTTTGTCATGTCTTACACTCTCCGATGTCTTCCTCCACCGACTTTTCTGTTGTCCATCCCCCAGGGAGGGGGTTATATGTAGATCCTTGTGATCGGTTACCCCTTTCTACCCCACTGTCCTTCCACCCTCCAGGTATGGTCATTCTCACCACTGGTCCTGAGGGGTTCATCTGTCCTGGATTCTCTGTGCTTCCAGATCCTATCTATACCCGTGTGCATGCTCTGATCAAGCTGCATTTGTAAGGTAGAATTGGGATCATGATAGTTGGGGATGGCGGAGGAAGCATTAAAGAACTAGAGGAATGTTGTATGTTTCATCATTGCTACGCTGCACCCTGACTGGCTCATCTCCTCCCCACGACCCTTCTATAAGGGGATGTCCAGTTGCCTACAGATGGACTTTGGGTCCCCACTCCACACTCCCCCTCATTCACAATGATATGATTTTTTGTTCTTTGATGTCTGATACCTGATCCCATTGACACCTTATGATCACACAGGCTGGTGTACTTCCTCCATATGGGCTTTGTTGCTTCTCAGCTAGATGGGTGCTTGTTTATCTTCAAGCCTTTAAGACCCCAGACACTATATCTTTTGATAGCTGGGTACCATCATCTTCCTTCACCACATTTGCTTATGCAATCACTTTGTCTTCAACAATCATGTGGGGAAGGTGAGCATCATGGAATGCCAGGTTAATTGAACAAAGTTTCATGCATTTAAGGAGTACTTTAGTGGAGGTCCAATATCCATCTGCTACTTTAATACTAAACCTATACATATATGCACATAGATCTATTTCCCCATCATCATATATAAATATATTTACATATGTACATGCCTGTGTTTAGACCTCTATAAATGCCCTTTGCTGCCTAGTTCTTTCCTCTATTTCCTTTTACTTTTCTCTTGCCTCACTGTCATGCTTAGCCGTCATTTGGGCTTCAGTAATTCCTCTTGATTATATTGCCCTTGATCAATCCCTTCGAGGTCTCTTACACCCTCCTCACCACCAATTTTGGATCACTTGTTGCTCTCTTGTCCTTGGGTTTGTTAATACCCACTTCTTTTCCCCATCTCTCCCTCTCCCATGTCCCCCCTGGAACTGTGGGTCCAGTTGTTTTCTTCTCCAGATTGTTTATCCCACCTATCTCATCTAGATAGACCTGCAGAGATTATAATATGCACAAAAACAAGACAGAGCACAACAAAGTAACAAAGCAACCACAACAACCCAAGTAAAAAAAATAGAAAAGCCAATAAATAGTTTAAGGTTTATTTGTTGACCTTTAGTAGTATTTTCTGGTTGAGTCTGATGGGGTGCCATGCCCTGGCTCCAGAGTCTATTTTTGGTATTCCCTCAGGACTTCCTTGCTCTGCTCCCCTTGCTGTTCTGTTGCACGCCCTTAGTGCTTGGCCTCCTTGTGGTGGGGGCAGATAGGGCGCAATTCCCACACTCTGTCTCCAATGTTGTCCCCTGTAGGGCTACTTTGTTGTTGTTGTTTATTCGTTCATATTGGGGTTTACCTCAGATGTGGTATGTCATTCAGGGATCACCCTCTTGAATATTTGTTACATATTATTCTGTTTTTCAGTATATGAAACCCAGGATTGATGAACCTATAGGTACATCAAGGAGAATAAGGATTTTGGGGGGTAATGGGTATTGGCTGGGGTGGTAAAATGGAGCTGATACCAAGTAGTTCATGAATGAAAAGAATGCTCTGAAATTGATTGAGGTTGCAATTGTACAATACTTCTTGATGTGATTGAACTATGGAATGATATAGCTGCATTAACTTATAATAAAATAGTTTTGAAAAACAAGATATTATTAAGGAATTAACAGTTAATTATGCCAGTAAGAAGTGCTCAGGATAGTTGTTTATCAGGACATATTACAAAGTCTTTCAGGTCTGCCAATAAATGTCCAAAGGGGCATACCATTCAGATGTAAGAGTCATCCAAAGGCATTCAGCTAAACTACATGGGTCAATAAATGTAGCTCCCTGAATTACGTTCCCAGAGGCACACCACTCTGCTAGCCATCCTCCTACACAAAAGCACTCTGTTTTACTTGCTCCGTGGGTTGGGAAGCACACCACTCTGTTCCATGCTTTGGCTCCTGATTCTCATGCTGCTCCTATGATATTATTATAGCTGCTATATGGATCCAAGGGGTTTAATGGACAGGGATCTCAAGTCTAGAGAATTAACTCTGCTCCTAGTTCTTGCTGGTAAGGATAACCTTCCCTCCGATGACTCATTTTACATGCCACAGGACGGCATTCCAGGGAATCCTGGTCACAATTTACTCATACGTGAATCCTATCAGTATCTCCACCCACCTTACCATATCAATTCATGGCAATGTTGTTTGGTGGGAGTTAGAGATTTCAATTAGTAGAAGCACATTAAATAATTCACTACATCTGCACTCACAACAGCTGTACTTGAAATAATTCCTAGCTGAAATCAACTCACACTTTCATCAAAAGGTGAATAGATAGCTAGATGGTGGTAGATTCATAAAATGGGCACTGTAATTAAAAGAAACAAGATGCATGTTGGCATGGCCAACAGGTTCTAGGGCAGTCCTTCTAGAATCAAAGATGGGCATGTGATACTTGTGGTTTCCTGTGCACCAGATAATCTCAGGTGTATATAGCCTTGCAATCCTCAAAAAGGGGCTGCTGCTGAGCAATAAACCCCTGAAACTGGACAGTAGGGAGTCTGGTCCAATGAGGACGTTCGGTTTTTGAAATTGGAACTCATATGCCTAGGTATAAATTGCAAGTACTGGTGTGAAGCCAAACTGCCTTACTAGTACTTGGTAAAGTCCAAGGACATGCTGAAGTTCCTCACCTCCCTGAATAGCTGGAATTGTGTATTTGTGAAAGGGTTGAATGAATTCAGGAGAGGTAGCTCACTATGCATTGATATGATCACTGAGGATTTTAAGACGGACCCTGTCCCTTTGATTTACTCCAACAAGGACTCTCCTGCCCCAGAGTTGTCAAAAGAAGATGTCCAAAATTTCAACCCTCTGTTCCAAGTTCTCAAAGTTCCAGCTGGCATGAAAAGCCTTCATAGAGGGTTTGGTTGCCCACCTGGAGGCACATTCCTTGCATCCCTATTTGATCTGGAAGATGCACTTCCTGTAGAGGGCCTTGAAGAGGTACTGAGAGGGCTGCGTCGTCACTAGCAGCTGGAGTATATCTGAACTTCTTGTCAGGATAGCAAGAAAAGAGCTTTCAAAATAACATCCTAGAAAGTCCTGCCTGAGCCTTCCCAAGCTGCCTCCTATGACAAATCCAGATGATTGCCTGAAAGAGATGAAGGACGGAGAACCCCCAGCAATGTATTCAAAGCAGTTGATTACTTTTTCAGATGGGTAGGTCCCTTCTGATGTAAAGGTATTGATAAAGACTTCATCAGGCAAAAGTTTCATCCTTGCAATGACTGGGAACCAAACTTAGGCCACTTATCTAAAGAAGGCAGTCTGGATCCATCAGTAATGCATACCAAGTGGATCCTCTTCTCCTTGTTCATTACATTCATTTTCTATATCATCACATCTAAACCATAGCTTCTAATGCCAGTTATAATCTGATGACCTCTCAAGAATCTTGAAAGTATGATGGACTGCTCAAAGAACCAACAAATCTGTCTCTTGAAAGAAGTATAGCCAGAATGCTCCTTAGCAGTGAGGTTGGTCAGGCTTCATCTAATACACTTCGGGCATATTGACAAGAAAGACAAGTCCCTGAAGAAGGACATCATGCTTGATAAAGTAGAGGGGTGACAGAAACATGGGAAGGCCCTGGACAAGGTGGATTAATACAATGGCGGCAACAATATTCTCACATGTAAGAACAATTGTGAGGGTGACACGGGACTCAGCAGGGTTTTGTCCTGTTGTACATAGGGTCTCTAAGAGTCATAATCAACTCATTGGTACCTAATAATAATAAATGACATACCGATCCATTGATCTTTCACTTTAAATATGAAATAGAATTTGTGATACACTATCAACCATGATGACAAATTCTGTAGTTTATTAATATTTTATATTGGCCATCTTTTTGAGGTTAATCAATGTCTCCTCAACTATGAGATAAATATTGATATATCTTTTTCTTAGATCTTTGTAACACTGTGACTATCCTATATTTGTATCAATTAATTATGAAAATTAAAAACCCACAAATATTGTCTAAAAACAGAATTTTTGTCTAAAAATAGAATGAGCTCATGATATCAGCTACAACATGGGAGGGAACTTAAAATAATTGTTTGGGTTAAAATAACACTTGTATAATTAAACACTTAAATTAACATTTCAATTATCTAATTTTAATAATTAAATGTAAAGTAATTGCTTAAGTTCATGGCCAAATAACATTAGCCTTGTTTAATGTTGCAATTGGCATCTCTATCAGGACTCCAAAACTGGATTGAAAACTACTTATCAAAAGTATGAAAAATTACTTATGCTATTTTTCTTACTTCCCAAGTAAGATATTTCAAAATGTACACCATATCCATAACATTTTATTAGAATTGAGCGTGTCCATATCCTGTAACAAAGGTTCAGAACAACAAGGAGCTAGGGAATCATGGAGCATATCATGTACAACCCAAATCTTTATAAGCAACATCAAAGATTCTCACATAATTTTGAAAATACAATTAATCTTTGCATGTTATTCACAGCAATTTTCAATCCATTCATAAATGTGAAATGAGAATTCATGCAATTTCTGTGCATTTCAACATAACAAAATTCTCCAGGACCGCTATATTTGTAGCTAGCAAGAGCAGTACTACAGATCTCAGGTGCACTTCTGATTCCAATAACGAAAGAATCCATCTGCAAGGCAATGTAGATTTAATCCAAGTGAGAATGTACCGTCCGCCCAATGTTTTCGTGAATTGTGCACCCATGCATTCAATTTGTCAACTCAAGGTCAACACTTTCACTTCTAATCCAGTGCCTTAAACACAAGTTTATGTATCCACTGAATATTATTTTTCTAACAAGCTCCAAAATAATCTTTCTTCTCTTTGAGAATTGTGTTACACTGGTTGATCTGCAAAAGCAAAACCTGTCATATCTATCTACCTATCTAAATATAGATATATGCCAAAGGTACTACAAATGAGTTGATTATGAATCATATTCACCCTTAGGGGCAGGATAGACCTGCCACTCTATGGCCAAGCCCTTTAAATCTTTGCTAGAGCAAACAGCCTCATCTCTCCCACTGAATGACCAGTGGGTTTGAACCACTGATCTTGAGGTTGGCGGCTCTGTGGGAGAAAGATGAAGCTGTCAATCAAGGTCCCACAAAGGAAAAAAAAAGTTTGCTTATCCCTTAGCCATATCTGTTCATAATAAAAACTAGTCTGGGTAATTCAACTATATCATAATGCCAATATTTACATGACCAAGCACAGAAAAGTTTATTTCCTGCTCCAGTTATAGTCCACATATGTCTATGGAAGGCTCTATTTGTTTCTTATAGTCATTCAGGGACCCAGGCTTCTTTCATCCCTGGCGGCATTAGAGTTCTCCCCTGCATGCTCTCCATCTGACCAGTAGTGAATAAAGAGACAGAGTATGAGGCTTGCATAAAATATTTGATGAGACATTCTTAGAAGAGGTGCACGTCACTTCCACCTGTGTTCTGTTGGCCATACGTAATTTGATGGTAACAATAGAAGGATGCAGAGCTAGAAAATATAGTCTAGCAGTGTGCAATAAAAGTAGCAATATTGTTGAGCACTCATAATCTCCATTTCATAGAACTACTTGCATAATTTTAGTTACCTGATAAATTATTTGTTCTTTGCTTTAACTGTAAGCAACACAAGGAAAAGAATTCATCCTCATATATTTGGTATTTCCAATGATGATGGTTTCACCAGTGTTGAGGGAGACTCCAACTCATGGAAAACCCATGCATAGCAGAATATAGCACTTCCTGTCTGGTACCATCCCCATGATCTCTTGCAGGTCTGAACTTTGTGATCTATACATAGGAATTTCATCAGGCTATTTTGAGACATAGATGGTCAAGCCTTTCTTTCTTCAAATCCATTTTGTCTGGAAGCTTGTTGAAACAGTTCAGTATCATGCAACACACAATCCTCTCTCACAGATGGGTCGTGACTGTGTATGAGGTGCATTGGCCAGGAAATGAACCTAAGCCTTCAGCCCACTTTCGATTATTAAATCTAAATCTGCAAAGAGCTGGTGATTTTCTAATCTTAGATGATAATTAAAACTTACTGGGATCCTCCCCATACATGATCACCAGGATCAATACTATCATGGACTTCCTACCCATCATGAACAAATCCTCAAACCTCCCATGTTATTTCTTACCACCTGGACTCTTTACCTCAAGTGATTGTGTCCATTTTCTATTCTGATCCAATTCCAACATTTCCCAATTTCCTATATACTACTACCCTTCTCACTACCCTCCCTTGGAATACAGCTTAATTTCAGGAAAATCTCCTCTCTTTTAAATACATCAGGCAGGATGTTCCCAACTTCTCTTTGTTCTAAATGACAGCTGGTTACTGTGCAAGAACACTGGCCTTCCCATAGCACTATAAGGTAAGAGTTATTTCTCATTTGCTCTTATTTTCGGTTTATTGTGGATCCTAAAAGTTTTGCTGATGCCTTCCTTGCTCCCCCCTTGCCATTGTCAGAACCTCTGTCCTCCATTTTCACAAAATACCACTATTCCTTTAAAATATTTCCTTTGCTGCAATCAACTGTGGCCTGCCATGCAATTTAACCTTCTGCTTATTGCCAATGGAAACATAGGGTTGTTTTTGACCTATAGAAGGATGTTGGCAACATCACTGTAGAAATGAGTACTTCCATGGTATCAATGAAGACATCATTGAACTTGTTAATTTTGGTATTCATACAGGGCAGAAAGTCAGTATTTCTAGGATTTTGATAAACTAGAAAGGCACATGAGTGAATGAAAATGATGAGGAACAAGGGCAGGAAGAGAGAAAGATTGAGAGATGGAAACATTCACTGAGAATGTGGGAGTGGTATTAGGCAGTCTTAGCAGTGTTGACTTGATGTTGAAGGGAAGGAGAAAAGTGGAGATTGCTGGACTTGATAGGTTTGGGAACCTCGCGGAGACCCTAGCACAGCGGTTTTTCAAATGGTGGGTAGTAAACCCTTTGGAGGTTGAACGACCCTTTCACAGGGGTTCGACCATCAGAAAACACATCTTTCGGTGGTCTTAGACACAGAAACACCAATCCTCTATCTGTCTCCAGGCTGGTCTGCCCATCTGAAGATATGCTCACATATGAGTACCGGCTTGAAAACTGTTACCCATAATACAACATGCTTCAAGAAACATTTTATTTATTTGTAATTACAAATAAATATTTCATAATATATAATTATATATTGTTTTGTGATTTATCACTATGCTTTAATTATGCTCAATTTGTATCAATGAAAATACATTCTGCATATCGGATTATTTACATTATGATTCACAACTAGCAAATTTAGAGTTATGAAGTAGCAACGAAAATAATTTTATGGTTGAGGGTCACCACCACGTAAGGAACTGTATTGAAGGGTCGTGGCATTAGGAAGGCTGAGAGCCACTGCTCTGGCAATTTGGCCATTAATTCAGAAGCAGTCACCGAGGAGGCTGCCGTTCAGTTAAAGCTCCGCAATATTAAATCTAGGGATTCCTGAGCGGTGCAAAAAGCATGCACTAGACTGCGATGGAAAGAGTGCTGGTTTGAACCTATTCAAAGACATCTTGAAAGATAAGCCTGGTGAATAGCAATTGATAGGTTGAACACAGCCTTGAAATCCCCATGGAGTAGTTGTGCACTGCACACATGCGATCACTATGCATCAGAGTTGACTCAATGACAGCAAAAGAAATGAAATACATTGACACTCAAGTCAGAGCAATATGTAAATAAGGGTTCAGAAACACCAAAGGACCGGTTGGGTTCTTAGTGATTGCTCACGCACTCCCCACAACTTGTTACATGTTAGGGACACCACACTCATACACACAGCAGATGCTCAGGCTTCCCGCCTCCAACAAGTTCCCTGGAACATGGTGCTGGGGCTTGCCGTCCTGGCCCACCCACTTGCCCATACCTGCCAATAGTGAATGCATCCAACATCTGGGTCCTAACCCCTCGTATGCACACATCCTTCATACGGGTCCAAATCGCTGGGTTCTAAGCGGATCTGACATCTGGGTCTTAAACCAGGGCTGTTATAACGGTTCTGATTCCCACCATTTGAATCAGCATGGATTCTGGCCGTGGAGCCAGGACTCCCTCAAGCACAGACTGCCCCCTTCAGTGCTCCATCTCTGACTGTGCCCTGGCATGCACATCTTCACCTCAGATGCAAGAGGGCTACCAAGAGGAGTGCGAGGCTGCCATCAACCAGCAAATCAACCTGGAGCTCCGTCTCCCACACCTACCTCGCGATGGCTCAATCACTTTGCCCGCAAAGACGGAGCCCTGAAGAACTTGGCCGACTGTTTCACGCAGCAGTCCCACAAGCAGCGCCAGCACGTGGAGACGCTGATGCAGCTGCGAACCAGCGCGGAGGCCGCATCCAGTACTGCGACATCGCCAAGCCTGAGGAGGACCCGATATCCGCCACGGGCACCACCTCCCCCTGCAGCAGAGCTTCCACCTGAGCCTGCGGGCCTGCCTGGATGGCTGAGAGCAGGGCGACATGCAGCTGTGTGACTTCTTGGAGAGCCAGTGTCTGATCCAGGAGACGGCTGCTATGCAGCAGCTGGACGCCCACCTGACCAACCTACGCAAGTTGAGTGAGCAGACGAACCTCCTCAGCAACTGCAACCCCAAGGACAGCAACAAGGAGAGCTGCCCACCAACACAAGGTGACTCGTTCCAGGCCCACTCAGGGTTGCTGCAGTCACAAGTTCACTTCCCTGCTGCAGTTTCACCAAGTTCACTTCTCTTTCTTTTCCCTTCCAAGTTTGCCATTGCTTTCAATAAAGAGCTTTGTTTCTGGGGGTAAACAAATAAAGTATCCTGGTCATTTTTGTGTGTGCCACACTCCTTACCTTAAAGAACATGCCGAAAATAATCCCCGTACAAGCATCCAGAGGTCCGCCCCACCCCCACCCCATCCCCCGTGCATGGAGCGCTGAAGTTATGCAGATCTAGATATCTGGGGGTTGAGGTCGAGAAAAGCTATATCGGGAACACTTGCAATCACAAGATTAATCTTTGCCTTATAAAAAATAAGGGGTGGGGTGTGGAGTGGTCCTTGGGTATGTGAGCAATGCACTGGCTTCATGAAAGCGGTGTCATGGGGGAGTGGTGGCAGGGTAAAGGGAATGAAATGGGACAGAGCTAAAAATTAAAAGGGGTCTTTAATTTAGCCAAAATTGTTTTCACATATTAAAATATGCAAATATTACTATTTGCTGAATCTGAGTATCAAACTGCAGAGGCTGACGAAGCAGACATGGCAGAATTCCTCTTTGATAACCTCACCCTGGATGTGCAGCAGGTTTCTGTATAAACACAGAGTGCCGCAGTTCCAAAATATTTCACTTATTTTCTTTTCTCTTCCATGATTGTCATTTTTCCAATTATGTGATTTAATACTAGAGTTTAAGAAGTCAGGTCTTTTGGTCGTTTGTGTTTGTGCAACATACTCACATGTTAAGATCAGGGCAAATTCCTGTACAAATAAAATCTGGTCCTGCTGTGAAGGCAAAGCCTCGAAGTGGATGAGGAGTGTGCTCAGAGAAGTAGCCAACCTCACAGAGGGAGGGATAGAGTGACTATTGGGGGCCTTCTGAAAGAACTGTAATGCAAGTCAAAGACAGTGAAGAGAGCTAGTAGCCAGGGAGTGGCCGGGCAGAAAGCCCTGGCAGGAGAGCAGGTGTGACAGCATAAAGCAGATGCTCAGAAAGCACTGAGGAGAGCTGAGCAGGCTGCCACCCAGGCCAGGAGTAGGGCTCCGTATCAGCAGAGAGTCCCAGGGAGTGGAGGTCAATTGCAGGGAGGTCCATCAAAGAGATGTCATACCACTTGTGACCTGCTTTCTATTTAACCCTCGGTGACCCAGGCTGTGTGACTGGGGAATCTGTCCTTTCAAGAGCATGGCAGCCCTTATAGGGCATACCAGAAGGACTTGAAATGGAACTTCCACTGGATACACTGAGATTTACCTGTAGCCCTTGAACTTAAGAAACAGATGACTTCCAGCCTGGAACAGTGGAACTAGTGGTCACTGGACCTTGGTTGGGATCCCTTGGTTTGTGGGTGCCCAATGAAGGGTGGCCCAGAACAACCATATATTTGCCATTTTGATGCCCTCCTTGCTTTACTATGACATGCATTAATCCGTGGGTGTAAAATGGTGTGTCATCTTAGTTTTAATTTGCATCTCCCAGGTAGACAGTGATCATGAGCATTTTTTCATGTGTTTGTTAGCCATTTGAGTGTCATTTTTGGTGAAATGTCTGTTCATGTCTTTTATCCATTTTTTAATTGGGTCATTTGTTATTCTCTTACTGATATACTGTTGAGATGCATATATTTTGGTAAGTAGAACCTTGTCTCCGGTATCATTGGTAAAAGCCTGTTCCCAATCTGTGGCTCTCGTTTTACTCCTTTGATGAAATCTCTGGATGTGCATATGTGATTTATTTTTAGTAGGTCCCAGTCATCTATTTTGTTGATTACTGTGTGTGCTTCCTTTATTATACTTGCTTGATAGCCTTTATGTATGTCCTGCAATAGGGGCCCTTAAGTTTTACCCAACTTTCTCATTAATGATCCTGATACCTCTGGGGTTTATATTCAAGTCTTTAATCTATCTTGAGTTCATTTTTTGTGCATGGGGAGAGACATGGCCTCTTTTTCATTCTTCTGCATAAAATCCAATTTATCCAACATCATTTGTTGAAGATACTATTTTTATCCAGTTCTATAGTTTTTTGGTTTTTTTTTTTTTGTCGAAGATAAATTTCCTGTCGGTAGATGAATTTACTTCTGGGTTTTCTGTTTTGCTCCGTTGATGTATGTAGCTATCATTGTACCAACATCAGACTGTTTGACTACTCTGGCTATGTGGTAGGATTTTAGGTCAGGTAGTTTGAGGCCTTCTATCTGGTCCTTCTTTTGAAGAAGTTCTTTGCCTATCGTGGGTCTCTTCCCTCTCCATATTAGTAAATTGCCCTATGTTCCCGAAGCCCAAACTGATAGTTAATGTGACCAAGACAATATGACCCTAATCCTCAAATTTAATGTTGGTAACAACCCCAAAAGCATAAGCAAAAACCTTAAGACCAACGTTAGATCCAGAATGTGGAAGTGTGAATGCCTAGGTGGAATGAATTACACATGCAGTGCTGACTTTCAACAAAAGTGATTGCTATGCTTGTGCAGCTTGTAGATCACAGACACATGTGGTTCCATTTCCCCTTGGTTGAGAATCAGAACCAGTAAGAAGGCACTGCATGATGGCTCTGTACTAGGATAAAGATGCTTGGGGAAACCGTACTCGTAAGAGTTTACCGTTGCTCTTCCCTGCACTGCAGCAGTACAACCAGAGAGCTGTCCCCTTGGTCTCCATAGGGCAGATGAATAACTCTTCTTGCATCTCAAGGCAGGGAGGAAAGTTCACAGTACCCACCTGAATGCATAGAAAACCTGCATGCACATTATAAATGTCCTTGGTAACTTCACAGTAGCAATTATTCGATCCTCCAAGTACCCTAGGTGGAGGTCTTGTGGTGGTGTGCAAAGAAGAGCCTCTGAGGTTTGCTTCCGTCCAATTTAACTGGAACATGTGCCTTGGTTCAGCTGGAAAATCCTTCACCATGGTGTTCTGAGAAAATCCCAAATACAGAGACCTCTCTGTGAGCCTTTTAAGCTGCTTGGTTATACAGACTCCATTGCAGACCTTAGGAAAGTTCCCAGTGAATTTAAAACTAGAAATTCAATAGCAGCAGGGTTCAAAAAGATGCTTTTTTAGTGGTCAAACATGAACACATATATGGACTGGATTAATTACATCTTCTATAATCAAGGAAGGTTCATAAACTACACCAGAGATGCGCTACAGGGGAAAAACAACCAACAGGGATTATATGTGTAATGACTGGAGGTAGATGTTGCACCTTCATTCCCCCAAAGCACAGCTCCTGATGGAATCATCATAAGAGCCCTGTGGGGATTAAACAATTTAGCGAATTGCCCCAGAATGCTAGGATTGATGGCCCTTACCTGGATAGAGTGCTTTGGAGAGTGGGAAAACATAGCTGCTTCAATTCTCACTTCTCTCCTATAGTGGCTGGAATTTTAACAGCAGTTGGATGTTGTATTCTACCCTGTGTTTGAGGACTACTTCAAAGGTTAATCGAGACCATTGTGAGTAAACAAATGTCCACAGCATGTCAACAAACCAACCTATTACTTTTAGAGACGTCCATAGAAGAACACTCTATGAGAAGGAGAGCCAACAGATATTAGATAAGTCTGAGAGACGGAAATGAAGATGAGACCAAGCAATTTAGAGAAAAAGAAAAAAATTGTAAGAAATACGTCACCAGGCTGGTCCATCTATAGCAAAGAGAGCAAAGAGACAGGTAGTTACAAAATAATCAGCTCACCGATTGATAATGGACAGGACAATCACTAGAGCACAGGCAGTTGTGGTATGCATTGTGGGAATCAGATGAATTAAGAAAAGTAGGGAGATGGGGGAAAAGTAGGGGGATGCCAACAAACCCCGGGACAAGGAATGAATAAGTGATTTAAATCGATGGCAAGGAGGGCATAGGATGCTTGAGGGGGCTCGGTCAAGGGCAATGTAGCCGAGAGGATTTACCAAAATCCGAATGAAGGCCAAACATGATAGTGGCATGAGAGGAAAGTAAAAGGATATAGAGTAAATAACTGGGAAACAAAGGACATTTATAGAAATCTAAATACAGGCATGTATATACGTAAATACATTTATAAACAATGACAGAGGAATAGATCTATGTACTTATATTTGTTTATAAAATTTTACAATAGCAGGTGGACATTGGTCCTCCACTCAAGTACACCCTCAATGCAAGAAAAATTTGTTCTACTAACACAGCACTCTGTTATGTTCACCTTCCCTGACAGGATCTCTGAAGACAAAATGGGTGCCTAAGCAAATGTGGTGAAGAAAGTTGATGGTGCCCAGCTATCAAAAGATATAGCACCTGGGGTACTAAAGGCTTGAAGATAAACTAGTGACTCTCTAGCAGAGAAGCAACAAAGCCCACATGAAAGATGTACACCAGCCTGTGTGATCATGAGGTGTCCATGGGAGAAGGTATCAAACATCAAAGACCCAAAACAAAAGAAACAAACAATCAAAAAGTATATCAATGGGAATTAAGGGGAGAGCAGGGTGGAGACCCAAAGTGCACCAGTAGTCAATTGGACACCCTTTGTCAGAAGGGCCACAAGGAAGAGAAGAGCTAGTTAGGGTGCAGGATAGCACCGATGAAATACACAACCTTCTTCTCGTTCTTTAACGCTCGCTCCACCACAGTGACCCCAATTCTTTCTTATAGATCTGGCTAGACCAGAACATGTATACTGGTACAGTTAAGAGCTCCCAACATGTGGAATCGTGTGTAAGTCTGGGTACTTTAGAGGAACAAATCCATAGAAACTAATGTATAAGAGAGTTTTATATAAAGGTTAACTGCACATCAAGAAAATACCCCAACTTAGTACTACCCAAGCCCACAAGTCCAACATTAACCCATATGTCTGACACCAATCCACAAAGTCCTCCTCCATCTCACAAAACAAATGCAATGATGCTTACTGCAGGAGGAAAGCTGAGTCAGTGAATGTGTAAGCATCTTAGCGCTGGCAGGGCTGCATCGGGGTATGTCTAGCACCCAGGGCTGCATTGGGGTAGGTCCATGTGGCTTCTCTTCAGGGATGTCTTGCAGGAAGTGAGCCTTGCAAGCTGAAGCAGGGAACTGGCTAAGGCAGCTGCAACTTGGTCTGACCATCAGAAAGCAAGAGATCTGATAACTTGAAAGGCAGGCTCACCAAGCCATTTATTCCTCCGCTGTTCAATTAACCACACATGTGTTTATTGACCAGGTTGGCACAATAAACTTTAATTATCTCAAATCCTGAAGATATAGACCCCTCAGGACCAATAAAGGGAGTAACGATACAAGGAGGGTAATGGGGGGCATGGAGTAAGGGGGAACCCATAAGAATGATTGATGTATGGTCTCCCTCCCAGGGGGACGGACAGCAGAAAAGTGGGTCAAATGAGACAAGGGTCCGTGTAAGAGATTAAAAAAGGGAATAATTTATAAATTATTAAGGGTACATGGGGAAGGGAGAGGTGGAGGTGTGATGAGCTGATGCCAGGGCCTCAAGTAGAAAGAAAATGTTTTGGAAAAGATGATGACAACATATGTACAGATGAAGTTTGACACATGGATGTATGTATGGATTGTGTTCAGAGCTGTAAGAGGCCCTCAATAATATAAAATTAAAAAGAAAAGTGGGTAAGGTTGAAAACTCTTAGGTAACATTGGTGGAATCTTTATAACCCCATAGTACTCAGCTAATGAGGAACCCAGGAAGAGGTTTGTGAACAAGAGGATAAAGTGCTTTCAGAGAAGCTTTGAAGTGCCCCTCCCCTTTATAAACCATTAATCTCCTGGTTTGTGCACCTATTTTACAAAACCTAACAATTAAGGCCTCTCTCTCACTAAAGTTAGTGCAGATTGGATGTCTTCAATGTCTGTAGGTTAAAATTCTGTGATATTCCATTGGTAGGCTCATGTGTGACAGGGCAGTCTGCCCCAGCTCCCTCTTGAGGGTCCCATTGAGTCCAGCATGGATTAGGGGATTAGATTTATCTATTTATCAAGAGGAACCAATACAGTGTCTGGGATTTTGATAACGTTTCTCATACCTGAAAACCACAAAAACTGCCCCAAAGTTGAAAAGCCCACATCCCTGGAGTTCAGAGTTTGTTGGAATGGGCAGCTCAAGGGGAGGACGGAAAGCAGCAGAACATGTGGAATGTGACAAACTCTGATCCCTGTTACTATCAATGCTTGTGCAGTCCCCGGCTGGGAGCCATCTAAGCTCCCGTGTCTCTCCATTTCCACTCAGCAGCAGGCCAGGTCACTGTTGTGCACTCCATACCCCATTCCTTCCCTTGCAACCATAGCTATAGCCCCCTGGCTCTGCTCTGTGTCCATTCGGCTTGCCCTAGCCCCAGGCCCACCTGGCTCAGCAGCTGGGTTCCCCACCTGCCCATCTTTATTTGCTTTCCTGTGTACCTGCCTTAACTCATTGGCCCCACACCATCTCTCTGGTGCTCAACTGCTTCTGTTCCATCTCCATCTGCCACACTCAGTTTGGCTTCCTCCAGTCCAGCTCCCGACCCTGTGGCTCTTATTCTATTGACATCCTGTGCTTTCCTTCCAGCACCCACCAACTAGGCACTCAGCACTCTTCCAATGCATTGCAACTGGCTGACATCTCTTCATGGGGCTCTAGCCCCACTCCTACCTGACTACAGCCGGGCATTCACCCAGCACCCTCCTGAGTTGCCCTGGTTCTTTTGCTTGGTTATCCCTTTTGCTTTATTTCTTTAAAAATTTTTTAAAAATTTATTATTAATTGGGAGTTAATATTTATATTATATCATTCCATAGTTCAATCATGTCAAGCAGTGTTGTAGAGTTGCTACCACAATCCGTTTCTAAATATTCTTTTTTTTCCTGGACTCCTTGATATCATCTCCCTTTTATGCCCCACCAACCCCCATCCCCCACTCACCCCGGTCTATCCATCCCTCTTGTTTTCTCATCCCACTGTCCCATAATGTGCGTTCTCTACTTTTCTTTTGAAACATTCCACATGCAAAACAATTAATTGTATTAATTTTATCACACTTCTTAAAACACATCTTTCATTATTTGTATAAATATTTTGGTCTTTATTGTGACTTCCCTTTTCTCCTTCTTTCCCTTTACTTCATTTTCTCCCTTTTTCTCCTTGCTCCCACTTTCAGTTGTCTGGTTCTTATTAACCATCGACTCCACCACTCCACGGGCAACTATCTACATGCGGCGGAACAGCACCCCCTTCCCAAAGAGATTCACCATGAGGCTGTGCAACAGCAGATATCACAGGAAACACACACATAGAAATCAAGAAAACAGACACAAACACCTGAAAAGCACCGAAGCCTGAAGGACTTTTCTGCACAAGGGGCCCTGGAATTACCATAAATAAATCATGAATTCAAAAGAATCAGGTTTATGCACCTCGCTGGATGTAGCAAATCGATTTTCAATATCCCCACATGCATGCATTCGCCATAGTGAGGACTGTGATGAACTTGGTCGCGCACAGAGCATACTGCAACCTTGACTACAGCAGAGACTTGTTGCCGTGGTAGAGAAGCATTTGGCTGTGATCCACATGGTTAGCCATTTGAAACCACCAGCCACATGAAAAAAATTGTTGTGATCTTTAGCTGTAAGGGAGATGCACATGAAAACGAGATAACAGTGCACTGACAATGGCAGCCCACTAAAACAAAGAAATACTCGACAAAAGATACTGAAGAGGGTGCGGAGAGATTGGAACTCTCATCCACTGATGGTGGGTCTCCAAATATGTAAAACCTCCAATGACATCACACCTCTGAGAAACCCCCTCTTATGAACAAACAACAACAAAACAAAACAAAAATGCTGAAAATGTTTGAAACCAAATCAGGTTCAGCATGCATCAGAGGAGGGATCAACTGACAAGGGATCAAGTGTCCAAGTCAGATTTCTGCCTTTGATCTTCTATGCTGGTCTCTCCAGTGCACTCTGTTTAGTAACCCCTTTCCTCCCATGCCTCAATTGTGGAGAGAGTTCATCGGAAACTTGTTTCCTGTGTAGTTCCCACAAATGAAACTTGGCCTTCCACTGTCATCCATGGCCTCTGCAAACCGGATGCTCACAACTTGGCCTCTGATACTATTCCCTCTTGTTACTTCAGATGATTTGATTTATAGTTCTTCTCCGGTGACTGATGCTGGTGTGCTTCTTCCATGTGGACTTAGTTGACATCTCACAGGGGTGGCTCCTTGTTGGGAGACATTCCTTTAGGACCCCAGGCACCATTTTCTTTGCCACATTTTGCTAGAGCACCCGTATCTCCTGTGTTCCCTTCCTAAGGGCAAATATCGAGCATAAGAACTAATTGCTCTTATGTTGCAGGTAGGATTTATTGTGAGCCCAAAACTGATTCCTGAATTTGTTTTATTTTTTAAGAAAATTATTATTAATTAAGAGTTAATACATATGACATATCATTCCATAGTTTCATCTCATGAAGCAGAATTGTACAAGTGCTTCCACAATCAGTTCCATGCATACGTATTCTTCCTAGAATCCTTTGCATCGTGTCCCTGTGTTTTGGCATAGGCAAGCCAGAATTGAACCGATAGGACAGCAGGTAGAATAAGGTTTTCGGGGGTGGTGGTGGTGGTGGTACAGGGGTTGTGGTTGGATAGGAGGGAGATGGTGTCAAGGAATTCAGGAAGAAAAGGGATGTTTGTACACTGATTGTGGTAGCAATTGTACAATTCTGCTTGATGTGATTGATCTATGGAATGATATATGTATTAACTCCCAATTAAAACATATGCATGTAAAACTTCTGTAGAAAGTGATATGTTGATACCGCAAACAAACAGGAATAGAAATTCTACACAATCCCACCATGCCTCTGCTGGGTATATGCCCTAAAGAAGTCAGAGCCAAAATATGAACAGATGTACGCATTCCCATGTTCCTGATAGCATTGTGTCCAATAGCAAAAAGTAGGAAACATCCCCCAAACCCATCAGTGGATGACTGTATAAAGAAACTTTTGTGTATACACACAGTGGAATAATATGCATCTCTAAGAAACACTGATGAAACCACAAAATACCTCATAACATGGATTGACCTGCTGTAATTTGTCAATCACAGAATGACAAGTATTTCATTAGGCCAACATATTAGGATAAACAACAACACAGAACCTGGCATGTGTTCTCTGGTCAGATAATCATTTACTATTTTCTCCCAAGTACTGGTGTGGCATGACTGTCCAGTGCTGATTAACTATTTAACACTCCCTTGTTTGTATACCTTATAAACCATTTCTTCAGAAGGCCCCAACTCAGACAGGTCCTTTTGTTCATTTAGTAGGAAATAGGAGAGGATCAAATAGTTCCTGCCATAGAGCATTTTCCCATGGTCACCCCAATTTAATAGACACTCCTTCAACGATGTTATTAAAGGGACTTAATGAACACTATTGAATTTTATGCTAAGTGTATAACCTTCATTATTCCTTAAGCAGTGCTCAGTTCAATTTTTACCCTGTATAAATGAACATTCTTTGTATTTTCATCTAATAAGCTTTTGTATATATAGGAATATCCATTTCACACTTATATTTTAAAATCTATACCATGGAATAGATTAAGGATATTATTCATAAAACCACACAATGTCTCCTGTATGCTACTTAAGTTGATTTTCCAAACCCTGATAATGCTGCCTCTAACGTGGAGCAGGGATATATATAATATATATGTATATTACATAATAGATATTATATATATAATATATAGGAGCTCGCACTTAATCATAGACACCAACCCAAGAACAATTTGCTCTTAGGATGTGTCCCTTCTCCACAGCTGCCATCATGAAGTGATAACTGATTGTATCAGTGCTACAGAAAAAGATGGCGAGGAAATCAAATACGTTCCAGCTTTAATAGCATCTGGGGTCCTACTGATGTGATTGATTGACTTAAAGGCTTGACTTAGAAGAGCATCCACCTAAATGAGGTGTTAGCTAAGTCTTCACAGAAGACGAACATTAGCCAAAAAGGATTTGGATGACATAACCAAATATTAGAGGAAAGAATTGTATTAATGATTCAATTGTGCACAGTGTATTTGCAAATGG
Source organism: Tenrec ecaudatus (assembly GCF_050624435.1). Classification (NCBI taxonomy): domain Eukaryota; kingdom Metazoa; phylum Chordata; class Mammalia; order Afrosoricida; family Tenrecidae; genus Tenrec; species Tenrec ecaudatus. The sequence goes on along the minus strand of NC_134548.1, from coordinate 40,227,843 downwards.
CAATGGATGACGGTGAAAGCCCCAAATCCATTTGCAGAGTCCCCGTGTGGATTAAGCCCCTTTGAAACCCTCATTCCACTGAACAGGGCTGCGTGCAGTCTTGTCCACAGACAGGACACATTGGACAGAGAGTTCGGCTTAAATTTAACATCCTACCATTTGTTTTTGACTCATTTTCAACTTGTTCTAGTTTTATTTCTTTCCATTTTCTATTGGAATGAAGTTTTACTTTGTTTCATTTTATAGTTGTTTCTCTTTATTTTTTCCTCCTTTTGTATGATGGCCTCTATATCAACGTTTCTCAGCCTGTGGGTCGCGACCCCTTTGGGAGTGGAACTACCCTTTCACAGAGGTCACCTGATTTACATCAGTAGCAAAATTACAGTTACGAAGTAGCAATGAAAATAATTTTATTGTTGGGCGTCACCACAACAAGAGGATTGTAGCATTAGAAAGGTTGAAAACCACTGCTCTATATGAAATCCAGGATAGGTAAATCTTGAGAGACAGTAATGAAATTAAGAATTTGTTGGGCTTATGACCATGCAGTTGGGTGGATAGGAGGTGCTAATTATAACGGATGCAAAAGTGAAGAAAATATTATAAAATTGACTGTGATGATTGCAGAAGTTTTTTTGTGTATTTGAATCATTTAATTATATGGTATGTGCATAATATGTGGGGAAAAACAGTTAAAATACAAAGATAGACCTGGTAACTTGTGTCTGATCAGTTACACAGAGATTTCAACAGCTTGTGGAGATGTGCACTGCACACCAGAGGTGAGCAAGAGCCGGAATCAACTCAAGGGCTGGTAAGAAAACAGTCATAAGGATCATGCATGACATCACAGGAAGCAAGGAATACATTCAAACGTAGTGAGAACAATGTACAAATACGTTTCAGAAACACTCAAAAGATGAATCCCAAACAGTTTCTGCTGTACTTGCAACACTTTGGACGGACCACACACACTGATGTGGACTCCAGCAGCCACCTCAACCAGGCTCCCAGTAACATTGTGCTGGGACCCCAAGTCTGGCTCCACCCAGAGGCCCACACCCACCAATGGTGAATGGACCTGACATCCTGGTCTTAATCCCTCCATATGCCACACCCTTTTCCGGAATTTGGTAGAGTGGTTGTAAACCACCCTAACCTCTGACCCCCTGGGATGACTGGTTCAGAGTGTGGCATTGTGAATGCAGCTTCTGGAACGCAGCGGTCTGCAACATTCTGAATCAGCTGCCCCTGAGGACACAGTGAGCCTGCCTGCAGCCAACAAGATCAAAAGCCATCAGGGCTGCATCTTCAACGGGGACATGGAGGTTGTACCTATACCTCCATTTGACGAGGCCTATCTACAGGAGTGCGAGGATGCTGTCAACCAACAGATCGAACGGGACTTAAGGGCCTCTTATACCTTACTATCCATGTCCTCTCACTTCAAACAAGAAGACGTGGGTCTGCAGAACTTTGCCAGCTATTTTTACTACCTATCTTTACGTGAACTGCAATATGCCGAAATCCTAATGGCACTACAAGTCCAGCGTGGCAGACAAATGCAGGTTAGCAACAACTTGAACTTTGAGGAGCAGGACTGGAACGATCCGTTATATGCCCTGGAGTACATAAGTCAAGTAAAGCAGCAAAGCTTTGTGGACCTCATGTCTCTCTACTTTTCAGCCACAGAGCAGGGTGACCAGGAGCTGTCTGACTTCCTAAATATCCACCTCCTCCAAAACCTGACCAGGGATGTAATGGTGATTCGCTACCACCTCACCCACTTGAATTTTTTGCAAAGCGAGGACATCCCCCTCGCTGAGTATAACTTCAGCTTCTTGTATTAAAATGACCAGCAGTAATGCCCGGTAGAAACAGACTGTCCACCCCCCGCCCCGGCATGCTGCAGTCAAAACAGGTTCGCTTTGGGGGCTATCCCTTCCCCGTCCACTACCCCTTTCCAATAAACTTTCCGCAGTTAAACAAAGTCTCCTGGTCATTCTCATGTTTACAACACTCCTGACTTGAAGAACATGGAGAATCCCTTCATAGGTGTCCAGGAGTGGACGCCCGAGCCACCTAGGCCCCGAGGTAATGCATCTCTGAATTACATGGTTTGGAGAAGAGAAAATATATTTCAGGAGGGCCTGTTAATCATAAAATGTATCTTCCCTGTATAGCTAAGTTCGAGTGTGGTGTGCAGGTCCGTCCTTTGAGTGACTAAACAAGCGTGCATGCGTTAAAATTAGAAACGTATCTAATGGAATTAATGATAGTTGTGGCCTGGGGGATGGCAGGGTGAAGGCGGGTGTGATTGGGATTAGATTAAAACAAACTCTCAGGTGAAGACACATAGTGACCCTATATAACAGGACGTACTGTCCCAGTGAGTCCCTGAGACTGTAAATTTGGGATTAGAAAGCCTCTGTCTTTCTCCTGCGGAGCCTCTGGTGGTTTCAAACTGCTGACCCTAGGGTGAGCAGCCCAACGCTGACCAGTATACCAGCAGGGATCCTTGAGACTGAAATAAAGCTGACTTTAGCTTAACATGTGTTCACTAAAAATGTAAACATGGGGGTTATTCCCTTGTGAATGTTAGAAGAAATGTTTCCCTCTGTACAGATTAAATTCTTAAATGATTGGGTCCTGTTTACATTGACCATGGTGTTGGTGATTGAATGCCCAATGAAATGTTTTAACAAGCTGATAAAGCACTTGAAGCAATCACTGCTCTATACCAGGAAATTTGGAAAACAGATATTTGGTCATCTGGATGGAAGAGAGGCATCTTTGTACCCATTCCAAAAAAAGGTGACCCAACAGAAGGCTCAATAATAGAAAATATTATTGTGTTTGTCTGGGTTGACTAGAGAAACAAATTCATAGACACTCATATGTATATAAGAAAGAACTGTATATACAAGAACAATTGTACATTAAGAAAGAATCCCAGCCCAGTTCAGCCCAAGTCCTTAAGTCTGATATTTGCCCATATGTCTAATACCAGTCTATAAATTCCTCTTCAGACTACACAACGCATGCAATGATGCCAAATACAGTAAGATCACAGGTCGGTGGGTGGAAAGTCTTGTGGATCAGTGGCAGTAGAGGAATCTTAGCACTGGCAGAGGTTTCCAAGTGGTTCCTTCAGGTCCAGGACTGTAGTGTAGCTCCATGTGTCTTGTCAGCAAGCATGTCTCACAGAGAGTGAATCTGTCTCCTGCCTCCAGCGACCTATCTATCTCCTTAGCGGCTCCAATTGAGGTCCTCGAGCTGTGACCTGATTGACAGCCTAGACACCACCCCTTTGCAAGTTGACAGGAGATCATCAAACTGGCACAGTGGTCATTGCAAATGGTATTGTTTCCTGATTATTTTTTCAGAGTTAGTGTAAAGTATAGGTTCCTAAATGTATTTGACCCCTTTTCAGAAAAGAATTACACAGTGCGTGCACTAGGTGATATGGCACACTTAGCAAATAGTGCTGTAATGGAATGTGATAGATTTTTCTATGTAGATCTTATACATTGGTTGAATTTTGTAATTAGTTCTAGAAAATTTCCTTCTTAGCCTATGTCATTTTCTATTCATAAGATCATTTTGTTTGGAAACAGCGAGTTTGCTTCTTTGCTGGTTAGGATGCCTTCTAGTTGTGTCTCTTGTCTTAAACTGCTAGCTAATTTCCCCCACACATTATTGATGACAAGTGGTGATAAAGAATATCTTTTTCTGGCCCATTCTCATAGGGGAAAATGCTCTCAATTTTTCGCTAGTGAGACTAATGTTGGGTATTGGTTTTGTGTATATGCACTTACTTAATTTTAGAGCTTTCCCTTCTCTTTCTATTTGCTGTGAGTTTCTATCAGGCCTGGGTTTTAGATTTTATCAAATGTGTTCTCCACAGGTTGGGGAGAGGACAAGGAAGAGCAGATGAGCTAGACAATGACCTAGACAGTGGAGCTGTGTTAACTTGAGTGAAATGGAAGGCAGTAGTCCACAAGAGGAGAACGTGAATGTAGAAATAGGCAAAAAGTAAATGGGAGGGGATTTTATTGAGTAGTTTAAACTGCTGACTATAAATTTGGTGATCTGAACTTTAAACCCCAAATAAATTTGCAATCATTTAAAAAAAGATAGCTGTGGAAGAACGTGAAATGTATCTGAATGTTAAAATACTTTTATCTTTTTTTGGATACAGGATTTAGGAAACAGAGCAAGAAAAAAAATCCAAAGCAGTAGAGATAGTCCCTGGCTTACAACATATTTAAAGTTACGGCAAATGATACAATGATTGTGTGGTTTCAATGCTTTGTGTATTTATTTTTAGTGAGATTTCCTTCATTAAATGTTGTATCATATGTAAATGTGTTGATGTTATCATTCCCAGAAGTACAATCACAAATGTTCAATGAATTTTGTCAATTCACTTCCAATAGCTGGCTGTGACGAAAAGCAAATTATTAGGTCCTGCCAAAGTACTTTGATATCCTCAGAATGGAAGCCCATCCCAAATTGGTGTATGCCTGTAACATATACTTCCACTGCTGGCAAAGATATTATAAAAGTGGGGGGGGGGAGCTAGGGAAGAAGATGAAAACTGAAAGTGAATAGAGGAAAATGTTGGTATTGCAGTGGTCATCAAGTAGCAGAGATCGTCATTCCTAAGAAGTAGGAATCACATGTGGTGAGCTCTGTGAACTGCGTTTTCTGGTCAAGGAATGAAAGAGGAAAGGCAGATCTCATTAAATTGAGTGGATGGCGCATGGGACTTATACACAAATGCTTACTGTGTTGTCTTATTTGCTATGGTCTACTTTATTTCTAGGTTCTAATAACCATTGCAATGGATACACAGACCTCTCCCTCTCAGACAATGTTGATGATTAAAGAGTAGAGGGATGGAAGGAACGTGGTTACTAAATAGAGTGCATTGGAAAGATGACTATAGAAAATCAACATGATAAACCTGACGTGAACAGTTAAAATTTTGTCAGCTTATCTCCCCTCTGATGCAGGTTAGGCCTGATTTGGTTTTCAACAATTTTTTTGGTATATTTTTACTTTAAACATTTTTGTTTACATTGGGGTTAACCTGAGTTGTGTTATGTCATTCAGGGGTCATCCTCTGGAATTTTTGTTATATGTTCTTTTGTTTTTCAGAATATGAAACCCAGGATTTTTGAACCTATAGGTACATCAAGTAGAATAAGGCTTTCCAGTGGCAGTGATGATTGTTTTGGGGACCGTAAAAGGGTGCTGATATCAAGAGTACAGGAAGGAAAAAAATGTTTTGAAATTGATTGTGGTAGCAATTGTATAATGCTGCATGATGTGATTGAACTATGGCATGATATGATATCTATATTAACTCCCAATAAAATATTTTTGGTAAAAATATTAAAGGGATTTACAGGTTATTATAGCAGGAAGAAATGCTCAGCATAGTTGTTTATCGGGACATAAAAAGACTTTCAGGGCTGCCAATAAATGTACAAAGAGGCAGATCACTCAGATGTAAGACTCAATCAAGGCATTCAGCTTGAATTCCCTGGGTCAGTAAATGCATCTCCCTGAATTATCAGCCCAGAGCACACCACTCTGTAAGCCATCTTCCTACACAAAAGCACTCAACTTACTTGCTCCATGGGTTGGGAAGTCCTCCACTCTCTTCCATAATCTGGCTCCTGATTCTTCAGCTGCTCCTCTGAGGTTGTAGCAGTAATCTGGGACCCAGAAGTTTGCTTGCACAGGAATCTCTGGTCTAGAGAATATATTCCCCTCCTGGTTCTTGAAGGTAAGCATATTCTTTTTTCAGAGGGCTCATTTTATATGTGGCAAGATGGCATTCAAAGGAAACCTGGTCACAATTTACTCAACAGTGAATCCTATCAGTATCTTCCCCCATTTTCTTATCAGACCAATTCAGGACAAGGTTTTTGGTGGCAGTTAGAGACTTTGATTAGAAGAAGCACATTAAATAATACACTGCCCCTGAACTCACAAGAGTTTTACTTGAAATAATTCCTAACTTGAAACAACTCAAACTTTCATCAAAAGGTGAATAGATAACCAGACTGTGGTAGCTTTTAGATTCATATAATGGGCACTATAGTTAAAAGGAACAAGCGGCATGTTGGCTGTGCCAATGGGTTCTACGGCAAAACCCCTAGAACCAAAGATGGACATGTGATACTTGTGGTTTTCTATGCACCAGATAATCTCAGGTGCATATAGCCTTGCAGTCCATAAAAAGAGGGACTGCCACTGGACAACAAACAACTGAGACAGGACAGGAGGGAGTCTGGTCCAGCGAGGACTTTCGGTTTCTGGAATTGGAACCCATGCGCCCAGCTATGAAATGTAATCACTGGTACAACGCTTAACTGCCATCCTAGTACTTGGCAAGGTCCAAGGACAAGCTGGAGTTCCTCACCTCCCTGAATAGCTGGAATTGAGTATTTCTGAATGACTTCAGGAGAGGTTGCTCTCTATGCACTGAGATGATCCTGGAGGATTTTAAGATGCACCTTGTCCCTTTGATTTACCTCATCAGGGACTCTCTTGCCCCCAAAAGGTGTCAAACGAATTTGTCCAAAATTTCGACCCTGTGTTCCAAGTTCTCAAAAGCCAAGCTGGCATGGAAGGCCTTCAGGGAGGGCTTGGTTCTGCATCTGAAAGTGCACCCTTGCATCCCTGACTTGGTCTTGAAGATGCACTGCCTGTAGAGTGCCTTGAGGTACTGAGAGGGCTGCGTCGTGATTAGCAGATGGAGTATATCTGAACTTCTTGTCAGGATAGCAAGAAAAGAGCTTTCAAAATAACAACCTAGAAAGCCCTGCCTGAGCCTTCCCAAGCTGACTCCTGTGCCAAAGCTAGATGGTTGCCTGAAAAAGGGGCAGGATGGAGGTGTCAAGTAATGTAATCAAAGCAGTAGCTTACTTCTTCAGATGGATAGATTCCTTCTAATGTAGAGGAATTGATAAAGACTTCATCATGCAAAATTTTCATCCTTGCAGTGACTGGGAACCAAACTTAGGGTGTGAGTTATCTAACAAATGTAGTCTGGGCTCCATCAGAAGTAGTGCATGCCACGTGCCCAGGAGCACAGGCACAACTGAAATCCTCCCTAGAGGAACTAGACCCTGAGACAAAAAGACAACAACGTCAGATTCCTCATCAAAAGAAACATGACAATGTGACATCGAGTATTGTACTTGCCACCCAAGTTGTTGGGGGAAAAAATGAAGAGATGTACTTCCTGTGATGGTAATGTCCAAGATGATATTGAAGATGGTTGTTTTAGAAAGGTTGCCAAGGCACCAGACATTCTTTAAATCTTTATAGAACAGTGCCTTCAAAGATTTCATTCTAAGCACAGACTACACAAAGCTGAGTATAAGTGAGCGGTTGTTTAAAACAAAGAACGTGGATTATGTTGAGATGCTATACTCTCAAGCAAGCCCAGCCCAGTTGAGATACTTTAGGAGAGGACAGCATTTTTTGCTGCAAAGCAGGCCTTTCTTCTGTGCGCACAAGTCTTTCTTGATCCATGCATAGGTTCTGCATGAGCACAATGATGTGTTCTGGAATGCCCATTCTTTTCTTTTTATGCCCATTCTTTTCTTTTTATGCCCATTCTTTTCATGTTCGTTATGATTCACATAGTCAAATGCCTTTGCATGGGCAGTATAACACAAATAAAGATCTTTCTAGTCGTCTCTGCTTTTTACCCAAACTCATTTTACATAAGAAATGATATCCCCTTTTCCACGTCCTCTTATGAATCCGGCCTGTCAATCTACTGTTGCAAGCATTGTTGGACGATCTTTAGCAAAATGTCATTTTCATATGGTATCAATGATATTGCTCAATAATTTTGAGCATTCTGTCGGGTCACCTTTCTCTGGAATGGGCCCAAATATGGATCTCTTCCACTCAGTTCATTAGGTGGCTGTCCTCGAAGCTTCTTTGCATAGACTTGTTTTCAGTGCTTCATAAGGTTGGTGAAATATTTCAATTGGTATTCCATCAATTCCTGGTGCCTTATTTTGGGCTAATGTGTTTAATGCAGCATGGATTCCTTCTTTCAGTACCATTAGTTCTTGTTCAGATGGACCTTCCTGAATAGGCTGAATGTTGACTGGCTCTTTTTGGTACAGTGACTGTGTGAATTCTTTCCACATTCTGTTGATACCTCCTGCATCAATCAACATTTTACACACAGAATCTTTGAAGATTACAATTGAGGCTTGAGGTTTTTCTTGAGTTCTTTTAGTTTAAGCTACGCTCTGTTTTCCCTTTTGATTTTTTTAACTCTAAGTAGGCACATTTCATTGGTTTCATCTTCTTGAGCTGCCCTTTAAATGTTCTGTTCAGCTCTCTGACTTGATCATATCTTCCATGTGCCTTAGCTATTCTATAATTAAGAGCCACTTTCAGAGTCTCGTCTGAAATTCACTTTGATATTTTCTTTCTTTCCTATTTTTAATGACCTTTTGCTTTTCTCATGGATCAGGTATATGATGTCATCCCACAGAGCATCCTATCTTCTGCCATTAGTATTCAATGTGTCAAATGTGTTATTCAGATATTATGGACATTCAGGTGGGATACTCAAGGTCATATTTGGCTCTGGTCGACTTGTTTTAATTTTCTTCAGCTTTAACTTCAGCTTCCATATGGGCAAACGATGGTCTAGTCCATAGTAGGCCTCCAGTCTGGCTTTAGGTACTTCTCCATTTGGCTTCTCTATTGTCTCTTCCCACAAATGTAGTCAATTTGATTTCGATGTATTCAATCTGGAGATTTCCACGTGTATACTTACCATTTGTATTGTTGAAAAACATACTTGTTAGGAACAAGTTATTTGGTCTTATGGGGTAACAAACTTTATTTCTATCACTAAGACCACATTCTCCAAATAGTATTCTTTCTTCTTTGTCTACAACTTTTTTATTCCAACTGCCAATAATTATCAATGCATCTTGCTTGCATGTTTGATCAAGTTCAGACGGAAGACATAGGTAGAATTCTTCAGTTTTCCCATCATTCGCTTTAGTGATTGGTGCATAAATTGCATAATATTTGTATTGACTGGGTTTGCTTGAATGCAGAGAGACATTACCCTATCACACAGCATTATATACTTCATGAGAGAGATTGAAATCTCCTTTTGGATCATGACTGCGATGTCATTTCCCTTTGTCCATCTCGGAACAGTTTACTGTATGATTCAAAATGGCAAATGCTAGATGATTTAAGCTCACTGATGTCTAGAATACCATCCTTTATGCATTCTATTTCCATTTTGATGACATACAATTTTACTAGATTTGTACATAATACACTCCAAGTTGCAATTATTAAATTATGTTTCAGCTGTTTCTTCTAATTTTAAGTCATGCCCCATTGGCAAATAAAGGTTTCAAAGGCTTTACTCGATCTATTTCATTATGGTTGACTTAACATTTAGAATTAATTAAGTTATATTTTGAGTGCCTTCTGACCCAAGGGCTTATCTCTTTCACTATCTTTGACAACACCACTCATGATGTTTTCAGTTTCTAACTATGTTTCGATGTTATTCATAATGTTTTCTGTGACTAATTCCTCTGATGTGGACAGCCTAGAGGCCACTATACTAACATAACAAGAGGAAACATCATGGTTTAAAATCACAAAAGGAGCGTGCCAAGGTTTAATCCTTTGACCATATTTATTTAAACTATATGCTGAGAAAATAGCCAGAGAACCTAGATAATATGAAGAAGAATGTGGCATGAGGATTGGAGGAAGTCTTAATAATAACCTTTCACATGCAGAAAATACAGCTTGCTGAATGTGAGGATGACTTGAAGCACTTCCTGATGAAGATCAGGGATTGTAGGCTTCAGTATGGGTTACAACTCAATATCAAAAGACCCAAATCCTCACAACTGGACCAATGGTTAATATCATGATAAGTGGAGAAAATATTGAAGTTATCATGAATTTTGTCTTGCTGGATCCACAATCAATGCTCATGGAAGTAGCAGTCAAGAGACCAAATGACACATTACATTGGGTAATTTTTTTGCATAAGACTTATTTAAAGTGTTGAAAATGAAGGGTGTCACTTCTTAGTCCACAAGGGGACTAAGGCACACCTGACTCAAGTCATGATATTTTCAATGTCCTCATATGCATATGAAAGTTGGACATTGAATAAAGAAGACAAAAGAAAAGGAATTGATGTATTAGAATTATGGTGCTGGTGAAAAATCTTGAATATATGATGGATTTCCCAAGAACAACAAATCTGTCTCCAAAGATGTATAGACAGAATGCTCCCTCCAGGTAATGTTGGTGCGGTTTCATCTCATACACTTTGGACATGTTGTCATGAGAGACAAGTCTCTGGGAAAGGACATCATGCTTGGTAAAGTAGAGGGGCAGCAAAACAATAAGAATTCCCTGGACAAGATGGATTGACACAATGGTGGCAACAATATTCCCACATGTAAGAAGAACTGTGAGGATGACGCAGGATTCAGCAGGTTTTTGTCCTGTTGTACATAGTGTGACTCATTACCAATTAAATGGCACCTAATAATAAATATATAACATACCAAGCCATTAATCCTTCACTTTATATATGAAACACAATTTCTGATGCATGATCAACCATGATGACAAATTCTGTAAAGTTAAGATCTAATGTTTATTAACATTTTATATTTGCAATCTTTTTGAGGTTCACCAATGTCATCTCAACTATAAGTATTGATGTATGTTTTCTTAGACCTTTGTGGCACTGTCACTATACAATATTTGTACTAATTAATTGTAAAAATAAATAAATCCCAAAATAAAACAGGATTACTGTAAAAAATATGAGTTCAAGTTGTCAGCTACAACATGGGGGGGAAACTTAAAATAATTGTTTGGGTTGAAATAACACTTGTATATTTCCCACTTAAATGAACATTTCAATGATGTAATTGGAATAATTACTATATAAAGTAATTGCTCAAATTCATGGCCAAAGTAACATCAGCCTAGTTTATTGTTGCAATTTGATTCTCTATCAAGATCCCAAAATGGGGTTGAAAACTACTCACCAAATGTATAAAAAAATTCACCTGTTCTCTTTACTTCCCAAGTAAGATATTGTAAAATGTACACCATAACCATGAAATTTAATTAGAATTGGGCATGTCTAGATCTTGTAACAAAAGTTCAGAAAACAAGAAGGTAAGAAATCATGGGAAATCTCATATAAAACCTAAATGTTTGTAAGCAACATCAATGATTCTCACATAGCTGTGAAAACACAAATAATCAATGCAGGTCATTCATAGAAATTTTAAATCCATTCATAAATGTGAAATGAGAAATCACACAATTACTGTGCATTTCAACATTACAAAATTCTTTAGGCAAGGTATGTTTGTAGCTAGCAAGAGCAGTACTACAGATCTCAGGTGTACTTCTGATTCCAGTAACAAAGGAATCCATCCATAAGGGACAGTAGATTTCATTCAATTAATAAAGAATGTACAGTCTCCAGGGGAGCAACAAGTGATCCAAAATCAGTGGCAAGGAGGGTGTGAGAGGCCTGGTAGGGATTCAGCGAGGGCAATGTAACCAAGAGATTACTGAAACCCAAATGAAGGCTGAGCATGATAGTGGTATAAGAGGAAAGTAAAAAGAAATAGAGGAAAGAATTTGGTGACAAAAGGTATTTATAGAGCTCTAAATACTGACATGTACATATATAAATACATTTATATAGGAGGGTGGGGAAATAGATCTACGTGCATATATTTATAGGTTTAGTATTAAGGCAGCAGATGGACATTGGGCCTCCAATCAAGTACTTACTCAATGCAAGAACACGTTGTTCTTTTAAATTGGCATTCCAGGATGCACACTTCCCAACACAATTGCTGAAAAAAAATGTGTGCATAGGAAAATGTGGTGAAGAAAGCTGATGGTGCCTGGCTATCAAAAGATATAGTGTCTGGGGTCTTAAAGGCTTGAAGATGAACAAGCGGCCATCTAGCTCAGAAGCATCAAAACCCTCATGGAAGAAACACACCAGCCTTTCTGACCACAAGTTGTAGAAGGGACCAGTTATCAGACATCAAAGAACTAAAAATCATATCAGTGGGTGCCCACCTTCCAATACCATCACTGAAGACAAACGTGTGCATAAGCAAATGTGGTGAAGAAAGCTGATGGTGCCTGGCTATCAAAAGATATAGCATCTAGGATCTTAAAGACTTGAAGATAAGCAGCGGCCATTGAGCTCAGAAGCAACAAAGCCCACATGGAAGAAGCACACCAGCCTGTGTGACCACGAACTGTCAAAGGGATCAGGTTTCAAGCATCAAAGAACAAAAAATCATATCATTGTAAATGTGAGTGAGTGCAGAGTTGAAACACAAAGCCCATCAGTAGGCAACTGGACACCCCCTTACTGAAGGATTGTGGGGAGGAGATGAGCCAGTCAGGGTGCAGGGTAGCAACAATGAAACATATAATTTTCCTCTAGTTCTTAAATGCTTCCTCACTCCCACTATCATGATCCCAATTCTACCTTACAAATATGGCTAGAACAGAGGATGTACATTGGTACAGATAGCAACTGGAAACACAGGGAATCCAGGACAGATGGCCCCTTCAGGACCAGTGGTGAGAGTGGTGATGCCTGGAGGGTGGAGGGAATGTGGGGTGGAAAGGGGGAACCGATTACAAGAATCTATGTATGGCCTCCTCCCTGGAGAACGGACAACAGAAAAGTGTGTGAAGGGCGACATTGGACAGTGTAAGATATGACAAAATAATAATAATTTATGAATTATGAAAGGTTCATGGGGAGGGAGGGGGAAAATGCAGGGCCGATATTAAGGGTTCTAGTAGAAGGCAAATGTTTTGAGAATGATGATGGCAACAAATGTACATATGTGCTTGACACAATGGATGTATGTATGGATTGTGATAAGAATTGTACACGCCCCCGATAAAATGATTAAAAAATTTTTTTTGCTCCCAGCTGTCAGAGAATTAAGAGAGCTAACTTACTCAGATGAATTGAAAGACTGAAAAAATTCTTAATAAATTTGTTCAGCTGTTCTTTGAAAACAAACAAACGAATATACATTCTTCCCTGTGCATTCAATTTGTCAACTCAAGGTCAATATTTTCTATTCTAATCCAGGCCCTTAAACATAAGTTTATGCATCCATTGAATATTACTGTTTCTTTATCAACTTCCAAAATAATCTTTCTTCTCTTCAAGTATTATGTTATGCAGGTTCATCGACAGAAGCAAAACCAGTGATATCTAACTACCTATATGTATGTATGTATGTATGTATGTATGTATGTATGTATGTATGTATCTATCTATCTATCTATCTATCTATCTATCTATCTATCTATCTATCTATCTAGATGCCAAAGGCACTGCCAGTGAATTAATTCCGACTCATATCGACACTGTAGGACAGAATAGACCTGTACCAAGGTATTGCCAAGCTCTTTAAATTTTTTGTAGGGTAAGCAACCTCACATCTCCCACTCAGTGACCAGTGGGGTTGATCCACTGATCTTGAGGTTAGCAAATTAGTGGGAGAAAGATGAAGCTGTTAATCAACATCCCACAAAGAACATAAAGGGTTTTGTTTGTCCCTTAACCACATCCATTCATAATACAAACTAGTGAATGAAATTCAATATTGACAGTAATAAGCACAAAAATGTTTATTTCCTGTTCCAATTATAGTCCACATGGCCCTGTCCCTTACAGTCATTCCGGGCCCCAGGCTTCTTTCTCCGCTGGAGGCATTAGAGTTCTCCCCTGCATGCATCCACCTCACTGGTACGGAATGAACAGACATAGTATGAGGCATAAAATATTTGATGAGACATTTCTAGAAGAGGTGCATATCATGACCACCTGTATTCTGTTGACCATAAGTAATTCAATTGTATCATTAGGAGGCTGTAGAACTGGGAAATATAGTCTAGCAGTGTGGCACAAAAGAAGCAATATTGTTGAGCACTCATAATCTCAATTTCATAGAACTACTCCCATAATTTTAGTTGCCTATTAACTTATTTGTTCTTTGCTTCAACTGTAAGAAATACAAGGAGAAGAAATCACCCTCATATATTTGGTATTTCCAGTCATGACAGTTTCACCAGCGTTGAGGGAGACCCCAACTCATGGAAAACCCATGCATAGCAGAATATACCACTTCCTGTCTGGTACCATCCCCATGATCTCTTGAAGATCTGAACTTCATGATCTATACATAGGCTATTTTCAGACATAGATTGCCAAGCCTTTCTTTCTTCAAATCTATTCCATCTGGAAGTTTGTTGAAACTGTTCAGTATCATGCAACACACAATCCTCTCTGACAGATGGGCCGTGACTGTGCATGAGGTGCATTGGCCAGGAAATGAACCTAAGCCTTCTGCTCACTTTCGATTCCTAAATCTAAATCTGAAAGTAACTGGTGATTTTCTCATCTTAGGTGGTAATTAGAACTTAGTAGGATCATCCTCATATAAGATCACCAGGATCAATGCCACCATGGCCTCCCTACCCACCATGAACAAATCCTGAAACCACTCAAGTTATTTATTAGCACCTGAACTCTCAATCCCAAGTGAGTGTGTCCATTTTCTATTCTGATTCAATCCCAACGTTACCCGATTTCCAACATACCACTACCCTTCTCACTACCCTATGTTGGAACACAGTTTAATTTCAGCAAATTCTCCTCTATTTTCAATACATCAGGCTGGATATTCCTATCATTTCCTTGTCCTAAATGACAGCTGGTTACTATGCAAGAACATCGATGTTCCCATTGCATCATAGGTAAGGGGTAATTCGAGTTTGCTCTTATTTTCTGTTTATCGTGGATCCAAAAAGTTATGCTGATGCCTTCCTTGCTCTCCATTTGTCCTCCATTTTCATAAAATACCCCAGTTCCTTTAAAATATCGACTAAGTTCCTTTCCCCAATCAGCTATTGCCTGCAATGTAACTTAACGTGCTATTTATTGCCAATGTAAACAAAAGGCTGTTTTTTCCCCATAGAAGGATATTGGCAACATCGCTCTGCAGAAGTGAGTACATCCATGGTGTCAGTGAAAACATGGATGAATTTGTTCATTTTGGTATTCACACAGGACAGAAAGTCAATATTTCTAGGCTTTTGATGGAAGAGAAAGGCACACAGTACATCACAGTGATGAGGAACAAGCTGAGGAAGAGAGAAACGTTGAGGGATGCTTTGCAGTCATAGAAGGTTTAACTTGATTGTGAAGGGAAGGAGAAAAGTGGACATTGCTGGACTTGATAGGGTTGGGAACTGCATAAAGATACTAGCACAGTGGTTCTCAACCTGTGGGTCACGACCCCTTGGGGGGGGGCGAACAACCTTTTCACAGGGATCTCCTAAGACCATCAGAAAACATGTCTTTCCAAAAGTCTTAGAAACCAAGACACCACTCCTCTCTCTGTCTCCAGGTGGGTCTGCCCACATGCAGATATGACCACTTATGAGTCCTGGCTTGAAGACTTACCCATGCTTCACCAAACTTCAAGACAAAATTTCATTTCTTTGTAATTACAAATAAATATTTCACATTAAATAATTACATATTGTTTTGTGATTAATCACCATGGTTTAATTATGTTCAATTTGTAACATATCAGATATTTACATTACAATTCATAACAGTAGTTATGAAGTAGCAACAAAATAATTTTATGGTTGGGGGGTCACCACAACATGAGGAACTGTATTAAAGTGTCGTGGCATTAGGAA
This sequence comes from Tenrec ecaudatus, assembly GCF_050624435.1. NCBI lineage: Eukaryota > Metazoa > Chordata > Mammalia > Afrosoricida > Tenrecidae > Tenrec > Tenrec ecaudatus. Next base: position 40,212,012 of record NC_134548.1, on the reverse strand, counting down.
GGTTGAGAACCACTGGTGGGTGTAAGCAATCTTAAAAACCTGAAATGGCTTTAATAATGTCATTAGGACCCACTGGTCTGTTCCCCATTTCTCACTTTTGCTTTTGTATTTACTCCTGCACTTATTTTCCCTATGTGAATTCAAAGACAATGAGTCACTTACCTATCCCTGGCCTATCACAGTTGTTGTGCCTCTGTTTTCCAAAAATGATTATAACTAGAAACTCTTGGTGGTAATTTTCTGATAAATAGAAATCCCACAACAAAAGTGAAACAGCGTAAAAAAGGGATTGGGTTCCACTTTTCCTAAATTCCGATTTATCAATCCCAATAGAAGAGCAGTTCGGATATCCACATCTGCTAACTGCTGTGTCTGTAGCTCCCCTTCAGGTGTGACAGCCCAACCTCAATCTATTTACATTTCCCCACTCTCCATGCCTGGATTTGCTTTGTCAGGCACAGCCACTGTGTGCCATCAATTAAAACAGGCTTTGAATCCCCTGCTCTTAGTTTTGGACACTCCTGGTTTCAATGCGATGCACTTTAATTTTATCGTAAATGTCAGTTTCCACCAGCTGAAATGTCCTCATGACATATGATTTGAAGATATGCAAATAGCTCTATACCAAGTACTTGTGATTAGGTGGGGGTGTTAGAAAGGGAGGTACTCCCTAATGAGTTCTGAGGTAATCAGTAGAAATCACTTGATTATAAGCTATAAATTCACTTCCTGAGTTCAGGACTAACATTTAACACCACAGGACTTCTGGGGAAGCCTCCTGCCTCTTCTTTCTCTGAAAGGTACCTCATATCTCCCCTCTCAATTTCTTCCCATCACTTCCCCCCTCATCATGTTCCCACTTTGTGAACAGCCTGTGACCTTGCTTAGAGTTTTAAGTAGACTACCAATCAGACTGAGAGCAAGTGCTGCAGGGTCTAAAGAACCCAATAGTCAAACCTCAGAGCAAACACACAGGTGTGAAGCAGCTGTCATTGGAAACCACTGGGAAATGTTACAAGTACAGGCAATATGGTTAAAAGGAATTTGTCAATTAGTGGGGAAGTGACAATGATGGCACCTGGCTTGTAGAGTGCAAGAGAGGGCTGCAATGATACAAACTGAATTAAAGGGGAAACCCTAAAGAACATTTTTAGGGACCATCGGCTTGCCTCAAGATTTTACATCTGTGTGTGGTTTCCCGAATCACGTCTATTCTCCAGGCTTGGACAGGAACACAAGAAGGCAGTTCCCTCAGTGACTGAGTACATTTTTCTACCTTTGACTTGCTAGTCTTTGTTGGTTTCTGCTTAAATATTTAAATACCCGTGGCATTCTCTGGTGTGGATGCAGGGAGGAGGGATTCAAATGTCACTTTGGTGCAATGGTAACTTCACTATGACTACAAATCATGACAAACATGGTGGCTTGAAACAACAGAAATTTAGTTTCCTGTGGTTCTGGGGGACAGATGCTCCAAATCAAGGTGTTGGCGGGGTCATACTCCCTCTGAAGGGTCTAGGGAAGAATTCTTTCTTACCTTTCTCAGCTTCTGGTAACTCCAGGCATTCCTGGGTTTGTGGGAGCGAGCTAAGCAAGTCCAAGCAGGGACATTGCAGTTTTGTTGCCAGCTATATGGTAAGGATCGATGTGAAACCAATCCTCAAAGTGGAGATGGATCCAGTCAGTCCTCACTTTCCCATTTTGCCATCCCAATCACAAACTACTACACAAGTGGCACTCTCTCTCTAAACCTAGCTATCTAAAGCTAGGTCAGAGCTCACAAGCTAGATGGACACTGTCCTTCAGCTACCCTTCCCATGGAGCCCTTCTTTGAGGGAACCACTAAGAGCTAGATCGGAGATAACAGGTTAAGTGGATAGTCCTCCAGGATGACAAATAGGCAGATTTCAGCCCCTCAGGTTCTCACTCCCCACGTGGGTTTAATAATTCACTGGGATTGACAGGCAAGAAGATTAGGGATAACGGGGAATGTCTCCACCAAATGCCTATGCTAAATGAAAATTAGCAGGCCATGCCACAATAAAGGGATTGGAAATAAACCAGGCACATATTAGAAATCTATGGGGAAGATCCAAAGCTGGGCATTCATAGATGAAGGTCACCTTGGCATGCAGATTGAGGTCACCTGAGCATGCATGCCATACACCAGCAACCCTACCTCACACATGCCTGAACTCAGCCACTAAGAATGGCCAATACCCTCAACCACATCACCCTCAAGTAGGCTTAGAAGGGGATTAAAAGCAGACATATGGTCTCTTTCAGTTATGCATTCTTTCTCTGTTACTCGGCCTCCCCTTTCCACATAGTGTTTTCTTGTTCTTTCAAAGTGGCTATTATTCGTGAAGGACTCTTGCCCAGCGTCCCCCGACCCCTGTGGCCTTGCACGCTTTGCACATGTAGTATGCACTGAGATTCAAGTTCCTTTTCCCTCATAAAAGTTACTTGCAGTAATAAAAGTGCTTCTGCCACATGAATTCTTTCAGCTTTGAGAAGCAAGAAACGGGGAAAACCATCCCAGAAACTTACCAGAATTATACACAGAACTTCATGGTGAGTATATCATAAAACAGCTTTATTGTAACAAAAAATGATACAAATGCAGACACACATAAGATAAGGTCCCAAATGGGTTACAGCAGAGCTTCCATGCCCCAAGGGGGTACAATATCCTCCCAAGAGCAGATGTTATAATCTATCAGGAAGCTCATCTTAACTGTAAAGTTCCAGGCTCTTACTGGCTTCTCCATGAAACCATGGTAGGCTCCATTATGCCTCCGGAGGCTGAGCATCCAGTTCCCAAGTGGTCTCTCTTGGTTTGATCAGCTGCCCCTTCTTAGCCTTCTTCTCCGAGGAACCAAGAACAAAGGAAAAATTGTCTTTGGAAGTTAACATTCCAATCTCTGCCTTCATCTTCACACCCATTTAAATGGATTGGATGAACCCCAACCACATTAATGTGGGCAGTCTCCTTACCTAAAGTCATCAGATTGCAGTTGCTAACCACTTCCACAAAATATTCATAGCAGCACCTCTTTCTGACTAACTGGGAACTATAACTTAGCCAATTTGACATGTACAAATAACAACCACAAGTTCTGATATTTATTAAAATGGAATATAAATATAGTGTAACCCACTCTGTAATGTTTCATGCAGGAGTGATTTAAATGACAGGTGAAGTTTGGGCTATTAATTTTGGAATTGGTAACTTTTTATTATATTTATATTTAGCTGGATCAACATTGTTTTAATGTCAATTAATGTCAAGTAGTTTGGACTTTCTAAGCTGGTCTACATTTACCAGGAATTGCACAAAGACTACATTCTGTTTTCAAGATAAGCGAATGTCTACTACAAAGACAACTAAAATGTCTTTGTTTTTTGGCACTCTTTCACTGTATGGAAAGGGAAGAAACATTCAAAATCCTATCAAAAACCTAAAAACACAAAAGTATTTATACTTAACATGTGAGAATATATCATTTATGTCCAAGGGAGTGAGACATGGCTTAAGTGTAATCGAGATTTAGGCAGGAGATTGTAGTAGTGGATATTTAATGTCTGATTTAATAAACATAACAGACCAGAAAAATAATTTTAATTCTAAGTCATAGTTGTGTGATAGTCCTCAAAAAAGTTTATTGAACAAAACATTCAATTAATTATTCAAAAGCAGTGTATCATTCCTATATTTGAGAGTACTCGCTGCTATCAAGTTGATGCCAACTCATAGTAACTCCCCTGTGGGCTTCGGAGACTATTTGCAGGAGTTCTGCCATGAGGTCTCAGCCCAGTTCATAACCACTATGCCACCAAAGGGCGTAATGGATATGCGTTGGGCTGTGACCCTCAAGGTTGACAGTTCAAAACCACCAGTGGTTCCAAAGGAGAAAGACAGGGCTTTCTACCCCTGTAAATTGTTCCAGTCTCAGAAACTCACAGGGACAGTTCTGCCCTGTCCTTTAGAATCCCTATGAGTCAGTATTGACTCGATGACAGTGAGATATTTAATAATAATTCATTGTATATATTGATATGCCAAACATTTCTTCATGTTATTGTTCTCATAGGAGAAATTTAGAAACACATGGGCAATGAACGCTTGCTCTCTGTTCTACCCCACACACCAGTCATAATTACTGACTTCTGTTATTGAGGTCAATGTCAACACCTCTTTTCCAGGTCAGATCTGTACTCAATAATACTATCTTATGCCCCAATATATTTGATTGTTTAATAAGGATCAAGTGGAGAAGAGTGTGTGAATTAAATTTGAATATAACTTGTTATTTGCCCGGGAGCTAATGGGGTCATAAGGGGAAGATGGTATAAGGGTTGTGTTAGGAACAGGTAAGAAGTTCTGGTGACGGTGAGTTACGAATTGGACTTCTAACCTAAGGTCAGTAGTTTTGAAATAATCAGCTGCTCTTTTGATAAAGATGAGGCTTTCGACTTCAGTCAAGATAGTCTCAGAAACCCACAGGTGCACTTCTATTATGTTTGATAGGGTCCCTGTGAGTCAGAACGCACTCACTGCCAGGGAGTTGTTGTTGTTATGAGCAGGAAAAGAGTTATATTGGTGATGAAGGACTGTGACCATGGCCGGGAATGGGCTGGGTGGAATGAGGGTGGGACGTAAGTACTGTAAGAAGTGGAGTGTGTTGTAGGCATTCTTCAGGGTTTGTATTACACTGCCGACTGAAAGCTACAGAAAAGAAACTGGATCAGTTACTTAAAAGCCAAAATGTGAGATTTTTTTTAAAGTAAAAGCAAATTGTGGCGCAATATTCATGGCATGAAGGTAAGATAAAAACAAGCAAAGAACTCCCCTCTGTCCAAAAATATGGCTTAAATGTCCCTGCTGCATATCTACATGTCAGTAGGCTACAATTGCAAAACAAGAATTCCAGGCTTTCTGTGGGGTTTGATAGCTGCAAGTCAGCAGGGCCTATCATGTTCAAATCATAAAACAAAGCCCATCCAGTGATCACGGTTCAAAACAGACCAAGTTGCATCCTGAACAGCATGGTTCCATTTCAATTTCATTTAGTTTGCTTTGAGAACTGACATTTAGCATTTTATGAACAGAAAAAGTGGATTTCAAACACCATGTTTTTTCCTGGGGTAATGCCTCCAACTCCTGGCCAAAGTGTCTCAATAACCTGCCCCCCCTCCCACCCACCCCCCAGTAACTGACCAGAAGGAGCTTAGGAAAAATTGCAATCAGCACCCAGGGTGATAAGAAAATACTTCATATCACTTGAATTGTCACAGGACACAGTAAAAATTTCCTACAGTTCTACGTGAAATACATTCTCTTTTGACTAAAAAGGTAGGAGCAACCATGGTTGGTCCTGCAAACATAAGCTTTTATTAGGAAAAAAGACATTAAGAAATAAGAGTATAAAATTTGGGGGAGCCTCTTCTAGCTTTATGCAAAATCTTCACAGCTCTCTGTGTGCATAATATGTTTAATTATTGCAAGCTCTTTAAGGTTATACATATTACGAATTTCTTGTCTTCTATTGTCAATTTTATTATCTTCTATTGTAAATATCATCTAGTGTTTTGATCAGAGAACATATGGAGTCATTGGATATGCAAAATAGAAGCTATAATGAGGACAGAGGAGATATAAGCATGTAACAAACATTACACATATTGGGCCGAATCCAATGTTTATTTGTTGAATTTGGGGCCAATGTATAATTCACTTTTTGCTTAATACCACTTGAACAGCACATTTAAGCCTATGGCCAGGAGCTTTCACACTCTATCAAAGTAAAGGAAAACAATTAAGACATTCTGTTTAGGACTATTAGAAAGATGCCTGGGCAAAACTGTGATAGGAATAACCTTCTTTGTGTCACCTCATCACCTATCCCCGGCTCCTATAGGTATTCTATACTACTGGAGATAATGGTGGTAACACTGTTGACAGAATGCCAGTGGTTCAAGGCTGGTTCCTCTGCGAGATTCAGCAAGCCAGGGAGACATTGGCATGTTAAAGGGTGCTGGTAGTATGTTTTTGAGAAGTATCACAAAGTCTATTAAGTAAAACCTTAAGCATCTGTCATTGCATTGTTCCTTTTCTCCCACAGTTCCTGACACAGCTAGCACAGTCATTACAGAGGGGCTACATTTCTTAGTCCGTGTTTGTTTAGAAGCTTGACTCTGCCTACACAAGTTGCTTTGAGGAATGGTTGGGGCTTAGGAATTTGAGAGAAAGTAGCTGTCAACATCCCTAGATGGTCATAGATTCCAAGACTGGATGATGTTAGTGTGAACTACTAAACCAAATATCCTAGAAGATTTGTACTTAGGCGCATGGGTCTTAGATGTCAATGAAGATTCTAGAATTTGTCATCAAGAATGTTGTTAAAATATTCAGCAACAAATATAGTGCAAGCACTGACCAAACCATAGAGCTGCAAAAGGGACCCTATAGGGTCTGTGCTGTGTGTGCATTTCCTCTATCATTGCTGGATTAAGAGCTCAGCAGTCACAGGGAAGGGGCCAAGGTAGCAGGAGTACTTTCAGACACTTGGTAGCCCACAAGAGTTTCAGTTTAGTAACCAGTACAGTACATGCCAACTGAAGTAGCAGTCCAGCATCAGCTATATCTGTTGGGTATGCTAAACTCCAGGGTACTAGAAATTAGAGAGCCTCCTTGGATGTGCTAAGGGAAACAAAGCATGGCCTGTGTCAGGCAGAATGAGCATGCTGCTGGCTTCATTGTGAAAAGGAAGTAAATCCAACAGGAAGTTTTTTTTCAAAGGTGTTTCTTCTCTTAGATGACTTAGGAAAAGGTCACTCTTCAGAGTGAAAAGGTACTCTCTAGGAGAGTAACCAGAAAAGCTGCATTCCCTTGAACCCTCCTGAAAATGATTTCTCCTTTGTGAGCAAGGAACTTTATAAGTAGTAGCTCCTTCGGCAGTAACACCACCAGGGCTTTCAGGTTGGTGAGGAGAGTATAGGTAACCTTTCGGGATTGTAAATCATGCAGTAATCCCTTGTTCTATTCGAACAACTGGTCTTTAGTCTGTGTACAGGTCTGCATAAGCACAATGAAGTGTTCTGGAATAATCCACATAGTTGAAGGCCTCTGTATAGCCTATAAAACACAGGTAAACGACTTCCTGATCTTCTCTGTAATCAGCCTAAGTTTATCTGAGTTATGATATTATATCCCTCATCCCATAGCTTCTTTTGAATCTGACTTTAATTTCTGGAAGCTCTCAGTCTATGTACTGCTGCAACCACTCTTAAAATATCTTTAGCATCTATGTATCTTCCATGTTTGTTTTATGTTTCCTGTATCATTCAATAATTTGCTTACTCTTCAATATAGAAACTTAAAGTGTGAATTTTTTCCTGAGTTCTTTCAGTTTGAGATATGCCAAGCATATTTTTCTCTTTTGGTTTTCTGATATCAAGTCTTTGTGCATGTTACTAAAATGTGCATTTCATTATCAACTGCCAACTCATAGCAACCTATATGACAAAGTAGATTCCCCCATAAGATTCCCTAGACTTTTTGCTTTATGGGAGTGGACTGTCCAGTATTTCCTCCTTTGAGGTGACTGATAAAGTTTCCAGTTAGCAGTAGAGTGCTTTAACCATTGCATCACTAGAGCCTTTGATATAGCATAGCATGTGACATAGTGAAAAAGATAGCAGGTTAAGTAGATGGTTACCTACTACTCATCTGGAGGGGCAGCGCAGGAGAAGGGAGAGGGAACAGTCATGTTTGGGGGAACCCATGTGTATATCTGTTGAGGGGAGGGGAGGGAGCGCTGACCTCCAGGTAGGGGTAGGAGAGACTGAGGATGCTCTTGGGAACATTAGGTGGGAAGGGTCTTTAGTGGCATGCAGCAGGTGGGCAGAATTGACCTAAGGCATCTAGAGGTCTTTTGAAAACCCAAGCCAGGGGGCATGGAACGCTGGGACACTGAATCCTGGAGATTTGGGGTGCATGGCATGCTCCAGAGGCTGCATCGCTGAGATCCCATTTGGGAACTCTACTGGGTGAACTGGACTCTACCTCAGACACACTTGTAATCTGAGGTCTTAAGCCAGAAAAACATGGTATCTGACAGAGAAGAAGACAGGTGTACCAAGAGTGGTGTACTACTGGTTGGTAGACAAAGAAGATTTTGCTACATCAACAGCCTATATGATATATTACGATATGTATTATTCTTGCAATCCTGTGAAAGTCATTCTGTCATATTTTGCTTATGTCTGCATATCAAGGTGTATCTCAGAGGTGCATCGCCATTGGTGGTCACCCTCTTCAAACTGTGTGGTTTGTTTCTCTGTTTTTTTGTAAATGAAACCCAGGGATGCTGAAACTTGAAGGAAAGCAAATAGAAAAAGGTTTTTTTTTTGGGGGGGGGGGCGGGGAGAGGATGTCAAGAATTCAAGAAGGAAAAACATGCTTGGAGACTGATTATGGGAACAATTATATAATCTGGTTTGATGTGATTTAGTTATGGAATGATATGTCATATGTATTAACCCCAAAGTTAGAGAAAATTTAAAAAATCATATTCCATAAATGGGTCTTGGACTCATACTGAATCCTAGCTCCAACTTAAGAACAATTAGTACTTATATCATGGCCCTGCTTGATACTGTCCCTCAGGATGGGGACACAGAAATTACGGGTGCTCTAGCAACATGTGGCAAAGAAATTAGATGGTGCCTGGCTATCAGATAAATGGTGTTTGGGGTCTTAAAGACTTGTCTCCAAACAAGCAGCCATTTAAGTGAGATGTCAACTAAGTGCACATGGAAGAAGTACACCAGCATACGAAGAAGGATTGGGATCCATATAACCTGTTGTCGAAGGAATGACCAATATCAGAGCCTAAATTGTGAGAATCAGGTGTGATGATAGTATGATCCCAAGATTCATTTGTGGAACTACAAGGAAATATACCTCTGGAGACCTCCCCCTATCTAAAATTGAGGGTGGGAGAGACGAGGTCACTAAACAGAGTGCTTGGGAGAAAGGAGTATAGAAGATCAAAGGTATAAATCTGACTTGAACAGTTAAACCTCTGTCACTAGATCTCCTCTGTGATGCAGGCTGGACCTGATGTGGTTCCCAAATTTTCTGTATATTTGGTATTTATTTACTGCTTTGTTCATATTAGATTGAGTATATCTCAGAGGTGTTATGTAAATGAAGGTCACCCTCTTGAAGCTGTGTTATATACTTTTGTTTTTTGATATATGAAACCCAGGATTGATGAATCTATAGGAACAGCAAGTAGAAGAAGGGGTTTGGAGGAGGTGGGTGCAGTAGTGGAGGTGGGATAAAGGGAGACGATGTCAAGGGATCCATGTAGAAAGGGACTATTTGGAAATTGATTGTGGTAGAAATTGTACATTCTACTTGATGCGATTGAAATTTGGAATGATATGATATATGTACTAAACCCCACCTAATAATTTTTAAAGGAAAAAAGACTACAATTTATAAAATGCTTTTAGTTCTGTAGCTTTTCCCCCATTTCAATAATCTTTTATCTAATCTTAGGTATCCAAAACATCATCACTTAAAATATGTCATCAATATTAACAAACCATTATTAATGAAAAAAATAGATGGCTCCATGGTTAACATGATGTTTATTTCAATATCAATTGTACAACATTGAATTCTGGCCACTCTTCTATTTCCAGAGCATAAAGTGAAACTGCCAGGATGGTGTGTGTTCTGACAGGTCATTCTGCTAACATCCTTCAACCTGGTCACAGGGATCACCTTCAGGCTACAGACACTGTCAATAAGGTGCTAATTGCGGCAGACTCTATTTTGTGGCCTCTTCACTCCTCTGCTATAGTCCACAAGGACTGATTTTCAGTCATGATGCCCTGAGCTCAGTTTGGGTCATGACTTGTTTTCCATGTTAGTTAGATAATATTTCAGAGTGTGATCATCTTGCATATTTAGCCAGAGTGTCTACTTGGACAGAGACAAAGCCTGAAGTTTTAGGACTTCTGTGTTCAGAGTCCTTTGTGATAAGAGAAAAGCTTAACTCATGGCAAGTATTGAACAGGACATCAGGATATTTGGCTTTCCAGTACTCTCAGCTGTGTCTTGCAGTCACCTTATGCTCTGGAAAGCAGCACAGTCTCTCGCGGATGCAGTGTTTTAGGACTGGCTGAAAATCACATGATCTAGAAGGCAGACTTATAATTCTTCTCAGCTGTGTCCCGCACAAAGGCACCCTGGGCTTTCCCAAAGACTGTGGAGACTAGAAGAGTGAGCCTGTCAGAGCAGTGAGTGGGTAGGTGTGGCTGGGTGCCTGCTAATTGCCCTATGCTGATGGCATTCTTTTTACCCCAGTTTAAATCCCTTATTCAGTTAAACCATTGAACTAATGAAAATTTCCTCCTTTTTTTAATACCTACCTGTGGCACAACTGAGAAGAGGCTGCCCTGACGTTTTCCTTTCAGTTTTCCTGAGCCTTATTTGTAACCTGTTACTTCTCTAATAAATCCTCCAACACCGGTATTGTCTGTAAATTCCTTATGGCCATTGCAATGGATTATAGAACCCAGAAGAGAAATACAGAGTGCCATGGGAGGGACATCTGGTGTCAAAATTGGTTAAAAGTTTGGAGGGTGAAGGCATACGTGACCTCTATCTCACAGGACTCAGCCTTGGGCTGTGGTTTTCAATTCTTCTCTACGTCTTGGGAAGTTAGAGGAGGTCAGATGCCACCCCACACCATTTTTACATTACTGCTCAGAGAGAATGAATACATGCCCAAGATCACATATCCATTAAGAGGGAACTGGAATCCTTGACCCAGGCCTTGAGTTCCCATTGTTTGAATTGCTTGAGCAGCCTCTGACCAGCCCTCTGAGCAAAGGTCAGGAAGCTACAGAGGGTGGCCCTTGAGCACGTGATGAACAGGTGAAAATATCAAATACTGATTCCCAAAAGGAAGAGGTTAGATTGCAAGAATATTTGACATGACACTACTTAAGCAACAACAGTGAAGGAGTTTGTATAAGACTTGCCTGTGCAATTGGAACATAATTCATATACATTTACCCTATCACTTTTCTGTCAGTCTATTGTACTATGGTGGCTTGTTTGTTGTTTGGTGCTAGAAACTGTGACATTGATATTTTAAATACCAGCAGGGTCACCCAATGTGAACAATTTTCAGCAGAGCTTACAAACTAAAAACAGGCCACTAATTATCCATTAGAAACCTTATGGATAGCATCAAAATATTGTCAGATACTGAAAACTTCTTGATCAGATGCAGAATATTGTTAGATCAAAAGGTTGTTTAAAAAACAGGAAAGAGTAGCATACCAGGAAGATAAGGAGAAGGTGGAGGGAGATAGAGGGAACTGACCTCAATGATCTACCTATAACCCCTTCCCTGGGGGATGGACAACAAAAAAGTGGGTGAAGGGAGACATTGGTCCATGTAAGACATGAAAAATAATAATAATTTATCAATTATCAAGGGTTCATGAGGGAGGGAGGGAAGGAGGAGGATGGAGGGAGAAAAGGAGAAGCTGATACCAAAGACTCAAGCAGAAAGAAAATTTTTTCAGAATGATGATGGCAAGAAATGTACAAATGTGTTTGACACAATGGATGGATGTATGGATTGTGATGAGTTGTACGAGTCCTTAATAAAATGATTTTTTTAAAAGACAGGAAAGACAGAAAAGATCAGCATGGAAGTTAGAAGTGACTCTGAAACCTGCTCTTAATCATCAAATAACTAAAGCAAATGAAAGAAATTATGACTTGAAAATGCTGAATAGAAAATTTGTAAAGGCAGCTTGAGGAGACAAAGTGAAATATCATAATGAATTGTGCAAAAAACTCGAGTTAGAATACCCAAAGGGAAAACATGCTCAGAATATGTTAAACTGAAAGAACTGAAGAAAAATTTCAGGCCTCAGGTTACAACATTGAAAGATTCTATGGATAAAATATTGAACAACACAGGAAACATTCAAAAAGATGGAAAGAATATGGATTCACTGCACCAAAAGTCCTAGTCAAAATTCAACTATGTCTGGAGGCAGCATACGAGCAAGAACCAATGGTACTGAAGAAAGAAGTTCAAGCTGCACTGAAAGCATTAGCCCCAAAATAGGCTCCAGGAATTGAAATGTATCAATAGGCTGAAATAAAGGCAGCTCTCACTGGTCTATGCCAAGAAATTTTGAAGACAGCAACTTGGTCAACTGACTGGAGAGATCCATATTTGTATCCATTCCATAGAAAGGTGACCCAACAGAATGTTCAAATTATAGAACAATATTATTAATAACATACACACATAAAATTTTGCTGAAGATCATCCATCAATAGTTGCCACAGTACATTGATAGGGAACTGCCAGAAATTCAGGCTGGATTCAGAAGAGGATGAGGAACAAGGGGTGTAATTCTTGATGTTAGACAGATGTTGGCTGAAAGTAGAGAACACCAGAAACACATTTATTCGTAATTTATTGACTATGAAAATGCATTGGACTCTATGGATCATAAAAAATGAGAAGAATGGGAATTCAAGAACACTTCATTTTGCTCAGGTATATGGATCAAGAGGCAGTTGTCCTAACAGAACAGGGAATGTTGCACATTTTAAAATCAGGAAAGGTAAGTGTCAGGATTGTATCTTCTCACCACACTTATTCAATCTGTATGTTGTGCAAATAATCAGAAAACCAAAACCAAAATCACTACCACTGTGTCAATGCTGACTCATAGATATCCCCTGTGGGTTTCTCATGGGAAACTGTAGCTCTGCTAGTGTAGAGCGAGAAAAGGATCGCTTCTCAAACCTAGAGAAATGAGGACAATTCCTTTTTCCGAGTCATGGTGTTCTCTGGCTTCGATCAGTCCAGCTTGACTCTCCTGCTGGTCAGCACTTACCAAAACACCTGTGCTCATCCCCTCGCTTTTATTCATCGCTCAGGGAGCTGTCTTTGTAACACCTAGACTTTGTGAGGTCTTTGATGCACTCAGATCCCAGTCAGGTCTAGTCCCAGAAATGTCCCCAGTAAGAACCTGATCACCTCGATGAATGGACCGTCTTTTTACAAGAACTGTAACTTTCTACTTGACTTTAACATTTTCAGGGGGAGCATCACGTTCTCCAGCAGCAGCATCCCCTGCCCACCCCCATGCTAAGTGATTTGATGCTAGCTTTAGTTGTCAGGTTGTTTACAAGCTTTTGTAAATTGCCTGTTGTAGACATTATACATAATGTCTTATTCCCTATAGGTTCAATCTCCTCTCTCACACTGCAATAAAAGTACCTTTGCCTTCATTTATATATTCATTTTAATATTCCTGACAAATAGCCTGTTTAATCTTTAGATTCTCTTGAATTAGTTATAATCTCAGCCCTTCTAAGTTAAACAGAATTGTTTAACACATGCTGATTTCATATCTATCTGAGAATCATGAGGGTACCCTGATTGATAAATACTTTTTTATCATTTTATGGGATTTACCAATAGACCCAAGGATTCACCTAGCAGAGACCGGTAAATATTGATGACGGGGAAATGTAGCTTGTTGCATGTTTAAAGCCTAAGCATGCCTTTCTCTGATGTTCTTATGTAAACACAAAGTCCCAATGGTAGTTTATTGACACTATTTACTTAATTTTTGTTTTCCCCTCTACTAATTCCATGTTTCTGCCTAGCTTTTTTGTTCATTTACATCTAATAAATTGTTTCCAATTGTTGACAGCAGTGGTTGAGGATGTGTTTCCTTGTTTTGTATTTCTTATTAAGGAAAAATTCATTCATTTTAAAATATGAAGCGGTTGGGGGTTGGTTTAGGATATTCACAGTGTTGTGCAATTCTCTCACCAATAATGTTTTTATCACTGCAAGAAGAGGCTTTCTACTCTAGTAAAGATTTACAGCCACAGAAACCTCCAAGGTCAGTTCTAGAGGGTCTCTATGAGGTGGAATCAACTCCATAGCAGTGGAGTGGAAGACCATGGAAAATCTGGGCTGTTCATTTTGTTGTTGTTTCTGTCTTTCTTTTTGAGCTCAAATCAATGAATTTCCTGGTCTCCTTGGGAGAAGAGAGCTTTTTGATCTGGACCAGGTAGTTTTCTGATCCTGTATTTACTCTTAATTATGGCTAAAATTGTAGAATGATGCTATAAGCTCTTTGTTGGTATGACAATAGATCTATAATTTAGATCTTTTCTCCGGATGGTACTAATATATTAAATTATTAAATTCCATCTGCAGAGTACATATTTGGATTAAGCCTCTGGCCACAGCCAAAGGACCTGAACAGTCTTACTATCAGAGATTATTGTAAACTTGATTATACATGGTCAGTTGACCAACCACTTGACCCATGCTGGAAATTCCCCTAGGTTTAAATATTACTCGCTTATTCCACAAATGGAAAATTTCTCTCTATCTTTATTTTAATATTGCTGGTGTTCTTTACTTTCTTCCTCTTTTTTCCTGTTTTGCTTTGTTTTTGTTTTTTAATAGTTCTGCTATGTTTCCCAGTTTATGACGCATGGAAGGAGTGGATACATAGAGACAATAACTGATGCAATGGTTTATAGGGGGTGGGAGTGCAGAATAAGGGAGGGTGCACTAGAACAGATTATGATGAAGTAAATACAACTCTTTTAAAAAGCTACTTAACTATGGAAGTATGTGACATGTGAATCTTATATCAATAAAACCATTTGCCAAAAAAAATCCTTGAATTAAAGGATCTTTTTCATGATTGGCATATAGAGATGAACTTGTGTAAATATATTTAATATTTGAAATCCCTGAAAATAAGGAAGTTAAATGGTTAATCCTATAAATATATTAGGTTTTAAACCACATATTGTAAGGAACAATGGTGGCACTGATGGATAAGTATTGGACTGCTAACCACAAGGTCATTGGTTCAAACCCACCAGCTGCTCCTTCAAAGAAAGTTGAGGCTATCTGCTTTGATAAAGACTGACTATCTTAGCGACACTTTGATACAGTTCCTCATGTTGTGGTGACCTCTCCATCCATAAAATTATTTTCAATGGATCATTCGACCCCCAAAACAGTCATGACCCTCAGGTTGAGAACCACTGATCTATAGGGTCGCTGTGAGTTGGAATAGACTTAACAGCAGTGGATTTAGGCATTGCTCTCTCAGATAAACTCCGAACCATTTTTAAAATTCAAGATCATACAATTCATACACATCCTGTTGAATATTGCCTTAAACCAGGTTGCCCAGACGTTTTTCTGCCGAGGACCATTTGGATATTTATAACATCATTTGTGAACCATATGAAATTGTCAGCTTAAAAAGTAGCCTGTTACATTTGGTCAAGCATTCATTTAATGCACCTCTAATGTGATGGCTGGAACTGCTTCTCTTTGGTGAGTTGTGGGATATGTGGTTTTGATGATTTTATGGGCCTTATAAGGTTATGCATTGGTCTGCAAACTGAAAAGCCAACAGTTCGAAACACCTACCCACTCTTCGGAAGAAAGATGAGGCTTTCTACTCTTGTCAAGAGTAACAGTCTTGGAAATCCACAGAGGCTGCTCTACCCAGTCCCATAGGGTCACTATGAGTGGGACTTTATTTAATGGCAGTGACTGTGTGAGTGTGTACTGCCCTCAGACTATATGCTTCCCATTGCTGCCTTAAACTAAAATACCCCCAAACCACTGCCATCCAATCAATGCCAACTCATTGTGGCCCTGATGGCACTGTGTAGTATTTACCACAAGGTGGGAAGTTCAGATTTTCCACTCTCCCTGTGGGAGAAAGATGAGACTGCCGGCTCCCATAAAGAGTTATAGTTTTGGAAATCCTAAGGAACAGTTCTACTCTGTCCTATGTAAGGTTGCTATGAATCCTGCCTTAGGTTGGCAGATAGTCCTTCCATTTGTGCATTCTTTGCTGATGGGCCCTTCGATGCTGGCTGCAGCTTCTGCGCATGCACGTCTTGCCTTGTCTTCCCTAAAATGATCATACTTCTCAAGATGTCCTACTTTAGATGATCACCACTCTTTTCCTTTTTGTATCTGAACATCTCCTGCCCAGATATCCCAATGCAATGAAAGATGGTACAGAACGTTTCCTGTTCGCGTCTCTATGGGCAGTCCCCCATTGCATTTCTCGTGCTGGGCTCCTTCCTCATCTTTCCTTTATCATTATCTCCTCCTTTTCTCCACTGAGTTCATGATGCACATATCCCCTCCTTGTCCTGTTTACTTGTCTTGCCTAGCCGCTCACTGACATATTGGTGTAGAATTCTTTGCTGTTTTGTACATATCTTCCCTTGTATTCACACCATAGCACTGATCATGCAAGGTTCTTCCTCTGCTCTGTGCAGGTTGCTTTCCAAGTTTCTTCACTATATGGATGAAGCAGCGCTTCCACTCACTTCTCCCTTGTCTTCTTGATATAGCCTGTGAAGTTATATTTTCTTTCATGACATTGATTCAAATCCTCAATATGGTTTATTTTATCATCCATGATGTTTTCATTGGCTGACTTTTAGAAGTAAATCACCAGGCCTTTTTGCTTTGTCTATCTCACTCTGAAAGTTTCATATAAACAAGTCTACCATGAGTGACATTGCTGGTATTTGAAATACCTGTTACATAGCTTCCAGCATTGTTGTGATGGAATATGAAAATTGTTCTTATAAATGTCCAAACAGTGGGCATTACTTGCTAGTTTCTGTTGTACTGAATGGCCCAAACTGTGTGTGAATTGCTTTGGTTTTGTTCTTTTGAAGTTTTTAAAACTGTGAATTAGGTGAGAGTTTACATTTCAGACAATCAATTTATATTCAACAATTAAAGCTACGCATCACCCACCACCACCAACACCCAATATCCTACTCTATCCTACCACCTATGAAACCTCTTCTCCTTTTGTGGATTACTCTCTCCCCTCCACTCAGATGAATACTTGTCTAACCAGAGTTCTGCAAAGTGTGGCTCCCAAGCCATATGTGGCTCTTTCGGTATGTACACGGGGCCCTGCAGTCAAATGGAACAATTTCAAAGGCTATTATCCAGATAATGCTGATTTTATTTGTTTGTCAAATTTTATTTTGGGCCTTGAGTAACTTTTAAATTGTTGTGGAGAAAAGAATTTGCCCTTCATTTGTGTCAAGTTTCCTGAGCCCTATTCTAAGCTATGGCTTCTACTTTCCTCCCTTAGATCCCTCGACTTATGATAATGTCCACAATTTATTTCCTTGGTGTGAAAATCATCATCTTAGACTTTTCTTTGTAGCAGTGGTCTCATACAATATTAATCCTTTTGTGATTGACTAACTTCACTAAAGGAAAACTAAAAAGAAAGAACATATATATATATGTTTTGGAAGAAGTACAGCCAGAATGCTCCTAAAAGGCAAGGATGTTGAGACTTCATCTCACATACTTTGGACATGTCAGGAGAGAGCAGCCCCTGGAAAAGTGGAAGGGCAGCAAAAAAAAAAAAGTGGAAGGAAGATCTTCATCAAGATGGATCGACACAGTGGTTGCCTGGATGGGCCAACATATGAGAACAATTGTGAGGCTGTCCCAAGACAAGGCAGACTTTCCTTCTGTTGTATACAGGGTTGCCATGAATCAGAACCATTCCATACAGCAAAATGTCCTCCAGATCCATCTATGTCATAAAATGCTTTGTGGTTTCATTTTTGCTTTTTATTGACGTGTAGTCTTCCATTGTCATATGTATTAAAGTTTATTTGCCCATGCTTCCACTGATGGGCATTTAGGTTGTTTCCATTTTCTTGCTATTTTGAACAGTGCTGCAGTGAATATAGGCGCATATATGACTGTTGGTGTTAAGGCTTTTATTTCTTTAGGGGATAGACTGAGCAGAGGGATTGCTGGATCATATTGAATTTCTATTCTTAGTTGTTTGTTTGAGAGAGCACCAAATTACTTTCCACAGTGACTATACATTTCTAAAATCCCACCAATGGTGTATGAGGGTTCTAATCTCTCTTTATGGGCTTTACCATTTGTTATTTTCTGGGACTTTTTTAACAATGCTGTCATAATTGGTATAAATTATTATCATTGTTTTTTTTTCATTTGTATCTCTCAGGTGGCAAGTGATCGTAAGCAATTTGTTAACCATTTGGATGTCATCTTTGGTGAACTGTCTATTCTTGTCCTCTGCCCATTTTTAAATAAATTATTTATCCTTTCTTATTGAGTCATCGTTGTCTGTTGGATATTTGTTGCTGTCGTTTTGTTGTGTTTTTGTTTGTGGTATTATAGTTTATTTATTCTTCCTATATTTCTGTACATGTTCTCTTTTGTCTGTGCATTTTCTTTTCACATTTTTCTTTGCTGCTATATTATTTTTACTAAGGTTTTGTGATTTTCTATTTTGATGAGTTCGTTTTCTTTGAGGTTTCCCTGTTATAGATGATTTTCTTTCTATATTTCGAGACAGTGTTCTCTCGTGTGAACTACTTGTCTTTCTTTTCATTCAAATGTTTTCTATCTACAGTTTGTCATTTGTTTCCTCTTTATCTGTTTTCTTTGGGGGATCGAAATCTCTGCTTCCCCATTTTTAGTCTTGTAATTTTGTTTAACTTTGAATACTGTTTTAGGTTGGTTGATGCAGATCTCAGGTTTATGGTCTGCTGCTTTTCTTTGAGAGAGATTTCTGAAAATCATGGTGTTTCTTTTAACTTTTTTATTGTAACATGAGGGAAAATTTAAAGAGGAAATTGGTTTCACATTCAACATCACTGTTTTGTGACATTGATTGCGGTCCCCATAACGTAACAATAGTCTTGTATTTAACACTTTGGACCATCCTCCTTTCCTAATCCTTCCTGCCTTCTGAGCTTTATCCCTGGGCAAATGCTGTCCATTTGCTCTTAGATGATTGATTTTTCTAGAGAGTATGTACCTCCTTGGTGTGGTTGCTCACCTACTTATTGTTTAATTCAAAATTGAGCAAGGGTGGGAGGAGTTCACTGAACGTTATGTAAGGGTCACTGTCTCAGGGAATTCCACTATCAGACCAGTCATTTTGAGTTTGGTCCACATTTTTCTCTACGCTTTATCCAGGACCTCCTGTCGTGATCCCTTTTAGAATGGTCAGCAGTGGTAGCAGGCACCACCTGTGGAGGCTGGAGTTCACAGGGAACATTATTGTTGTGCACAAATTTTTTCCTTGTGCTTTTGATTGTTTTCACTCTTCTTTGCTTTGCAAGAGGAGAGACCAATTCCTGCACCTTAGATGGCTGCTCACAGCTTTTAAAAGCCCCGTTTGCTGCTACTTACTAAAGTAGGATGTAAAATACTGTCTTTGTGGACTGTGTTATGCCAGTTGACTTTTGTGACTCACTCTAGGCATTTAGCAGAACCCTGGGAAGATGACGATGGGATAGAGTACCCTGCCTAGAATTTCCCTTGCCCAGAGATCTACAGGAAAAAACACAAAACATTTTTTCATTACAGGAACCAAAACTCTATTCCAGCTTGTCTCCGTGGTGCACCCTCCCCACCTCTTGGGTCTTTACTCCTAGAGCCTGTTGCCAACCTGTGACCCCAGAGTGAAGGGCGGACAGTACTGAATGGTGCAGAATCCCAATACTGCTCCACAATATGACATGGGACTTTCTCCTTGAGAACAGGGAAACAGTGTTCTGTGGAAATGAGGACCTTCTGCTATAAACATAATAACAGCCTGGTTGCACTCTCCCTGTATTATAGACAGGGTCGATTAGTGAGCCTGGTAGATTTCTTAATATACCACTCACCACTTGACTTTGGAGTCTCCTGAAGCTTAGAGACTCATTCCCTTAAAGTGTTTGCCTATGGTTAAGACATTTTCATAACTTTATTCCATGTATGCTCTATTATGTTCATGCACAGGGTTTCATTGTGTCAGAATTGACTTGATTAATGACCATCAGTTTGAGAGTTTGACAAATATACATATAGAAATATCCTCTGTCAATCATATATATATATATATAGATTACTGCAGTGTTGTGTGTTTATTATTGCTGCCTTTAAATCCTAGGGGCCTTTCAATGTCTTCCTTTGTCATGATCCTTTTGCCAATTTTTCATTAGGTTATTTGTCATTTTACTGTTGAGCTGTGTGAATATATATATATATATATATATATATATATATATATATATATATATATATATATATATTCCTAAGCAGATGTATGATTTGTAAATATTTTCTCCCGTTCTTTGGGTTGTTTTTCTTTTTTTTCGTCTCTAGATAGTGTTTTTGATGTACAATTTAATTTTTATGCAGCCATATAAAGTTGGGTTTAAGTGTATGCATACACACACACATATATTTATATATATTTATTGTTGTTGAGAACATTTTAGCTCATGCCCCAAAACTACTATACCCATTCATCTCACAAACAGGTGCTGTGTGGCTACCTTTTGTGCCTAAGGGTGAGCATTGGACAGGTTTAGATCTCCCTTCCTTAGAAGGGCCTTCAGAATAGGACCTCCTTGATTCTGGAAGCATCCTGAGGGGATTACCAAAAAGCATACCAGTTTCTACCAAGTCGACTTCAATTCCTGGCTACCCCATGTGTCACAGAGTAGATCTGAGCTCCACAGAATGTTAATGGCTGTGATATTTCGGCAATGAATTGTCAGGCATTTTTCTTAAGGCACCTCTGGGTAGGTTAGATACTCCACACCCATAACCATGTGTGCCATTCAGTCTAGATATGAGGAAGCTTCAAAAATTGTATGTAAAGATGAGACTAAACATTTATGGATTTTCTCCATGGATTTTTAAGAGCCCTTTGTATATTTTTGTGCACACATTCACCCTTACATATCTGTTAGGAAACTCACTCATAGCTATTTTTTAAGTGAGACCATCTATTAACATTTTTTCACTTAATATATGCTCATTTCCCCATGGTAATCACCAACCTTGAGTAACCTTTTAGCACTCCTCCACACAGGAGCCCCTGCTCCTCATAGAGACACTGAAACTTTAGCTTAGGCTCCTTACCTCTACTGCTCTCTTGTCCTTAATCTGAATCTTCTTAGTCCTGATTCCCATCTAGGTTATCCTCTTCACCCTCACATGCTTGACAATACCCTGCCATGTTCCGATCCTCGGTATTCCATTACCCCACCCTTTCTCCATGTTGTCCCCTTGTCCAAGTTTTATATCCCCTATGCCTAAAAGAGTATGGCAGTTAATAATCTACTGTCAACTCGAGTGAAGGGATGGAGTCTAGCCCGTCAATCAGGTCATGGCCAATGAGGCCACTGTGTGGGCATGAACTTCGCCTGAGGATACTGGGAACTCCTGTATTCCTCCCTGGAGATGGGACACACATTATCAGCTTCATATTCCTACTGAAAAACCACATGGATACACACTAGAGCTGGGGGAGCTATGTGGAGACCCACGCCAGAGCTGAGATGCTTCCACTGCCACTGAATCTATAAGACTTGCCACCCACTGACCTGTGATCTTCCTGCACTCAGCGTCATTGCATGTGTTGCATGAGGCTGAAGAGGAATTTGTTGCCTGGTATTGGACATATGGGCTAATATCAGACTTATGGAATTGATCTGGACTGGGTTGGGATATTTGCTTAATTTACAATTACTCTTTTATATAAAGCTCTTTCTTATACACATATGAATGTCTATGAATTTGTTTCTGTAGTCAAGCTGGACTAAGACAGACGGTATCAAATGTCTGAATGAGAATTTCCTGTACAAAATCATTTCAAACCGAAGCAAAAAGTGATTTCTTGGATAGAATTTCACTCTTTCTTCCAAATTCAGCTAGCCCTGCTATTTTCTTCTAATCCTTCAACTGTGGCATAGAATTGACTTTTTTTCCCTTTGAGAACACCGACAGACATACATACCTACACACCAAAAAATGTACATTTTAAAATGAAATGAACATATTCCTTTTATTCATTAGACATTCAACTCTATGAACTGCATCTTGAAAAAGCTAAACCTCAGCTCAGGGGCAAAGCAGAAAGAGCCTTGCAGTGAAGGGCCAGCAGGAGGTAAATGCTGAGTGGTGGGGTTTGGGGACAAGGAGGTTACAAAGTGGATTATGGTGTTGTTTGGTGGCTTAGAAACCTCCTGGGTCTACAGCCCATGGGAACAGGAGCCCATCAGCAGAGGAGGTGGGTATTTCTTCACCATCTTGGAGGATTACAGTCAAGGTGAAGAGGACCTGCTCCTTCCTTTTGCCTGCTCTTCAGACTAACTAGACCTCACAGGGTTGCAGAATGTCACATCTGTTCTGTTGTGTCCTGGGGTCCTTGGTCTCTCTAACCAAAAAATGGGCTCCAGGACTACAAATAGCATGCCAAAGCAAAGGTTTATTTAGAAAGGAGAGAAAAGGACCCAACCCAGCAGGAGGTGGGGACTTGACCCAGCTGCCACTGAAACAGCTCACTCATGCTAAGGAATTTTATCTTAATGTCAGGGACCTGGCCCGCCTGTGTCCTCAGGCTATGAATGGGCCAATCTCGAGTCTGGTCACCATCTCTCAGGTCCTATCAGGGGCCTGGTCACCCTAAGGTTTGGCATGAACGTTAGCAAAGAAATAAGCAAGCAACGAGGTCAGCAAAATGTAGGGAATTGCCGGCTTTGGTGTTTAAAATGTACCCAGGGTTCTGGGGCCCACCAATTTGAGATTTAAAATGACCCTAGGTTGTGGAAATTTCCCCTGGAGACCTCCTGTCCTTCTCAGTGCTTCCTATTTGTGAGGACCCTCCAGCCCTGCCTGCCTATATGTTCTCCATCTCTAGTCCATGGAGCCTACCTCCTTTCTCTGAACCAGATCAAACTCAAACAGCAGGAAATGCCTAACTCTGGTGCTAGACTTGGAAATGAACCCTGGGTCAAAAAACTCAGTGGAGGAATGAGCGCTCGGGTCTGAAATCTCAAGGAAAGAAGCAGCAGGGCTTGGGTCAAGTGACTTAAGGGAAAAGGAGGATGAGCTCTTATTAGATCTCCCAAAGAAAAGCAAGCAGCCTGTGCTAGGCGATGATGTGGCAGAACTCATGCTGATGGAGCCCTCAGCATAGGCACCAGGCACAGGAGCTCAGGACCCGGAGGGCTTGAGGAACTTGCCAAGAGAAGCCTGACTAAGGTGAGAGCTGGGGCTGAAGGAGAACTCAGGCCAGCAGACATTGGGACAGCAGGGCTCCTGCTGAGTGCTGATCTTCAGAGCGCAGGTACCAACAGGCTGGAAATTGCAGTGGCTGCAGAGGCCTGATGTGGGCCCCCAGCTGTCTACGGAGAGTTGGACCTGGTGTGGGCACAAGGCTGCTGCAGGAAGCTGGGTCAGCCCCGGGTGTCCTGCTGGGTCTCTGCGGTCTGTGTTCCCACACAGACTGCCAGATAGATCAGAACTACCCTTAGCCTTCACACTGCTAAAGGAAGGCATAGTGGGAGCCTCCAGGCTGCCTGGATGGGAGCTCCATAGCAACGGATTACTTGAGACTGAGGGAAACTAGGACACAAAGCTGCCAATCCCTCTGGAGCTCTACAGCACAACAAGAGCAGAGATTCAGTGTGTGATAAAGGTTTATTGCCAGAGGTGTCAAAAGGTTATCTGGAGTCTTGTGAATATTTGTGGGTGAAAGTAGAGATTTTTTTCCAGTCCCTTTTTGTAGAAAATGGAAACTGAGTCTCAGAGAAGTATCTTGGTCAAGGGCTAACCAGAAAGTTGAGGGTGATTTTGACCTGATCCCAAAGTCTTTGAACTTAACCATTACTCTCCTGCCTCCGGGTCTCATGCACAAAATAGTGGACAGTTACCTCGCTGTGTGACTTCAGGCAGCTCACTTAACCCCTCTGAGTACCTCAGCTTATTCTTCCACCCCTGGGATAACAGTACCTATTCCCATCCCCAAGCAGTGTGGGTCAGATATGTGTCTAGAGATAGGGGCTCCTACAGTAGACAAGTGAAGGAGAATATGATCGTTCCTTGGAATTTTGAGTGACGCTGACCTTGATGTCGCATTGCTACAATATCTCTGGCTCCATCATGCCCTGGTTACCAGCTTCCCGTCATACATGCCATCACTGTGAACCACAGTTTGAGCCCATCTCCATTTCCCTTATCGCCACCCCCTTCCCCATCTCGGGTATTGGTCTCATCCATGGTTCTTGCTTCGAGGCTTCCCTGACTTCTGATGTTCCTACTGGTTTCCTCTTTCTATGAGATATTCTAAGTTTCATTGTGTTTTTTACAGAAAACCTAGTAGAGAGGCCATTGACAAGTTTGCAGGCTGAGCGGAGACTTCTTTGAGAAGCCGACCTTGGGGGGAGAAAGGGGATGCAGGTAGGAGAGAGGGAGGGAAAGGGCCTTGTCTCTGTGCAAAGACATCCAGTGTCCTGGGCATCTCAGTATTCCTTTGAGGTAAGTAAAGGGCAGGTGGAGTGATTGTATTGTTCATTAGATGGATATGCATCTTTCCATGTCTCCAGAACAGGACAATCTTAAGAGAGAAAAACCTAACATGTTCATTGCCTGCCTTTACAGCCATACCATGACTAGACCCAGAGTTAACCTCAGGAAAGGCTTGGGTTATTGATTTGTAAGCACCCTGCCTGAGTGGCATGCAGGAAGCCCAGAGATTTTTGAACCGGGAAGACTGTGCGTAAATCGCTGATTCTCTGAGCAATTCGGGAATAATGCCCGCAGAGCTCAAAGAATTGCTGTGGAAATGAAAGGAGGCAGGATCTATGTGAATGGATGAAACAGAGCAGGCCCTTGGTGTCTGTTGCTTCTTGGTTATGTTTGCTGACTTCCCTCTATACTGATCCCAGCTGCTTCCTGGAGGCTCCAACTACTTTGAGACAGCCAGGGAGGGCAGGCTACCTTAGAAAATGGCCAACATCGGCTACCACTCAACTGGCTCAGCACCAGTACTGGAGAGGAGCGTTTGCTCCCACACAGATAAGCATGTTGTTATTGGCACTCACTTCTGCTAGAGTCAAGGAGCCATGGTGGTGCAGTGGTGACGTGCCCAGCTAGCACTTGGCTGCTAACGGAAAGGTCGGGGGTTTGAATCCTCCAAATCCTCTGCCAAAGAAAGCTATGGGAGCCTGCTTCTGTACTGACAGCCTTGGAAACACGATTAGGACCCAGCCCACTTTGTCCTGTAGGAGTTGTGGGAGTTTGCAGTCTAGGCTTGTTAGACCAGGAAGTGCTTAAGTTGACTAAAAGCCCTCATGCCCCCTCTCTGGTGAGTTCACCCTTTGTCTGCTGGAAGGGGAGCTACAGGTGGGCAGAGGTCTTGGTCAGTATCTCTGAGTATCCCCCCTAGTGTGGAGCCTAGCAGTGAATGAAAACACCAAACGCATCGCTGTCAAGTCAGTCCTGACCCCTGGTGCCCCGATGTGCAAGAGGAGAACTAGCTCACAGGACTTTCTTTATAGAAGTGGGTAGGAGAGGCTTCATATATAACTTGGGCTTACAAAGATGGTTTTATTGTTGTAACAAACAGTTGTTGTTGTTAGGCCAGTTCCAACTTAGTAGTCAGCCTGCGTACAACAGAATGAAAGAGTAGCGTGCCTGTGGTTCTCTCTGTAGTCTTGGTTATGTTCGCGCCCATTGTTGCAACCACTGTGTCAATCCATCTCCTAGAAGGGCTTCCTCTTTGTCTCTCACCCTCTTCTTTACTGAGCTTGATGTTCTTTTCTAAGGGACTGGTCCTTTCTGATAACATGTCCACAGTATATGAGACAAAGTTTCACCATCCTCCCTGTTCAGCAATGTTCTACCTGGGTGAGGTAGTTAGTTTATTGTGCCAACCTGGTCAATAAACACATGTGGGGTTAATTGAAGAGAGGAGGGATAAGTGGCTCAGTGAGCCTCGCCTTTCTAGTTTTAGGTCTCTTGCTTTCTGATGGTCGAACCAGAGTGGAGCTGCCTTAGCCAGTTCCCTGCTCACTTCCTGCATGACATCCCTGAGGAGAAGCCACATGGACCTACCCCAATGCAGTCCTGGGTGCTGGAGCAGCCATGTGGAGACCACTGCCAGGACTAAGATGCTTACACACTCACTGACTTGGCTTTCCTCCTGCAGTAAGCATCATAGTGTGTGTTTTGTGAGATGGAGGAAGACTTTGTGGATTGTTGTTGGACATATGGGTTAATGTTGGACTTGTGGGCTTGGGCAGCTCTGGGTTGGGATGTTGTCTTGATGTACATTTAACCTTTATGTAAAACTTTCTCTTATACATGAGTTTCTGTGGATTTGTTTCTCTACAGCAACCAGACTAACAAACTGGGATTCTTCCAAGAAGCAATTGTTTATTCTTTTGGCAATCTGTGGAAATTTCAATGTTCTTTGTTAGCATTATAATGGGAAAGATCAGTTCATCAGTCTTATCCAAGGTTAGCTTTTGCATGCATAGCAGGTTATTAAAAATGTCATGGCTTAGCTCAAGTATACCTTAGTCTCCAGAGTGACATCTTTGCTTCTGGGCACTTTTAAAGAAAGCTGTTGCAGTAGATTGACTAAGCACAATAAGTTGTTAGATTTCCTGACTGTTGTGACCACAAATGGAACCAAATTGAATGAAATCCTTGATAGAGTCAATATTTTCTCCATTTACCATGATGTTGCTTATTAGTCCAATTGTGAGGATTTTTATTTATTTTTATGAATCATTTTATCAGGGGCTATTACAGCTTTGATAACAATCCATACATCAATTGCATAAAGTACATTTATACATATGCTGCCATCATCATTTTCAAAAAGCTAAAAAGGAGAAGGACAGAGCTCAGTCTGTGCTCCAATATGTTCAGTTGTATTGCTTCCCGAAGGTTCTAGGCACCAGAGGATTTAGAAATATTGCATGAAGAGGCTTCTGTTTGTCTAGATCTATGTGGCAGGCACACAGTTGGTTTAGGATTAAAAGCAGGGCAGTATTTAAACATACATAAAACATTTGTATTTGCTTCATAGTAATGCAGAAATGAATGCACAGTAATATGCCTGACATAGTTTCTATTTCTGACCACGTAAGTATAGTTTCTATTCATATAACAATACTGTGATGTACAGACATAATGTTTCCTATTAGGACACTCATTTTCAGTCAGTGAAAAAGGGTTTGTGTTTGGTAACCAAACAGAAAATCAAATGTAAGAAAACTAGCCACTAAATGCCCATACACTTAGAGGCTACTGCTGAAAATCGGTAATCGTGTGTTGGTAGGATGGCCATTCATACATATTGTATAGTTTGGTTTTATGAGGATAGAATTGGTACACATTATTATATAACTTGTTTTGAGGGCCCAGTAAGTGAGCTGCCAGTGTCAATAAATGAATTTTCTGTTTTATGGTAGAAGCCTACACTTTCAAGCTTTCCTATATTTAGAATGGTAACTATTATGACAAGTGTATGTGAAAGGATCACAGAATGGATGGATGGGGGTGGACTGCAGGAGAAACGAGAATGAAATGGAGAATGCAATATGGGCTTGGCCATGATATGGAGTGAAAAATTAAATGGCATGCAGGGAAAATAGAACTAAGACCAAAAATATATATCTACTGCTGTATGTAATGAAAGAAAAATAGAATGTTATATGAGAAAATAATGGGATGGGCAATGTGAAAATATTGAAGGAAAAAATTTAACAGGAAGGTACAAAGATCAGTTAAAAATGCAAAAGTACTGTTACAGGGGTTCTGTGTGTAGAGGGTTAATTTAGTTTATTTAGTGACTTTCCAAAGCTTGTTCATATATAGACAAATTTATTCCAAACAAAATGAATGTAAGGATGTTTTTGTGACTGACCAGTTGGCCAGTGCCTGTATACAGACAAGCTCTCTTAGGAAAACTTTGGTCTTCATCTCATTAGGATGCTTCAAAAAAAAAAAGTCCAATCAAAACAATGGCTTCCTAGGGGATCTGCTGAGCCAGTTAAATTCAAGGGCGATGGGTCATTTCAGAAGGTTATGGCTGCTATTTGGGGGCTTCTGAAGAGATTATCTAGATAGAGTTTTCTCAAAGGACACAGTATGATCACAGGGACTTATTAGAAATAAGTTTTCCAAAAATTGGACACTGAAAAGGCGAGGAGAAGGGCAAGAAAGTTGCACCGAGGAATTGTTTCCCATAAGAACCATGCATCTGCTTCTTCTTCAGGGTAAGGCAGCCAGGGCTGTCCTGGGAGGGTTTGTTGAGAGAGCTTATCTCATCCAGCCTAGAACATCAATCTTGTCCCTGCAGACTTTCTTTTGTTCCCTGAACTCAGAGAACAGTTCAAATAATTTTGAGATTGTTCAAGAATGCACAACCTAAGACCAACATATATTTGCATTTCCATATTTTCTCTGCTCTGTGTGGCACGTATTAATTCTGCAGGCATAGGTTTGCTTTAGTGAATGAATGTTATTGAAATTTTGCCTTGTGTCTGACCTCCATTGTCTCTCTTTTTAAAAATCATTTTATTGGGAGTTCTTGCAACGCTTGTTACCATCCACACATCAGTTGTATCCGACATATTCGTACACATATTCCATCATTCTTTTCTAGACATTTACTTTCCATTGAGCCATTGGGATCAGCTCCTCTTTTTTTCCCTCCCTCCTCCCGCCCCCTCCATTGTCTCTTAAGCAGTGTTCATCACTTACATTTTTAACCTGTATAACTGAATGTTCCATGTATTTTAGTCTAGTAAGTTTTCTTATGCATATACATGTTCTATTTCACACTATTTGGGGGAATTCTATACTATTAGTTACATTAAGGATATTATTAATAGAATTACTAGATGCCCCATATGCCACACATATTATTTGTCAAGAACCTGATAATGCTGCCTATAAAGTAGATATATATGCATCTATATGCATATATATGATGTAGCCCTGATCCATACTTGCCCATATGAAGTGATCGCTGAAGATATGAGTGTTATAAAAAGTGTAGTGAAGGAATCAGGTGGTGCTCTACTACTAGAAAGAATAGCAGCTGGAGTTTTAAAGGCTTGTTTTAAGCAGCCATCTAAGTGAGGTGCTAGCTAAATCCACACAGAAGAAGCACACCAGCCTGTGTGATCCAAGAATTCCAAATGATTAGAGGAAGGAATTGTATTAATACTTAATTTATGAACAACTGATTTTCAGAAGGCTAAGGATGACCATGAAAACCCAAAATGCATTTGTGAGTCCCCATGTTGGTTAAGCCCCCATTTCATTCCCTCAGACCACTGATGACAGGGTGTGAACAGTCCTGCCCACCAGAACTGGAATTGGAAAGAAGATCACTACAAAAATAGTTTGGTTTAAAATTAATATTTTATTCCGTGTTTTCCCCTTTGACTCATTTCTAACTATGCGAGTTTGTGTTACTTTCTGCCTTCTTTGGAATGACATTTTCCGATGTTTTATATTAATGGTGTTGCTGAGAGTTTTTTCCCCTCTTTCTTTTGTATAATTTTCTTTATGTGAAATCCATGATAGGTATAACTATAGAGACAGTAACTAGAACAAGTGTACTCACATTTTGACAGAAGTTGGAATGACAGAAAATGCTAATAATAAAAGACATAAGAATGAACAAAATGCTCCAAAATCGGTTGTGGCAATGTTTACAAAACTCTTCTTGATATATTTGAACCATTTATTTATGTGTTATATGTCAATAAAATGGTTAAAAATAAATAAAAACAAAAATTTTTTAAATATAAAAAGAATGTCAAAAAAAGAAATGTGACTCTAACCCTGTCATGGGGCTTGTTAACTGGACAAGTCAAATCATTTTTGTAGTTATCCCACCATTGTAATGAAGATGTTTCCCCTTTCCAGTTTTGTATGTTTGAGAGCAGAAATCAAGGTAGCACTGTGTTAGGCTGAGTTGATTAGAGAAACAAATCTAGTGTCACTCATATATGTGTACTGAAGAGCTTTATATAAAGTGGTAATTATATATCCCAGCCCAGTCCAACTTGAGTCCATACGTCCTACACTAGTCCTTAACTCCCTCTTCAGAGCCACACAGCCACATGCATTGATGCCAGAATGCAGAAATATCACAGGCCAGGGGCTGCAAAGTCGTGTACATTCAATGGTGGTGGAAGCATCACAGGGCCCTGGGAGGTCTCAGAGTGTCTTGACATCAGCAAGGTGAAGGCATTGATGGGGAGAAGGGGCTTTCCCAGGACCCTCCTTATGAAAATGCCATGCCCGGAAGGAGGCACCATCAGGCTGTTACCTAATTGACATGTTGAATACAACCCCCACCCTTTTATATATTCTCAAGTTGACATGAAAGTATGTAACTATCTCAGACACCAATCTGCATCCCTACTCTTGCTCTATCTGTTTTCATTTTGTATTACCATGAACAGAACAAAGATGGTGAACAAAAAGTAGGATTGTCATGAATGTGTTTAAAGCATTGGGAATTATGTTGCCCAAATTAACTTATGCCATTCTATACAGCTCAGGGCAGATTAAAGCCCAGTTTAGATTAATGAGTGTAACTTTTCCATCTGAAATTTCTCTGTCAATGTGGGATTTTTGGCTTATTTTATTGTTTTATCTTGCAATAAAGAACCAAAGCCTTTGGCCAGATGTAATCCACAGATTTCAGTCATAATACAACACACAAAATAGGGTTCAGATGCCAAATTCTCCTGCCTCATTTTCTCAGCTGCCAATCCAGGTGGTGTTTACCCTAAATCCATCTCCTCACTCCCAGGATCACCACAATTAATATTTGCAGAGGAACAACACTTCCTACTTAGTTCAGATTAACAACTCCATTGAAAATGTCTGTTTGGGGCAAGATTTATGTCCTGTTCTAGTATAATCCTGGCATTTTGGATGAAGCAAAGAGTTCTCCAAAACTAACCAAATATTTCCCCAACAGCAGCTCTGAGCCATTTTAGACTCTAATTTGGCTTCCAGAGAGCTAGGTCTGATGGGAAGATTTGGGTGTTTGCCTCTCCCAGGAGGTCTCCCTCTCCCATTGTTGGCCACTGCTCCGCTCAATTCTTGGGCCTCCCATCAATTTATGAATAGTTCTCTTATGAATCTGTGGAGTTTATTATTTAATTATTATGTGTCCACATTGTAGGCAATGGAATTATTTTATATGTCCTTTGTTAGTGAAAATAACATAAGTAAGTCTTCTTGGATGCTCTAAAAAGGGATTGATACACTGAACTGAAATAATCAAAACTATCTATAAAAGCTTTTTTCTATATGAACCTTACCAAGGATTCATTCAGATTTCCTTATTTTTTTCGTTCTGTATAATGAATCCAAAGAAGGCTGTTCAGTATTTGTACCCTGTAAGCCTCTATGATGATATTTCTCAGATCAACAAGTTGAAATCCGTAGAAGTCTTCAGAAAGCTATGAAAAAAGTAAAATTCTAAATAAACTGGCGAAAAGATACAGGTGGCATTAATTTGCAAAACACGACTTTTCTCTGTACTTTCATCTTTCTGGTCTTCTAAGGAAACTGAACTCACCAAAGACCTTTATGTAGAGTTTCTAATCATATTTATTTGAACCATTTGTTATTGGTTGCTTTATCTGTTTTGTTTGATACACGGTTATTATTTCATTTGGTAGGCTTATGTAAATATATAAATTATAATGGTTGCAAAAAAGTTAAATAGAATATTTTTGATAAAAACTAACAATGTTGATAAATATATATGTGAGTGTGTTTTAAAATACACATATTGCAATTTTTAAAACATTTTGGTGCAGCAATGTACTCATATTTTGCTCTCCCACTTGTCCTTTGCAATTAACAAAATTAATGCAAAATCTTTCTATAACACACTGTATTGATTGTAACTCAGTTTTATAACTGTTACTTAGAATTCTAATGTGCACATGCCATAATTATCTTACCCTCTCTCCTGCTGATGTACTCTGAGGTGTTACCCAATGCTTATTATGATTAATAGAAATGAATTAATATATTTGAAATTGCATTCTTGGGGAAATATTCCTATTCACTTATAAAGAAGCGGTTCTCAACCTGTGGGTCACTACCCCTTTGGGGGTCGAACGACCCTTTCATAACAGTAGCAAAATTAGAGATATGAAGTAGCAATGAAAATAATTTTATGATCGGGAGCCACCACAACATGAGGAACTGCATTAAAGGGTCGCAGCATTAGGAAAGTTGAGAACTACTGCCTTCAAGTAAAGGCAGGATAGGAATCAGGTTGAAGTGGAAAATGATGTAATTATTTGCACGTCATATTTATGGGTCCTAGATTTTTTTGACTCAACCCACTGCAGTTTGGAAATATTTCGGCAGAAATGGCAATTTAGTTTCTCAAAGTTTCAGAGGAAGCATTCATGGGAGATAGGGGATCCTGGAATCCATCCACTTTGCATACTGAATGATAACTATGACTATATTACAGAGATTGCTTTCCAAAACTACTATGCCAATTCATATTTTCACAAATTGTTGTATGTGGATACCATACACTCTCATCACTGTTTCATTTTGTCCATATTTAATATTTTAGTCACCCTTTTTTAATGCAGGGAAGAGTACAAATGCATTTCTCTGCTGCCATAAATTATGCAGTTGAGTTTCCCACATTTGGGGAAATCGCAGGGGTCTGCACACCCGGAGTGCAATGGGTGGCCCTCGTCCTGGGAAAACTACCTTTGTGATCATGATGTCTCCCATGCTAGGTGAGTATATTCACCTTTATGGGCAAAAGTATTTTCATATAATTGTTTTAATTTATATTCCAAGGTTTTCTAATAAGGTTAAATAGAAATGTAGCTTGGTGACACTACAATGCCCAAAATAGCCAATGAAGTGCTAATGTAGTTGTTGCTGTCAGAGTATTTTGCCGATGGCATTAAACCTTCCAATTAATTGACTTTCAGTAAAGGCAACTATTGCAGATAATTGAAGTGGGTCAATGCCAAGCAACTGAGCTCCCATAAAAGCAAAACTGCAAGGATACAGCGCTTATTTAAAATGTGAAATAAATCAATGTGATTCACTATACTAACGAATAAAATATTACATGGGTATCGATGCAGAAAAATCATTTGACCAAAATCAATACCCATTCATGATAATAAAAAAAACCTGTCAAATATATAGGCATAAAAGGAACTTCAACTTGGTAAAAAGTGTCTACAAAAAATCTACAGGTAATATTTTATATTTAATGGTGAAAAATTGAAGTGGCTAAGTCACTGCTACCTGAAAGATTAGCATCTTGAATCCACCAAATGCCTCCCAGCCGGCCCCATAAAGATGTTTCATGCTGCTTCATTAAAGATTTATAGCTCAGGAAACCTTATGGAGGCAGTTCTACTCTATCCTATAGGGTTTCTATGAGTGAGTGGCATATATTCAATGACAATATTTGTTTGTTTGGGTCTGCTCTTATTGTTTCCTACTCAGCATAGTGCTGGAAGTCATAGCCAGTGAAATAAGGGAAGGAAAAGACATACAAGCAAACAAAAAACATTATTGGCATACAGGTCAGAAAAGAAGAGATGAAATTATCCCTGATTTCAGATGACATGGTTGTCTAGATAAAAAATACCAGGAAAAGTACAAAAATTTAAAAACCATCTTGTTGTGAACTCAGGAAAGCCCAGGAAACACGATAAATGCTCAAAAACAATTTTATTTTGATGTACTCACATGTGAACAATGATATCAAAACTTAAAACCATTTAGAATGACGCAAAACACAAGGTACTTAGATGTAAATTCAGCAAAACATATATACAATTTGGATGCTAAAACAACAAAACTCTGATAAAAGTAATCAAAGAAGAGATAAATAAATGGAAGTCCATGCAGTGCTCATGAACTGGAAGACTTATTATAGTAATGATGTTAATTGTCTTCACATATATATTTAGACTTAATGTAATTCCTATTAAAAACAAAGTGATGGTAATTCTATTTTTAAAGTTACAACTATATAGAAAGGTAATGGAACCAGAATAATTAAAATGATATTAAAAATAAAGAATAAACTGGGAGAATCACCCTATCAGATTCCAAGACTTATTTATAGCTACAGTAATTGAAGTTGTGTGATCTTTTCAAAGGATAGATCAATGTAACAAAATAGAAAACTAAGAAAGAGTCCTAGGAGCATGCATCCAAGCTTTTTTTTTTAACCAACATGTAATTTAAAAGTTGAAGTAGCCTTTTCAATAGTGTTGGACCAATCAGACTTTCCTAAGGAGAAAAAACAAAACCCCAAACTTACATTCTATACAAAAATTAATTTTAAAGGGCTCATGCATCCACATGTGAGACATAATATTGTAAAAATATTACAAGAAAGTATTTAGAATGCAGAATAAGGAGAAGAGTTTTCAGATTTGACACCCAAAACATGATCCATTAAAGGAAAAATGGATTAAATTGGAACTCATAAAAATTAAACAAAAAGCATTTGTTCAGTAAAATACCTTGATAAGAAGATGAAAAGATAAGTTACAACTCATGAAAAAAAGTGTTTGGTAACCAAACTAAGTAATTAAACCAAAAAAACCTCACTGTCATTGAGTTGATTATGACATGGCAATCCTATAGAGCAGGGTAGATTACGTCTGTGGAATCCAGACTGTATCTTTTTACAGGAGTAGAAAGCCTCATCTTTCTCTTGACTAAGTAATTAGGTTGTTGTTAGTGGTACTGTCAAATGAGCTCTGACTGGTGCCCTTATGGACAACAGAAAGAAACACTGCCCCATCCCGTACCATCGTCACAATTGCTATGCTTAAAGCCATTGTTGCAGCCACCGTGGCAATCCATTTTGTCAAAGATCTTCCTCTTTTGGGCCAACTGTCTAATTTTACCAAGCACTGTGACCTTCTCCAGAGATTGGTCTCTTCCAATAAAGAGCCAAAGGACAGGAGAGCAAGTCTCACCCCCCTCACTGTTAAGGAGCTCTCTAGCTGTACTGGATTTGTTTGTTCTTCTGGGCCTCAAAAACAAAACAACAATAAAAACCTCACCACCAATGAGTCTGTATTGACTCATCGTGACCCTACAGGACAGGGTATAACTGCCCCTGTGAAATTCCAAGACGGCAGCTGTTTACAGGAATAGAAAGTCCTCTTTCTCCCTAGGAGCTGCTGATGGTTTAGAAATGCTGACCTTGCAGATCACAGCCCAACTCATAACCACTATGCCACCAGGGTTCCTTCTTCTGGACATACACCTCATTTGCCAATGAGTCCATTCTGGCTCCTAGAGATCCCATAAAGTATAGTAGAACTACCTCTTTGAGTTTCTGAGACTTTACATTTTTACAGGAGTAGATAGTCTACAGTAGCTGGTGCGATCGAACCATTGACCTTGAAGTCAGCAGCCCAACACATAACCCTCCTCATAACCAGGGCTCCTTATGCAGGTCAAAACTCAAACTCACATCTATGGAGTTGATTCCAATCCTAGAGACCCTATAAGGCAGGGTAAAACCCTGGAGATATAGTGGGGTAAGCATTGGGTTGCTAATGCAAGGTCAGCAGTTCTCAACCACCAGTCACTTTGCCAAAGAAAGATGGAGCTTTCTAACTCATGCAAAGAGTTATAATGTAAGTTGTACCCTACTCTATGGGGTCTTCATGAGTCAGCTTTGACTCCAAGACAGTGAGTTTGATTTTATAGATCAAAGTAGCCATTCTCGTGTGGGTTTTTCCAAACTATAACCCTTTACAGGAGTAGAAAACATCATCTTTCTTCCACAGAGCAGGCTGGTGGTTTCGAACTTCTCATCGTGCTTTTAGCAGCCCAATGCAGGTGCCATCAGAATTTCCTCTTAGCAGGGGAGGTGGAAGGGTTCGGGAGTAGATGGTCAGCTATTACTTCGAATTAGCACAATCAGTGGCCTAAATTGACGCTCTCTAGTAACTATGCTTCTGAAAGCTAACAAATCAGTGAGGGTGTTTAGGTAATTTTGAAATCAGTGATAAACTTCCAGTCCTGTCCTGAAGCTCAACCCAAAATAATGAAAGCCTCATAGTTTTAGGTAACAGCCAATCAGCAAGTACTTTACTCCCGACCATACTTATGAAAGACAATGCACACCTTCCTTGCAGTTGTGATCTTGGTAGGACAGATGAAAATTCCTAGGTCCCTAAATATTCCTCCTTCTGAGCTCTATCCAGCCCTAGAATATTGAGCATAAAGCTTTATCTTCACTGTGACTTCTAAAGTTCACAAGCGTTTCAAGCACTGAACTTTTCTTGTTCATTCAGATTTATGATTAGCAGACACACTGATATGACCAACAGATTTTCAAATTCAATCTTTTCTTGTTGTGATAGGGATTATCTATTTATAAAATTTAAGTGCAAATGAGATGAATTTTCTGAACAGTGAATATTTATTAAACCAGGATAAAAAAAGAAATGAATTTTCTGAACAGTGAATATTTATTAAACCAGAAGCAAGACCTTTTGAAGCTCTTTGTTCAGTATACAATTATTCATTCACTGTAGAAAGTGGTGGGAAGTCAGATACAAACGATCTTTTATACTAACAACTGTGCATCGGAGATGCATGATTTCTTCAACTAATAATACAGTGATAAAATACTACAGATGTCATTTAAAAATTCACACAAAAAAACAATCACAGCAGAAGTTGTCATGAATGGTCTTCCATACTATATATCATCATGTCTTTCAGCTCATATGACACTTTGAATATACTGGTATTAAAAGCATTTTTATTATTGTAAAAATATAGTAGGTGGCATTTGCCAATTCAATCTTCTTCATGTATGTAATTCAGTGAGATCACTTAAGCAGAGTTCAATACTGAAATCAAATTTGGAAATGGGGAGGGGCTGAATCTGCAATAATTTAAAGGTTGTAGTATCTCCATGTCCTACTACAGAAATTTTCAAAGATCTGAATGTCTCGCCATTTCTATGGCATAGCCACAGGTGCAAGCAAACAATGGCAATATAAGAAAACATCTCCTTTTGTACAATCATTTTATTGTGACGAAAGCATACTTTATAAGGCTATTGGAAATAAAATACTTTATGATGAGAGATAAGAAAGAATAGCAGATTTTTGTAAAAACTCTCCTTTTGAGTTACAAGTTATTGAGAAAAATTTCACTGCTTGTACTAGAAATATTTAAAATATAAATTTTTGTGGATATTTGCATAAAGATCTAGGATATGCATTCAAATTGAAGCAAAGTAAGATGATGTTGGCTATTGTCTCGATAATTGCGCTCAAATTACATTTGACGTTGTTTCTATTATCAATTGAGAAATTGTCATAAAATTGTTCCCTCATTTTAGCATTTATACTGGTTGAACTGAAATGCCATTGGCTGTCTTGAACAAATGCAGTTGAGAGACTCCTCCGTTTATTTGTAGCACTAAAATCATACTTTAATTCTGAAGAACAGTCTCACAAAATTTCTTATTGACTTTTTAAATTATCCGTATTGAGAAAAATCTATTTACTTATTGTTCATAGTTCTCAATCGTATCTCTTTGCAATTGGATTATACAAATAGAAAGAAGAGCAACTATTGCAATTGAAGTACTCTGTTAAAAGGACTTGCTGAACATGTTAAATCAACAATTGGTGAAAATTGTACTCCTTTAAATGCCAAGCATTTTCATACAAGGGCAGCATACTTATTAACGGGAAGAGCAACTTGAAGAGGATAATTATTACAGTTTTTGTCATGACTATCTTTTGAAATCGATTTCATCACTTGAAAAATTGTATTTTTACTTTTCAGCATGGGTGCTAAGTATTCTTAAGCATAAGGAGCCCTAACGTTGTAGCAGTTAAGCTCTCAATTGGTGATCAAAACCGTGGTGCTTTGAACCTACGAGCCACTCTATCAGAGAATGATGTGGCAGTTTGCTTCCATTAAGAAACTATGAGACAATTCTTTGTACTATGTCTGATAGGGTCCCTGGAAATTGGAATAAACTCTATGACAATGGATTATTTGTTTGCTTTTTCTTCTAACATGGAAATAAGTGGAGTTATCACATGAATGTTGAAAAAGAAAGAGAAAAAATGGATGACAATATTAATTTTGTTAGTGGACAACATTGGGAAAAGGTATTTATAGAGAGAGAATGATTTGGAAGAATGAAAAACAAGATCATATAATGTGCTTTAAAAATCAAATTTGAAGAAAATTTCTCAAAGATGTTAATGTTATGCTATTATATCTTCAGTATACCACCTCATAATGCTGATTTTGAATGCATATTCTCATTAAGGAATCTTTAATTAACAAAAGAATGAAAGAAGTTAGCAGTGATTAATATAAAAATTTTGCTACAATGTAAATGGATAGTATGCACAAGGAATTTAAAAAATCATTTTACTGGGGCTCTTATAGCTCTTATAACATTCCATACATCATTCCATACAACATCGTTCCATACAACATCAATTGTATCAAGCATATTTGTACATATATTTCCATCATCATTTCCAAAACATTTTCTACTTGAGCCCTTGGTATATGTGCCTCTTTTTTCCCCTCCCTACCCCACCCTCACACCCTCATGAATCCTTGGTCAATTATATATTGTTATTGCTATTTCATATCTTACGCTGTCTATTGTCTCCCTCCACCTACATTTATGTTATGCATCCCCTGGATAGGGGCACATATCCAATCTACCCTCATGATATTGCTACTCCCATTGCTGTTCCTGAGAGGTTTATCTTTCCTGATAACACATTCCATGTGTCAAGAGCTCTTATCTATACCAATGTGTGTTCTCCAGTCTAGCCAGATTTGTAAGTTAGAACTGGGTCATGGTAGTGGGGAGGAGGAAGCATTCAGGAACTAGAGAAATTATGCGTGATTCATTGGTGCTATACTACCCCTTGGTTGAATAATCCCTTCCTTATAATCCTGTGCAGGGATATCCAATTGTCTACAGATGGGTTTTGGGTCTCCACTCTAACCCCCCTCATTTGCATCAATATTGTTGTTTGTTTTGGATCTTTTGATACCTGATACCCGATCCCATTGACACCTCCTGATCACACAGGCTGGTGTACTTCTTCCATGTGGGCTTATTTGCTTCTCTGCTAGATGGATGATTGTTTAACTTCAAGCCTTTAAGACTCCAGATGCTATATCTTTTGATAACCAGGCAGCATCCGCTCTATTCACACATTTGCTTATGCACCCATTTTGTCTTCATCAATCTTATCAGGAAGGTGAGTATCAAAGAGTGCCAGGCTATCAGAACAAAGTGTTCTTGTGTTAAGGAAGGCCTTGATTAGAGGCCCAAAAATCCATCTGCTGTCTTAGAACTTAATATATAAACATATGTCCTTTGGCCTCTATCCCTTTCATTATAAAGTAATATATTTACACATACATACATGTCTCTATAAATACCTTTTGCCTCCTATTTCTTTTCTCTATTTCTTTCACCTTCCTCCTATCCCACTATCATTTTATCCCCTCCATTCAGTTCTCAGTATTTCCTCTCAGAAACATTGCTCTTAATAAAACCCCACTGGCATTATACACCCTCATCACCATCAATTTTAGGTCTCTTGTTTGTCCCTTATCTTTGAGTTTGCTGACTCCCCCTCTTCCCCCCACCCCCTCCACCGCCTGCCAAAGCTCCAGTCTGTTTTTTTCTCCTTGGCATTGTTCACCCTGCCTATCTAATATAGATAGACATAGGATGAAAGAAAGTGAAAAAAAATAAATAAACAAAAAAAACCCATAATAAAACAAAACAAACAGTAAAGAAACAAAACAAGGGGGAAAAGCAAATACACAATAGATAGTTCCAGATCTGTCTGCTGACCCTTATGTATGTTTTCTGATCAAGTCTGATGAGGTGCCAAGTCCTGTCCCCCAAGTCAGAAGTCTATTTTCAGGATTCCTTCAGGAATTGGTTACTTTGTTCTGCTTGCTGCTCAGTTGCACTCCCTTCACGTTTCACCCCACCCTGTAGGGGTAACAGGGCACACTTGCTGCACAATGTCTCAAGTGCTGTCCCCCATAGTGCTATAGGTCAGTGAGGGAACTTTGTGTCTGTGGCAGACCAGGGCCTGCCCCACATTCTTCTCTAGGCATTGGCTACTCTGAGCAGGGATGTTGTCCCCAGAGCTTGGTAAACCTTGATGAGGTCCTCTCTCCCTATTTCCTGACATTATGTTCCAAGGTCAAGCCTATACTCTCTGAGCCATAAGCAGCTCCATGCAGGGACATCATTGTCCCGACTTGGCTTGGTGTGCCAATGTGGAGTCTAGGGTGCCTGTCCCTTTCTCTTTTTCCTGCTTGGTTTGCTTCTGTTTGGGCATGTTGTTGGCTCCTTTCCCCCACCTGGAGGTTTAGAATTGTTCTCTGTCACACATACTTTGGTGGCCATGGGGTGGGTGATCAGATTGGCTTTGGTTGGGGACGGCCCTGTAGCCGAATCTTTTCATGCAATCCTCCACTTGGTTACATTGCCCTCCTGGTTTGGTGCACCGTGGTGAGGTCTGTATGCACACTCCCAATTCTGTGGAGTCATAATCAATACTCTCTCCCTGTAGGCTTAGTGCCCTGCTCCCCCCATTCTATTATCTCCGTTTCCCACCATCACCACCTTTTCTTTCTCCTCCTCCCCTGCTTTTCCCTTCTTTATGTTGGATTTATATGTACCTCCTTGGATTTGGTTTGACCTCCTCCACGTTTTTCATCAATAATGTAGAAAAGACTGAACTGACATGGTTAAATTCCCAGGACCCTCAGTTCTATAAGGATGGATGAAATGATTGGTATTATTGTTTACAAAAAAAGTCTTGACCTTACCAGAGCTTACGTTGAGAAATAAAGTTTATATGTTTCACTTTTATCTTTGTTTTCCAATTTTCATAAAATTGATTAGGTCTCTTCATATGTGGTATTAAATACAAAAATATTGAGGATATTATATAAAAGACCATCTTCATGACCTTAAGATAAAAATATGGTAAAAATATTAAACAGAAAGAAAGATTACTGAATTAAACTACATCAACATTTTAATTTTATTAATCAGAGGACAAAGTAACAGATATTAAAAAACAAAATGTTT
This sequence comes from Tenrec ecaudatus, assembly GCF_050624435.1. Classification (NCBI taxonomy): domain Eukaryota; kingdom Metazoa; phylum Chordata; class Mammalia; order Afrosoricida; family Tenrecidae; genus Tenrec; species Tenrec ecaudatus. Next base: position 40,170,879 of record NC_134548.1, on the reverse strand, counting down.
GTGATATAGTTATACAAAGGACTCAAGCCCAGAATGTATGAAAAACATCTACAAATCAATATTAATGCTATAGACAATACCATAGGGAAAAGAGCCAAGAACTGAAATAGCACCATCAGAAAAGAAGAAATCCATGTCAGGAGTCCTAGTGATACAATGGTTAAACACTCAGATGTTGACCTAGAGTTTGATGGTTTGAACATACAAGTTGTTAGATGTGAGAAAGACCTGGAAATCTACTTTCTTGGAGACTTACTGTCATCTACTTGGATCACTAGGTTTTTTTTAATCTAGAAGCTCCACTGAAACCTGTTCAGCATCTCAGCAACATGCAAGCTTCCCTTGGCAAATAGGTGATGTCTCTGCTTGAGATGCATTGACCTGGAATCAAATTTAGGTTACCTGCATGGAAGGTAAGAATTGTGCCATGGAATCGCCACTGCCCTCAATGAACAAGATGATTTTATTGTTAGACAGCGTCATTGAGTTGGTTGTCACTCATAGCAAGCTAGTTATGGTAAATGGGTATTGTTGGGAGAGGGAGGAAGCCACAAGATAACAATTAATTTGTCACTTAAAAGATTTCCTAAGATACTGAAGTCACCATCTTCAATTCACTTCTGCTACCTCTTTTAAATCCCCCAGAACATCTGGTAGGAATGCTGGTGCCTGGAGGAGCTCAGTCAAGGAGAAGGAATGTGGAGAGAGTCAGAGAATGAGGACAGTATCTCAAAGTACACTGGATAAGGGACTTGCCCCTTTCTTAGGATCACAACTCTCTTACTTGGTGCTGAATAATCTACTTTGTCTATTTGTGTTGATCAAACTAATAGGATCTTTGCAAAACATTTACTTCACACTTCACCTACTTTTCTTTTTTTTTAATTAATTAATTAATTTTAAATCATTTTATTAGGGGCTCATACAACTCTTACCACAATCTATACATACATCAATTGTGTAAAACACATTTGAACATTCATTGTCCTCATCATCCTCAAAACATTTGCTCTCCAATTAAGCCCCTGGCATCAGGTCCTCATTATTTCCCCTCCCTCCCCCACCCCCTCCTTCATGAATCCTTGATAATTTATAAATTATGATTTTGTCATATATTGCCCTGTCCGACATCTACCCTCATCCACTCTTCTGTTGTCAGTCCCCCAGGGAGGAGGTCACATACATACTTGTAATTGGTTCCCCCTTTCCAACCCACCCTCCCTCTATGCTCCCAGTATCGCCACTCACATCATTGGTCCTAAAGGGATCATCTGCCCTGGATTCCCTGTGTTTCCAGTTCCTATCTGTAACAGTGTACATCCTCTGGTCTAGCGAGATTTGTAAGGTAGAATTGGGATCATGATAGTGGGGGAGGAGGAAGCATTTAGGAACCAGAGGAAAGTTGTATTTTTCGTTGTTGCTACATCGCACCCTGACTTGCTCGTCTCCTCCCCGAGACCCTTCTGTAAGGGGATGTCCAGTGGCCTACAAATGGGCTTTGGGTCTCCACTCCGCACTCCCCCCCATCCATTCACTATGGTATGATATTTTGTTCTGAAGCCTGATACCTGATCCCTTCGACACCTCGTGATTGCACAGGCTGGTGTGCTTCTTCCATGTGGGCTTTGTTGCTTCTGAGCTAGATGGCTGCGTGTTTACCTTCAAGCCTTTAAGACCCCAGATGCTATATCTTTTGCTAGCTGGGCACCATAAGCTTTATTTGTCAATTTTGCTTATGCACCCATATGTCTTTAGTGATCATATCATGGAGGTGAGCACACAATTATATGATGTTTTGTTCTTTGATGTCTGATAACTGATCCTTTCAGCACCTCTTGATCACACAGGCTGATGTGCTTCTACCATGTGGGCTTTGTTGCTTCTGAGCTAGATGGCCACTTGTTTACCTTCAAACCTTTAAGACCCCAGACTCTATATCTTTTGATAGCCGAACACTATCAGCTTTCTTCACCACATTTGCTTGTTCACCCACTTTGTTTTCAGCAGTTGTGTCAGGAAGGTGAGCATTATAGAATGCCAATTTAATAGAAGAAATTATTCATGCATTGAGGGAGTACTTGAGTGGAAGCCCAATGTCCTTCTGCTACCTTAATTCTAAACCTATAAATATATACACATAGATCTCTTTCCCCATGATCATATATAAATATATTTGCATATGCACATGTCCTTATATAGACCTCTATAAATGCCCTTTACCTCCCAGCTCTTTCCTCTATTTTCTTTGACTTTCCTCCTGTCCAACTATCATGCTCAGTCCCCACCAGGGTTTCAGCAATTTCTCTTGGTTACATGACCCTTGATCATTCCCTTCCAGGCCTCCTACACCCTCCTGACCATCAATTTGTATCATTTCTTGTTCTCTTGTCCCTGTGTTTATTAACACCACTACCTTTCCCTCCCCATCCCCCTCTCCCATGTCCCCCCAGAACTGTCAATCCCATTGTTTTCTCCTCCAGATTGTTCATCCAGCCCCTCTTATTTAGACAGACCTGCGGAGATAATAGCATGCACAAAAATAAGACAGAGCACAACCAAGCAACATTATACAGCAAAATAACAATAAACCAATGACAAAACAATACAAAACACAACAAGAAAGAAAAGCTTTGAGTTAGTTCAAGGATTGTTTGTTGGCCTTTAGGAGTGTTCTCCAGTCCAGTCTGTTGGAGCACTACGCCCTGGCCCCAAAGTCCACCTTCAGCATTCCCTGGGGACCTCACCACTCCATTCCCTTGGTGTTCTGTTACACCCTATTAATATTTTGCCTCAGTGTGGCTGCATCAGATTTATTTCTATTCCCACACTGTGTCTCTAGTGATGTCCCCTATAGGGCTGTGGGTCAGTGAGGGGTGTCATGTCTCATAGTGGGGCTTGCCATGTGTTGGACTGTGGACTGGCTACAATGCAAATCCAAGAGTACTCTACCCAGTCAAATTATCACTTTAGATAGATGGAGAAATAAGAGTCTTCCCAGGCAAAGAAAAACTCAAAGAATATGTTAGAAGAGACCCAGCCCTACAAAAGTTCCTTGCCGACCCAGTATGGGCAGAAGAACAACACTCACTGAGCATAAATAAGAGACCACCACATAGAACAAGGTAAACCAGAGGGAAACAAAGAGAAAACAGACCCCAAGATTGCATTGACTTATGGATGGAAAGAAGTCAAGGTCTGCTGAAGTGAGCATTTAAAAAAATATGCAAAAGGGGCATAGGGAAAAAGCTACTGTATACGAATATTCCTGGGGTGAGGACCAGGTAATATGGCAGGGACCAGACCAAATACAGGAATATACATGGCAGACAACTAAAAAGGAGGTGGGGAAAGGAAAATAATAATAATAAAAAAGAAAAGTGTAGCAAGGGCGCAGGGCACTAACCCACCCAAGGGGAGGGTATTGCTTATATCTCCACAGGGAAAGAGGGACCAGACTTCAACCCAGTGCACCAAGATGTAAATGCAACATGCTGGCATGGAGTAGGGAACCAGTGGAGAGTTCTGAGTGGCTGGGCCCAATCCCAACTACTACATGGACACCTGCCCCTCCCCCCAGAAGAATTTATGTCAAAGGATGGCATTGAATCTGCAGCTCCGGGAGAGGGACATATCTGAGCAGAGCACACAGGAGCAGATGAAGGGGGAAGAGGAGAGAGTGGAGCACATCCTGGCCCACCAGGCCTTGAGGACGATATTCCCAACTACATCAGCCAGTCCACTTCACCTACTTTTCTGTGGCTATATAAGAATTATACTAATATGGATCTTCAGACAATACTAAGGTGAAGCACACCAATGTTTTCACAGAGGAAATAAAGAGAATATGTTCAGGTTTAACCAAAAGGTGATGTACTGTTTTTCAGGGGTAAAAAAATGTGGTTGTCTGCTTCTGTAAAGATGACAATCTTGGAAACCTAATGGGCTAGTTCTGCTTTGTGCTACAGGGTTGCTATGGGCCAGAATGGACTGTATGACAATGAATAATGGTATATGGAATTCAGTGGAGATTGCTCAATAAATTAGTACACCATCTTCTGGAGCATTGTCTAAGTTCAGATTGACTATAAATTGACTTCAGTGGAGTATGTAAATAATTCATCAGGCAGGAAATAAAAATCAGTCCTTTTCCTATTAGAAACATAGTGAGATGACTTTTTTCTTTACAAGAAAGCTTTCATGATAGAAGTCAATCAATCATCTGTTCAAATGCTTTTTCTGCTTTTGAAATAGCATGGTGCTAAATCATTTTCCTTTCTCCTTCTTTATAAGTATGAATTATTATTACACACATTTTACTGTTGTTAGAGAGAACTATGACTTCAGCATATCAGGGCATTCCTTCAGAAATTCATTGGAAGAAAAGCAAGGTTCAGTTCCTTCACTGACCTTTCTGTAACAATTTAATCTGCTCTCCACAATATTTTGAGGTTTTAAGGCTCCGTGCCTCTAACACAGGGTTTTAAATCACTGCAATGTAGAATTATGTTTTTCAGCTATCTGAAGTAGGAAACTTGTACTTGAGTAGTATCAATATTCTAACTTCTTTTCATAGTTTTTTTTTCCAAACCATTTTCAACACTACTGTTCCCTTAAATTTCCCTAAGATGAATTAACGCACACGTGCATACACAGATATGCACACACACCCATACCTGTTTAAGCTATATTGTGTGAATAGTTTTAAATTTTAAATGGTACCTGGAGGAGAAGTTTCAGAATTTAATAATTGGTTATTATATTTTTAGCTTTCAAGGGAGGATAATCAAAATAGAGAGGAAAGAATATGGAAAAACTGATTTGCAAACAAAAGAGAATTTAACTTTGGCCTGAAAAGTCTACTGCAAGTGTGTGAGCAATTTCTGGGGATATGGAATTGGGGGGCATTTTGAGATGCTGGGGATACCCTAGATTTTTCCACATTTGTTCTAATACAAGATAATTTAAAGGAGCCTCCTAAAGTTGTATATATATTATAAAATAATGTTCACAGTAGAAAATAGGTAAGATTGATAGTAAAGTGAAGGATCAAGTAATAGAAGGTAGTGACAGGCAGTGAAGCTCAAGAAATAGAAAGATGTAAAATCACCAAAGATTTAAATTATACCCCATGGATGGTGATGAAATAAAATGTTTCCTTCAAGGACTCTTATATCTCTTCCCTGCTCAATCGGGCTGGCCTGAGACAGGATGTGGACCTGTGGGTATGAATGTGCTACAAAAAGAAGAAATGCTCAGGGCAGACCTACAGTTAATTGTGAGCTGTGGTTTAGATGCTCTTACACTGTTTCCATGGAATCAAGCAGTCCCAGGGAATGCTTGCATCCATATGAGAAATGGAAGTGTAATACAAGGAGCACATCACTTCAAAAGACTATCTGCCTTATTAAATTCAAGGTCAGGAACCTCCTGTACTCCTTAAATAAATCTGGGAACCTTTTGGTTCTCACATACACAGGATAGTTTTCAGCGCGCACCCCTTTTTTATATTTGACCTTGTTCTAGCTCTAGACTAGAGGACCGCCATTACAGGTTTTGCTCAAAGTCTTGTAACCATTCCTCCACACCGCTCCACACCTCCAACTTCAACTTGGCTCCTTCCATCCTTACTAAATCATGTGTGACTTCTCGATTCTCTATGTACTCATTCTGATACCATATTTCCCTCTCCCACTCCATCGCTCCTTTGCCCTATTCCTACCCTGTAACTGGCATTCTTTTTTCCTTATAGCAATGGGTATATTAAATATTTATCTTTGTAAGATTGACTGAGTTTATTAAGTATAATGTTCTCTAGTTTTGTCCATGTATTGTGCTTTTCACTGATGCATAAAATTCCATAGTGTTCTGTACTAGAGCTTGTTTATCCGTTCCTCTATTGGGGTTTTTGGTTGTTTCCATGTTTTAGCTATTGTAGAAATTACTGCAAGAAATACAGGTGTACATATGTCTGTTTTTATTGTATTCTTAATTTTTTGGGGGGGGGACTGATAATACCCAGTAGAGACATTGCTGGATCTTAGGATAGTTGTGTTTGCATTTGTTTAGGAGTGCCTTACTGATTTCATAGTGGTTGTACAATTTTACATTCCCATCAGCAATGCAAAAGCTTTCCTATTTCCCCACATCCTCTCCAGTGTTTGTTATGTTGTTTTACTGAATTTTGCCAAAAGTGTTGACTTGAGATAATATTGCATTGCTGGTGGTATTGTAGGGTGGACCATCACTAACTATAGATAGCCTTGAGAAGAACGTGAATCCCAGAACATTACATTGTGCACGAGTGAAACCTGTACGTGGGTCAAGAGGCAGTTGTGCAAACAGAACAATGGCATACTGCATGATTTAAAATCAGGAAAGATGTGCATCAGGATTGCATCTTCTGATCATACTATATGCTCTGTATGCTCAGCAAATCATCAGAGAAGCTGAATTATTTTTTTTTAATGCTGCACCAGGATTGGAGGAAAGCTTATAAGAACCTGCTGTATGCATATGATACAACACAGATTGCTGAAAATTAGGAAAACATGAAAAACGTTCAGGTAAAGATCAAGGATTGCAGCCGTCAATATGGATCACAACTCAAGGTAAAAAAGTATTCCAAAAAAGTTGAAGTTGTCAATGATTTCGTCTTGCTTGGATCCACAATCAATGCTCTTGGAAGCATCAGTCAAGGGATCAAACAGTGCATTCCATTGGATAAATATGCTGCATGGGAACTTTATTGTTTTGAAAAGCATGGGATTTACTTTGAGGACTAAGGTGAGCCTGACTCAAGACACAGTGTTTTCAATCACCTCATATGCATGTGAAAGTTGGAAGTTCAACAAGGAAAACTGAAGAAGAATCGATGTGTTTGAATTATGGTGCTAGTAAAGAATCTTGAAAGAACCGTAGACTGCCATTAGAACAAACAAATTTATCTTGGAAGAAGTACAGGTGCAGTACTTCTTAGAGGTCAGGATGGCAAGATGAGCCTCATGTACTTGCACATTTTAGCAGGAGAGACCAGTCTTTGGAGAATGACATCATGTTGGTAAAGCAGTGAGGCAGTGAAACAGAGAAAGGTGTTCTACAATATAGTGTGCCACAGGGGCTGCATCAATGGGCTCAAATGTAAGAACAGTTGTCAACATGGTACAGGATAGTGTGGTGTTTCCCCGTTCTAAATAGAGTCACTATTAGAGGAATCGACTTGACAGCACCTAACAACATAAGTATTTATGTCCAAACATCATCACTTACAGGTTCATTGTTTAGATGATTAATACAGGACTGAACACAGCACAGTTTTTATAAGAACAAATTTAAAAATGATTCTCTTATTTGTTACTACTTCACCCCTAATTCTGTTTTCTTTTTTCTGTCTCTTCCCTAACAAACTAATTTTGCATTTCATCATTCTTTGCCTTACATTTTCTCCTGCTATGACCACCAATTTCTTGGTTATAACATCAATTTTTTCTCATATTTGCTTTCATTTTTCCAGTTATATTTAACACATTCATAGCACCTCTAAATAGCATCAACTCAGACATGAGCAAGTCCAAAACATACACTTTTCTGTGTATGTTCCCTTCAAGTTACTCTGCTGTAACATCCCCCAAGTTAATGTGCTAGGCATCCCATTATCTCACCTTGTGGTTGTAAAGATGTATCTATTATAATTTCTGTGTCTGAAGGAGATAAATTAAGAGTTATTTTCAGAAAGTTCATTTCTTTTTTATCACATAACTCCTTAACTAATGTTGTGCAAGTACGATTGAGACAACCTTGGGACTTAATGCTACTTACTGGAACTGACTCCTAGAATAGAACATCAAATGAGAATCCAACAAGTCTTAATGACCAACAATCTCTTGAGACACCCTTAATAATTTGTTCTTCTATTTCAGTCTAAAGGATACCAGCAATCACAGACCAGATAAATTTCCTATTGGAAATGTTCTTAACCTCACACCAAACCAAACCACACTGTATGCTGTAGAATCAATTCTGACCATGGTGACCCAATAGGACAGGTAAGCACTGTCCCTGTGGGTTTGTGAGAGTGTAACCCTTTATAGGAGTAGTAAGCCTCATTTTTCTGCCATGGAACAGTTAGTGGTTTCCAACTGTTGATCTTGTTGTTATCAGTCCTATACACAACCACTATATCACTCGGATCAGAAGGTACTCAACAGCAGTGAGTTTGAGTTTTTAGTTTATTTCTTCAGAAATGGGTGTGTGTCAAACTAACCAGTGACTCTAATAACAGGTGTTTAATACAGAACTACCTTCTGTGTGAATCCTTTTGAGAAAAAGTTTGTGTCAATTAGAACTACGTTGCCTTTAAGAATGAATTGTAAATTCAGGCTTCTTGGTCTCTACCTTGTTAATATGGGTAACCTGGAATGCACATCTCATTTTTCTAATATTTCCAGTCTCAAATAATCCCAAAAATCAGCAACAGACTTCCGTACTTTTTTAATACAGGAATTTTTATTATATATTACATATAATATAGGTAAGAAAATGACTGCTGCTTCATTTTAAAACAATGGGCTTTGTCATCATATTTCCACTTCTTAAAAAATCATTTACATTTATAGTTTTGAATAGGATGAATTCTCACAAAGTTTCCTCCACTTTTCAGCAATGATATAGCTATAAGATCCTAAGAAATTCATTTGGTGGTCTAATCAAATGAAGACAGATAAAATTTACCTCCAAATGGTAAGTTTCTAAACATATGAGTGTCTGATTCACTGAATATAGTTCTTTCAGGATGGTGAGTAAAACTGAAGCTACAATTGCAAGGAAATACTCTTATTTTAATATACTCATCAAGTAGTTGTTGATTATAGACTTCTGGGAAGATGGTGCCCAATAAGAATTACCTGCTCTGTGCTTCCATTGTTAGATCAGAAAATCAAGAGCTAAGGAGTCCAACCTTGGAAAACGGTGCCAGATAGAATACCAGCATCCTACGGTTCATGGTTCAGGCTCTACTTCCGATTTTCACCCACAGAGTTATTTGAGAGCTCACTGCTGCACGCTAACATCACCACCCCTGCCCACGAGGTTTCCACATCCCTTACCCAGACCAGGGGCACTGTGTCTGCCACCCTTTCCTTCACCCTATATCTGAGACCTGCAAGCGTGCTGTAATTTCCCCAGACAGACTGTTGACTAAATGTACATCGTATTCCCAGGCCCACAAAGAGCCTTTAAAAATCAGCCTGGCAAGCTCACCCTGGCACCACCCTCTCTGCTTATACGTTTGCTGGCTTTATACCTCCCCTGTCCAGCCAGGACCAGAGGGACCACAGATCCCCCAATTTCCCCTTCACCTCAGCTGTGCACATGGCCCACCAGCACGGTATAACAAAAGATAATTAGACACAAATTTACTATAGTCAGAGAGCACTGACAGCTGCCTATTAGAAGTCCCTGGGTCATTTACCCACAGCAGATTTCTAATCCCTGGAACACAGTCTACAGAAGCACCCAGGAGTGAGCCAACAGGGCAGCTGAGAGCAGGCATAGTGGAGAATAAAGACCCAGTGAGCCCCAAACCCACTCAGCCAATCTAACCCCTTTTCCTTGGGGGACAGTGCAGCACAACCCCCATACCAGGACACCCTAAATCCTTTTTTTAAAAGTAACCAAAAGCAGTCACTCTGAGGCTGTGTTTACTTCCTTAACTTCCAGGATTACAACCATCACACTCCTAGTTCATTAACAAAGTTTTAACATAAGGTTCTTAAAAGCAGCAGTCTGTAAAAAAGAGACTTTACAAGGTTGGGCTTGACAAAGAGTCCTAGGGGCACAAAGACTGCTCAAGATTCACAGAATAGCAAGTCAGTAAACAAGCCTTACACATAAGACACTGACTAGCTGAGTAAGACATTGCTGCACTCTGCTCCCTTAGGAGGTGACAGAAATAGGCCCCTCTCCCACCCCCACTTGGCCATCTCCACCATCAGAAAATAGCAAACCCCATTCCTCTGATCTGATTCATCAGAGGTACATTCTCTAAAAATAATTAACTCAAATCATAAGACTACATTTCTCACAGCCATTCCAGACACCAAATCATATCTCTAACCTGAATCTTTCCCCCCCACTCTTGCATCCTACAAGATCACAAGGTAGTAAAGCAGCTTACCACCCAACATTGCCCCTGCATAATACACAGGGTCAAAAAAGACTGGTAGATTCATTATACCCCTCCCTTACCTCAACCACATTAACCTCTGGAGCCTGCTCCCTCCATTTCAGCAACACACAACCTCCTATAACTTACCAAGTAGAATCGCATCTTCCATAACCCTCTTCTCCAACATAAGAAAAATCACTATACCTAAAGGAAGGCTTCCTATGATTAATACCACCACTTAAAACCTCCTCTAGGACACCTAAACCCTAATTATCCTTCTCGCCCAGCTAACACTCTCTCCTCCTCTATGGGGTTTCCAGCACCTATTTGATCCTCTTCTCACCTAAAGAGCCAGCCCCTCCTACACCACTCAAAACAGTACACTCCATTACCCGCTCATCCAAGATGTGACACAGGCAGCAACCAACAACTGCAGCAACAGTAAAAACTCTAGAGAAACAAAAACCAATTACTGAAGATGACCCAAACGTGACAGTTTGCACAGAAGAATCAGTCCGTGAACTAAAACTAAAAGAATTCTTGAGAATATTGCTAAGTGCCATACAGGAAATTAGGGGATCAGTTCTGAAAACATAGAGATTCTAGAATCCTCACACCAAAGGGAAGTCCAGGAGAATAACAGCAGAAATAGATAAAATGGTGAAAGATATAGACTTTAAAATGGCAGAAATGGAGAATCATATCAGCAAGCTCAGAGATAACCAGGGAGAATTCAGCAAATGAAAGAAACATTCAAGCAAAAAACAAAAGAATCTAAAAAAAAAAGCCTGAGGAGTGTGCCAGATACCATGAAGGTAAAAAATATTCAAATTATTGGAGTCACAGAGCAGTAATAAAGAAATAATCCTACAGTTAAAATAGTAAGGAAATTCTTGGAAGAAATTCTTCCCAAATATCAAAAAGGAGGAGAAGTTAACTATTTCAGGAAGCAGAGAGAACACCAATTAAATTGCCGACACCCCCCCCACACACACAAGAAAACATATCAAGAGATATAGTAGTCAAATTACCTAATTTCAAGGAAAAGGAAAAAAAATCATGTGAACAGTCATAGAGAAAAAAATGCAGTCACATATAATAGTAAGCAGATAAGAATAAGCTCTGTTTTCTCCACAGGGAGCATGCTTCACAGGGAGCCTGCAGGAAACTTCTTTTGAAGTTTAAAGCTTTGAAGAATTGAAGCAACATGTTCCGAAAGTTGAAAGACAAAAACTGCAATCCAAGAATCCTTTATCCAGCAAAGCTGTCCATAAAATTTGAAGGAAATATTTTAAAATTTTTGATAAGGAAACATTCTGAAAATATGTTAAAGCAAGACCTGCATTACAATAAACACTTTCCAGTTCTTTATTGGCATAAAACCAACAACCACACCACACAAACATGGGACCAACACAGGGTGCGACTCCACTCAGAAACCAACATACTAAAAACAGTACCCAAAGCATTACAGATACAATGGAGATACAAAGAAATAACTCCTCACACATACACACAGTCCTATAAAGAAGAAAAAAGGAGGGGGGGGGACACACAAATAGTATGACAGCAATAAATCTACATTTAGTTTTAATTATACTGAATGATAATGGTTTATGCACATACATTAAAAGATAGTAGCAGACTGGATTAGACAACAAACTCCAGCAATCTGCTGCCTTCAAGGGTTACATCTCAAAACCACAGACAGAAATAGACTAAGAATCAAAGGAAGATGAAAAATTTACCAAGCAATGGCACCCCCGAAAAAAAAGGAGTGGCAATTCTAGTCGCTGACAGAATAGACCACAAGGTAGATAACATATTGAGGTAGTTAGTTTATTGTGCCAACCTGGCTGATAAACACATGTAGGGTTAATTGAAGGGTGAAGGGATACATGGCTAAGTGTGTCTCACCTGTCTAGTTCTCAAGTCTCTTGCTTTCTAATGGTCGGACCAGGGTGCAGTTGCCTTAGCCAGTTCCTGCTTCAACTGGCAAGGCTCACTTCCTTCAAGACATCCCTGAGAAGAAGCCACATGGACCTACCCCAATGCAGCCCTGGGTGTTGGAGCAGCCGTGTAGATACCTGCCAGTGCTGAGATGTTCACACATTCACTGACTCTGCTTTCCTCCTGAAGTTGGCATCACAGTGTGTGTTTTGTGAGAAGGAGGAGGACTTTGAGGATTGGTGTTGGACATTTTGGTTAATGTTGGACCTGTGGGCTTGGGCAGCACTGGGTTGGGATGTTTTCTTTTTCTTTTTAAAATTTTATTAGGGGCTCATACAACTCTTATCACAATCCATACATATACATACATCAATTGTATAAAGCACATCCTTACATTCTTTGCCCTAATCATTTTCAAAGCATTTGCTCTCCACTTAAGCCCTTTGCATCAGGGGATGTTTTCTTAATGTGCACTTAACATTTATATAAAACTCTCTCTTATACATGAGTTTCTGTGGATTTGTTTCTCTAAAGTACCCAGACTAATACACATATCAGGAGATAAGAATGGATATTACATAATGCTCGAGGGACCAGTAGACCAAAAACCCATTAATATAATAAACACTTATATGCCCAATGATATTCCCTCGAAATTCATCAACCAAATTCTCAAAGAGATGAAAAAAGAAATGACCAGATCAACAATTATAGTAGGTGATTTTAATACACCACTCTTAAAGAAAGATAGATCACCAGGTAAGAAACTCACTAAAGAAACTGAAGATCTGAAAAACACAATCAACAATGCAACCTAATAGACATTTTCAGAGTTTTCCAAACAATAAAAAAACACATTATTCTCCAGTGCATAGGGCTCATACTCTAAAATAGACCACATGCTGGGGCACAAGGCACACTTGAGAAAATTCAAACACATGGAGGTCATTCAGACCACCTTTGCTTACCACTGTACCATAAAGTTGAAAATTAACAATAGAAAGAACATAAAAACAAAGACAAACACCTAGAGTCTTAGTAACACACTTCTCCAAAACCTGTAGGTATTAGCCCAAATTATAGGAAGAAAATGAGAAGTTCCTAAAAGCCAATGAGAATAATAATACAACATACCAAACATAAGGGACAAAGGAAAGGCAGTTATCAGAGGTCATTTTATTGCAATAAATTCACACATGAAAAAAGAGGAGAGAAGTATGATCACCATCTAAAATTAACATCTCCAGCAACTAGCTAGAACAGAGCCAACAGAATAATCCTTCTAACAGTAAATAGAAGAAATAAAAATCATAAAAATTAGAATGGAGATAAATGAACTGGAAAGTAGAAGAACAATGGAAAGAGAATCAACAGAGCAAAATGTTGGTTCTTTAAAGGATCAACAAAATCAGCAAGTCACTGGGAAATTTAACAAAGGAAAAGAAGGACCAGATGTCAATATCTAGAAGTAGGAATGAAACAGAAGTCACAATGAACCACAATGAAATAATATTAATTATGCAATACTATGAATGACTGTATCCCAAAAAATTCAATATTTTGGGGGACATGGACAAATACCTGGAAGTTCACCCTCTCCCCAAATTAACACATATGGATTTTAAGAACTTTAACAGACTCAGAGCAAAAGAAGAAATAGACAAGGTCATCAAGAAATTCCCAACTAAAAACAGCCCCATTCAGATGCTTCACACAAGAATTCTACCAAGCATTCAGAGAAGGGCTTACACCAAGCCTACACAAACTCTTCCATTACATAAAAGGGATATCAAAATCCTAAACTCATTCTATGAAGCCAGCATAACCCTGATATCAGAACTGAGCAAAGACCCCACAAGGAAAGAGAACTACTGAAAGATATCTCTCATGAACATAGATGCAAAAATTCTCAACAAAATTTGGTTCAACAGAATCCAACAACATATCAAAAAGATAATACATCTTGACCAAGTGGGATTCATACCAGGGATAGGTTAACATAAAATAACAATTACTGTAATCCACCACACCAACAAGAAAAAGGATAAGAACCATATGATCATAACAATTGATGCAGAAAAAAAATTATAACATCCCAACATCCATTCCTAATAAGGACTCTAAAGAAAGGTAAGATAAGAAGGGAAAATCCTAAACACAATAAAAGCCATATACAAAAAACCAATAGCTAATATTATATTCAGTATAAAAAGCTGAAACATTGCCATTGAACAAAGGAACCCTAGAACAATGCCCTTTATCCCCAATTCTATTCTACATTTTGAGGGAAGTTCTAGCAAATGGCAAAAACCAAGGCAAGATAGCAAGGGTTTACAATTGGGTAAGGAAGTGAAACATTTGCTATTTGCAAATGATATGATTTTATATATTGAGAATACTAAGGGTCCCACAACAGAATTGGTGGAAGCAGTAGAGGAGTTTAGGAAATTCACAGGATGCAAGGCTAACGAGCAGAAATCAATCAGATTGCTATATCCCAATGATGGAATACAGAAAAAGATATCAAGGAATCAATATCATTCACAATAGCCACGCAAAAGCTTATGTACCTAGGAGTACAACAACAACAAAAGGCCTGTACAACGCAAACTACAGGACATTACTATAAGAGACCTAAAGGCATGTACACAAATGAAAGACTATTCAGTGTTTGTAGATCAAAAGACTCAATATGACGAACATGTAAATATCACCTAAAGCAATCTACAAATTCAATTCAATCCAAATCCAAATTCCAGTACCATTTTTTCAAAGAAATAGAAAACTGATTACTAACTTCATATGGAATGGGAAGAGGCCTAGAACAGTCAAAGAACTCCTCAAGAAGGAGAATAAAGTAGGTGGGTTTGCACTACCTGATCTCAAAACCTACTATACAGCTATATTTGTCAAAACAGCCTGGTTGGTATATTTATAGATATTCAGACCAACGGATCAGGACAGAAAACCTAGAAATAAAATCATCCACATACAGACACTTAATTTTTGACAAAGGCCCCCAAAACATGAAGTGGGAAGCATATGTCCTTTTCAGGAAATTGTATTGGAAAACCTGGGTATGCAACAAGACCCGTATCGCGCTCCATCCACAAAAGCAAACTCTAGGTAGATTACAGACCTAGAGGTAAAACCCAAGGCTATCAGTATTGTCAGTGAGAATACAGAGCCAATGCTAGGAGCTGTAGTGCAGGCAATCCATGAACTATCAGAATTAACAAAGGAAACACATTCTGTGGGAGATAAAATAGATGCATGAGACCTATTAAAAATAAAACATTTGTGTACATTGAAAAACTTTATTTAAAAAGTATAAAGTGATCCCACAGATTGTGAAAGGATATTTAGTAATGACATAACAGACAAAGGACTGATTGCTAAGGTTTACAGAATATTACAAGCTTATAAGAAAAAAACTAAGCCCTCTGAGAAAGTGGGCAAAAAAACTGAACAGACAATTCACAAAGGAGGACACAGGAATGGCTAATACAGTAGGTCCCTGGACCTTGACGCTAATCTCTTCTAGAAGGAATATCAAGATGTGATGCGGTTGAGTTCTGAATCAATTTTTCCTATAAGTCTGTGGCTAGAGCAGATCTGCCAGTGACTCAACCTGACTAGGTATTCTGAAGATGGGTTTTGGGCTCCCACTGTCTACCACAGGCTGCCACAAATTGAGTGTTTACACATTTTTGCTCTGACGCTTCTCTCCTATAATTTTTCCTATAAGAAGTAACTGATTAATGGATTAATCCATTCTTGACAACCAAGTTTTTACCCTAACCTTGCCCTTTTATACACATTACTCAGAAATGTCCAAGTAAATTAGTTCAGAGTTAATAATAAAATTAAATTTTTTTTTAAGTTTTTAACAACTACAGTACGGTCCATACCTTGAGATTGATGAGAATCTGGATCTGTGGACAGAGATGTGGAGAGGAGGGAGGGAGAGTTATTGTTTGGAAGGGGAACCCCTTCCATAAAATCAACTGGTAGCTGCTTTTCAGGAGGTTTTTTTTCCCTCTTTCTTTGCCCTTTTTCACTAGAACCTGGCTGACTTTCTCTTTAAAATATAATCTGTCTATGGTGGTCTGCTGTTGGCATTTCCTTAACTGTTTTCTGAAAGGGTTTACTAAATTATTATCAACAATATTGATAACAAGGTTAACCAGTTCTTTATCATTATGGTTCTTTTCAAAACAAGCTTTCAAGACCCATGTTTTTTTTATCTTAAAACAGTGCAAAAAACCACAAAAACTAAGAAAATTATAGCAACATTCTTGGAACACAGCCGCAATAGACTTAAACAATGCCAACGAAAGGCGAATGACTGAAACATGAACTGCTTTTGTTTACAAAATTGATGTGTATCAGGTTAGACCCCAATGTTTTGTTTGAGCTCCGATGCAAAATGTTCTTGAGATTGTGTGTTGACATCTGCATTAGTCTGGGTACTATAGAAAAATGAATCCACAGAAACTCTTGTATAAGAGAGAGTTTTATATAAAGGTTAAGTGCGCATCAAGAAACCATCCCAATCCAGTGCTGCCTAAGCCAACAAGTCCAACATTAACCCATTAACCCATATGTCCAACACCAATCCACAAAGTCCTCCTCCATCTCACAAAACACATGCAATGATGCTGACTGCAGGAGGAAAGTTGAATCAGTGAATGTGTAAGCATCTCAGCGCTAGCAGGGGTCTGTACACAGCTGCATTGGGGTAGGTTCATGTGGTTTCTCCTTGGGGATGTCTTGCAGGAAATGAGCCTTGGCAACTGAAGCAGGGAACTGGCTAAGGCAGCTGCATCCTGGTCTGACCAGAAAGAAAAAGACCCAAGAACTAGAAAGCCATGTATCCCTCCACCCTTCAATTAACCCCACATGTGTTTATCGGCCAGATTGGCACAATAAACTAAGTACCTCCACATCTGATTATGTTGAGTACTGATGTGGTTGAGTACCGGGATTCTACTGTAAACAAATAAGGAAATGCTCCAGGTTATTAACCTTCTAGGAAATCCAAATCAAAACAACAATGAGAAACTACCTAAAGCCCAGTATTGTCCAATTAAAAAAAAACAACAAGCTAAGAAAAACAAATGCTGGAGAGGGTGTTGTAATACAGGAACTCTTATCCACTGTTGGCGGATTTGTCAATATATATGCAGCCACTGTAGAAGGTGATATAGCCATACCTAAAACAGATGGAAATTGAGTTACCATATGACGCAGCAATACCACTCTTGGACATATACCCCAAAGAAAAAAGAAACAGAGCACCGACAGACATTTGTTGTGCCATGTCCATCGCAGCACAATTCACAATAGCAAGAAGCTGGAAACAGCCTAAATTCCCATCAATATAATAGAGGAGCTGATACCAAGGGTGCAAGTAGAAAGAAAATATTTTGAAAATGATGATGATGGCAACAAATGTACAAATGTGCTTGACACAATGGATTTATGTATGGACTGTGATAAGAGTTGTATGATTACCCCAGTAAAATTATTTTTTTAAAGAGTGGATAAAAATCTCTGGTTTGTCAGAGGGTTGACACATCCTGACGGGAGGGGCAGCGCATGAGAGAGAGGAGAGCGAATGGTCAAGTCAGAATAAACATAGGTGCATGTCTGACACGGAGAGGGGAGGGAAGGCTGGCCGCCAGATGGGGAGAGGAGAGTCTACAGATGCCTTGGGATCACTATGTAACGAGGGTCTGTAGTGGCATGCAGCAGGAGGACAGAAATGACCTAGGCCATTGGGGTTTACCCTATTGAAACTTTGTTATTTGTTGCCTTATTGTTTGATAAGTGAAACCCAGTGGTGTTGAGCCTACAGGGAAAGAGACTATAACAAAGACTTGGAAAAAGGAGGATATAGAGGGTTGGGGAAATAAGAGGGAAGTGATGTCAAGAATCCAGGAAGGAAAATTATGTGTTGGAAAACATGCATGATTGTGGAAGAGATCGCACAATTATATTTAACATGATGACTGAATTATGGAAGGATATGACATGTATTGGTTCCCAAGTTACAGCAAATTAAATTTAAAAAGGCATAGATCCAGGAATGGGTTATGGGCCCATGCTAAATCCCAGCTCCAACTTAAGAAAAATTAGTTCTTCCATCATGGTCCTGCTACATATTCACCTTCATTAGATGATCTCAGAATAGCTAGTCAGGTTGAGTCACTGGCAGATCTGCTCTAGCCACAGATAAGAGGTTTCGAACAACCTTACTAACAGGCAGAGACCGTTGTAATCTTTATTATGCTGGATCGGCCTTGATACTTGGCTAGCTGACCACACTCTAGACAGGACCTGAACATGTTCTGGATGCAAGTATCTCTTACTGGTTCCATGACAGAAATTTCTTCCCTGGCTTTATGAGTGTTGTTGGGGGTCCTTTTCCTTCTTACATTTTATTTGTATCTTTGTCTATATACTATTATGTTTTTAGCCTTAGCGCAATTTTTAAAATTGGTTTCTCTTGGGCCTTCTAACTGTGAAGCCCAGGAGGTTTGGATGCATAATGAGACTATCTGATACAAAGGGCCATAGGAAATGCAGGGATGGAGGATGGGTGACGGGGGAGGGGGGGAGTAGGGAACTCTCGGGAGTGCATGGTGAAGATGGGATGGGTCTGAGCACTACAATGGATTTGATTGCACAACTCATCTTGGAGGCAATTTAACCATGGGAGGGGAATATTCTAAAAAAATTGTTGTGTGGGTGATTGTACTGTTCCCCTTGATATGATTGAATGATTGAACTGCTGAATTAACCAACAGTAAATTACTTGCTAATAAAACTGTTGAAAAAAAGTATTTATTGAATATCTATAATTCAGAGGACCCTTGTTAGGTGACAATCCCATTACTGCGTGTATTTAAAATGGAATTAATTGATGTTTTTGTATCCTATAAATGAGTTCCAAGAGAGAATTTTTATCATTATTAGTTATAAAAGCTTAAGGTATTTGTAGAAACTATAGTTCTGTTAAAACTGCAACTGAGGCTATGTCTTCTCGTACTCAAATTCACTGTGCAGATAATAGTCATTTGGAATACTAAGAAGTTGTAATTCATTAACCTCTTTCAGTTTTCTCCTGAATCTCATGGTAAGAGATGGTAAGCTATCCTGATGAGTAATTTAGCAAATGAACTAAGACGATTCCTCTGCTTCTCTTACACCAAGTTTGGATTCAGAGTGAAGCAATCTAGCATGGTGCTTGTTGATACTAACTGATACTGTTTAGGTCCGGTCTGAACTAGGCATCCCCCGTTTGGACTATGCTGAAGCAGGTCGGGGCCCTGCATGAGCTTCCCTGCACATCCCCAAGGTCAGCAGAAGCTGGCGCCAGATAAGATAACCAGTGAAACCAGATGTTCCTGGCTCAAAGGAAGCAGCAAGGAGTCCACCAGTAATTCTCCTGGTTTCCATGCCCCATATGCTAATTACCCTACATTACTCACCACCCCTATATAGCCCTCACCCCCAGCTGCTGAGCAAGACTTCCCTGACCTGTTGGCCTAGGTCTTGGAACCTCGTCCAGGAGCTCCCCCCACTGAATAAAACTATTTCTGTTTCTGCTCTCCCTTGTCCTGTCATGTCCGTCTTCCTCCCTGTTCCTCAGCTTCGCCTTTACAGATACAATTAAAGTTTGTGACATCTTAGTGACATTGAAAGGAGAAATTTCTATCTTCATGTAAGAAGATACTATTTTGCTATAAATGAGGTCAAAGTATTGGTAAAGTAGGAGGAATTTATGAATAACTAATATTTTAAAGGAAAAACACACACACCGAGTGGAAGCCTTACACTATTTCCAATTCCATTTTTGGCAACAAAGTATTATCTTCACTACTGCCCCACTGCTAACACCAGTAGCAGATGGGCAGATCAAAATCCATTTACATCCACTATAGCCAACATTTCCCATATTTGTATGACTTAAGGGGAACCAAGGTGATGGCCCGAGGAGATGGGGAAAATGCAAGAACAGAAACCAGCTGTTGAAAGTGGGAAAAACTGAAGCAAAAGAATGAACAAGTTGGGAGCAACAAAAAGTTCATTTATATGCTCAAGAAGGCCCAAGGAGTTTCATAGAGGACACTGTCCCAACACTAATCTACCCTTCACTCACAACTCACAATGACCCTGGTAGTGCACTGTGTCTCTGAATCTAGGAACCACCCTTCTTGTCACATGTATCCTCCCCCATCCCTCCTCTTCCTATTGCATGTATATCCCTATATCCCTAGATTATCCCCCTCTCATTGTTTTATTACCTATAATCCAACCCCTTCCTGTGATGTATGTCTTTACCTGTAATTAGTGGGCATTCACTCTCCCCAGAGATATATAAGCTTTCCTTAGCAATAAAGAACCCTCTTGGCCTCTCTTGGTCTCCCTCTCTCCCCCAGTCCTCACTCCCCGGTTCCCTTTCCCCTTGTCCTCCTTCCCCTTCCCCTCTCTCCACGTGGACCACCAAGTGGGGCTGAGGTGAGCATGCTACCATGAAATGTGTCTGACTTCATTATTTCAATCTCACTTCTATCTCTCATGCTCTCTGGGACTTTACTATAATCTTTATATATCTCAACCATACAATTGCGCCTATGGTACCCGCGATTAGTTGTGGGGGGCTGGCATTTCCCCCACATCTATGGGCAGCAGAATATTGTCTAATGTAGTGCTAGAAGATGAGTCCCTTATGCTAGAAAGCATCCCAAATACAGTCACCAAACAATGGACTTTGGCCTACCAATGATTATGAAGCTAGCACAAGATAAGGTGCCGTTTTATTCTGTTGTACCTGGGGTCCTCATGAGTTAGAATTGTCTTTATGCCAAATAACAACAATTCAAAGGAAGGATGCCTTCCCTAAACTTGAACCACACCCACGTGCTTTCCACCAATAACGATCAACTTTGACCACACGTTAGAATTAGAGAGACCCTTGAAAAAAATCCCTACTCTAGACCCCATGCCAATTAAATCAGTCTCCAAGTCCATACTCACTGCCATCAAGTCAATTCTAACTTATAGGGATCCCACTGGTGAAGGTAGAACTGCCCCTGTTGATTTACAAGTCTGTAAATCTTACTGGAGTAGGAAGTCTCATCTTTCTCCTACAGAGTGGCTGGTGGTTTCAAACTGCTGATCTTGCAGTTAGCAGCCCAATACATAACCCACCATGCCAGCAGCTATGCCACAGTCAGTCATATTTTAAAGAAACTATTCAGGTGAATTCAATGCCCAGTCATGTTTGAGACTTGTAGCAGTTTATGTTCCTATTATGGACATAGGTCTGGCATCATACAGACACGCTCGAAATGCAAACTTGCTTTAATAAGATATAAATTTGTGGCTGCAATACTGTTCACAATCATATGTTCTGGGGTGGTCTGCGGTTCTAAAACCCTTCATGATGCCAGAGCACATGCTTTTTATCCACAAACTGCACTCAGGGGCTAAGACCTCTGATATTATGCATTCCTTGTGTGCACACATTAGTACATGCAGTGAAAGTCAACAGAGGTAAGCCTCATTAGTGGGATTCCACTGGAATCAGAGGGAAAATCAATGTGGCACACTTAGTGTCAGCATGGGCAGTATTTGATATTTATATTCACCAGAGTGCAATGCTGAAATACCATTTCGATGGATTTGCATTCCGTGGAAAGGCAGCAAGGAGGCCCAGCTGTCCTTCAATTATAATAAACTCGCCAGTGTGGTTTTCCCAGCTTTGTGCTATTGAGTGCTGTAACTGGTCTTACTCATTTTATAATCTCATATTTTGTTGCAGTGATATGCTACTTATTATTGGAACAGAAGAAGAGTTCAGTTATACTCTTCCAGTCCATGTATACTTCTGTAAAATTTTACTTTCCTAAGCTACATGCTTCCAGGTCCCTGAATGGAGCCTTGAATAACCTAGAGGCTCACTTTTCCAGGGTGTTTCCCCTTTCTCTTTGCTCTCTCTCCCTTTTCCCTTACCTCTGACTTCTCACTTTTTTAAAATCAGTGTTAAGAAGTACAGAAAGGGGGCGGGGGGGGTTGCTGGAGAATGAAATGGGATCTTCTTATTGGCAGATCTCTTGCATTATCACTATATAAAATTTTACATATAAAACAGTTAGGATTTAATCCTTGCTTTATGTTTTTGAATTTATAAACAAACCCAAATACTTACATTGTTTCATTCTAAGGAGGACAGGTTTATTTTAGACTTATGTCTCCAGCATGACTCAGATTCTTAAGAAAAATTGATGTATATGTAGGTGAAGAATATTGAAAGTACTGTGGACTTCTAGAAGAACAAACAAATCTTGGAAGCTAGGGTAATAAGACGTTATCTCATGTATGTTGGACATGTTATTAAAAGAAACTAGTCTCTGGAAAAGGAGACCATGCTTGGTTAAACAGAGGGCAAGTGCAAAAGAGGAAGACCCAACAAGGGGCCCAAACATAACAAAAGCTGTGAGGATGGTAGGGAACTGGTCAGTGTTTCATTTTGTTATGCCAAGAGTCACTATGAGTTGAACTAACTTCATGGCACCAAACAAGAGCAACAACCACCACAGTATCTTAACTTCCATCAAACTGGAAGTATCTCTTCTTTTCTGTTTACATGCTTATAGGATTATATGACTCATTTGTGAGTAACTGTTAACATGGTTAGTAGTGATTGTAGAAACTTGAAATTATAATGCAGGGATTAATAAATTTGGCAATCGTGCTGGGTATAAAATTAGCTCTCAGAAGCATGAAATACTGGATTGCATCCTTTGGACAACAAGGTCCCTGCACATTGAGGCTGCTTGATCCAGGGACAGGAAACTATAACACCAGAGAAGTGCAGAGGACTGACAGTCACACAATTGAGAGTCAGAATGCAAGACAGTTGTGTGCTTCAGGACCATGCATGGAGCATTTACAACTAACTTCCTTTGTACAGAAGGCTCACTTTTGGAGCGGAGTTTCTCCAGGCATTTAGTTAGGGAGGTGAGGTTGGCTAGTTACTGAGCTAGAGCTGAGAGTCTTATGGTGGAGTACAGTGCCCTTTGGGCATTTATCAGCAGTGCTAAAAGAGCCACAGCAGGGCAGAGACCAGGCCAGGGCACTGAGAGAGACCTACCTTTGAGTATGGCTAGTAAGAAGTTGTGCTGACTGAAAATCTATGTGCTGAATATTTCTAATTCTGAGTTTTGACCTGTTAACTTCCATAATGAGCCCCATAAGCATAAGAATGACATGTGAGTTGTGTGTGGCCAATGCAACGAATTAATGAACCCAGGTGATAAGTAGAAAGTGCTGTGAGAGACTGTTGGTGTAAGAATTTGTTAAGAATGTTGGAGGGTAGCCAAGGACTAATATCAGTAATATTGATTCAGTTTCTCCCTTGGAGAGTCAGAGGATATCAGACGTCACAGCCATGCTACTTTTTACACTTTATATCTGTGAAATTGATCATTTGTGATAGATTTCTTTTAAATCTTGCTCTGATTTTAACTTAAAAATCCCAAAAGAAATAATTGAAAACCATTATTTTATTCTTATAATTTGATGGACTGAATTCTTATAATCTGGTGGACTTAAATGAAGTATACATATACTGTAATTAGCATATGCATACTTCATTTAAGTTAAAGCCACATTTTATAACTGAAGCTGACTGTAAAAGCCTAGTCTTTATTTGGAAATAAATATTTTACAAATTGCAAGTTAAAATACAACCTCAGTATAGGGTGGTTTCCAATTTTCTTGTGACTTGAAAATAGAAAAGTGTTGTCAGGAAGTTGATGAGGCCTTAAAATAGTTCCAAATATGTGGATGCCTCAGGGTGTCCTTTAAATGCCAGCTGGGGCTGTGTTTCTCAGCTTGGGATATGGTCCTATTTGAAAAATCTCCCCTTTTCTCACAAGTCATTTATTTAGGTTTGTTATCAGAATAGTTCTGTCTCTGACAATTAGTTGTATCCCTATGTTTCCATTATATCAAACAATAAAATGGATTTTATGTGTCATAAATCTGTTCAAAGGAATTGCAATGAATTGAATGACTTATATAGCTCTCCTAGCCATAACTTTGTTGGGTTTTTAAAAATCGTTTTATAAGGGGTTCATATAACTCTTTTCACAATCCATACATACATCAATTGTGCAAAGTGCATTTCTACATTCATTGCCCTCATCATTCTCAAAACATTTGCTCTCCACTTAAGCCCCTGGCATCAGCTCCTCATTTTCCCCGCCCTCCCCACTACACCCTCCCTTATGAACCCTTGATAATTTATAAGTTATTATTTGGCCATAGCTTGCCCTGTCCAACGTCTCCCTTCACCCACATTTCTGTTGTCCACCCCCTGGGAGGAGGTCACATGCAGATCCTTGTAATCAGTTCCCCCTTTCCAACCCACCCTTCCTCTACCCTCCCAGTATCGCCACTTATACCACTGGTCCTCAGGGGAACATCCACCGTAGGTTCCCTGTGTTTCCAGCTCCTATCTGTACCAGTATATATCCTCTGGTCTAGACAGACTTGCAAGGTAGAATTGGGATCATGGTAGTGTGTGTGTGGGATGAGGGGTAGGAAGCATTTAGGAAGTAGAGGAAAGTTGTATTTTTCATTGTTGCTGCATCACACCCTGACTGCCTCGTCGCCTCCCTGAGACCCCTCTGTTAGGGGATATCCAGTAGCCTACAAATGGGATTTGGGTTTCCACTGCACACCCACCCCTCATTCACTATGACAAGATATTTTGTTCTGATGATGCCTGATACCTGATCCCTATGACACCCTTTGATCGCACAGGCTGGTGTGCTTCTTCCATGTGGGCTTTGTTGCTTCTGAGCTAGATGGCCACTTGTTTACCTTCAAGCCTTTAAGACCCCAGACAGTTTATTTTTTGATAGCCGGGCACCATCAGCTTTCTTTGTCACATTTGCTTACACACCCATTTGTCTTCAGCGATCATATCATGGAGGTGAGCACACAATGCTATGATTTTTTATTCTTTGATGCCTGATAACTGATCCCTTCGGCACGGCACCTCATGATCACACAGGCTGGTGTGCTTCTTCCATGTGGGCTTTGTTGCTTCTGAGCTAGATGGCCGCTTGTTTACCTTCAAGACTTTAAGACCCTAGGCACTATATATTTGATAGCCAGGCACCATCATCTTTCTTCACCACATTTGCTTATTCACTGACTTTGTCTTCAGTGGTTGTGTCAGGAAGGTGAGCATCATAGAATGCCAATTTAATAGAAGAATGTATTCTTGCATTGAGGTAGTACTTGAGTGGTGGCCCAATGGTATTCTGCTGCCTTCATATTAAACCTATAAACATATGCACATAGATCTATTTCCCTATCCTCAAATATAAATATATTTGCATATATGCATGCCTTTATCTAGACCTCTATAAATGTCCTTTGTCTCCTAGCTCTTTCCTCTACTTCCCTTGACTTTCCACCGGTCCCACTATCATGCTCAGTCTCCACCAGGTTTTCAGAAATTCCTCTTTGTTATATTACCCTTGATCATGCCCTACCAGGTCTCCCATAACTTTGTTACTCCCCCAAACAGCATTCATTTTCCCGATTGGTCTCGGTAAGAAGGTAAGAAGGTGGATATGAAGAAGGAGCCCTGGTGGCATAATGGTTACACATTTGACTGCGATCTGAAAGGTTGGCAATTTAAAACCACCAGCCATTCCACAGGAGAAAGACAGGGCTTTCTACTCCCTTAAACAGTTATAGTCTCAGAAACTCACAGAAGCAGTTCTACATTATCCTATAGGGTTGCTATGATTTGGCATTTACTTGATGTCAGTGAGTTTAGGATTGGTTTGTGTATGAAGTGAAAGATCTCAGAAATGGGAGGGAGCTGGAGGGAAGGCTCTCAATAACCAGCAAGAGCCAGAAATGGAGCATGACCCCTGGATTCCAAGATCACTGTCAAGTGAAACTCCTTGATGAAGGAGAGAGTTTTGACATGAGAAGAACAAAGGAGCAGCAGCAGTAGCAGCAGAACCAGGAGCCAGAGCATGAGACAGAGCGGTGGACTTCTCATCCCATGGAGCAAGTAAAGCTGAGTGTTTTAGGACAGGAGGCTTGCTTGTGGAGACTAGTGCCTCTGGACACTTAGTTTGAGGAGCCGTGTTTGCTGACCCACAGAGCTGGAGCTGAATGCATTTGGGTTGAGGCTTCCAGAGGAGTGGCATGCCTTTTGGGCATTAACAACCACAAAGACTTTGAAAATGTCCTAACCGAACATCTGTATCCTGAGCATTTTTAACCTGAATCATAACCTGCTAACTTCTCTAACAAAACCCATAATCATGATATTGACAATGAATTATTGAAACTGGCTGAAAAGTAGAGAATGCTGTGAGATATGGAATCGGAATACAAATAAAAGAATATAAATGATGCCTCTCCTGGCTCCACTCCAGACAAAACGGAGGGATTTCCCTGCTTTTGTGCTCCCCAGGGAACTCTTTTTGGCTTCTGCTGGAACTGCATTGAAACTTAGCATTCTTCTCTGTCCAATTCTTCCTCCGCCTCCTCCCTTCCCCAGATGTTGATACCCCAGGGTTCCTTAATAATATCCCTCCTCCAAAAAACTCCATTTCACATTCTGCAGCCTTTAAGACCCAACCTACAACATCCATCCAAAATCACTCAGAAAATAAACATGAGGGCTAGAATCATAATTCAGATCTGTTGCCTGTAATATCCATTTGAAAAGTCTTAATACCACAATGTGACCATTCTTTTGCTTTAACCAATATCATCCTTCTACCCCAAAGATCTGTTACTGAGAAACAATAGAATATCTTCTGTTAATGTTAACTGAATAATGTCAACTATGAATGCTGCTAAAGTGACTATCTACTCAGTTGGGGGATCAACTTGCCCCTTTTAGACCTCATATTACTAGTATGGATGATCCATGCTGGTGTTGTTAGGTGTTCTCATGTCAGCTCCAACTCATAGGAACCTTACTTACAACAGAGTAAAACACTGCCTAGTCCTATGCCATCCTCACAATTGTTATATTCGAAACCGTTGTTACCGGCATGTCACTGCGTTTTGTAGAAGCTCGCCTGTTCCTATTTACTTTCCCAAGCATGATGTCCTTTTCCAGGGACATGATAACACGTCCAAAATATGTGGAACTAAGTGTTTCCATCCTCACTTCCAAGGAGCATTTTGGCTATACTTCTCAAGGAATGATTTGCTTGTTGTTCTGGCAATCCATTGTTTCTTCCAATGTGCTCTGCTCTGCCAAGGCCATAAATCAACTGCACACATTCTTCTTTGGTCTTTCTTATTCATTGTTCAACTTTCACATACATAGGAGACAATTTAAAATATCCTAGTCAGGGCAACCTAATCTTCTGTGTTAGACAGGGTTCTCTAGATAAACAAAACCAGAATGCTAATAATTTTATAGATATTTATACAGATAGATATATAACATAAGAAATAAACAGTTAATTAAATTATAAAACAGTACAAATGGCTCTGTGCAACTCACTCCCATGAGACAGTGGTGAGACACTGGCAGTCCTTCAAGTCTGTAGAGCAATTCAGGCTATCCGGGCACAGGCAGCAAACAGCAAGGCAGGTCACCAACAGTCAGCCAGATGACAGTCTGATAGTCCCCAGCTCAAGAGATATAAATTCCAATGATGTGGTGAAGCAGGTCTTGAAGGAACCTCAAATTACTGCAACACAGTCCACAGGTTAGGAGTCCCACAGGTAGTGTAGCTTTCAAATTGAGGCAAAGAACAAGCAAGGCAGCCACACACTGGTCCACTGATCAAAGAGCAAGAGACAAAAAAAGGCAAGGCTTGCTGAGCCATTTATCTCTTCGTCCTTCAATTAATCCCACATGTGTTTATCGGCCAGGTTGGCACAATAAACTACTTCATCTTCCAATTGACATCTTTGCTCTTCAATACTTTAAGGAGCTCTGATGTCAAAGAACCCTGGAATAATGGGTTACATGCTTAACTGCAAGGTTAAACAGTTGAAGCCCACCAACTCCTCCATGGGAGGATAACAGCTATGTTATACTTTTTCCTATCAGTTCATTTAGTTGGAATTGACTCGATGACAGCCAGGTTTATTGTTGTTCCTTTGTTTGTAGCACTGTTGAGTAAGAAATGGGCAGCTAATTTCAAGGTTGATAGTTAAACTCCACCAGCTGATCCTCAGAAGAAAGATGAGGCTATCTACTTCCATATTTATAGTCTCAAAAAACTTACACAGCTTCACTGTGAGTTGATTACAATTCAGTGACATTGGTTTGGTTTGGTTTGGTTTGGTAATATGAGGAAATTTTCCCAATGCAATAAGACTTATGGTTTCATGACTGCTGTTTCTGTGAGCATCAATTGTGAGTCCAAGTAAAATGAAACCTGGGCAACTGCAATCTGTTCTCCATTTATCATGATGTTTATTTGTCTAATTGTGAGAATTTTGGTTTTATTTATGTTGAGTTGTAATACATACTGAAAACTGTAGTCTTTGACCTTCACCAGTAAGAGATTCAAGTCCTCTTGCTTTTCAATAAGCCAGGTTGTGCCATCTATATATTGTAGGTTGTTAATAAGCCTTCCTTAAATCCTAATGCCTTTTAATTCTTCATATAGTCTAGTTCTTTAGGTTATTTGCTCAGCATACACATTGATGCTGGATAGATGCTGCCCATCAATTCTGACTCACAGCAGTTTTATATAGGAGTACAACAGAACAAGAGATTGCCTTGTCCTGCATCATACTCATGATTATTGGAAAATTCTGTGTCCATATTTGTGTCTTTTATGCCAAGCTATCTCACTTGCCTCATTGGTCTTCTACATCATCAAGCATGCCATCCCCCAGAGATCAGTCCCTCCTGACAACATCTCAGAGCAATCAAGACAGACAATATTATGTTGTGATACATAGTTGTATTGGTCAATTTTCAGAAGTAGAGAACTGGGGCCATTCTTCCTAGTCTGCCTTAATCTGAAAGCTCCACCAACACCTACCCACCACTGATGGCCATATGTTCCAAATATTGACAACCCTACTAGTGCTTGAAATATTGGTAAAACAGCTTCCAAAATCACAGCAACATGCTAGCCACCACACAATGACAAACAGCAGTGGCAATTTAATAAAAGGGAATCCCAAAAGAGTAGATAGAGTAGGGGAGAGGAGAGAAAAAAATTTGTGGAATTTCCATTGATGTATAAGATACCTTCTAGGCTGAAAGATGACTCATTACTCCCAAAGTATAGACTGTCCATTGTAGAAGTATCAATTGTGTTGTGCTATGGATAATTCTAGCCTATGTCAAGACTGACTTTGACACATTGAACGCCTAGTGACTGAAGACCAGACAAGTTGTGAGATGACTTCAAGAACATCAATGAAGAAAGCGAAAGGTCAAGAGCTAGCGTTTAATTAATAACTCGTGGTATTGAAGGAAGAAGTCCTAGTTGCATTGAAGATATTAATGAAAAATGAGGCTCCTGGCATTTACAGAGTACCAATTGGAATGTTTCAACAAACTGATATATTTCTGGAAGCACTCCATAGTATGCCAAGATTTTGAAAGGCAGCTAACTGGACAATTGACTGGAAGACACTCATATTTTTGACCAATATAAAGAAAGGTTATCCAACAGAATTAAGAAATTATTCAGCAATATGATCATTGTCATATGTGAGTAAAATTTTGCTATACGTAATTCAACCATCTTTGCAGCAGGACGTCAACAGGGAACTTTTAGGAATTTAAGCCACAAGATTTGGAATAAGGGATATCAGTGCTGATGTCATTTGAATCTTCACATTAAGCAGAGAAGATCAATGTTTGGTTGACTATGCAGAAATATTTGCATAGATCAAAAGAAATTATGGATAACATTGAGAGGAATGGGAATTCCAGAACACTTTATTGTGTTCACATAGAACCTGTACACACACCAAGAGGAAGTAATTAAAATAACAAAAGGATACTGCATTGCTGAACATCAGAAAGGTGTGAGTGAGAGTTGTATTCCTTTATTAATAGTTATTCGATCTGTATGCTGAGCATATAATCTGAGAAGCTGGAGTATATGAAAGGGAAAGTGGCATCAGATTTAGAGGAAGGCCCATGACAATCTGCAATGTGCAGATGATACAACTTGGCTTGCTAAAAATGAAGAGGATTTGAAGCACTTACCAAAATAGACCAAAGACTATAGCCTTCAGGATGGATTGCAACTCAATTCAGAACAACAACAACAAAGTCAAACTTACTGCCACATAGTGAATTCTGACTCATTGTGACCGTATCAGACAGGGTAGAACTGTCCCTGTAGCTTTTTGAGACTGTAAAGCTTATGGGGATAGAAAGCCATATATTCCTCCATCAGTGCAGCTGCTGGTTTTGAATTGCTTAACTTGCAGTTAGCAGTCCAATGCATAACCCACTAAACTACCAGGACTTCTAACTCAATATAAGAAAACCAAAATCATCACAATTGGACCAGCAGACATCATCATGATAAATGGAAAACAAATATTGCAGTTGTCAAGGATTTCATCTGACGTGGACCCACAATCAATGCTCAGGGGAGCAGCAGGGGAGAAATCAAAGGACTGACTGCACTGAGTGAATCTGCTGCACAAGATCTAATTCTTTAAAGTGTCAGAGAGGAAAGAGGTCACCTTGACGACTTAGGTTTGCCTGACCCCAAGCCATTTTCAAATGCCTCATACGCTGGACTATGAATGAGGGAGGCTGGAGGAAATGCTACATATGAATTATGGTGTTGGCAAACAATATGGAAAATGCCATGAATTGCCAGGAGTACAAGCAAATCTGAGTTGGAGCAAGTACAGCTAGAATGCTCCTGGACAGGGAGGATGCCATGATGTCATCTGAAGTACTTTGGATGTGTTTTTTAGGAGAACCCTTTCCCTGGGGAAAGGGCATCATGTTTGGTCAAGTAGAGGGTCAGCAAAAAAGCAGACCCTATGCCAGCTGCATTGACACAGTGACTGTGACATTGAGTGCAAACATCACAACAGTCGTGAGGATGGCCCGCCCACTTCAGAGTTTTCTTCTGTGGCACTATGAGTTAAAACCGATTCAACAGAATCTAACAACAATGCTGTGACTTTGGATCAAATTAATTTTTCTCTTTTCCACCACTCGATTTTCAGGTCCATAAAGTTCTGGACTGTGTTATATAGCTATATCAGTGTTGTGGTGCTCCATCTCCAGCATCTAAAATAATACCTGATTCACAGTAGCAAACCATTCCTCGAGTAAATATATTTTTCCTCTATAAGTCTCAAAGCATTTAATGTAGAACTTGATTATAAGTCCACCTTATACTCTCTGTTCCCACCCTTTGTGTTCAACATGTTTGTGAAAAAATTCCATTTTTTTAATATATGTTACCATGAAATTTTAAAGCCCTCTGCCATATTCACACACACACACACACACACACACACACTTCTCTGTTAACCCATGCCCAGTTTTCCAATTAAGCTCTACATTTCTAATCAAGTATTCAGGTACATCATTTTAACTTTTATTGGGTTCCATCTCCTTAGTATTCCACCCTTCTTCTCTCATCTGGACTGATTATTCTCTCAGCCTACTCATAGATGTCTTTTAGTAACTTAAATATCAGTTTCAGAATTTCATTAAATTTATAACTGTGCTATTTTCTTATTTCTTACAGCCATATTTACCTTTTTCATAATACACTTCCTAAGTTTGGGTAGATAACATTCTGCTGTTACTACCATTATCCATTAGAGAATGACCATTCACTTTCTAATATGCCTCCATGCTAGCCTTCATTTGAGAATTTAGTTAAGTATAATAGTTTAGATTTTTTAAATATGAGGTCCATCTATAAAATTAATATAGCTAGAATAGTTTATTAAGCCTTCTTTTTTGTTAAATATTCTGAAAAACATGCTCAGTTGTACTATGACAGAATCCTTATGCCTTTAATCCAGATAGATTTATTCAGCCCAGTTCAATGAGCACATTTGTGATTTTCATGTTCTCTGGTGCAAATTTCTGAATCTTCTTGAATTATCAGTTCAATGAAGAGAGCACACAAAGCAAATAGGTGATTACCTTAATAATTCTAAAATGAAGGAAATGAGACTCTTCTCTGAGAATTAATTATACAACTAGTGAATAAAAATATTTAACTATATATAAAACTTATACTGGGGCTTCCTGTTACAAATTAAGTGTGCATGATTGTATATGGAACAAATACTGAGGTCCCAGGGTGGGAGGGCTACGGAAAGGGATACGGAGTTATTACTTGGCTTGCATGTGCACCTAAGGGTGCTTTGTGTAATATATTGTACACTACAGCATCTTATATTTTTTAAGTTGAGTCTCAATAAATTAAATTTTTTCACCAAAAGCAAAAAAATAAAAGATATAGAAAGCAAAAGTTAAGGGGAAAAGAATACCTCCCGTTTGAGGAGATTTAAGTGTATCTGAGGAGATGTGTATTTAAGAAAAATGTTAGAATGGAGTTTACTGAGTTCAGAAAGTGCAGGAAATGGGGCATGCTAAAGAAAGACAGCGGTAGCAGCCAACCAAACATTTTTTAGAGAGAAGATGACTCTCACGCCAATCACATTTCATTGCAGGCGTGGTGATTGCAAGCAAACTAAACTACCCTGACGTTGTAATTTACCCATCTTGTTTGATCTCGTGCTGACCTAGAAGCCTGTTGATTATAATTTTGCTTCCTGTGCTCAGGGAGAGGATTCCATCGTCAGTTCAATTGCAAGCATTTTAGTGCATATGAAAATTATTCCTGCTTGTGAAGTGAGAAATTGGTATTCTGATTTTCACATCACTTTCCATTGCTTTCTGCAGTGAAGTGAAGTTACTTAGTATAAATCTTCTACTCAAACTCTTTGCATCTCCCACCAAGTGACTTAGTACTCACTGCCATTGGATTGATTCCAATACATAGTGCCCCCCACAGAGCGTTTCCGAGGCTGTCAGTCCTTATGGAAGCAGGTAGTCTTGTCTTTCTCTAACAGAGCAGCTCGTTAGTTTGGACACTAATCTTGTGGTTAGCGGTCTGTGTCCGAATGACTGGGCATGAAAATAGGGTGTATGGGATGAATATGAGGAGATCGGTCCGTTTTGCTGTTCTATTAGGTATAAAGTGAGCAATACTAGAAAATCTCAGGACTAGCAAAAGCGAAAAATCGGGAGTAGAACACTTTTGAGATACCTGCATGGAGAAAGGGTGGCAGGGGCAGAACGAAATGGAGCAGTGGACGCCCTAGGCCGTGGAAGGAATAATGCTGAGTGTGCTTGGTCAGGAGGCTAGCTTGCACAATGGGGTGGCCTTTGAGCATTTACCAGTGTTAAAAGTGCTTTGTAACACTTGCCCTAGCAGGACAGAGGCCAAAGGGTCTTGTGTCTGGAGGCCAAGCATCAACAGATGTGTCTGCCAGCACAATTGTGAAGAGGTGCTACAGACAAAAGAACTGTTTCCATAATATTTCTGATACTGACTTGCCTTAACCTGTTAGATTCCATAATAATCCCCACAATCATTAATATTGTATTGTCTGTACATTCAGTGTGGCCATTGTAATGGATTATCCAAGCCAGCAGAAAAGTAGAGTACTATGGGAAGAAGGGCTGTTGTTAGGATAAGATAAAGAAGTTTGGAGAATGGAGGCATGTCTTTCCTCTGTCTGAGAGAAATTGGCCTTGGACTGATAGGGAATTGGATTCTCCTTTCCCCTTGTGTCGCAGGAAAAAGCCAGATGTGGCTTGCATACCACTTCCTCACTCCCCTAGGCACACTTCATCTACTCTTCCACCATCCTTTTTGCTCCAGAGGATTGTGTACATAGAGGGCAATGGCTGGATCCTTTCCTGATGCCCTCTGCCTGCACATTTGACCATGTGCACACTCAGGAAATCAGAAAGCAAGAGATAGAATTCTGGAATAATAGAGCAAAAGCAATTGGAAATCCATAAAAACCAACAGAACATTGGAAAATCATTAAAATAATTTTTTTCATATAAAATTAAACAAAGCCTCGCATCAATCAAGAGAAACTATTGGATTTTGGAACGAAGAGTGAGCTTTGTTTGTGCTGTAACTTGCCATCTTCCCATGTCCCTGTCTTTAACCTCTGTGGTAGTTTTGAAAGTAAACAACCTCACAATGTTAACAGACGTTCGAATGTTAGCCTGGAACTCTCCTGTTTCTGTTCAACATCAAAGACAACTAGCTCCTTCCAAATGAAGCTGCGGCAAGGATAGTGCTTCTGGCTGGAGTAACAAGAATTGTAACAATGGCTTAAGAAATGGGATTCCTTTTTCTCTCTCTCACGTAGCAAGGAATATGGAAGTAGTTGCTTGATTCTCTATAAATCAAGCTGCGAGAGGTAATTTGAATCAGAGGAGTAATTATATGATGTCACAATGTATTGCTACTAAGATTCCAGCTCATATATTCATGAGCTTATTCAAATTAAAACATGGTTAAACATGTCTTTTCAGTCAGAGTATGGCTGCAGACAAGTTCCCTCACTAATACACTTCTTTTAGTCTCATTAGGGTGTCTTCTAAAAAAACATCTAATCGAAACAGTGGCTTCCAAGAAGATATACAAGATCAGTTAAGATCAAGTCAGAAAGATCAGCTCAGAAAGATATAGCACCTTTTGGGAGAGGGTTCCAAGGGGAAATCATGACAGGCTTTCCCATAGACACGGGATAATCATGGGGGCTTATTAGGAGAATGACATTGGTAAGAAAAGACCAGGATATTTGTGCTTAGGAATTTTTTGTTTCCATCATGACATTGCCCCTGCTCATTCTTGGGAAACTATCGACAGCTGTCTTGAGATAATGTCATTGAGAAACCTTACTTGAACTACCCTAAATGCTGGATCTTGCTCTTTCAGATTTCTTTTTGTACCACAAACTCAAAGAACACTTAAAAGGAACACAATTTGAGTTTCGTAAAGATGCCAAAATTGTTATTTACAAGGTGTAAGTTGAAGAGCACAGAATTCTTTGGAGACTAATTAGGAATCCAGCAATACCACCTTAAAAAATGAACAGATTTAAGGTGAACGGCAGGACAGTGGGGCAGAGAAAACCCCAAAGCTAATATATAATGTGCATATATATAAATATATATGAAAATGTGTATGTTTGTTAATCAATGTGTATATATATGTAAATGCAACAAGGAAGCAGATGGACTTGGGCATCTACTTAATTTTTTTTTGCTCTAATGGGCGTGGTGCCCCAACAGACTGGACTGGAAAACGCTCCTAAGGGCCAGCAAACGATCCCTGAACTAACTACAAGCTTTTCTCTTGTGAACTGTTTTGTTCTGCTCTTTTTCAGTGGTTTGTTTTTGTTGTTTTGTTGTCTGGTTGTATACTGTTGCTTTGTGTTCCTCTGTCTAGTTTTCGTGCATGTTAGTGACTCCACAGGTCTGTCTGAATAGGACAGGCTGGATGAACTATCTGGAGGAAAAACAACGGGACCGACAGTTCCGGGGGCACTTGGGGTAGGGGGGTAAGGAAGTGGTGTTAACAAACCCAGGGACAAGGGAAAATCATGGGACCCCAAATGGTAGAGAAGGGGGAGTGGCAGACCTGGTGGGAAATGATCAAGGATAAGGTTGCTTAGAGAAGAGGTATACTCTAGCCCAGGTGGCGATGAAGCATGGTAGTAGGGCAGGAGGAAGGTCAAGGGAGATGGAGGAAAGAGCTAGGAGTCAAAGGGCATTCATGGAGGTCTAGACAAAGACATGTACATGCAAATATATATAGGAGGATGGGGAAATAGATCTATGTGTCTATATTTATAGGTCAAGTATTAAGGTGGCGGAAGGACCTTGGGCCTCTACTCAAACACTCCCTCAATGCATGAATAACTTCTTTTATTAAATTGGAACTCTATGATGCTCACTCTCCCGACACAATGGCTGGAGCCAAAGTGGGTGAACAAGTAAATGTGGTGAAGAAAGCTGATGGTGCCCGGCTACCAAAAGAGATAGTGACTGGGGTCTTAAAGGCTTGAAGGTGAACAAGCGGCCATCTAGCTCAGAAGCAAATAAGCCCACATGGAAGAAGCACACCAGCCAGTGCGATCACGAGGTGCCCAAGGGACCAGGTATAAGGCATCATGCAAAAAAAAAAAAAAGATATAAGTGTGTGTATGTATGTGTATATATGTATATATATATCATATTAAATGAAGGGGGAAGTGCAGAGTGGAGACCCAAGGCCCAAGTGTCGGCCAATGGAGATCCCTTCATAGAGGGGTTTAGGAGAGGAGATGGGTTAATTAGGGTGTGAGGTAGTATCGATGAAGAACACAGCTTTCCCCCAGATCCTGGATGCTTCCTCCCCCCAACTACCATGATCCGAATTCTACCTTGCAGGGCTGGATAGGACAGAGGCTGTACACTGGTACATATGAGGGTTGGAGGTACAGGGAATCCAGGGTGGATGATACCTTCAGGACCAAGGGTGTGAGGGACGATGCTGGGAGAGTGGAGGGTGAGTGGGTTGGAAAGGGGGAACTGATTACAAGGATCCACAGGTGACCTCTTCCCTGGGAGAGGGACAGCAGAGAAAGGGGGAAGGGAGACTCCGGATAGGGCAAGATATGACAAAATAACGATGTATAAATTACCAAGGGCATATGAGGGAGGGGGGAATGGGGAGGGAGGGGGGGAAAAAAAAAGAGGACCTGATGCAAGGGGCTTAAGTGGAGAGCAAATGCCTTGAGAATGATTGGGGCAGGGAATGTATGGATGTGCTTTATACAATTGATGTATGTATATGTATGGATTGTGGTAAGAGTTGTTTGAGTCCCTAATAAAATGTAAAAGAAGAAAAGAGAAAAAAATGATTAGGGCAAAGACTGTACAGATGTGCTTTATACAATTGATGTATGTATATGTATGAACTGTGAAAAGAATTGTATCAGCCCCAATAAATTGTTAAAATTAAAAAAATAATAATATACTGAGCTATAAAAAAAGAAAGAAAATATTTAAGGCCTTGATTAAAAGTTTTAAAGACCACAGAACATCCTAATTTTTCTCATCGATGACTTTACAAGGTCTCAGAGTACACAGTCTATGTACCATACCACCTGCTAAAATGAGGGTTGCCTATACACTGAATTATACTAAAAGAATTTACAACGCATACATTATTAAAAAATAAAATAAAAAGAAAAAAAATAATGTGGCATTGTATGATATCCACCTCCCTGACATGATTGCTGCGGACAAAATGGATGTAAATGCAAATGTGGTGAAGAAAGCTGATGGTGCCTGGCTATCAAAAGCTATAGTGTCTGGGGTCTTACAAGTTTGGAGTGAAACAAGCGGTCATCTAGCAGGGAAGTAACAAAGCCCACATGGAAGAAGCACACCAGACTGTGATCATGAGGTGTTCATGGGAAGAGATATCAGAAGTTCAAAAAGCATGCATCCAAACTTATATAAAGGAGATTGGATATAGGGTAGACCCAAAGTACACCAGCAAGGAAATTGGACAGTTCCTCTTAGTAGTGCCTCACAGAATTGAGGATAAATTCAGGGTGTGGTGTGTCACTGATGAACCACGTAATTATCCTCTAGCTCTTTAGGATTTCCTCCTCTTACTATTATGGTCCGTACATGATATATCCCATTGGTCATGTTAGACTTGCGTATGTTCCTTTGTACATTTAAGATCACTTGGCAAATGGTAGTCATGATAGATGACCCCTCAGAGTAACGGACAGGAGTAAGATTTCCCTGAGGGTACAGTAAGGGAGGGGGCAGGCAGTGGGGGAGAAGGGACTTGATAGCATTGATAATTGTATAGCCCTGCCCAGTGGGAGTGAACAACAGAACTGCATGAGAAGGGAAGGGATATATTGAAATGAGTAAGATATGCCAATAAAAAGAATATTTTTAAATGTACAGACTTAGATAGAAACCATGTCTAGAAATAATAGATTCACATTTTGAGTGTTTTGTTTAATAAAGGTTTGTATGATTTTGTAGCAATTAAAAAAAACTTATCCTAGTACTCTTTGGTAGTGTGGTCAGAAGCCTATTATTTTTATAATATTCAAGACAATGATAAACAGAATAGAGGTTATCACAAGGCAGATTTCCTCATCTAAGTGGGAGATTTTCCTTAGTTATAGCTTAGTTATCTACATCCATGCCCCTTGATACATAATGCATGAGGGACAAAAGAACACAGGCATCACTGGGACCTTCCACCTGAGTGGTTTGCATGCCAAGATGCATAGGAAAATGGGAGGGGGAGGAAGAGAATGGTACACCTTGATAAAGTCTGGGCTCTAGGCATGTGGTCCTGTTTGTGATCACTCTGCAGATCTGATGGTTTTAAGGTCAGGTCTTGCCAGCATGCAATTAAAGAGTTAATCATATACTTTACCCCTAAGGCACTAGGAGATTAAAAACTAAGGTATTAATGGAGTGGGGTTATTTCTCCTAGGAGACACATTCTTTCAGTACAGCTTCAATGCAAAGGTTATATAAGCAATGGAGAACAAAAGTGCTTCTGCTGCCTTTGCAATTTGGGTAGAAAAATGGGGAAAGTGGTGGTCCAAAGTTAAAAAGAAATCCTTCTGTTAGTTGCAGATTTTTTTAATACTATATGGATGCTAGGAGGGCTTTCTCTGTTGGTCTGTTATCGTCAGGTTAGATTCATTTTACACACGATTGTATTTTGCATAAGGCCTTTTGAAAGTGAAGTTTTGTAAAAATCACTGTATTTTACAAAGTTTAGCTATTTTTAAGAGGAGCCAAGATTCCATTTTCAAGACTAAACCTTCCATTCTTCACGGTATCATCAAAGTTTCAATATTATGTCCCAGATTTGAATCACGGGCATTGTAAATTTCTCCTTGAATGCTGGGAGACTGAAATAGTGAAAGCTAGTTGCCTTGGAGTTGTCTTTAATTCCTGGCAATCCCATGACCTGCAGAGTAGACTGTGCTCCATAGGGCTTTATAACTGTAACCCTTCAGAAGCAGATATTCAGACTTTTCTTCCAAGGCACCTTTGGGTGGTTTCAAACCTCCAACTTATTGGTTAGTAATTGAACATGCAACAATCCAAGCTACCCATTAACTCAAAACAAAACAACCAAAACTAAGTACTTAATTACTTATCAAAATCAGATATAAGTCTATATATACAAGAAATTCTTTTGATAGTATTGTCTTTGTCTGTTCTCAGAAAATAACTTACTACTTCTTAACTCTTTTTTCTGTTTGACTTCAAACCAATGAGTGAAATTATTCAGTGCATGTGTTATTCTGTGTAGAAAATACCAGATATGCTGCAGATAATCCTTTAGTCATAAATGAAAATATAAGGTGCTCTGTACTCTGGTAATTTGCAATTGCTGATTATATTGAAACAATAGCTCAGGAAGACAAAGAATTAAGAAAAGTTAGTGAGTATTTTAGCCCCATTTGGTA
The DNA here is from genome assembly GCF_050624435.1 of Tenrec ecaudatus. Classification (NCBI taxonomy): domain Eukaryota; kingdom Metazoa; phylum Chordata; class Mammalia; order Afrosoricida; family Tenrecidae; genus Tenrec; species Tenrec ecaudatus. The sequence goes on along the minus strand of NC_134548.1, from coordinate 40,131,188 downwards.
TGAAGCAAAATATTTTATCCTGAGATAAAAAAGTACCACTTTAGTGTTCTTTTACACTTAATGAATTGTATATATATTAAATATTGATCATTAAATGCTTGGAATACTTTCTTGTTAAAAGTCCAGGAACCAGTTATTTTAGTTAAGAACAATGATTTAATGATTCTGTCAAGGACTCAATATCTAGAAATATGAAAGTGCTTGAACAAAAATTAGAATGAAAAGGTAATGTAATTTTCCCATGAACTTTTTGAAGATTCTTCATGTATTTGAACTATGGAAGATTTCTAATTTTCAATAACAGTGAATAATGGGAAAAATTTTAAAGTAAAACATTTTATTATCAACATATGTTAAGATTAATTTTTCATGCAAGATAATCATGGTTTATTAATATTTTCACAGTATTTTGTCACCTAAGAGCTCGACAAGAAGGGTAATATCAAGGGCAAAGATTGATAGTGTTGGGGTGAAATCAAACATAATAAATTTGAAAACCATTGTTAAAACCAGAGGCAAATAAACCCTGAAGAGTTTTACTAGATTTCCTTAGCCAGTGGGCATAAGGTCGACCCTTAGATTGTTCTGATTAGGAAGGATCAAATGTTCACATAGAAGTTACTGGAAAGACTGTACTTTAGGATAAGGAAAAAAGAAGAAATAATTTAATTTCTCTCATCAAACTAGCCAGAGGTAAATAGGGAGGTGATGCACAGTGGAGTTTTCCTCAGCTGTCCCAGTTTTCCCTCGTTTAGTGTCCCTCCATATAGAGAATGGCAGAGGTGGAACCCTAAGACAGACACAAACAGATCCAGCTTTTCAGCAGTAGGGCTCTTACATTTGATCAACACTGGTATTATTCAGAGAACTAAAAATAGAGCTTTATACCAATTCATTTCTGTTCAACCCTCTGGTTGGAGATTTCCATTTCCAACATAGATGGAATGAAACAGATGTATATTTTTGAAAGATCACCGAGTGATACCTATGTATGTCTCTGTAAGGTCTATAAGAATCATTTGGGGATTTTGTGAAACTATAGATTCTGATTCAGTATATCTAGAGTGGAGAGCAAATGCTAAGAAGGAGGTCAAACCACATGGTCTGTTTTGAAGTTCTGCCTAAAAACATCATCATAATTACAGACATTTCAGGTAGCTATTTCTTATGTCTAGGAAAGTTTAAAAGTGGCAATGAGGCATTTAAAAAAATATTCTGGTGCTTTAAGCAAAAGTAGCCATTTAGAATGATAGCTCCATTAAGCATACATGTTCAAAATTGATCATTGAGTGTAATGAGAAATTAAATACACGTGAGTGAGCTGGGTTGTGGTGGGGCCAGGGAAGGGATATTCTGAAGGGTGAAATTTTTTTCTCAGTGGTAGCTATGTTAGCTATGAGGAAACTGCCCTAGGATCAGTTGTCTACCCACAAGTTTTTTTGAAACATACTTTTATTGGGGGCTCTTAAATCTCTTATTACAATCCATACATTTAGCCCGTGTGTCAAGCACATTTGCACATATGCCACAATCACATTTTTTCTATATCTTACATCATCCTCCATTGCCCCTCACCCACTTTTCCATTATTCGTCCCTCTGGGAGGGAGTTCTGGATTGATCTTTGTTATCTATTCCCCCTTTCTCCCCCCACACTCCCCCAATCCTCCTGGTATCTCTACTCTCCTTGTTGGCCCTGAGGGGGTTATCGATCCTGGATTCCCTGTGTTGTTGCGGGCTCTTATCTGTAGCAGTGTGCATGCTCTGTTTTAATCTGATTTGTAAGGTAGAATTGAGGTCATGATAGTGGGGTGAAGGAAGCACCAAAGAACTAGAGGAAAGTTGTGTGCTTCATCAGTATTATACTTCACCCTGAGTGGCTCATCTCTTCCCTGTGACCCCTCTGGAAGGGGATGTCCAATTGTCTACAGATGCGCACTAGTTCTCCACTCCATGCCCCCCCATTCACCTTGAATATGGTTTTATTCTGGGTCTTAGATGCCTGATACCTGATCCCATCGATAGCTCATGATCACACAGGCTGGTGTGCTTCTTCCATGTGGGATTTGTTTCTTCTCAGCTAGATGGCCGCTTGTTTATCTTCAGGCTTTTAAGACCTCAGATGCTGTATCTTTTGATAACCAGGCACCATCAACTTTCTTCACCACATTTGCTTATGCACCCATTTTGTCTTCAGCAATCGTGTCTGGAAGGTGAGCATCACAGAATGCCAGGTTACTAAAACAAAGTGTTCTTGCATTGAGAAAGGGCTTGAACAGAGGCCCATAGTCCATTTGAAACCTTAATTCTTAACATATAGATATGAGTACATAGTTCTATTCCCCTCTCATTATATATGTACATGCCTGTATTTAGGCCTCTATAAATGTCCTTTGCCTCTTTGTTCTTTCTTCTATTTCCTTTTTACTTTCATTCTGGTTTAGTAATTCCTTGGTGCTACATTGCCCTTGATTAAGTCCCACTAGGCATCCTATGACCTTCCTTCCATTGATTTTAGTTCACTTGTTGTTCCCTTGTCCCTGGGTTGGCTCCCCACACATTCCTTTCTCCCACCTCCCCTTCTCCTGTATTGGTCCCTTCTCCCTGAACCATTAGTTCTGTTCTTTTAATCTCCAAATGATTTATCCTGCCTATCTTATCTAGATAGACATGAAGATACATTAATAAGTGCAAAAACCAGCCAAAGCCAAATAAAACAACAAAGGAAGTCAAAACCAACAAACCAATATCAACAGCAAAAAACAAAAACAAAGCAATAACAAAAATGGAAAAGCCTATAAATAGTTCAAGATCTGTTTGTTGGCCTTTATGAGTGTTTTTCAGTCAAGTCGGATAGGGTGCCACACTCTGTCTCCAAAGTCTATTTTTGGTATTCCCTGGGGATTTCATCACTCTGCTCCCCCTACTGCTCTGCTGCATCCCTCAGTGCCTTGCCCCCAGCATGTTAGACCATGCATGATTCCCACCCTGTGTCTCCAGTGCTGGCCCCGAAGCACCATGTTTCAGTGAGGGATGTTGTGTCCCGTGGTAAGGCCAGCCCTACAGCCTTCCCTGTGCATTGTCCGCTCCAAGCAGGAAAGACTCTTTGGAGCAAGCCTCAGTTTCAGAATAACTTAATTCAATTCCAGGTGGCCGGGTTTGGGGACTACCCACAAATTTTACAGACAATTAGACTAATGATAAAGAATCCTATCTGGAAATTGCTCTAGCCTTCAATAAATCCATTAACACCTTTGAGTCTCATTTTCCCCATTGAATAAATAATATCTTAAAAATCCATTAAGCTATAGCATTCTGCGAGTGCTATTACCTTGCCCCTTCTCTTAAGGATTCCTAGTGGCACAGTGGTTAAGCACCTGGTTTCTAAGCAGAAAGTCCATGCTTGGAACCCACTAGCCACTTTGCTAGAGAAGGATGGGACAGTCTGCTCCCAAAAAGAGCAGTTCTATTCTGTTCTAAAGGGTCATTATGAGTTGGAATTAACTCAATGGCAAAGGATTTCCTTTGGTTTCCATCTTATTTTCTTTGTCCTCAAAACCATCCTTTTTTATTTCCTCTGCTCTATCCTGAATACATCTGTTTGCAATTTCTTGTCAAACTCTGTGAAGGAGGACACCCCTTGCAATGGTTCTTAACCTTCCTAATGCCATGACCCTTTAATACAGTAACTCATGTTGTGGTGACCCCCCAACCATAACATTGTTTTGTTGCTACATCATAACTGTAATTTGCTACTTGTATAAATTGGGCAACCCCTGTGAAAGGGCTGTTCGACCCCGAAAGGCATCATTATCCACAGGTTGAGAACCGCTGCCTTAGAAACTGATAATCAGAGTTTATACATCATCATCATGCCATCATCTATACCAGACAACCAGCTTTTATCAAGTAGAGGAAGGCTGGGCAAACATGAAAACAACACTCATTATATTGAAATGATAAGCTAGAAAAATAACCAATGCAAAATAAAAGAAATACAAAGGGGGCTTCAGAAAGGTTCCTCAGCAATTTTAAATTCCATTTTCCCATGAATATTTTGAAACCCCTTGGTATGTCATACTGTCTTGCCCCTGTTTTCTTTTTTGTGTTCTCTTGTTTTTCCTGGTTTAATTTATTTTCTTTCTGGGAGGAGGGGAGTAAAGGGAACCTAATGACTTCCTAGTTTCTCCTTTGTATCTCTTGGCTCCAGAGAAGCACTAATTCTCAACAAACAGATTAACTGGTCATATAAGATGCCTGTCATCTCCAAGCTAATGAAGATGACACTCCCTATTGGGTGTGATGCTTAAATGCATGTTTTTGTTGGTCCCACTCATGGTAACCTTATGTTAAACAGAACAAACCATTGCCCAACCTTGTGTCATCCTTACAGGGACCATTTTGTTTGAGCTTTATCGCAACCACTGTGTAAATCCACTTTGTCTATGGTCTTCCTCTTTTGCTGTCCCTCTACTTTACCAAGCATGATGAACTTTCCAGAGCCTGGTCTTTCCTAATTACATTTCCAAAGTTCTTGAGACCAAGCCTCACTAATCTTACTTCTAAGGAGCACTCTGGGTATACTTCTTCCAAGACTGATTTGTTTCCACTTTTGGCAATTCATGGTACTTTCAGAACTAGTCAACATTCAGTCATTTCAATAGGTAGCATATGATTCAGAACCAATTATATATCAATGGAAGAAATCTAAGCTACACTGAAAGCATTAACCAAAAACAAGGCATGGGAATTCTTGGAATACCAATAGAAATGTTTCAAGAAACTGATGAAGTGCTGAAAGCACTCACTCATCTGTGCCAAGACAGCTACTTGGCCAACTACCTGGAAGAAATCCATATTTGTACTCATTTCAAAGAAAGGTGAACCTACAGAATGTTCAAATTATAGAAGAATATCATTGATATCATACACAAGTAAAATTTTGCTGGGGATCATCCAATAACAGTTGCAGTAGCACACTGACAGGTTGCTGTCAAAGGTTCTAGTAAGTTTCAGAAGAGGATCTGGAACCAGAGTTATCATTTATGTCAGATGGGTCTGGACTTAAAGCAGAGAATGCCAGAAAGATTTTTGTGTTTCCTTACTATGCCAAGGCATTTGACTCTGTGGACCATAACAAACTATAGATGGCCTTGAGAAAAATGGGGGACCCCAGACTATGATATTGTGCTCTTGTGGAACTTGTACATGGATCAAGAGGCAGTTGTGTGAACAAAACAAATTAATACTGCATGGTTTAAAATCAGGAAATTTGTGTGTCTTGTTGGTACCCTCTCATCACACTTATTCAATCTGTACACTGAGTTTATAATCAGATAAGCTAGATTTTATGAATAAGAATTCAACATAAAGACTACAGAAATACTTATTAACAACCTGAAATTTTCAGACGACTGAACCTTGCTTGTTGAATGTGAAAACCACCTGAAGCGCTTGCTGATAAAGATCAAGAATGGCAGCCTAGAGTAAGTATTACAACTCAGGGTAGAGAAGGCCAAAATCTTCACAACTGGGCCATTAGGTAACATTGCGATAGATGGAGAAAAGATTGAAGGGTCAAGGATTTTGTCTTGCTTGGATCCACAATCAATGCTCATGTAAATATCTTTCAAGAGATCACTTTGGTTAAATCTTATGCACAAGACCTCCTTAAAATATTGAAAAGCAAGGATGCTACTTTGAGAACTAAGGTGTGCGTGACCCAAACCATGGTACTTTCAATTGCCTCATATGCAGATGAAAGCTGGACATTGAACAAGGAAGACTGAAGAAGATTCGGTGTATTTGAATTATGGTACTGGCAAAGAATCTTGAAAGTACCAATAAATGTCAAAAAAGCAAATAAATCTGTGTTGGAGAAGGACAGCCAGAATACTCCACAGATACTGTTGCAAGTCATCAGAGGGACCAGTCATCAGAGAAGGACATCACACTTGGTAAAGTAAAGGGAAAGCCAAAAAAGAGAAAGGTCCTTGCTAACTGGATGGACACAGTGGCTGCAACGATGGGATCAACCATAAGAACAATTGTGAGGACGGTGCAGGACTGGGCAGTGTTTCCTTCTGTTCTACGAAGGGTAGCTATGATTCAGAATGGATTTGGTGGCATGTAACAACAACATGGTACTTGCAATATTCATAGCCAGCACCATAATTCAGATGCATCACTTTTTTTTCCAAAACAAACAAAAAAACTCATGGCCATAGAGTCGATGCTAACTCATACATAGGAACCCCCTGTGCGTTATCAAGACTGTAACTTTCACAAGAGTAGAATGCCCAGTCTTTCTCCAGAGCTGCTGGCGTTTTCAAACTGCCGATCATGCGGATTGCAGCCTAACGTGTAACCACCCCCAGGGCTCCTTTTCCTTAGGTCTTCCTTATGTAGTGTCCACCTTTTGCATGCATAGGAGGAAGTTGAAAATACCATGGCTTGGGTCAGTGCGCACTAGTGGTGGCAGTGTGAAGGGGTGGTAACGTCAAGGCATCTGTAGAGAAAAAGAATATTTGGAAACCGATTGTGGTAGCAAATGTAGAATTCTGCTAGACGTGATTGAACTATGGAATGAGTTGATCTATGTATTAATCCCAATTAACGGCAAAAAATCACTGAGATAAAACATGGAATGTATATTTGTTTGGATGAAAAACAAATATTTTGAGATTTCAACTACCCTCAAGAACACTGAAAGCACCGGTAGGGCATACCATTTACTAGTTTCGTACCTCACGATGTCTAAGGTTGCTACTAGATATTTATGGAAAAGAGAATTTCATTCAGAGACTGCCTAGAGTTTGACTTACATCAGTTTCAGCATTCTTTCTAATTTGAACTAGGTTTCCCGCAAATAAGGCTGCATTATAAGAGTGAAAGTTGTATGCTCATGTCCAACAAGATCTGTATTTTATATATTTATTTATATACAGCAAGATTCCTTGCTCTAGAACATGGTTGATCATAAAAAAGTGATAAGCCATGATTCCTGGATGCTGAGAGGAAGCAGTACACTTAAATTTACCACAGAGATCATCTGAAAGCAAGGAACAGTGCTGAAATTTAGTAGAGGTGCTCACTCACCACTTGTTCCAGAAATAATTTGCTTAAATTTGTGGCTTATGGTCCAGATTTACAGTGTTAGAGCGTTAATAGATGCCAGCCCCATCTCTCTTACACACACACACACACATATCACAATATTAGACACGCAATATTATATATATAATAAAAACTACTGCTGGGTTAGCAATGAGTTATAACACTGACCTCAAATTCAGATCAAATTTCTCAGTACTACATTAAAAACAAAACTCCAGCCAATAGAAGTTAAAAACTTCACAATTCTACCCGATTGCAAATCATACTACATACAGACTGCTATGCTAATATACATGACTGAAATGGGTTTGACAGCAAGAAACATTTTAGCTGAAACCCAATTTCTCTATATTATCTCCATTTTCACTAAAAGATAATGGGCATATGTAATTTTATCTTCAGAGAGATGGAAAAGGAAGCAAGAAGGCAAAGATGAGAGACACAGAAGCTACCAGCGGGCAGCGAGGGCATTTGTTTGTTTTGGTCTTTGTCCCACCAGCTCCCACAAACACACAGATGCCCAAATTCCTGGGGCCTATACCGTTTTCCTTGAAATCAAGACTTGGACAATGGACTCAAATCCTCCAGCAGCAAGTGCCTTTGCATGCTATTGAGATAATAGCCAACTTCAATCTTTTTGAACAACTGAGTCAACAGTAGTTCTTCAAAATCATAGAAACCATTGTGATCAAGGGCAATGTAACCAAGAAGAATTGCTGAAAGCCTAATGGTAACTGAGCATGATAGTGGGACAGGAGGAAAGTCAAAGGAAAGAGAGGAAAGAGCTGGGAGGCAAAGGGCATTTATAGAAGTCTAGATAAAGACATGTACATATGTAAATATATTTATATATTAGGATTGGGAAATAAGTCTATGTGCATATAAGTATAGGTTTAGTATTAAGGTAGCAGAAGGACATTGAGCCTCCAATCAAATACTCCCTCAATGCAAGAATACTTTCTTCTATTAAATTGGCATTCTATGATGCTCACTTTTCCGACACAACCCTTGAAGACAAAGTGGGTGAATATGCAAATATGGTGAAGAAAGCTGATGGTGCCTGGCTATCAAAAGATATAGTGTCTGGGGTCTTAAAGGCTTGAAGGTAAACAAATGGCCTGTGTGACCACGAGGTACCGAGTGGATCAGTTATCAGGCATCAAAAACAAAAAAATCATATCATTGTGTGTTCACCTCCACGATATAATCACTGAAGACAAATGGGTGCATAAGCAAATGTGGTGAAGAAAGCTGATGGTGCCCAACTATCAAAAGAGATTGTGTCTGGGGTCTTAAAGGCTTGAAGGTAAATAAGCAGCCGTCTAGCTTAGATACAGCAAAGTCCACATGGAAGAAGCACACCAGCCAGTGCGATCACCAGGGGTCGAAGGGATCAGGTATCAGGCATCATCAGAAGAAAACATCTTACCATAGTGAATGAGGGGGGGAGTGCTGAGTGCAGACCCAAAGCCCATTTGAGGACCACTGGACACCCCCTTACAGAAGGGTCTCGGGGAGAAGATGAGCCAGTCAGGGTGCAATATTACAATGATGAAAAATACAACTTTCTTCTAGTTTCTAAATGCTTCCCTCCACCCCCTCAACTATCATGATCCCAATTCTACATTGCAAGTCTGGCTAGACCAGAGAATATATACAGGTACAAATAGGAATGGGAAACACAGGAAATCCACGGCGGAAGATCCATTCAGGACCAATGGTGTGAGTGGCATTACTGGGAGGGTAGAGGGAGGGTGGGTTTAAAAGGGGGAACTGATTACAAGGATCTACATGGGACCTCCTTCCTGGGGGATGGACAACAGAAAAGTGAGTGAGGGGAGACATTGTACAGGGCAATACATGATAAAATGATAATTTATAAATTATCAAGGGTTTATGAGGGAGGGGAGAGGGAGGGAGGGGAAAAATGAGGACCTGATGCCAGGGGCTTAAGTTCAGAGCAAGTGTTTTGAGAATGATGAGGGCAATGAATGTACAAATGTGCTTTACACAATTGATGTATGTGTGGATTGTGATGAGTTGTATGAGCCCCTAATAAAACGATTTAAAAACTTGAATGAAAAAAAAATAGCACAATGTGGAAGTATTGCTTCTCAACATATCCTCCATCTAGGTCTATACACTTCTGAATACATGTTTCTATATATTCCTGAAAGAATTCTGTGCTCTTTGGTTCACACCAGGTTCAATGGACTCCAATCATGTTACTTTTCAATGTTATTTTAGTTTGGGAAACAAAAGAAGTCAGAAGAGGCACAACTAGAATGGCAGTGTGGATGGAGTAGAGTTTCTCAACAACATTCTTGTAGTACAGCCCATCCCTGGCAGAGCGCAATCCCAGGACCATCAAATGGAGAGCACATTCGGAATCTCTGTCTGAAGTAACAGAGACGAAGTCTGAAGGCACCATAGACTACTGGGCAGAACAAAGGAGCCAGACCAAAACCAGAGGCTGAAGCAAGGAGACCAAAAGATAGAACCGAAGAGCATCACTGAGACTATGGCACTGTGAGACAGAGTGACAGGTGGGCTTCCTGACTCATGGAGGCAGAGATTTAAGGACCACATGCCTAAGAGGCTTGTCTACTGACTGAGGAGAGGTGTCGCTGTGGAAAAAAATGACTTTATCCTATTAATTTCCCTAATAAGCATTCTTAAATTGTTAGTAATCTCTCTGAGTTCTACATGACCATTGCAACAAATTATGGTACACAGCATAAAAGTAGATTGCAGTGGGAGGAACGGTTGGTGTCAAAACAGGTAAAGTAGAATGGAGTTTCCCTGCTTCCTTGCAATAGGGAAGCCAGGGAAGATGAACTATGGCCCTCCTTGCTGGTTACACAATAAGTGTGTGTGTATACGAAAGTATATATTATTTTGTTCCAGCTGTACATAGAAGTAAAACTTTTTCCTGTTTGTGCTAAAAAAAATCAAGTGACCATGAATTTAAGCATAGGAACCAGCATTCATGTGCTCATTTGTCATAATCTTGCATGCTTTTGTGATGCTGGCAGCGATGCTTCCGGTATTTCAAATACCAGTCTGGTCAAGTATGGTTGGCAGGTTTCAATGAAATTTTCAGACTAAGAAAGAATAGGAAAAAACACTTGATTATATGCCTCCAAATTTAGCTAATTAAAACCTAGAGAATCACATCAGAGTATTGTCTAAGGTAGTGCTCAATATGGTGCAGGACCAGGTAACTTTAGTTTTGTTGCACATAAGGTGCCATCAATCAAACCCACTCCAATGCCAATTAATGCCACCAACAACAAACTGGGGGGACCTAATGGTAGATGATTCTAGATTTAGTTTGGATATTGTTCTTTTTCTTTTATTAAATAAATAAATGTCAGTATGCTGTTAGCAGCAGCACTTTGTCAAACATGAGAAATCCAGGGCCTGTTTTATTGAACAGTCTTTGATGAAACAGAACTTGCATATGAAATAATGAATTAAACAGCATCCCAAAACAGTAACCCCATAGATGCTGGTTGCTTGAACCTGTTCAAGATAATGGGCATATTTAGATTTCTGTTTTCTGACGTCTATCAGTGATGTAGCACTGTCTCATTGTGTGTGGAAAAGCAGATATCTCACATCCCAGGTGCCAGCAATATGAATGTAAGTGCTATTTTTATGAAAGGTAAAGGGAAAAATACAAGACAGGGAAAAGACAAGCAAAAATCTCTTATGAAAAGACTGGAAAATACTTGTTCACTATTTATTAAGCAAATGTTTGTTAGCTATTTACATATTCTATGAAATTTCCTGGGTTCCCAAGAGAAAATATAGTACATAGCATCCCTCTTTTGAAGGAACGTGAAATGCTTAAGAGGAGATATATGTGTCAACAAACAATTCAAATACCATGTGCTAAGTGTAAGCAGTATCCACCGGTGCTGGAAGAACATGGCAGGAAAAAAAGAGAAGACTTTGTTGCCTATCTTCAGCATTTCCCCATACCGCCAGTGTTTCTTGACCTGCCACCAGAAACTTCATATAAAATATTGATTAGGACACAATTATCTTTGATAAAATTCTCTAAGAAGAAAAATGTTATGATAAAAACAAGTGGTCACAGTTTCTTTAATCCTCTACAAAATATTCATTTAGGGTGTGAAATAAATGGTGGGCGGAGAGGAGGGACCATGTCATTCATCCAAGTGTTTCATGGTTGGAAATTTCTGAGGTTCAATTATATATATTATTCAAAGAATGCTATAGAAATAAGGAATGTTTATCATATTGCAGATTTAGGGTTTTGTCTTGTTGGGGAGCAACATTTTTAATGGGTTGCTTTTATGACCAGTTTTGCATATTATATCCCTCTTCAGAATACATAGAAAATTGATTTGTGTTGACTAAAAATGTTGAAAGAATATCAATAAAGATAATTCTGCAATAGTTTCGGACATAACTGGAAGCAGTTGGTGTTGTGTCAGGGTAAGGGAGTGAATCCAAAGTAGTGGAAACAGATATATCTTATGGTGCTAAAATGAGTATATTGGTAAACAATTGGTTCAGGTGTCTACGTTTTAAAATTTAATTGTACAGATAAGTGCCAGGATTTAGGGAACAAAATGATCGATGAATTTTAGAAAATGGCAGAGTTTGAGATGGCACTGAAATTGATAGAAATGAAATGTATAAATTTATGTGATGTTATCAGTGCTAAGGTATAAAGGAAAGAATAGCAGTGTTGGCTGTAAAAAAACATACTTCAGAGTTATTGGCTTCCGGGAGGCAGTTTCAAACATAGACTTGGGCCAGTCCCGACACTGAGTCTCCAGTGTTGTCCCGCATAGGGTCCTGGGCCAGCAAGGGACGGCGTGTCTTGTAGTGAGATCAGCCATATTGTCCACTCCGGTAATTGGCTGTTCAGAGAGGGGATATCATCCTCAAGCCCTGGTGGGCCAGGATGTGCTCCACTCTCTCTTCTTCCCCCTTCATTTTCTCCCATTTGCTCTGATCAGACATACCCCTCTGGGCAGTTGTCCACGTAGCTGTTATGGGGGCCCAGCCCTCAGGCCCCTCCACTGGCTCCCCACTCCTTGCCGGCACACTGCATTCATCTGGCACTGGCATTAAGTCAGGTCCCTCTTTCCTTGTGGAGACACAAACAATACCCTCCCCTTGGGTGTATCAATGCCTTATTCCCCCACCACACATCTTTTTTTCCCTTTTCTTCCCTCCCTACCCCCTTTTTAGTTGGCTACCATATGTACCCCTGGCTTTGGTCTGGCCCCTGCCATTCTACCTGGACCTCACCCCTGGAGTGCTTGCATACAGTAGCTTTTTCCCTGTGCCCCTATTGCATTTACTTTTCTGTTCTTTCTTTTTTTATATTTTTATAAACTTACCTCAGAGGACTCATGTTATACTAGTCCTTTTGAGCTTGGCTTACTTCACTTAGCATAATTTCCTCCAGTTCTTCCCATACGGCGATATGCTTTATGCATTCATCACTGCTTTTTAGCGATGCATAGTACTCCATTGAATGTATGTACCACAGTTTTTTAATCCATTCATCTGTTGATGGAAATTTGGGCTGTTTCCAACTCCTTGCGATTGTGAACTGTGCCGCAATGAACACTGGAGCACAGATGTCTGGTCTTGGTTTGTTTCTTGTCTCTTCTGGGTATATGCCCAATAGAAGGATTGCTGTGTTTTATGGTAGCCCAATATCCATCTGTTTGAGAAATCGCCAAATCGATTTCCATAACTAGCTGTAGATACCTACAGAGCAGTGGATGAGAGTTCCTATCTCACCACAGCCCCTCCAACACTTGTTGCATTCTGATTTTTTGAATTGGGCTATCTTTGAGGGTGTTAGGTAGTATCTCATAGTTGTTATGATTTGAATTTCTCTTATGGCAAGTGATCAGGAAGATTTTCTCATATGTTTATTGACCATTTGGATTTTAGATTCTTTGAAACTTCTGTTCAGGTCCTTTGCCCACCTCCTCAGTGCACACTTACTTTTCCTCTTATTGTAAACTTGCAAAGTATTGTAGATTTTAGTAATAAGGCCTTTGTCTGATGTGTCATTGCTAAAGATGGTTTCACAGTCGGTGGGCTCTCTTATTACTCTCTTGGTGAATTCTTTTGATGTACACAGGTGTTTTATCTTCAGTTTACCCCACTTGTCTATTTTTTACTCTTCTGTATTTGTATCCTTCCCTATTTCTGATAGCCTATGTATTCCCTGTGCCAATGTTCTCAGGTTTGTCCCAATTCCCTTATTAATGGCCCTAATTGTTTGGGGTTTGATCTCAAGGTCTGTGATCCACCTTGAGTTTATTCTTGTGCTGGAGACTCAGTATCAGCACTGGCCCAGACTGACCCTGTGACACCGAGGCAAAACACTAAAGGAGTGTGGCAGAGCAACTGTGGGAGCAGAGCAGGGAGTCCCTGAGGGAGTACAAAGGACATACTCTGGGGCCAGAGCATGGTACCCCATCAGACTGACTGAAGCACATGCCGAGAGATCAAAAATCAGACCTTGATGTATTTACAGGTATTTCTTTCTTTTAAATTTTTTTTCTTTTAATTAATTTATTCTGCTATGTGTAATTGGTTTTCATTGTTGTTGTCATCACTGTGTTCTCATTCATCACCTATCTTGCTATGGCTTGATTTTTGGTGCATATTATTATCTCTACAGATCTATCTAGATAAGCTGGACTGGATGAATAGTCTGGAGGAGAAAACAACAGGACCAATTGTTCTGGGTGGACACGGGAGAGGGAGAGGAGGGGGTAAGGAGATGGTGCTGACCCACCCAGGAACAGGGGAGCAACAAGTGATTCCACATCAGTGGCAAGGAGGGTGTGAGAGGCATGGCAGGGATTCAGCAAGGGCAATGTAACCGAGAGAAATTAATGAAACCCAAATGAAAGCTGAGCATGATAGTGGGATAAGAGGAAAGTAAAGGGAAATAGAGGAAGGAACTAGGTGACAAACGGTACTTATAGAGATCTAAATACTGGTATGTACATATATAAATACATTTATATAGGAGGGTGGGGAAATATATATACGTGCATATATTTATAGGTTTAGTATTAAGGGAGCAGATGGGCATTGGGCCTCCACTCATGTACTTACTCAATGCAAGAACACGTTGTTCTTTTAAATTGGCATTCAAAGATGCACACCTTCCAGACACAATTGCTGAGGAAAAATGTGTGCATAAGCAAAAGTGGTGAAGAAAGCTTATGGTGCCCAGCTATCATACATACAACATACAACTTTCCTCTAGTTCCTAAATGCCCCCCCCCACTATCATGATCCCAATTCTACCTTACAAATCTGGCTGGACTGGAGGATATACACTGGTACAGATAGGAACTGGAAACACAGGGAATCCAGGGCAGATGATCCCTTCAGGACCAGTGGTGAGAGTGGCGATACTGGGAGGGTGGGATAGAAAGGAGGAACAGAATACAAGGATCTACATATAATCTCCTCCCTGGGGGACGGACAACAGAAAAGTGGGTGAAGGGAGACGTTGGATAGTGTAAGATATGACAAAATAATAATTTATAAATTATAAAGGGTTCATGAGGGAGGGGATAAAAGGGAGAGAGGAGGGAAAAATAAGGATCTTATGCCAGGGGCTTGAGGAGCAAAAATGTTTTGAGAATGATGAGGGCAATGAATATACAAATGTGCTTAACACAATTGATGTATGTATGGACTTTGATAAGAGTTTTATGAGCCCCTAATAAAATGATTTTTTTAAAAGTCAAGCTGCTAAACTCAAAGTGAGCAGTTGGAAATCACCAGCAACTTTTCAGGAGAAAGACGGCATTTTCTACTTCCATAAACAGCTACCGTGTCAGAAACTCACAGGGGCAGTTCTACTCTGACCTTGATCACAGCGAGTATGTGAAACATTTTTCTAGTATTATCCTCACCTTGCAGCCAAGATTCATTTGCTGTCAGCAGTGTTATCCCAGTGATATACAGCTTGAATTTTTGGTAGAACCCCGTCGAAGTAGGTCTGCTATCATTTTTCAATTATCTCCAGCAAACATTTACTCGTATATTACATCAATTGTTGGTACTTTATGCATTCTATTTGATCACCTTTCTTTATAAGGGCCACAAATATGGATCTTGTCCAGTCAGGTGAGCGCGTAGCTGTACTCCAAGTTTCTAGATATAGACAAGTATATGCTACAAGTGGTTCATTTGCTTGTTAAAACATTTCAATTGTTATTCCATCATTTCCCAGAGCCTTGTTTCTTGTTAATGGCTTTAGTGAAGCTTGGACTTCTTCCTTCAGTACTTTCGGTTTTCACTCATATGTTACCTCTTGATGGTTGAGTGCTGGCTAATTCTCATTGGTGCAGTGACGCCGTGTATTTCTTGAATCTTCTTTGGGTGCTCCTGGGATCATTCAAGATTTTTTCATTGAATCTTTTAATATTGCTACTCAGGGTTTGAATTTTTTCTTCAGTTCTTTCAGCTTGAGATATGCTGAACATGTTTCTTCTTTTTGCTTTTTGACCTTCAAGTCTTTGCTCATTTCATTATGATACTTTGTCTTTTTGACCTGCCCTTTAATATTTGCTCTTCAGGTCTTTTCACCATTTCTTCAATTTGATTTTACTAATTTGCATTCATGAACAAGTTTCTTCTGATAGCCACTTTGAGCTCTACTTTCTTGTCTTTTAAATGAGCTTTTGCTTTCTTTCCATACTGTGTTCTATGTTTATCCCAGAGCTCATCTGGATTTTGTTCATTGGTGTTCAATATGTCAATTGTGTAATTTTTAATTCAGCTTAAATTTATTTTTAATTCATATATATAATAGAATTCCATAGTAGAACCACATCAAGCAGAATTATATAATTGATACCATAATCAGTTTCCAAATATTATCTTTCTACCTGGACCTGTAGACATCGTCTCCCCTTCACCTGAACCTCCACCACTGAAACTCCCTCCCACCAAAACCCTTTTTCTATTTATTGTCTCTATAGGTTCAATAATCCTGGGTTTCATATATGAAAAACAGACAGACATATAACACAACATCAAGAGGGTGCTCTCCAATGACATGACACCTCTGAGATGCATCCTAATGTGGACAAGCAAAACTAAACAGAACAATACAAACCAAAGATGCAACAATTTAGGAAGCCAGATCAGGTCCAGCATGCACCAGAGGGGAGGTCTATTGATAAATTTTGAACTATTCAAGTCAGATTTATGCCTTTGATCTTTATCTCTCCAAATCTCTCTGTTTAGTAACCACTTTCCTCCCATCCCTCAACTGTAGATAGAGGAGTTTTCCAGAGGCTTATTTCCTATATCGTTCCACAAATGAATCTTGAGCTTCCATTGTCGACCATAGCCTTTTGCACACCGGGTTCTCACAATTTAGACTCTGATTCTAGTCCCTTCTTCAACTTCAGATTACATGGTTGTGTTATTCTGAATAGATTAGAGCAGGGGTGTCAAACTGGCAGCCTGCGGGCCACGTGTGTCCCCCTTGAGGTAATTTTTTGTGGCCCATGGTGCTCTGAAATAAAATGAAAATAGAAAAAAAGAGTGCTTAGGGGAGATCGACGCAATACTGTACACACATTTCCCTCATTATATTTTATTTCAGAGCATCATGGGCCACAAAAAATTACCTCAAGGGGGACACACGTGGCCCGCAGGCTGCCAGTTTTACACCCCTGGACTAGAGAAACAAATTCATAGATATTCATATGTGTGTATAAGAAAGAGCTTTTTATACAAGAGCAATTGAATATTGAGAAAACATCCCAGCCCATTCCAGATCAAGTCCATAAGTCTGATATTAGCCAATATGTCCGATATCAATCTGTAAATTCCTTTTCAGACTCATGGAACACATGCAATGATGCCGAATGCAGGAAGATCACAGGCCAGTGGGTGGAAAGTCTTGTGGATCCAGTGGCAGTAGAAGCATCTCAGCACTGGTGTTGGTCTCCACGTGACTCCTTCAGTTCCAGGGCTCTAGTGTAGCTCTATGTGTCTTATCAGCAAGCATGTTTCGAAGGGAGTGAGCATGTGTCCTGCCTCCAGAGAGCTATTTATCTCCGTAGTGCCTCCAAATGAGGTCATCAAACTGCAACCTGGTTAACAGGTTAAACTCCACCCCTTCATTCTTAAATCTCATATTGACAACTGATTATGTAATTACCACAATGGTTTATCATCCTTTTGTGACTGATGATGGTATGCTTCTTCCATGAGGACATATTTGACATTTCATTTGTAGGGCTGCTTGTTTGGAAACAAGCCTTTAAGACCCCAGATGCCATTTTATCTGCTATCCAGGCACCATCTACATTCTATGCCACATTTTGCTATAGTACCCATGTCTTCTGTATTTTATTCCTGAGGGCTAGTATTGAGCAGGGCCATTGCATAAGAGTGAATTATTCTTAAGTTGGAACTAGGAATTAGTGCAAACCCAAAACCTATTCCTGGATCTGTTCCCCCACCCCTTTTTAATTTATTACTTGGGGTTAATACATATGTCACATCATCCCATAGTTCAATCTCATCAAGCATAATTGTTCAATTGCTTACAATAATTCGTTTCTCAACATACTTCTCCTTCCTGGTCACCTTGATATTGTTTCCCTTTTACATCACCCCCCTTCTTATATCCCCCCACTCCTATACCCTTATTCTATTTCTGACACTATAGACTTATCAATCCTGGTTTACTTTCCTTTTTATTTTTTTCACTTTCTGGCATTTCCACCATCTTACTTTTGTTTTAAATTAATTGGGATTAATAGGTTTATCAACTCATTGCGTAGTTGAATCACTTTCAACAGAATTGTACATTTTCTACCACAATCCATTTCCAAACATTCTTTGTCTATATGTACCTCTTGACATCATCGTCATCCCTTCACCCTGCCACACCTTTGTGCTCCCCCCCCCCAAAAAACCCTTGCTGACTCTATAGTTTCATATTTCCTGGTTTTCATACTCACAAAATGAAAAAAATACATATACCACAACATCAAGAGAGTGATCCACAATGACATAACACTCCTGAAACACCCGCTAACATGTACAGTACAGCCCAAAACAATACAACCACAAAATATATAAGATTTTGGAAACCAGATCAGGTCCAGCATGCAACCTAGGGAGAATCTGCTGACAAGTTTTAACTGTTCAAGCCAGGCTTCTGCCTTTGACCTTCTACATTACACTCACCAATCTACACTTTAGTAACCACTTTCCTCTTATCCCTCAATTGTGGACAGAGGGAGTTCATGGGAGATTTATTTCTTATATAGTTCCATCAATGAATCTTGGGCTCCCACTGTCAACCATAACCGTCTGCAAACCATATTCTCAGACTTTAGACTCTGATAAAAATCCCTCCCTTCATTTTCAGATTTATATACTTCACAATCCTTTGGTGACTGATGATGGTATGCTTCTTTCATGTGGACTTCATTGACATCTCCCTTAGATGGCTGCTTCTTTGGCAACAAGCCTTTAAAACCCCAGACACTATTTTATCTGATAGCCAGGCACCATCTAATTTCGTCACCACATTTTGCTATAGCACCTGTATCTTCTGTGTTCCCTTCCTGAGGACAAGTATTGAGCAGGGTCATGATGTAAGAACAAATTGTTCTTAAGTTGAATCTGTTTGTTTGGTTGTTGTTATTATTATTATTATTTTGTGTGTGTCTTTCAATTTATTCTTACTTGGGAATTAACTCAAATGTCATGTCATTGCATCATTCAAAAGCGTCAAGCAGAATTGTACCATTGCTTCCATAATATCCTATTTCTTCCTGTATACCTTGACACCATCCTTCTTTTATCACTCCCTCTCCACTGCACTGCTTTCCCGACCCCCTTGTACTTGATATCCCTATAGGTTCATCAATCCTTGGTTTTCATTTACCCCAAACTAGAAAAATGTATTTCACATCTTCAAGAGGGTAATCCCCCACTCCCTAGCACCTCAGAGATATACCCAATATGAGCAAACAAAAACCAAATACATCAGAATTATCGTCATGGGTTTGCCAGAATAATACTTATCTTAATACAGCATATAGGACATTGATGTAGCAAGACCTTATTTGTTCACTTACCAACATTGCTCTCCAAAATTGGTACAGCTGTCATCTGCTTCCTCAGATACCTTGTATTTTCCAGCATAAGTTCTAGGTGTGTCTGAGGTAGATTCTAGTTCACCCATTGAAATTCCTGTGTGGGAGCTCAATGGCACAATTTCTGGAGCATACTGTGTGCCTTGAAGATCCAGAATTGAGTGTCTCAATGCACCACAATACCCGACCTGGGTCCCTGAGATGCAATCAGAAGCCCGGGTCAATGTGGTCCATCAGGGCATGTCCCCGAAGGCCCTTCCTACCTAGTGTCCCCCAAAGCATTTTCAGTCATTCTTCCCCAGACCTGGAAGTCACCACCCCGTCCTTTTCTACCAACAGATATGCTACTGTGTTCCCCCAGATGTGTTTGCCATTTCCCCTCTCCTGCATCGTTTTTCCTATCCATATCCTTCCTCCCTCTGATAGGGCTGTTTACCTGTTAGGGGGGCAAGGGGGTGGGGACTCATCACACATATACATGTCAGCCTCATGTTATACACCACTCTTTCCCCTCCCTTGACTATTTGATCCCTGCTGACATGAGCCACCCTCTGGCCTAGTGTGTTGCTAAATACTTACCTACTCAAAATGCTTACCTGAAGCAGGTGGTGTATGGTTCATTGGCACTGTTACTAGTCAATAGCCTGGATGCCCTACAAGCCTGGCCTTGGTTCCATTTTGCTGCTGAATTCCACAGCAGTGGATCCAGACAGAATTTGTCCTTTTGTGCTTGACTAATTTTACTCAGCATAATGACTTCTGGATCCCTCCACGTGTTGTGATGTTTCTTGGATTCATCAATATTTTTAAGGATGCATAATATTCCATTGTGTGTATGTACCATAGTTTCTTTACCCAATAATCACTTATAGATATTTAGGTGGTGTCCAGCTTCTTGCCATTATGAACAGTGCTGTGAATGAACATGGGGATGCAGACGTCTGTTTGCGATCTGCTTCTTATTTCCTTTGGGTACATACCCAGTAATGGTATTGCTGAATCACGTGGTATTTCAATTGTCATCTGATTTAGGTATCACCATATTGCCTTCCATAATGGTTGTACATATCTACAAGATTACTAGCAGTGGATAAAAGTCCCAATCTCACCACACTCTCTACAGTATTTGTTGATCTCAGTTTTTAAAAATTTGGCTACAGTTATGGGTGTGAGGCACTATCTCATGGTTGTTTTGAATTGCATTTCCCAGATGACAAGTGAACAGGGCATTTCCTCATGTGTTTAAAAGCCATTCAAATGCCATCCTTTGTGAATTTTCTCTTCAGGTCCTTTGTCCACCTTGTCAGGGGATTATTAGAGACTATTTTTTTTCTTGTCGACTTGTAAAATACAGTAGATTTTAGTAATTAATCTTTTGTGTGTTGTGTCACTACTAATTGTCTTTTCCCAGTCTGTGGGCTCTGTTTTTACTCTCTTAATGACTACATGTGATGTACACAAGTGCTTTATTTTTAATAGGTCCCATGCACCTATTTTGTCTTCCACGGAGTGTGTTTCATTTGTTATCTCAATTAGCCTGGGCATTCCCTACACTAGGGCACAGAGATTTGTCCCGATTTTCTCATCAATTATCCTGATTGCTCTGAGTTTTACATTAAAATCTTTGCTCCACATTGAGTTTGTATTTGTCAAGTGTGTTCCTGAGATCATCTCTAAATTCAGATGAATGTACTCTAAGTTGTATTTTCACTCTCTTGAGTTTGTTTTAATTTTCTTCAGCTTCAACCTGAATTTGCAAATGAGCAATTAACGGTCTGTTCTACAATGGGCCCCAGGCCTAATTTTGGCTAATGATATTTAGCTTGTCCATTGTCTCTTCCCACAGATGTAGTCTATTTGATTCCTCGGAATCCCATCTGGTGACATCCATGTGTGTAGTCACCATTTATGTTGTTGCAAAAAGCTATATGTAATGAAAAAGTCATTAGTCTAGCAAAGTTCTATCATGTGCTCCCCAGCCTTTTTCTTTTTATCGCCGAGGCCATATTTCCCAACTACTGTTTCTTCCTCTTTGTTTTCAACCTTTGCATTCTAATCACCAAAAATTATTCATGCATCTTGATTGCATGTTTGATCTATTTCAGACTAGAGAAGCTAACAGAATCCTTCATTTTTTTTCCATCTCTACTTTTAGTGGCTCGGGTATAAACTTGAACAATGTCTTTAGTGCAGAGAAATAAATATCATATCTCAGAAAGTGTACTTGCAGATAAATCATGAAATGTCCTTTTACTTAAGGAAGGAGACTCGATTTCTTTTAAATCTGTCATTCTTGATTTAGCAGACCATACAATTGCATGACTTAAAATGGTGAATACCAGTGCACATCCGCTCATTAGTCCCTGTTGTTGTTGTTGTTGTTGCTAGGTGTCGTCATGTAGTTCCCACTCATAGCAACCCTATGTAAGACAGAAGGAAATACCGCCTGTTTCATTCTGCCCCCTGCTCACAGTTCTTGTTATGTTTGAGCCCTTTGTTGCCGACACTAAGTCAATCTACCTCATTAAAGGTCTGCTTTTTCTCTGTCCTACTTTACCATGCATGATGTCCTTCTCCAGAGACTGTTTTTTGTTGTTGCTTCTTTTTTTCCCCCTGATATCATTTCCAAAGTACATGAGCATAGGGCTTGCCATCTTTATTTCTAAGGAGCATTCTGGTTGAACTTCTTCCAGGATAGATTTGTTTCTTTGTTTGGCAGTTCATGCCACTTTCAACATTCTTCAATAATTCAGATATATTGATTCTTCTTTTGTCTCCCATATTCAATGTCCAACTTTCACATGCATAGGAGGCAATTCAAAATATTATGGCTTGGGTCTTAGCCCTCAAAGTAACATCATTACTTTTGAACACTTTAAAGAGATCTTGCACAACAGATTTACCTAATACAATGTCTCATTTGATCTCTTGTTGAATGATCCTCAGCAATATTTTACTTATATGTGGTGTTCATGATGTTGTTTGATAAGTTCTGTATTCAGTGGGGTCACCTTGCATTGGAATGGATACAAATATGGATCTCTTCAAGTCTGTTGGCCAAGTAGCTGTCTTCCAAATTTCCTGGCACAGATGAGTGAGTGCTTGCAGTGCTTCATCAGCTTGTAGAAAAATTTCCATTGGTTTTCTGTCAATTCCAGGAGCCTCGCTTTTGGCTAATGCCTTCAGTGCAGCTTCAACTTCTTCCTTCAGTACCATTGATTCTTGATCATATTCTCTTGAAATGGTTGAATGTGGACTAATTATTTTTGATATTATGACTCTATGTACTCCTTCCATCTTCTTTTCATGCTTCCTGCATCATAAATATTTTGCCCATTGTTGGTGTTATTTGCCATCGAGTCGGTTCCGACTCAGTGACCTTGTGCACAGCAGAACAGAACACTGCCGAGTCCTGTGCCATCTTCACAATTGTTCCCATGCTTGAGCCCATTGTTGCAGTCACTGGGTCAATCGATTTCATTTCATTTAAGGCCTTCCTTTTTTTCCCAAGCATGATGTCCTTCTCTTGTGACTAGTCTTTCCTGTAAAACATGTCTAAAGTATGTAATATGAAGTCTTGCCATCCTTGCTGCTAAGGAGTACACTGGCCATACTTCTGCCAAGACAGATTTTTTATTCATTTTATATACATAATTAAATTATTTTATTGGGGGTTCGTACAACTCTTATCACAATCCACACTTCCATCCATTGTGTCAAGAACTTTTGTACATTTGTTTCCCTCATCATTCTCAAAACATTTGCTTTCTACTTGAGTCCTTGGTATCAGCTCCTCATTTCCCCCCTCCCTCCCTACTCCCCCTCAAGAACCCTTGATAATTTACAAATTATTATGATTGTGTTTATTCTTTTAGCAGTCCACATCATTAAGAGTGACTCTACTTTATGGAGCCAGCTCACCCCAGTCATATTTTTAGTGTCTTCCAACCTCAGGGTCCCATCTCCCAGCACTATATCTGACAAGGTTCTGCTTCTATTCATAAGATTCCCAGTGGTCAACCCCTCAGAAGTAGATTGTTCCTCTTTGTCTGTTCTTAGTATGGAAGCATCACTAAAACATGCCCAACATGTGTGACTCTGACAGTATTTGAATTTCTGATAGCATAGCTTCTAATATCACATCATCAAGAGTACTACTATAGTACAATGGACAGAGGAGTGTAACTCTAAAAAACTGTGCATTAATTATTAGATCATATTTACTGCAACAATAGAAAAACATAATTTTTAATCAATGGAATTAGGAATAGATAGAAACAAACTACTGGATTCTCAAAAAAAGTGTTTGGTTGGTATGTGCATTCCTAGTTCATAATTAAAGGAACAATGAGGCTTTCAATCAAAACTGTAAGGATTGAACCCATTAGGATTAAACAGCTCAAAAGATAGCCCTGAGGTTATACATTATTAAAAGGGATCTGACTATGTGTTATTTGAGAAGATACAGGAAATCATGGTACCTGCTCTCATTATAAAATTACATTGTAGATTAAGCTTTGTGTTTATGGCAAAGAAACATGTATGTTTACAAACTGCAAATCTGTAGGTGGTTTCATCCAAATTTGTCAGCTTTTATATAGCACAACAAATGAAATCAACTTTATTTTTCTTCATTATAAAATCATTAGTCTTTCATCATGTCCCCATGCGTGCTGCACTTAAGATACTCTCTTGATTTTCTTCTTTCAGGCTCTTTCAACATTTCAATATCTAGTGAAAAGCTTAGAATTCCACCTAAAATGAAGCCACATTTCAAGCTACTAATTCACTATACTATTCATATTCTTGGAAGGGACGATCTTGAATTTAAACTTTTTCATTTAGCTTGTGGTATATAAAATTAAATAAATATATTCTGTGCCCTTCATTTGTTAAAAAAAGTATAAACTTTCTTTTCATAAAGCATCTCCATTTCCTTTTCTATGAAGTATAGGACTAAAATGATCCTAATTATACAGGCTCAAGATTTCAATGTTGTGTTTGATTTTTTCAAAGCAATCATGCACTGGGCTCATCTCTTGGAACTTACAGGGTTCTTCCATTCCAAAGTATGTTCTTTGGTCTTTGTATGCTATGTTATCTATACAAGTTAAGCAGGATATGCAATCTTACAGAGATGGCGATAAGAACTGACAGTTCCTGGGGCACATGGGAGGGTAGTCGGTTGGGGTTGGGGAAGTGGTGAGCCAATGAAGATGGGTACAGTGGAATACTAAGGATTCAAAAATGGGGGCGAGGAGGATGTAGTTTTTCTTGTCATGTCTTATCAATAGAATTGCATCTAAGAGGAATGACTGAAAGGTGAATGATGAGTAAACATGATAGTGGAGCAGGAGGAAAGAAAAAAGAAAAAGAGGAAAGAAGAAAGAAAAAATATAGGAATACATATATAAGTATATATGCAAATATATAATTATTTAAATATAGGTATACTAAATGCTACAGGGAAGCAGACAGACTTTGGGCCTGTACTTAAATCTTAGCTTAAAACAAGAATGGTTTGTTCAAATAATGTAAAATTGTATGATACTCACATTTTGTGACATGATCACTGAAGACAAAATATGTGCATAAGCAAATGTAGTGAACAAAGTTAATGGTGCCTGGCTTTTGAAAGATACAGTGTCTGGGGTCTTAAAGGCTTGTAGTCAAACAAATGGCTATCTAACAGGGAAGCAGCAAAGCCCACGTGGAAAAAGCACAGCATCCTCTGCGTCATGAGATGTCATGGGAAAAGATATCAGAAGTTCAAAAACAAGCAGCCAAATTGATGTGAAGGGGTGGGGATATAATGAACACACAAAAACCACCTGCAAGTTAACTGGACAGTCCTCTCAGAAGGACCACACATAAGTGATGATAAATCCAGAGTGTGGTATAGCACTGATAACTGTACTCTAGTTCTTTAATATTTCCTCCCCTTACTATTATGGATTTTATTTGTTTTACCTCATTAATCATATTAGACTTGCATATGTTCATTTGTATAATTAAGATAATTTGTTACATGAAAGCCAAGATAGATAACCCTTCAGAAACAGTAACAGGAGTAATGGTTCCCTGAGGGAACAGGAAGTGAAGGGAGGCAAGGGGGGAAGGGGGTGCAGCTGATAGCACTGATGACTGTATAACCCCACCTGAGAGGAGTAAAAAACAGAATTAAATGTAAATAGATATAGTAGATGATGTGAAATGCCGCCAAAAAGGAGGTTCTTTCGGGGGAGGGTGGGGGAAGGGATAACGGAGCTGATATCAATGAGTTCAATAAGAAAGAAAATGTTTTGAAACTGATTATGGTAGCAATTGTACAGTACTGCTTGATGTGATTGAACTAGGGGATGTTGTGTTAGCTGGATTTCTTTAAGAGCTCCCAATAGAAAAGCAAGCAGGCTGCAATTACAGTGCTTCAGTTTGTGGAAGTACTGCCATTATCCTGCTGAGAGAAAAGCCATGTTGGCCGGCTCTGGTTTTGCCTCTTCCAGTGAGATCATGACTGGTTAGCACGTACAATTATGAAAAAAAAAAGAGCTCCCAATAGAATTATATAAAAAAAGAAGTATGAAAGAAAGAAAGGTAAAACCACTAAGCTTACATAAATGAAATCAAACTAACAACCACATTTTGGTATCTTGTCATCAAGATAGTCCACCATAATCCTCTCTTATCATGATCCATATTCTTACATATGGCCCTCCCACATTGAAATAGCTGACTTTTGTGACTAATATGATACTAGAGGGAGAAGTGAAGGTGTGAGATTTCTGAAGCATTGTTGCATTCTTCCTTCAAACTAAACTCTGATCTCTCTCTCTCTCTCTCTCACACACACACACACACACACACACACACACAGACAACACACACACACTTATGGAGAAGCCTACATGGATAGAATCTGAAACCTTCCAATAGTGGCCAGCAACAACTTGCCAGCCACATGGTTTGCTTGAAAGTGGATCATCAAATCCAAGAAAAATCTTCAGGTAACTATATGACATGTGCCTGCCTCATGAAATAACCTGAGTTAGAACTACCCAGCCAAATTATTCATTAACTCCTGAGCCTCAGAAAATATGAGAGACAAATTCAAATTATTTTTGTTAGAAGTCACTGGATTTGGGGTTATTTTGTTACACACTACCAATATCTACTCAACTGTCAAAATTTCAAATTCTATCCTTATAACCTTTTACATGCATTATTGTACTTAGGGGTTCTAGCCTTTCATTTCTCCACAATATTGTAGAGGTAATGTACTAAAATTACAATGCCATGCATTTTATCACCCTGGTCAAAAGCTTTAAATAGTTGCCTAATCATTTCCAAGATTGACTTCCAGCCCTTTTTGCTGACATTTAAAGGTCTTATATTGTATACAGCTCCTTAGAGACAAAGATGGCAAGATTTCGTCTCATGTGCTTTGGACAGGATATCAAAAGAGTAAAGTCCCTGAAGAAGGACATTATACTTGGTAAAGTGGAGGGGCAGCAAAAAAAGAGGAAGGCTCACAATGAGATGAATTGACCCAGTGGCTGCCACACGGGCTCAAATATAAGAACAATTGTAAACGGCACAGGACTGGCTGGTATACATGGGATACATGAGTCAGAACTACTGGGCAACACCTAACAATAACAACAACAATCCTAAACTATCTGTTTCCTGCTTAGTTTCCATGTTGTTGTATATTTTCACAATATCAGAGCCAAACAGACTTAAGTCTTACCTTTGCTTAGTGTGTTCCCCCCACTCACTGGCTCTTCATATTAAGCTTTGATTATCAAACTCAAACAAAATATTTTGTCTTTCATGGAGCCATTTCTGATGATCAAAGTAGGTATATGTTCTGCTACAGTCAATAATGTTTCTCTTATGTAGCTCAAATCTTGCTTATCATTTTAGTCATTTTTTTCTTTAGGTAAAATATATATTATCTTTATATCCTTTATAATACTTAGAATTATGACAATTGTGTAGAATATATAGAGTAAATACTTACTGACACCATTGACAACAATTTATTTTTAAATAGAAGCAAAATAATTGGTAATCCACATGCATGACATACAAATTTCATATATTCCAGGGAATTAAGTCCCTCTAGGATGTATTTAAAAATATATCAGTTGAGTTTCCATTAGATAAATTATTCAATCTATCATTGTAGTTTTTTTCTTTTCTTTTTTTGTTTGTTTGTTTGTTTTGTAGTTTTTTTCTTAATGTAGTCCCCCACTACCACAAATTATGCAGTAGAAATTTCCCACATTTGGGGAAATCGCAGGGGTCAGCACATCCGGAGTGCAAAGGGTGAGCCTCGCCCTGGGAAAACCACCTTCATGATCATGGTATTTCCCCTGTCCAGGTTAAGTATTATCATTGGAGATTTTAATGTTTGAAATATTTCTTTGTATATTACCTCTCTACAGTGAAATTGCATTACATAAGGGCATGAATTCCTAAGGGCACATTTGCCACATTAGGACTTGACATATGCCTTTTTAAACACAAATAACAAGCAAATTCTACATTTGTTTGCCATTAATGCCCAACCCTATAAGGTATTTTTGTAAGCATTCTGTGCTATTTTTATAGCAACGTGTATGTGTGTATGTGTGGGGGAAACTTGGTTTAATATACTTATGAAAATACCTCATAGGGGGAGGGTATGGTTGGGAAACATGTAGAACAAGGTGTGATTCGTGTAAAAATATGATAGTTGGGAAAAATAGAGCGTTTTTCCTATTTTTTTTCATTACACATCTGTTTCATGGTTTAGGTTGTGCATTTCATAAGGATCCAAACCAGTCAAACTAATCACAATTGAATTAATTCCAACTCTTGCAGGGACAAATAGACTCGTCTTTCTCTCATGGAGCTGCTGGTGGGTTTGAACCAATGACCCTGAAGTTAATAATACAATGCAGAGTCCACTGTGCCACTAAAACTCCTTCTAGAAGGATAAACAAAAAACTTACTGCCATCAAGTTTGTGCCGACTCATAGCGACACTTTATGGCAAGGTAGAACTGATCCTGTTGGTCTCTGGCACTGTATTTCTCTGGGAGTAGAAAGCCTCATTTTGCTCCTGTGGTGCAGTTGGTAGTTTCAAACTGCTGACCTTGCAGTTAGCAGCCCAACATATAACCCACTACACCACTAGGGTATAATTGATTTAGATATTCATTGAATTTATATTATTAGGTTACATTAATTTTTGTTACATTCGTAGCTTTTTAAACATTAGAACAGTGCCATGCATGGAAAATAAGATGACCTTGAAATACAGAATGGCCAATCTCATCTACATTCATATAAATTAAAATAATTATCAGTATATGTTGGTTTTTAGAGATTGTCTTAAAATAATACTTGTTCTCTAAATTTTCTCTTAGGCCCATAACAAGCATTTTGCAGTGGAAAGGACCCTAGAGTACATATCTGGAGACCTAATTCTAGGACCAACTTTGTGATTTCAGAAAAGTCTTTTAATTGTCCTAGGTCACTGTTAACTTCAATTAAAGATAGCATTTTCTTGTTTATTATTAATCATTTTATTGGAGGCTCTTATAGAGCTTATGACAATCCATAATTCAATTGTATTAAACACACTTGCACATATGTTGCCATCATTATTTTCAAAACATTTTTTTCTCCTTGAGTCCTTGGAAACAGCTCATATTTTTTCCTCCCTCCCCTACCCTCCCACCCTCGTGAATCATTGATCAATTATATATTATTGTTATTTTGTATTTTACACTGTTCATTGTTTCCCTTCACCCACATTTCTCTTATTCATCACC
Organism: Tenrec ecaudatus; assembly: GCF_050624435.1. NCBI lineage: Eukaryota > Metazoa > Chordata > Mammalia > Afrosoricida > Tenrecidae > Tenrec > Tenrec ecaudatus. The sequence continues at coordinate 40,102,092 of NC_134548.1, read as the reverse complement.
CTGGTGGGAGGGTGGTGATATATATATATATATATATATATATATATATATATATATATATATATATATATATATATATATATATATATATATATCCAACCTTGTGGTCCATTTCCCCTTCCCCATGGTATCTCTACTCTCACTAATATTCCTGAGGGGGTTATTTATCCTGGATTCCATGAGGACTCTTATCTGTACCAATGTAAATACTCAGGCCCATACGATAGAACTGGGTCATGATAGTGGAGGGGGTGGGGGGGGGAAGCATTCAGGATCTAAAAGAATGCTGTGTGTTTTATCAGTGCTATACTGCACCCTGGTTGAATTGTCCCTTCCTTGTGGTTCTTCTGTAAGGGAATGTCCAATTGTCTACAGATAGGCTTTGGGTCTCCACTCCAACCCCCCTCTTTTGCATTGATGTTATTGTTTGTTTTGGATGTTTGGATATGTTTGGATACTTGATCCCATCGACACCTCATGATCACACAGGCTGGTGTGTTTCTTCCATGTGGGTTTTGTTGCTTCCCTGCCAGATGGCCACTTATTTAACTTTAAGTCTTTAAGACCCCAGACGATATATCTTTTTATAGTAGGGTATCATCTGCTTTCTTCACCACATTTGCTTATGCATTAATTTTGTCTTCAGTAATCATGTCATGAAGGTGAATGTCAAAGAGTGTCAGATTAAAACAAAGTGTTCTTGTGTTTAGGGAGGTCTTGAGTAGAGCCTCAAAGTCAGTCTGCTATCTTAATACTTAACATATACGTATATGTACATTTACCTATATCCCTATCAATATAAATTTATTTATATATATATATATGCATGCCCATACCGATATCTCTACAAATAACCTTTGCCTCCTAGTTCTTTCCACTATTTCCATTCATCTTCCTCCGGACCCCTATCATGCTCACCCTCCATTTGGCTCAATGCAATTCCTCTTGAACATTGCATTTAATCAACCACCACCAGGTATTCTATGCCCTCCTCGCCATCAGTTTTTGCTGTTCTCTTTTCCCTGAGTTTGTTGGCACCTTGCTCGGCATCCCTGACCGCTCCTCTCCCATGTCCCCCCTGAACTGCCAGTCCCGTTGTTTTCTCTTCAGGATTGTTTATCCTGCCTAACTTATATACACACATATAGAGTGAAAAAAAGAAAAAGAAAAGAAAGAAGCAACACAACAATAAGAAAAAAAGTCTACAAATAGTTTCAGGTCTGTCTGCTAACCCTTATGAATGTTTTCCATTTGGTCTGATGAGGTGTCAAACCCGCTGCAAGAGTCAGAAGTCTATTTTCAAGATTCCTCAGGAACTTCCTTACTTTGCTGCCCTGTTGTACTCCCTCCATGTTTCACCCTGCTGTGTATATGTGGGGGGGGGGGGTTCAGAATAAGCACACTTTCTTCACAGTGTCTCAGGTGATGTCTCCCTAGCATTATGAGTTAGAGAGGAGATGCCATGGTGCGGGTGGCCCTACTCTCTGCTATTTATATTGGAATAGTGTTAAATTTATATAGTCCCTTGGATAGGATGGATATATTTACCATATTGAGTTTTCTGATCCATGAGCATTGGCTATTCTTCCATTTGTAGAGGTCACTCATGGTTTCTTGTAATAGTGTTCTATAGTTTTCTTCGTACATTTTTTTTGTTTTTAAGTTAGGTATATCCTTATATATTTCCCTTTGAGCTTGGCTATTGTGAAGGGTACTACCTTTTTGATCTTCTCTTCTGTGGTCTCATCCGATGTATATAGCAAACAAACAGACATCTGTATTTTTTTATCTTGTACATAAAATCATGTCATCTGCGAACTATGATAGCTTCACCTCTTCTTTCCCCAGATGAATTCCTTTAATTTCTTCCCTTTGCCTTATGATGTTAGATAGGACTTCCAGCAAAATGTTGAATAAAAGAGGGGACAAGGGGCATCCTTGTATTGTCCCCCTTTTCAAGGGAATGTTTTTCTCTTTTCTCTATTGTCTACTATGTTGGCTGTTGGCTTTTCATATATGCCTTGTATTATATTGAGGAATTTTCCTTCTACTCCTATGTTCTTGAGTGTCTTTTTTAAAAATCATTTTATTAGGGGCCCATACAACTCTTATCACAATCCAAACATATATCAATTGTGTCAAGCACATTTGTACATTCATTGCCCTCATAATTCTCAAAATATTTGCTCTCCACTTAAGTCCCTGGTATCAGCTCCTCATTTTCCCCTTACCTCCCCGCTCCTCCTCCCTCATTAACCCTTGATAATTTACAAAATATTATTTTGTCATATCTTACACTGTCCAATGTCCCCTTCACCCACTTCTCTGTTGTCCATCCCCCAGGAAAGAGGTTATATGTAGATCCTTGTAATCTGTTCCCCCCTTCCTCCCTACCCTAACTCCACCCTCACAGTATAGCCACTTTTAGCACTGGTCCTGAAGGGGTCATCCATCCTGGATTCCCCGTGTTTCCAGTTCCTATCTGTACCAGTGTACCTCCTCTGGTCTAGCCAGATTTTAAGGTAGAATTGGGATCATGACAGTTGGTGATGGGAGGGGTGAGAGGAAGCATTTAGAAACTTGAGGAAAGTTGTATATTTCATCGTTGTTCTTGAGTGTGTTAAACAGGACTGAGTGTTGGATGTTGTTGAACGCTTTTGCTGCATCTATTGATATTATCATGTACTTATTGTCCTTCTTGTTGCCAATGTGGCAAATAATGTTGATGGACTTTGGATTTTGGACCATCCCTGCATCCCTGGAAAGAATTCCACTTGGTCATGATAAATCATTTGTTTTATATACATTTGTATTCTATTGGCCAATATTTTGTTAAGGATTTTTTTCATCAATGTTCATTAGAGATATCGATCTTTAGTTCTCAATTCTTGTGAGATCCCTGCTTGCTTTAGGAATCAGTGTTATACTGGATTCATAGAAAGAGTTTGAGAGTTGGTCATCCTTTTCTATGATCGGGGAGAGTTTGTGTAGTATTGGTTTCACTTTTTCCCTGAATGCTTGGTAGAATTCTCCTGGGAAGCTATTTTGCCAGGGGGGTTTTCAGTTGGTAATACCTTGATAACTTTATCTATTTTTTTCTATTGCTTAGGGTTCTTGACATTCATCTGAGATAATCTAGAGAGGGATTGTTTAACCAAGTAGTTGTTCACATCTTCCAAGTTGTTGAATTCATTGGAGTACAGGCCTTCCTAGTAATGTGTAAATTACCTATTTTCATTAAGGTTCTTTGTAATTACCCCTGTTTTATCCCTCATCCTGGCTATTGATGTGTATTCCTTTCTTTCTTTGCTTAGGTTTACCAATGTTCTATTGATGTTCTTGATCCTTTCAAAGAACCAACTCTTTGCTGTATTGATATTTTTGTGTGCAGTTTTCTTGTTTTCCCATTCATTTACCTATGCCTTAGCTTTATTATGGTTGTTTGGTTGACTCTGCTCTACTTGCTGGAGGTTTTGTGACAGTGTATCAATCATAACTCTCTCTTCCTTTTTCATCTGTGTGTTTATTGCTATGAAGCTTCCTGGGTATGCTGTATTCTCCTTGTTGGTTTCTAGAAACTTCCTAATTTCATCTCTGATCTGTGCCAGAACGCATTCATTTTACAGTATGGAGTTATTCATCCTCCAATTATTTGCCCTTGTTTTCTTAACTGCCCTTTTGTTGATTTCCACCCTTATTGCATAGTGATCTTAGAGGGAAATATGAGTGATTTCCATGTGCTTGAATTTACTCGAGCTCAACTTGTGTCACAACATATGATCCATCTTTGAATATGTGCCATGTGTGCTTGAAAAGAATTTAATTTTGGTGTATTTGGGTGAAGAGCTCTAAAAATATCTACTGGGTCAAGTCAAGTAATTGTATAGCTTAGTTCTGTGGCTTCCTTGTTAAATTTCTTCCCTTTGATTTATCTTTCTCAGAGAGTGGTGTATTAAAGTCAACTACTATGATTATTGACCCTATGATTTCTTTTTTCCTCTTTTGGAGTGTTTGAGTGACAAATTTCGTGGGTCTCTCTTTGGGCATGTATATATTAATTATACTCACTGGTTCTTGGTCTACTGATCCCTTGAGAGTTATATAATGCTCCTCTTTATCTCTTGTTATGGTTTGCATTTTCAAATCAGTTTTATCACAGGTTAGGATTGCAAAACCTGCTTTCTCTGAATTACTGTTTTCTTCAGGCCTTTTACACCAACCTTTAATTCTCAGCTTATTTTATATCTGAGTTTGAGATTTGTATACTGTAGACAACAGATTGATGGATAATGCTATGCTATTCTTGTTCTTTTTTTTTTTTTTTGGTATGGGTAAGTTTAGTCCATAGACATTGAGAGTTATTATGCCCATCTGTGGTGGACTCTGGAATATCATCTCATGCATTTTTCTTGGGTATTTACCTAATTCCTTTTTGTCAATGAGTTGTGTGTGGGGGGAATGGGGGTGTCATTCTTGTCTTATTTTCACCGTTGAACTAATATTATCTTGGGAGCTATTTTTGGTGTGTTATCCTCTGGGTGGAGTTGATCTATGTGGCGGCTTGTGCACTGTGCACATTGTTCTGACCACAATGGGTCGATAAGAATGTTTTACACACCTGAATTTTCAAAATTTTATTCTTTGACTTTTTCCTTGTCTGGGGATACTTTTATTTCTCAATATATCTTGATAGATAGTTGGGCAGGGTAGAGGACTCTTGGGGCGGCATTGTTCTCTTTCAACTTTTTGTAGGTTTTACTCCACTCTCTCCTCTTCTTCATAGTGTCTACTATTAGGTTTGAGCATATTCTTATCTGAGTACCTTTATAGGTGACTGCCTTTTTTACCCCCTAGTTTCTCTTATGATTTTCTCCTTTTCCTCAAAGTTAGATAGATTATCTATTAAGTGCCTTGATGATTTCTTCCTGGGATGTCTAGCTGGTGTCCTCTCTGTTTCCTGAATGGTCGCCTGATTCTCCTTCATTAAGCTGGGGAAGATTGCTTCCAGGAATTCCCTTGCTATATTTTCTGCTGGCTCACTGATTGTGTCTTGTTATGGTAACCCAATTATTCAAATGCTATTCCTCTTCATAGCATCAGACATTGTTCTTAAGTTTTCTTCAGCTACTTTTATTAACTTATTTGACTGTCTTTCCCATTTTTTTAAGTCTGCCTAGTTATCCTCGCAGTCACTGGTACAGATCAGATGGTGGGTGGAGGTTCCCCCTGTGTACCATCAATGGCAGGCAGCCTTGCCCTAGGCAGCAGAGAGTGCTGCAGAGGGCAGGCAGAGTTTCCTGAACACATGTGGAGCTCTGTGGAAGGCTGAGGAGGTAGTCTTAGGTGTCACAGAGTCCTGTAGAGGATGGGAGGAGTTTCCCGAGGCAGTGGCAGGAGAAAGAAATAAATAAAAACTTGAGCCAGCAATGACTGTTGTGGGAAAGAGAGTAAAGAAGGGAAAAAAGGAAATAAAATAGCACCTAACCACCCAACCATGGGGATGGAGGGGGTTAAACACAGCCTCAAGGCAGTGGCAGTTGTGCAGGTGTTTAAATAAAGCCCTTGGGCAGGATAAGGTATTCAGGTGCCGGCAGCAACTGTGGCCAGGCTAAAGCTATGACCCCATTGGCAGCTGCCATGGTAAGCCAAACGCCTTCAGCTCTTTAAAACTTGTTGGATCTGAGTCTACTTATATTTATGTTACTCTTTTGTGACCTGGAAGAGTGTTGTATTCCTCTCGGTAGTTCTCCTATTTTGATTGTCAAGGTGGCCCTCTGGTGTGTGTTACTTGGTCACTATCTTGCCAAGACTCTTAAGTCATTTTCTTGAGGTCTAATGCATTCCTAAATGTACCCCAGATGTCTACTTGCTGAATCTATATGATTTAAAGCAGGGGTCCTCAAACATATTTTTAACAGGAGACCAGTTCACTGTCCTTCAGACCTGTTGGAGGGACGGACTACAGTTTAAAAAATATATGAACAAATTCCTATGCACACTGCACATATCTTATTTTGAAGTAAAAACCAAAACAGGGCAAAAACACCCGGCGACCTGGATAAATATCCTTGGTGGGCCGCATATGGCCTGCCGGCTGTAGTTTGAGGACCCCTGTTCTAAAGGCTGTTGAAGTCACTTTCATGCTTTTGCTTTTCTAGTCCTTGTCCTAGGTACTGAAGTGAGTCTAACACTTCCTTTGTATTGCCAAGAGTTCCCTTATAGTGATACAATGGGAGTAGAGCAGCATTTTCCTTATTTTCTCTTGCTCTTTTATCTTATTTCTTCAGAATTTTCATCTGATTTTCTTCTTGCTCCAACTTATCCCATATTGGACCTCACTCATCTGTTTCTTCAAAGTACTGTAATAATAAGCTGCTGTTAGTAGCAGACTTTTACTAAAAGTTTGGGATCCTGGAAGAGAATTACAGAATGGTAAAAAACACTGCTAAAAGTAGATGTATTTCTTCTAAAGCTTCTAAAAATGCTCCAAGAAACCTTTGTTGTGCATGTGTTTTCCTCTGAGGGCCTGGTTTGAGACTTTCTTTAGTTTTCTTAACGTCCTTCACATTTTCATCATCTCCCATTTCCAAGTCCCTCATTCTCTTAAGCTGCTTGCAATATATTTATTCTATCCTATAACTAAGAGTAATAGTAATTCAATATGCTTTTTTTCAGTCAGAAGACCAACCTTACCTAATCAGGCTGATTTGAAAATAAAAGAATTATCTCTTTGACTTAAAGCCTGCCATTCTTCATAAATACTGAAACACAACAGGCACTTCCTCCTGGGTAAAACATTTTTTCTTCTTCTACCATATAGAATTTTATTATTCCTTTCTTCACTCTTCATAGTACCTTAACTTTTGGTATCCTCGAACCAAAACCAGCAACTTTCTAATTTTAACTTATTCTTTCTAATTACAAACATACTGGGGCTGCTATCTGTGTATGAGGTATTATCCTGAACTTCAGTATCTTGAAGGAAAACCTTGAATATTGATTTTTCTTTACTAATTCTACTCTTATTTAATCATTCTATTCTATCCCCTTCATATCCTCCATTGCCTATTTGTAACTTCAACTGTTAAATATCCTATTGATCCCATGTCTGTTGAACGTACTTTACCAGGCTAAGCTCCAAAACGTCTAGCAATCATTGAATAAATGGTTGAATAATTTCTCCTGATTGAATAAATTCTCTGAATCTGGACAAAATAGTGATGTTTTTGCCTCATGATATCAAATATTTCCTCAACTGTAGTAAGAGTTCCCCAATTGCTCCTGTTGCTTTTGTGATTTCTCCATCAAATGACTCTTCAAGTATTGTTTTATGTAGATTCATGATATTTCCTTTCTCAGAAAGATTTCCTTTCTTTCTCCACTGACTAAATCCATGTCTATTTTGGTGGCTAATTAAGGTCCTCCTTGGTTTCGAGTAAACATTGGAATGCTAATCTCAAGGGCAGCAGTTCAAAACCACCAGCCACTACATAGGAGAAAGATGGGTCTACCTTTACCTGTAAAGATTTATAGCTTCAGAAACTATATAGGGTCATTATGAGTCAGAATTCACTCTATGGAGTGGGTTTGATACCTTCCTGTCTAGTCCCCTGTGGCAGCCTCCCTTCTCAAGAACTGTTGTTGTTGTTGTTGTTGTTATTTGGGTATCTGTTAGATTTTGCTGAAAATCTGAATACGTTTCCCATTACTGTCTTTGTTTGTCCCACCACAGACTTGTTTAAACAATATAGATTGAATTGTTATTTCAGCTCAAGTCAACACCCTTACAACATAGTATTTCTCCAAAATTGACCAGATATTAACAAGATGATTATGCTGTATTAGTCCATTGAATGTGTATATAGGTAGGTGTTTAATAAAATACATATGGAAGTTATGATAAAACACTTGAAAAACAAATTGGAAAAATCAGAGTCTATACTAATCAATAAGCCAGTTTTACCAGTGGGGATTAGTGTATATTATTACTGCTTTACACATGTGTGACTAAGCCACTATGTTGCTGTGGTTAGATGTTGTTGAGTTGGCGTCAACTTAGTGTGACCATATACATACAGCAGAACCGTGCAATGCCTAGTCCTCAAAATCATTGCTATATTTGATCCCATGGCAATAGACTCCAGGAACTCTGGTGGTGTAGTGTGTTATTCACTTGGTTACTATCTACAAAGTCAACAGTTTGAATCCACCAGTCTCTTCTGGAGAAAGATACAGTTTTTTGCTGCTGTAAAGATTTACAGACTCAGATACCCACAGAGGCAGTTCTACTTTGTACTAAAATTCACTATGAGTCATAACTGACTCTATGGCACTAAGAAATAGACAGTTTCAGACACTATGGCAATCAATATTATTTAGGGACTTCCTATTTTTATCTGACCCTTGACTTTATCATGCATGGTATGCTTTTCCAGCGACTGATCTTTCCTGATGAAGTGTACAAAGTACAAGATGAAGTCTTTACTCTTATGCTTCTAAGGGGCATTCTAGCTTTACTACTTCTAACACTGATTAGTTCATTCTTTTGGCAGTCAATGGTATCGTCAATATTCATCTCCAACATCCTATTTTGAACACACTATTTCTCCTTCAATCTTCCTATCTACTGTCCAGCTTTCTCATGCATATGAAGTGACTGAAATGCAGAGCTTGAGTCAGGCACATGATGGTCTTCAGAGTGACATCTTTGCTTTTTAACACTTTGGAGATCTTTTGGAGCCTATTTGCCCAATGTACTACATGGCTTGAATTCCTGACTTGTTGCTTCCATTTCTTGATTGTGCTATTAAGTATCCAAGTAAAAGGAAATCCTTGGCACCTTCAAAGAGGGGAAATTATTACTCCAGATTGGTGCAGTGGTTATGTGTTGGGCTGTGATCGGAATGATCAGCAGTTCAAAACCACCAGGAGATGCCGGGAAGAGAGACTTGGATTTCTACTCCCATAAAAAGTTACAGTCTCAGAAACCTACAGGGTGGTTGCTATATGTCAGCATTGACTCCATGGCAGTGAGCGTTTGTTGTGTGTTTTTTTATCAAATCAATGAAGTAGGAAGATAAATTTGTATCTGTGCTCCCTTGAAAATATTTGGGAGTTAGTTCCGTCAAGGGAAAAGCACTGGGAAAGGCTTTGGGATAAAGCCATTTCTGTTTCACAAAATACAGCTATAAAAAGAGGGAATTAAAAAAAAAACTAACAAGGGAAAAAAAAGAGGGAATTATTCCATAGATCTCCCCGTCTTAATTTTGTCACCCTTCAGGGACCATTCCAAAAGGAGTAATCAACCAAATGAAACCTCTCTCTTACGACCCCACATAAGTTATAGTTGCCTGGTTTCTAAAGTTCGAAGTCAACACAATGACTCATTTTGGTTTGTTGCATACATTTTGTGCTTTCCTCCTTGAATAATCTACAAACAAGTTATAACTACGCTTTTGCTAAAGACAATAAACAGGGATTCAAGTAAAGGCATAAAATTAAAGGAACAGATTGAACTGTGTTCAGTTTACCTACAACCATTTGTAACATCTACAGATATACAGAACATGGCTGATGGTTAATAGAAACAAAGGGTTGCTGTGTTACCAACCGTGGCTCCAGGCTAGAGTGCTGAAAGCAGTGTTTCTTTCATTCCATACATTCTCTGAATCTTTTTCATTCACTGTACCGACTCTACATCTTCCTGCCTATTAAAGGTTTCTCTTATCAACATCCCATATTGTTTTGGGTAAGACTGAACCTGGACCAAGATGCCTGGTGGTGTAGTGGATATGTGTTGGACTGCTGACCACCAAGTAAACAGTAAGACACCACCAGCCACTCTGCAGGATAAAGATGAACCTTTCTACCCCTATAAAGAGTTTAAATCTCAGAAACCCACAGGGACCATTCTACTCTGTCCTATAGGGTCACTATGAGTTGGAATGGACTCTATGGCAGTGAGTTTGGTTTTTGGATCCCTGCCAGCCTTCAGAATTGACTGCTAGTTGCAAAATTCCTAATCTTTAAACTGAAAGGAGATATGCTTGCTCCTAAAGTTCAGTAACTATGCTTTAATGCAATAAGTATTTCTACATTTATTTTTAAGTGCCCTTGTTCAAATTCATGCAAAGGCTAACTTCAAAGAGCAGTGAATCAAACTTAAGCACATGCACATGCCTCTGTATTTTAGAATGGAAAATATTATCTCCTGGGAAATATGTTTTATCACTAAAATTCTCCTTTCCTTATGTTCATTTAATTTTTTCTCCCTACAAAGAATTCTTCTGCAAAAAATGCATGCCTCCATCAAAAGAATAAAATGAGCATCCACAGATTTGCAGTTTTACCAAGGACATATCAGACAAGGGTCTAATTAACAAAATCTACAGAACTCTACAACAGCTCAATAGGAAAGTAGCAAATGACCCAATTAAGAAGTGGGAAAAAGACATAAGCCAAGAGCTCACCAAAAATGAAATACAATGGCTTACAAACACATGAAAAACAATGGTCATGATCACTAGCCATCAGGAAGATGCAAATTCAAACCACAATGAGATACCTCCTTACACCCACAATGCTAACCCAATTAAAAATACAAACAGAAAACAAATGCTTGAAAGGACGTGGAGTGATTGGAACGCATATGCACCATTGGTGGACTTGTACATACAAACTGCACTTTGGGAAACACTCTAGTATACTTGAAGCATCAGAGAATGGAAATTCCATAAGATCCAGCAATACCACTATTAGATACATATATACCTCAAAGAAAAAAGTGACACAACACAAATGGCTATAAGCTCTCCCATGTTTACAGCAACAGATTTCACAATGGCAAGAAACTAAAAGCAACCCAAATGCCCAACAGTTGAAGGATGGATAAAGAAACGATGGTACATACATACAATGCAATATTATGCATCCCTTAAAACATTGGTGAAAGCATAAAATATCATATGACATTGAAGGGTCTGAATACCATTATGTTAAGTGAAGTTAGTTAATCATAAAAGAAAAATATTGTATGAGTCCACTATTATAAGCAGAAAAAACCAATTAAAACAAATTGAAGAGACCAATTCCCAAGCAAAGGGGTAGAATGTCTGCCTAGTGGCCCTCTTCTATGTACTTCATAAGAACCACCTCAAAATATATGACCTTACATGGCCTGAGGTCACTCCTTAAAGACGGGGAAAGAGGAGAAGACTATCCACTTGATGCTATACAACCTGGAGACAAGGCTGTGACAAATCAACAGTCCCTCCACAGGTATGAGAAGAGAACCTTACTGGAAAATTAAGTTAGAACCAGGGATGGGAACCATCTACACTTCAGAGGAGGCATTGATATTTCTGTTGGTGGGTAAATTGGTAGGAGCAAACTCACACAGGGAAGGGATGCTAAACAAAAATTGTAGGGAATCAAAGGAGAGAATAAACCTGGTTCTATGTTCCTGGGTAAACACTTCAAATATGTTCCCACCCAACGCTCAGTAAACCATACTGTGGACTAAGCACTATGATGTAATTAGATGCTGGACTTATAAGGAATTTGACATCCCACAAAGACCACACCAGAAGGACTCAATATAGAAGTCTGACTGAACAAACTGGACCCAACCTCAGAACTACCTGTAGCCCTTAGATTTAGGATTGAAAAATCATTAATGGGAGAGGAAGTGAAGATGGATACCCCATGACTGTGGAAACGGTGGTGATTGGACCTTCAGTGGGACCCCTGGCTTTGTGGGTGTCCAATGAAAGGGGACCCAGAACCAAGATATATTTTGTATCTCAATGCTCCTCTTGCCTTACAATGACAGGTATTAAGCTGATGAGCAAGGATCTGTCCTTGCAAGAAATATTACAGAAAATTATTCCCTAGAACAAACCCATGCTTAATGGAAAACACCCAATCAATTAAGAAATTAATTAGTTCAAAGCAAAAACTCATAGATTGCAGCTTGAAGTTGGACTATACTCACATAAATGCCACATATCAGCAGTACCATAATTTTTATGCCATTGGATAAATCACTGATGCTATCAATGATTGACAAAGCTTTTCTTTTTGTTTCTGATGGCTTTTTCCTGTTTGATTGTTTATGTTTTTGTTTTTTGTTGTTGTCTTTGTTGGATTTGGTTTTGGTTTTTGTCACAATATGACCTCCGATGTAAACCAGAATCAGTCATAGCCTGTGGACAAGCAGATGGATCCAGAGCTCCCATTGAATTCTAGCCTCAATTCAAGAATAGTTAGTACTTATAACATGGCTTTGTTAAATACTTACTTCAGGAAGACATCATTGAGCATAAGGATGCTACAGAAAAGTGTGATGAAGAAAGCAAATGGGCCTGACTATCAGTTGGAATAGTGTCTGGGGTCTTAAAGGCTTGTATTCACAAAACAACTATCTAAGTGGGTGTCAACTAAGTCCACATTGAAGAAGCACATCAGCCTGTGTGGTCCAAAGATGACAACAATTTCCAAATATGATGAAGGGAAAAATACCAGAATTTAAATTGTGAACACCCAATTTTTAGAAGGCTTTGGAGGACAGTGGGAGCCCAAATTCCATCTGCAGTCTATGTAGTCAGATTAGGCCTATGGCAGAACCCCTCTAGCCATACGTGAGGGATTCAAAGAGCTTTACTCTCAGACATAAATTATAGTAAATTTGATAATGATGATCAAAGTATGGTATAATATGATACTTGATCAACTGACCTCCCGCTTGGCTCAACTTGAATTTTCTCTAGGTTCAAATATTTCTTACTCATTCCAAGACAGAAATTTCTTCTCTGGCTTTAAAAAATATTGCTGGTGGTCTTTTTTTGTTACATTTTATTTTTATATTATTATTATTTTATTTTTGTCTTGTTTTGTTTTTCTATTGTTTCTGCTAGGTTTCCCAGTTTATTAAGCACAGAATAAGTGGATGCATAGAGACAATAATTGATGCAGTGGTTTATCAGGGCTGGGGGAGGAGTAGAGAAGGTGAGGGAAATTTGGGAGCAAACAATGTATGTGGGAGGGGAGGGAGTGCTAGAATTGATTGTGATGATGTACATGCAATTATTTTAAAAAGTGACTTAACTATTGAAATGTATGGTATGTGGTATCAAGAACATTATTTTTTGAAAAAGGAAACCAAATTTGATTAATAGTTAACATGGGTGAAGGAGGAGAAGTTTTTGCTTAAGATATGTTGTTTATGTTAATGGTGGTGTTATGCTTTGGAAAAAGATATCAATAATTGTTGTACAACAGGAAGAATATAAAAATGGCACTGAATTATACATGTAGAATTTGCTGCATTGGAGAATTTTTTGTTGTTCATATTTTTGCCAATTAAAAATAAATTGCACATATAACAATAAATATAAGGAAGAAGAATATATTCTAAAATTGAATGTGATAATAATTGTACAACTTTTCTTGATATGATTGAACTATTGAATTCTATTATTTGTGGAAGTGTAAATAAAGCTGTTGAAAAAGAAAATAATAGAATAAATTTTATGAAGTGTAGATAATAAAATTAAAAAGTGCATGTTTCTTGGACTAAGTTAATGAAGTCAGATTTTTACTCCTTAATTGCTTCATTATTTCATTCATCCATGTATTTTATTTATTTATTGTTTTGATGGTACCAAACTCCATCCCATGCCCTGGAGAACAAAGAAAATGTTGTTTGTTTGTCATGTTACCCTTTATGTGCAATACAGTTACATAAACAAATAATTGAAATACAACATCAAACTTCATTATGAAAAAAATTGTACCAATTATGGATCAACAGAATGCTCAAATTATAGAACAATATCACTGATATCACATGCTAGTAAAATCTTGTTGAAGAGTAGAGTAAATTTAGGTTGGGTCAAAAAGTAGGTAGACCGGCCAAGTACATTATATCATAGTTTGATCCACCATATTCTTGTTTACAACAGTTGCTGTCAGTAAAGCTGTTCAAGTTCCTCTCCTGTAGCCAGAGGGGCTCTGCCAGAGGCTTAATCTGAGTAGATACTCTGCAGATGGATTTTGGGCTTACACTGTCCTTCATCGCCTTCTACAAATTAGGTGCTCACAATTTAAGCTCTAATACAATTTAAGCTCTAATACTTTTCATTTCATCACATTAGGATTTAGTTATTGTCATCCTTGGATCACAGAGGCTGGTGTGATTCTTCTATGTGAACTTAGTTCACATCTCACTTAGATGGCTGTTTGTTTGAATACAAGCCTTTAAGACCCCAGACACTACTCCAATTGATAATTAGGCACCATCTGCTTTCTTCACCACACTTTGATGTAGCACCCTTATCTTCAATGATCTCTTCTTGAAGATGAGTACTGAGCACAGCCATGTTATAAGAACTAACTATTCTTGGATTGGGGCTAGAATCAAGTGTTGGCTCAAAATTACTCTGGTTTACTTTGGCGGTCACATTATTGCAGTGGTTCTCAACCTGTGGGTCGTGACCCCTTTGGGGGTTGAACAACCCTTTCACAGGGGTCACCCAATTCATAACAGCAGCAAGATTACAGTTATGAAGTAGCAACGAAAATAATTTTATGGTTGGGGATCACCACAACATGAGGAACTGTATTAAAGGGTCGTGCCATTAGGAAGGTTGAGAACCCCTGTAGTATTGTTAGGCAGCAGAATAGGTATAGAGGGGGTTGCCCGTCCCCTTGACTGAAGGCCCCAATAGAGAAAGTTGGAAGAGAATCAGTTGAGACTTAGCCACCCACATAGACATTAACTGGACATGTTCCAACTCAGGCAACCACCCCCTCCCAAGCCAGGTGGGTGGTACACCTGGGCAGCTCTAACTAGGCTCACCTGGGCTTGAGTCAGCCAATGAAGTCAACCAATACCATCAACCACACCTCCCCAGCCAGCCGCTTTCAATATACCTTGGCGGCAGGACGGTGGCCCTTTTTTCTGCCTTTTCTCCTTGGACAGTGCTCCTGGGCCTGCACGGCTGTGTCGCAGTATCACTGGCCTTAGATCACCACGTGTGTGTGAATGGTCCCACTAGGTTGCCTATGTTCACTTGTGAGCCCCAGCTTGGCTTATGCAGGGTTTGGCATGCCTCCTCGAAATAGCATTTACTCTCTTGAGACTGTAAAACCTGAAACATTCTCTGTCCTTTATAAAAACCCACTTGGATCACAAACCAGGCTTCGACGTGAATTCTTTCTCTGCAAAGCCAAGGACCGGGGTATTTCCCACCTGAGAAATCTAACTTTTTGATAGAGACAAAAACCAAAACCAACAAGAACAATAACCAAAGAAAGCAGAAATAAACAAAGAGAGAAAGAAAAGGGAAAACACACACACAAAGAAACAAAACAAAACATAGAACAACATAAACAAAAAAGGGAAACAGTTTCGGGGATTGCTTTGATGACATCAATAATGTATCCAATGTCATGGAGTTTAAAATACCATTGATATGAGGAGTTTATACTGGTATAGTCCAAATACAAGTTGCAATCTGTTGCTTCACACAGATTGATTTCTTAATTTATTGAGCTCTGTTTACTTTGAGCATATCTCTACCCTTTTACACATTTTTGACATAAAATTATCTAACTACCACAGTGGCTTTTCTACAAATGCTTGTAATTATGGAATTAAAGAGGAGACTTTAGGATGTATATCTCCATGAAAAGTGGATACCTAATAATCTGGGACTCATCTTATATTCAATTGGAATGTACTAAATTGAAAAATGACTTCCCAGGAAAATTTGCAGAGGTATGTGTTTTTCTTGTATTTATTTATACTTTCTTGGGTGACAGATCTCATATCCCAAAAACTTGTAAATAGGAAAACAAAAAACCTCGTGCAGTACTTCATATGATTTCTATCTTAATAGAATTTTTAAAACACAGCAATCTTTTCCTGCAAATAAAATGTTGTTAATTTCAAGAAGAGACATTGCATTACTGTTTTCTTTTTTAATAGCGCTAGACGCTAGACTTGGTAAACCCTGGGAGTTTTTGAGTGTGTGTGTGTGTGTGTGTGTGTGTGTGTGTGTACGAGCGTGTGTCGTGTTAAGGAGTTGAGGGAATGGGGTGGTTAAATAGAGTCTTTCTGAACATAAACGAAAAAAGAAACTTTGCTGGTTGCTAAGGAGCTTAGGCTCTCCAAGGTTCAGGTGGCAATTTCACTCTGCATCACAGCCTTGGCCTTCCCTTGCATGCAGTGAAAGCCAACTTGATTTAATTTACAGGAAAGTAAACACTGTCACTTCTCTCCAAATTGTCCCTCCAAGTTTTCCACTCTTCTTGAATTTAGTATCACATGCTTTTTAAGGGAAAACACACAGAGAAGAAAATTCCAATGTTTAATGGTCCTAAGAGAAAGCCTTCCTAAGTAAATGACTACAATATATATGCTAATAAAGCTTTTTGCATCCCCTTATCTTCAATTGTATTGAATTCTTTAGAAGAAAGAAACGACAAGTCCTCCTGACATCTTTGCAGCAGTATCTGGAATACTCATTGCTTCTCTAATGATAAGTTTATGGACTGAATGATAATAATAATCACAGGAAAAGTAAAGTGTGCATAAAAATATTGATTAAAATATGACTACTCTTATACTCAAGAACAATGAGGACCACAGATCATTTTTTGCAGAATTAGGAGAAAATGGCTAGTCAGAATAGAATGCCACGACTTCCATTATGAAGTGTTAGAACTGGGTGCCCTCCACCCTCCATCTAGGGACTCAAAAGAGTTCCTTGAGAAGGGGGACAATTACTTTAAAACAAAGATGAGACAGCAAGGTGACAGGAAGCTAGATTACTGTAACAGAATAACCAGAATGGAAATAATCAGAAGGTTCATGTATTATGGAGAATGTAACTAATGTCACTGAACAATTTATGTTGGAATTGTTGCATAACCTAATATGCTGTGAAAATTTTCCCCATAAGCACAATGAAATGTTGTTTTTAAAATTGTAAAGGCAAATTGTTCTTGTTACATTGTTTTATTTGGAAAAAATATGTTAATAAATTGTGCTATTTCTGTTCATCTGTGTTATGGATTAAAGCGTGTGCTTCTAAAATATGTGTTGAAATCTTCCCCCCCGATACCTGTGGATGGAATCCCATTTGGTGATAGCATGTTTTCTATTAGCTAGTACTCAAGTAGACTATGCTTCTAAATCTAATCACATCTCGATTAGAGGTTCAATACTAAAGCATTTGGATTGTGGAAGGCTGTAGTTTACAGTGGGAGCTCTCACTCTATTTGAGTCTGGGTATTCTAAACGTTAACTAGAAGTGTAAAAAAAACTTTGGCATAGTGGGTTAAAATTTGGACTGTGAACCTCAACGTCAACAGTTCAGAACCACTAGCAATTCCACCAGAGATGCCTATAAAATGTTACATTCTCAGAAACCCACAGGGGCAGTTATACTTTTTCCTATGGGGTCTCAGTGAGTCAGGATCAACTCAAGGGCAGTGAGTTTGAGTTCTTTAGGCAGAGTGCATTTGAAAATAGATAATGCCTTTACTGGCCAGCTCACGGGACTCGAGTGAACATGTATTTTATGATGTACAGATGCCAGGGCCACATGTTCATTAGTCTTATCCTGACTATCAAGTAGCTAAGTGGTTGAAGGGCATTACCACCAATCCTATACTTTTTTCTAATCTGCAGTAATCCTGCCTATGACAGTGATGAATTTATCTGCTACAGTCACGATTTTGTGACCATTTCCTTTGATATCTCTGGATGATTATTAGTCAATTGGCTTTGAATCCTTAGGACACAATTATCGCATCATTCTAATAGTCTCTTTTATCTGGATGATTTTTTTCTCCCTGTTTAAGGATTAACCAACAGGTATCTATAAAATATGTTTGCAAGTGAGTTTTTCCCCTAGAACATTTCTGAGTTTAAAAAAAGAGTAGATTAGACAGAGGAGGTCATGCGTGGTAAAATACATCCAATACAAACTAACTCACCACCATAAAGTTGATGCCAACTCAGAAGGACCCTATAGGACAGGATAGAACTGCCCTGGTGGGGTTCTGAGGTTATAACTTTATGGGAGTTGAAAGCGTCATCTTTCTCTGACGAGGGGTATGGTGATTTTGAACTGCTGACCTAATGGCTAGCAGCCCAATACATAACCAGTATGCCACCAGGGCTCTTTTGATAAAATAGAGGGCCAGCTAAAAAGAGGAAGGCCCTCAACAAGATGGAATGACACAATGAGTACAATAACAGGTTTAAACATAATAAAATTTGGGAGAATGACACATGACCAGGCAGTGCTTTGTTCTGTTACACATAGGGTCCCTATGAGCCAGAAATAACTCTAATAGTAACAACGGTGTAAAAATAAATGCGTGTGCGTGTGCGTGCATGTGCATTTCCATTTCCCCATCTAAGAAACATATATATCATAGCTTGGACAAAACCTAGATAGTTAGTTACAAAGCATTAAATGCTGCATTTTCTTTATATTAAATTAATTATATGAAATTTGTGACCCAGATGAATTTTCTAAGTTGGATTACTCTTTAATTGCCTTCAAGTGCTTTTAGGTCATATCCTTTTCTAGACTGAAATCTCACTAAAAATTTCAATTTATTGAAAATGCAATACATGGTCATGGTCAGCACTCAGTAATTAATTTCTAAACAATACACACATTAAGATGAATTCTCTCCATTTTTGGAACATAGAGGAGTGCACTTTCAACTATAATTTTACTGTCATAGAGTCAAACATGATGGAACTATCCTACAATCTTTTCTTTTTTATATGATGAATAATGGAGGCCTTTGAGGGAAAGAAAAGTCTATATTCTTCTGCATGACCCCACTTTTAAAGGAGCATTGCCTCAGGGAGAATGGTGTTTGCTCAGAGCGCAGAGATGACAGGCACCGCTCAAAGAGTATAAAATAGCCCAGTTCAATAGTGGATGAGCCTTGCTTTCAGACACAGAGAACCTCCCAGAGTCCTGAGGGTGAGCAACCATGTGGAGTGAAAAAAAGTACGCAGTGGTATCCAGCAACCCACTAAGCTTGTACTGGCTGCAGGCCCATGGATTCATTAGGTTCAAGAGCTGGGCTGCCTTCAAGAAAAACACTTGTCAGGGAAATGATGACAAGAAGTATAATCACTCTCCTCTCGCCACACATATTTATCAGACAGGAAATCAAATTTTAGTAAGAACATGACAATTATAAGGGATATGGTTTATTAAACATATAATTAATCATCGGAAATTTTCACAGAAAACAACCAAGCGTATGTCAGGACAATTTCATTAAGATTAACACAATGTATCTTTCTAGGAATTTGGAAACAACAACTGTGTTTTAGGTCAGGAAATGTATTGTCTATCTGGATGAACTTTAAGTTGTCTGTGCTCTGGAAGCACATGCCTTTCTTCCTCTCAGGAGTTAAAGATCCTTTGACGTTCTTTTCAGAGACAATGGACCTTCGGCCCTGAATCTACACATGAGTCGGGTGTTCTCTCTCCTGAGTGCTCAGCCATTTTACTCTTAGATGTTAATTTGTTCCACTATAAATCACTTTCAGGTTGATACGTTAAGTAGAAAAAATAATAGTCCTATGAAATGTCTATCAAGACTCTAGTACCAAATGTATTTAACCTTCAAGTAGTTAAACACTATTACCTGTTCATCATTGAGGTGGAGAAACCAAGTGTCTAGAGCAGGAGTACTGATGTTATCCCAGCAACTGGGTTTGATGGCCTCAATTGTCTATATCAAGAAGGGCCTACATGCTTGATAAATGGTACTGTGTTAAACAAATCAGGAAACTTCATTCAATCTTGAAAATAATTTTACATGATATAACAGAAATGAAAGAACGGTGTATAAAATGAGTGCGCTACTGGCAAAACAGGAAATTTTTATGATATTTATATTTTTAAAATTCGATCTCTGTGGCAAAATTGTTTATTTGAAATTTAGCCTACGAGTTTTGTCAAATGAAAAACTATAAATTTTCCTTATTTATCAATACAAATATTTCTCTAATAGAGTTTCTTCTTTTAGAAACCGTCTAAATTTTGTGAATGGTATTTTCTAAACGGGTGTTTAAAAAACCCATAGCTGTGTAGATTTTATGTTACCAGAGAGTTAGAAAGACCATGGGGTCCATGTCATGAAAACTGAAGAAATTAACTAGAATTTAAACCTGATGAATTCCACTATTAGCTTGGTGACAGAATCAGG
This sequence comes from Tenrec ecaudatus, assembly GCF_050624435.1. Classification (NCBI taxonomy): domain Eukaryota; kingdom Metazoa; phylum Chordata; class Mammalia; order Afrosoricida; family Tenrecidae; genus Tenrec; species Tenrec ecaudatus. The sequence continues at coordinate 40,081,839 of NC_134548.1, read as the reverse complement.
AGGAATATTTGAGATTGGGTGTATTCATTGAGCTTTTACTATGTTGTTATTTTATGTACCTAGCATATATTAACTTCTATAAATGACAGCAACCATCTGAGGCAGTTATTGTCATCATCACATGGTACAAATGAGAAGCACAGAGAGGATAAGTGATTGGCAGAAGGTTACACTATTAAATGGCAGAGCCAGGTAGTTTGACTCAAAATCTTACAATCTTAAAAATTACACTTTTCTGATGGCTTTAAAGTGAGCCAGAGACATATGTAAGCCATAAATGTAAGAATGGATTGGGAGCACACACTTAATCATCGCTCTAATCTAAGAACAATTAGTTCTAATAACATGGCCCTGCTCAATACTTGCCCTCATGAGGAGATGGCTGAAGATGTGGGTGCTATAGCAAAATGTGGTAAAGAAACCAGGTGGGGCCTGCCATCAGAGATCTGAGATATTAAAATTTTACCTTCAAACAAGGAACCATCCAAGTGACTATCAACTGAGTCCACATGGAAGAAACACACCAGCCCATGTCATCCAAGGGTTGTAAAGAATAAAATCCAAATCCAGAGGAGGAAAAAGTATCAGAGCTTAAGTTATGAACACCTGGTTTGCATAAGGCTCTATATGATAGTGGTAGCCCAAAATCCATTTTCAGGGTCCCCACTTGGTTTAAGCCGCCATTGAATCTCCTCTGATCATAGACCAGGGACATAAATAGCCTTGATAGCAGGTAGATAACATTGTAAAGTCAATTGTGGCAGATGTAGTTAGGTTAAAATATTACACCTATCATCTGATCTCCCTTTTGACCCATTTTAAAGGATTTTTTTAATTTTTAATAATTTCTGCTTTCTATTTAATTGAAGTTTTTATCTGTTTTATTTCATCATTGTTATTTTTGTTTCCCGTTTCTGTTTTGAATGGTTTTCTGTACATTGGATCCAGGATAGGCAATTCTATACAGATAAGTGACTGAATTGATAATTACCTAGGGGCATGACAACTTTGTGGTTATGCATTGGGCTACTAACGGCAAGATCTGCCATTCTGCTACAAAAGAGAAAGATTTGGCTTTCTACTCCTGTAAAGAGTTACACTCTAGGGAACTCACAGGGGTAGTTTTACTCTGTCCTATAAGGTCACTATTTGTTGGCATAAACTGGATGGCAGTGAGTTTGGTTTTAGGTTTAGGAGAATGACAGGGGAAGTTGAGGAAAATGGGGAGCTAAAAGCAATAAATACAAGAAAGAAAAATATTCTGATGGCACAGCCCTTCTTAATAAGATGGAACAATTAAAATGTGTGATATAGTTGAAAATTCACTATCATGTGATTATAAAATAATGGTTTAAATTTCTAAAAAATGTTTTGAGGAAGAGGGAAAAAAATCACAGTATTATATAAGCTCACTTTATTTCATCTATTTATTGGAAAGTTTACAGAATTATTTTTTATCCAGTCTTATTTACTTTATATGTAATAGAACTCACAGATTTTAAATGTGTGACTAGATACATTTTGACAAACATAGATTGTTGTGTAACTACTGTGATGATGAAGATATTAAAAATTTGCATTGTATGCCACAAAATTATTTTGTGCCCCACTGCAGTCAGTTCTGTTGAGCCAAGCTACTTGGATCCACAGATTTGCTATTTTTCAAGAGAGTATGATTTCCCTAGAATTTCATATAAATTAAATCAACAAGTGTATTATTATTTGTGTCTATCTTCTTTCAATTTGCATAATTAATTTAAAATTTATGCATACTGTTGCACACATCAGTGGTTCTTTTCTTTTCATTGCTTATTTAAATTCTAAAAGTGGTTTAGTCCCCGGATCTTCATAAAACATATAATGATAGAGGACCAAGTCCTGCTTCCTTCAAACTAGAAGTCCCTGCAATTCTGTGTCATGTACAGGGCTTTATTCCTCACTTGGTCTCAATGGTATTATAAGTTTCTGTATTAAGTATTGACAGGAGGTCCTTTATGACCAGGATTACCTCACACATAGCAGGAATTTCATCTTCTACAGAGGGCAGTCCTCTCTGGCACCCTTCTTCTTCAAAGAGCAGTCTATTCCTGGTCATGAAAATTCCATAAGGAACAACTCCTGTTCTTTTTTTCTTAGAGTTAATAGACTGAGAAACGGTTAGAATAGAGCTGCATGGGCATGACTCATTGACTGCACCATCTTTCTTTTCTTCTCCCTGATCCTCCACATCCCAATCCCCACTGACCTCAAAGTCAGTTCTGATTTAGAGTGAGTTCATATAGGTTGACAGGACTGTGAATCTTTCTCCTTAAGAGTGGCTAGTTGTTTCACATGTAGATAGACCAAATAAAGTTAATGTTCTCATTTTCATGCATATGGGAAAATATAGAGGAAAGGGTAAAGAAAACTATGATTTCCCTTTGTGTATCATTTCTTCAGCGTTGTCTATATTTCTTCATGGGTGCCTCACTTCACTCTCCGGGAAGTCCATCTTACAGTAATAGCAATATAATGTCTCCTCAAAGTAATAACCCATAACCTCTCAATCAATGACTGATAGGTCCATGTGATGCTGAACTTTCATGTCAACTTGACTGGGTCAGCATTCTCAGTGGTTTGACAGTTGAAGCCTAGCAATCCCCTACGATGTGATGTAACCTAATGTAACCTAATGTAATCCACTTCATAACGGACTCTGCTGTGATCAGCCAAGCAGTTGTCAGAAGATTAGGGTGGAATGCAGCCCACTAACTCAAGTCACAACACTAACGCAATTGAAAGAACATTTTCTGGGAATATGGCCTACTTCCTAGTAAGTTGACTATGTGAAAGCGTGCTTACTTTTTGCTGGGTCAGGACACTGTATATCGCTTATTGACGTTTTGCTCTTTGCACTTGAGCCAAAGACTGCCATATTGCCTGCCCACCATAGGAGCCATCAATGGCCTGACACTTACCTGCCAACCTTAGGTTCATTCCGCTCTCTAGTCACAGCTTAAATGGCTAAGCTTCCATTAATTTGCCTCCGCAGCCTGGTATCAGCAGTGGTGTTCTGCAGCATTTCATTCTGTTACATGAGTCACTATGAGTCCAAGGTGACCAGATGGCAGGTGATAATGGGACTAAGACAAGTATTATGAGTGCTTGTCTGCAAGCCAACTACAGTTCACAGAGACATATTTAAACAAGTTTTTTTTTGGAATAAACCCATGTGTGGAATAACTGGAATCCAAGTAGCAAAGTTTTACTTACCGATATATATGGGTTATCTTGAGTTGGAACCAACTTAATAACACCTAACAACATAAAAATCCACTGTATGTCTGTCAGTTTTTCATATTGTCACAACTTGTGTGTTGCTGTGATGCTGTAAGTTATGTCACTGGTATTTCAAATGCTAGAAGGGTCCCCTAACATGAACAGGTTTCAGTGGTGCTTCCAGACTAAGAACAGACTACAAAAAAAGGAATCAGCTGCCCAATTAGAAGAAAGCAGCCACTGAAAATCTTATGAACAGCACTGAAACATTAGCAGATCCTTAAGATCTAATGAATGGAAACACAACATCGTCAGGGTTGTGCCAAAGAGTGAGTGACTCGGAAGTCCTTTGAAATGTGGCTGAAAAAGAGCTGGTTTCTCAAAGTAGAGTAGACCATGGTGACATGATTGAAGTAAACCATGTGGAAACAAAGCCTTCAGGATTTTCATTTGCTGATGGGCCAGGAAACAAAATGAGAAGAAATAAATTGAAAGTTGTCAAAAGTGAAAGGAAGGTATCAAGATCAGTGTCCTACGTGTTAGTGAGCTAAAATGGACTGGTATTGGCCATTGTGAATCAGAAAAGTAAATGGTTTGCTAGCTGGGAATGACACAATCAAGAGGAATGGTATGACATACATTGTCCAAAAGAACATGTCAAGATCTATCTTGAAGTACAATGTGAAAGGATTATATCTAGATAGATATAATCTGCCTTAAGGAAATCTAATCAATACAACTATTATTGAAATCCATGCACCAGCCACCAAAGCTAGTGATAATGAAATTGAAGCATTCTAACATCTTCAGTCTTAAATTGATAAAACATGCAATCAAGATGATTGATAGTTATCAGTAATCGGAATGCAAAAGTTGAACACAAAGAGGAAGGAACAGTAGTTGGAAAATGTGGTCTTGGTGAGAGAACTGAAGCTGGAGATCGCATGATAGACGTTTGCAAGCCCAATGATTTGTTCGTAACAAATATTTTTTTCAGGAAAGTTACTTTGAGGACTAAGGTGAGCCAAGTCATGGTATTTTCAATCATATCATATTCATGTGAAAGTTGGACAATAAATAAGGAGGACCAAAGAAAAAATAATGTGTTTGAATTGTCGTGCTGGTGAAGAATATTGAAAGTTTCACGAACTTCTAAAAGAACAAACAAAGCTGTCTCAAGAGAAGTCTTGGAAGAGTATAGCCAGAATGGCTATACTTAGAGGCAAGGAAAATGGGACTTAGTCTCAAATGCATTGGACATATTGTCAGAAGAGATGAATTCCTGGAGAAGGACATCATGCTTGTTAAAGAAGAAGAACAGTGTGAAAGAGGAAGGTCTTCAATGAGATGCAATGACGCAATGGCTACAAAATGGCTCAAGCACAGGAACACTTGAGGATGGCACAGGATCAGGCAGTGTCTTATTCTATTGTGGATATGGTTGTAATTGGTCGCAACTAACTTCAGGACACCTAACAATGATATAACTGTGATTAAAGCGATGTCAGACAGTTCTTCAGAAAAGAACTGATGGATGACGGATATCATAAGTTGTACATTTGTCAATTGGCACAGAAAACACAACTAATATGGGCAATGATCTCTCTAAACCAGTTGACCCTAGTTCTGTTATTAAAATTGCCATACATTAAAACAGAAAAAGTGCCCTACATTTAAAAACAAACCCTGGCTAAATATTTCCTTTGTCACTCCTTTTGAATTGGGATTTAATTTGCATTTTACATACTCATGATATTTACAAAGTAAATTGACAGTTTAATGCATCAGCTGTGAGAAAGGATTTCCTACATAAACTTTGAAGAATCTATTAATTATTACCCTAAAAGACTCTCTTCCCTTGGATAGAGACTTCCCTACCATGTACACATGCCCCCTCGCCCCCAAAGTCATCAGTATCCCCAAATGCTCGGTGTATTTTGATCCAGGTTTGGCAAAAAAAAATAGTTAATTCTAGTCTAATGCCTGAAACCCGACAGTTTTGTATTTGCTGGTAGGTGAGCTCAATGAAAAGTCAAGGGAGTTGCTCAAAACTGCACAGAAAATCTGTTTTAATCCATTCATCTAGATCTGAGTCTATTATAATTTGAAAAAATCCTGACAATTATTTTTGTCTTCTCTAAGGGACAATACTTATTTGCAAACATGAATAATTTCACATGGCCTGGGGCATGGTTTTCAAAGAATTCACATAAATCCTGAGTGTTCATAACTTGAAGTTGAATGAATGTTTAGTTCTAGTGTCTTTTTTGTGATTTTGGCATATATTAATCGTCACATATAAAACAAGTTATGGACAAAACAAAACAAATTGATTTATATGAGGCATATGCATCTCTTTCAATTGATCATGTCATTCTGAAGACTGACTGTACAAGTATAACGTCAAGGTATGCATTAATAAATAAAAATATCCGAAAAGGCCCTGCTTTAAAATAAAATCTTCCTAAAATTGGAAAAAAATCAGAAATTATCCAGCTTGTGTCTAAAATGTTGGAAACAATTGTGTTTGTTTGTTTGTTTTTTAATCATTTTATTAGGGCCTCATACAACTCTTATCACAATCCATACATAAATCAATTGTGTAAAGCACATTTGTACATTCATTGCCCTCATTATTCTCAAAACATTTGCTCTCCACCTAAGCCCCTGGCATCAGTTCCTCATTTTCCCCTTCCCCCAACTCTCCCTCCCTCATGAACCCTTGATAATTTATAAATTATTATTTTGTCACATCTTTCCCTGTTCGACATCTCCTTTCACCCACTTCTCTGTTGTCCATCCGCCAGGGAGGAGGTCACATGTAGACCCATGTAATTGGTTCCCCCTTTTCAACCCACCCTCCTAGTATAGCCACTCACACCACTGGTCCTGAAGGGACCATCTGCCATGGATTCCCTGCGTTTCCAGTTGCTATCTGTACCAGTGTACATCCTCTGGTCTAGCCATATTTGTAAGGTATAATTGGGATCATGATGGTGGAATAGGAGGAAGCATTTTGGAACTAGAGGAAAGTTGTATGTTTCGTCATTGCTACATCACATCCTGACTGGCTTGTCTCCTCCCCGAGACCCTTCTGTCAGGGGATGTCCAGTGGCCTACAAATGGGCTTTGGGTCTCCACTGCCCATTCCCTCCCTCATTCACTATGATATAATTTTTTGTTCTTATGATGTCTGATACCTGATCCCTTTGACACTTCGTGATCACACAGGCTGGCGTGCTTCTTCCATGTGGGGGTTTGTTGCTTCTGAACTAGATGGCCGCTTGTTTACCTTCAAACCTTTAAGACCCCAGATGCTATATCTTTTGATAGCCAGGCACCATCAGCATTCTTAACCACATTTTCTTATGCACCCATTTGTCTTCAGTGATTGTATCAGGGAGGTGAGCATCATAGAATGCCAATTTAATAGAAGAAAGTATTCTTGCACTGAGAGAGTACTTGAGTGGAGGCCCAGTGTCCTTCTGCTACCTTAATACTACACCTGTAAATGCAAGCACATAGATATTTTTCTCCATCTTCATATATAAATATATTTTCATATGGACATGCCTTTATTTATACCTTGATATATGCCCTTTGCCTCCTAGCTCTTTCCTCTATTTCCTTTTACTTTCCTCTTCTCCCACTATCAAGCTCAGTCTTCATTTGGGTTTCAGGAATTCCTCTTGGTTACATTACCCTTTATTAACCCCTACCAGAAACAATTTTTTAGAACATTTTGACTGTCTCAGGGTTGGTTTGGAGGATTCCCAAAATATGGAATGTTTCATGAATTTGCATGTCATCCTAGCACAGGGGCCATGCTAATCTTCTCTGTATCATTCCAATTTTAGTATATGTGTTGCCAAAGTGAGCACTAGAAATAATGTAAAAGAAAGACTGACACCAACTACTATAGAAGTATCTATTTATCTTGAGTTTCACCTTTTTACTTGAAAATGAGCCAATATCCTGCCTGCTCTTTATAATAGGAGGAAAATTTAAAGCATGCTGTTGCTGACATAGTAGCAAAGAAAAGAAGGCAAATATGTTAGGCTGGATTCTCTAGAGAAGCAAAACCAGGGAGAAATGATATATGTGTGTGTGTGTGTGTGTATGTATATGGAGAAAGACTGAGAGATTTATATCACGAAAATGAAATGGATCACACAGTTGTAGAAGTGGGAACAAGTCAGATGGCTCTTAGGGTCAGCAGGCAATATAGCATCAATCTGAGACATAAGGGAGTTGCATTTAACTCTAATATTTTTATAACTGATTGGCTGTTCACAGCAGATCCCATTATGAAGTTGATTACACTGTGTTAGGTCATATCATGGGGCATTCCTAGGCCTTAATTGTCAAACCACTGAGAATCTTGGCCTAGCCAAGTTGACATAAAACCTAAGTATCACAGCAAGGAAATATTTGCTTGACCTTGCATTCAGCTAAAAAGTAAAAGTAGTTTCCATAAATATTTTTCTAGGTCTTAATTGTTTTCAATGATACATAAGAGTTTTAAGAATTAAAAATTCCCGCAGAGAGAAAGTGGTGTTTTTGCATATGAATTCTGTATAATTAATAAAGAATGTGACAGTGTCATGAATATGTAAATTTCCAGGGAGGCAGAGGGCAAATAGTTATGAATTCTAACTCTTGAAGTAGAAATCAGAAATAAGTTTGGATACTTCTTTGTAAGCTACTGTCTTAAGGATACTTATACTGATTTCAAACTGTGAATTTCCTCCCAACACTGAAACTGTTCCAATTCTTATCAAGGGGGATTTCTATTGCTGACAGTGAGAGGAGCAGACTTAGTCATTTGGAGGGCTCGGCTTCAAATACTTTCTAACAAACCAGGAAAAGCTCCAACTGAGTCAAGCCTAGGCCTGATGAATCCAGTAACAAAGCACAATGGCTCACATGATGGCATGATGGTTATTTGACACAGGCGTCTCAGAGTCCATAGTCTTGATCAAGGAAGTATCTCCATATGACACACCCCACATACATCTTCAAAGTAAAAAAAAAGTGATGACAGAAAGTCCATAAAACTACTGGGCATTGACGTTAACACATTGTAAAATTCTTCCTTTTTCTGTGCTTCCCTTATTTTGTTCAGTGTAAGATGATACATTTGTAGAAATAAGGAACATGAGCGCTTGAAGCTTTGAGAGCAATTTTGTGAGGCCCTGTGAAATAACATATATGATTGAAGGTTTGTGGTCTTTACATGTATGCCTCTATGAGTAACTGTCAGATGTCCCATCCCATTTTCTGGCCAACCAAAGTATCCCAGTAGAGGGAAGTTCATATGTGCACATTCCTGAACGACTGATACAGCCACCTGCTGGAAGACTACATTCAAAGTACCTCTTACATTCCTGACAATCCTTTAGTAAAGGCCCAGGGAGGTTTGGTTCTATCCTCTTTTCCAGGATTCTTGAATAGCACCAACCTGGGAAGAAGGATAGAGTGTCTCATTCCTGGGAAGAAGTATAATAATTATAATATCTAATTTGGGGCCAAAGTTTGCCAGATTAGTGAGTAATATACTGTGAAGGATTGGGGTCCTCAGCTGTGACAGATTCACCAGGGCTGTCCCATGCCAATCCCATAGAACTTGGACAGATGCAAACACAAAGGCCATGCTGCCAGTTGGGCTGTGAGCGGTAAAGATGTTTATCTCAGACTCAGGAATATTGTCGTTTCTGCCAGCATCTATGAAATGCGGCAGGTTAACTTGGAAACTTGCAAGTATGATAAAATCTCAGGCCTTTCATAGTTCTCAACACCACATGGTTCCAACTCAAATCTTGAAACTGTTCTATAGCTGTGATTTATTTGAAATATTTTAAGCCTATACAGCATCAATAAATATAACACAGTGTATATTTTTCAATATTTCAGACTGAGATAGGTATATTGATTTGGGAATCTGACTGCTAAGACAATCTTCCGGTTTCTTGGTGGAATTCTTACTCTCATCATTATCTTTTCCAGTGTCTGTGGTGCTACAATGCAGCTTCATCAAAGTTTATGTTTAAACTAAGGCACGCCATGTTTAAAAATTCTCCATACTCTGAAACTCCAAAACGCTAGTCATAAATGTTTGGGATAATTACATCTTATGATTTAATGTCATTACCTATCAGCACTGTCCACTTTTATTATTATATGTGTGCATGAACCCAACAAACTCATGCTCCTATACCATTTATATGAATAATTATAAGTGTATTATTTTAAATAGATTGTTATAACTAAGAGGGCTCAGTGACATAGTGGGTTACTTGTAGACTGCTAACTGTAAATTTGTTACTTCAATTCCACCAGCCAGATGAGGTTTCTTGCTCCTGCAAAGATTTACAGCTTCATAAACCTACAGAAACTGATCTATTCTGTCCTATTGGGACACTATGAGTCAGGATGGACTTGATGATGGTGCATGTGGGTTATAGTGTGGCTATATAGACTGTTTTCCTAGTAGTTTTGTTCGTGTGTGTGTGTGTGTGTGTGTGTGTGTGTGTGTGTGTGAGAGAGAGAGAGAGAGAGAGAGAGAGAGAGAGAGAGAGAGAGAGAGAGAGAGAGAGAGAGAGAGAATTTAAACTACTAAGGTACATCTCATCTTAAACCTTTTAACAGAGAGCTCGCTCCAAAATGGGATTATAACCACAGGTATTGAGCCAGAATTTATAATAATCACAAAAATGATTATGGTTAAGGGTTATATTTGAATAATACATCTCAGTAGCATAAAGGAATATATTTTGAGAAGTGGCTATAAATGTGTATATATGGTATAATATTTCCCTATATTTATCTTATATATGCATATTAGATTCTGATATTTTTTCCTGGGTTTATTTTTATTTTTTTCTAAAACCATTTTGTTGGGAACTATTACAGATATACCATTCTACAGTTTAATCACATCAAGCAAGCAGTAAGCAGTATTATATAATTGCTACTATATTCAGTTTCAAAACATTTCCTTCCTTCTTGAACCCCTTAATATCAAGTACTTTTTACTCCCTCTCACATACTGTACCTCCCACCACACACAACCCCAGTAGACTCATCAATTCTTGGATTCACATACCAAAAAATAGAAAAACATATAACAAAAATTCAAGAGGGCTACCCACAATAACAAAATACATTACAGGTAAACATGTATACATACACACACACACACAAAACAGAAAATATTGAAAACCAGATCAGATCCAAAGTATATCAGAGGGGGGATGATAGGGTTTTAACCAATATTTAGGAACATCCTCGCATTTCCAATTTTTTTCTAATAAGTGCTGTAAGGCATAAAGGAATATATAGAAAGATATATTTCCTTACAAAATACTATATTTTTTTCTCTTATTGATGAAAATATACAAAAACATAAAGGTTGTATTGGAAATGTAATACTTTTCTAAATAGTTTCTTGAAGTTACTTTCTAGATTAATGAAAACGAATTATAGGTAAAGGGATATAAGATCAATCTACAGGTTTTTCTTCAATGCTTTCTATGATATTAACCTTCTGTGATACTCCAAATTTCTCTGTTTGGGTTGTTCTGTGACTCTTCCACTCATGTGTCCTCTAAACATATGTCCCTCTCATTACTGCTCAAAATATATTATCTTTTCCAATAATTCTTAATATCCTGGTACACTGAAAATCAAAGTGTTTGTCTTGAGTCTACTAAATAGGCCACACCAATGGCTCCAAGCTGTTTCTTCTATTGTTCAAGTGTAGTAGCTAGGTGTGATACTTTCAAAGGCAACATTCATTCCTACTTCTTTTTTTTAAAACATTTTATTAGGGGCTCATACAACACTATCACAATCCATACATATATATACATCAATTGTATAAAGCACATCCGTACATTCTTTGCCCTAATCATTTTCAAAGCATTTGCTCTCCACTTAAGTCCTTTGCATCAGGTCCTCTTTTTTTCCTCCTCCCTCCCCGCTTCCCCCTCCCTCATGAGCCCTTGATAATTTATAGATTGTTATTTTGTCATATCTTGCCCTATCTGGAGCCTCCCTTGATCCCCTTCTCTGCCGTTCATCTCCCAGGGAGGAGGTCACATGTGGATCCTTGTAATCAGTTCCCCGTTTCCAACCCACTCACCCTCCACTCTCCCAGCATCACCCCTCACACCCCTGGTCCTGAAGGTATCATCCACCCTGGATTCCCTGTGCCTCCAACTCCCATATGCACCAGTGTACAACCTCTGCCCTATCCAGTCCTGCAAGGTAGAATTCAGATCATGGTAGTTGGGAGGAGGAAGCATCCAGGATCTGGGGGAAAGCTGTGTTCTTCATCGGTACTACATCACACCCTGACTGACCCATCTCCTCTTCTAAACCCCTCAATGAGGGGATCTCCAATGGCTGACACATGGACTTTGCGTCTCCACTCTGCACTTCCTCCTTCATTCACTATGGTATATATATATATATATATATATATATATATATATATATATATATATATATATATATATATATATATATATATATTTTGCATGATGCCTTATACCTGGTCCCTTTGCACTTCGTGATCGCACAGGCTGGTGTGCTTCTTCCATGTGGACTTTATTGCTTCTGAGCTAGATGGCCGCTTGTTCACCTTCAAGCCTTTAAGACCCCAGACACTATCTCTTTCCAGAGCCGGGCACCATCAGCTTTCTTCGCCACATTTGCTTATGCACCCGTTTGTCTTCGGTGATCGTATCATGGAGGTGTGCAGCCAATGATATGATTTTTTGTTCTTTGATGCCTGATAACTGATCCCATCGGGACCACGCGATGGTTGGTGTTGTTAATTGCTATCCAATCCACTCGGACTCATGGTAACTCCATATATGGAGATTATAGCTTTTCTATATGGTTTCAGGAAGCAGAGGGTCATGCCTGTCTTCTATAGTGCCTTTGGGCGAGTTTGAACGACCAACATTTGGATATTATTAGTGCTTGTATTAGGCGGGTTGACCAGAGAAACAAATCCAGTGACATTCATATGTGTGTAAGAAAGAGCTTTATATCAAGAAGTGACTATATAATGAGGAAACATCCCATCATTAAGTCCATACAACTCAAGTCCCTAAGTCCAACACTAGTCCAGATGTGGTAGTCTGCTTCTGTTAAGCTTGCAGACTCAGAAACCTCTTTTAACTGAGGCAGTCACATGCAATGATGCAGAATTCAGGAATATCACATGCTGGTGGGTGCAACAGTAATATTAGAGGCCAGTGGGTGCAAAGTCGTGTGGATCCTGAGTTGGTGGAAACATCGCAGGGATCCAGCAGCTCTCAGATCAGAAAGCAGGAAGGACAAAGCAGGGAGAGAGAGGGGCAAGACTCTGGAGGGCTGTATATCTCAATAGACCTCCAACAGAGGTCATAAGGCTGCAACCTAATTGACAAGATAAATTCCACCCAAGTCATCTTACAGGTGCCGTGTTGGCACACATACACAAAATCCCCTATTACAGTGCTTAACCATTTGTACCACTCAAGAACTCCTTCTTCTGGTGAAAGCTTATTTATTTTCTTTAAGGAACAATCTTACACAAATCTAATATTCCAAGGAGACCAGAATCAAAAGAATGCAAGATCAGTGGTGCCTATCATATCACATTTAATTCACTAGACACAACACATGTTTGACAATCATATGGTCCTTCTTCCTTCCTTCTTTTCTTTATTTTAAAGTAAATGCCAATGGGAAAAAAACCTTAATGTTCAATATAAAGTTTTAAAAAAGGAGTGTCTAAATTTTGAGCCAGAGTGTGCTAGAATTTCAATTACAGTACATTTGGATGAATGCTTTTTATTTTTATTACCATTTTAAAATACTTTGAAGGAGCCTTGGTATTGTAGTGGTTAAGCACTCAGCTGCCAACTGAAAGGATAGAAGTTCTAATCCACCTGCCACTCCAAATGAGAAGCTTACAGATTCAGAAACCTTATAGAGCAGTTACATGCTATCTTCCAATATTGTGTTACACTTTAATATTTGATCAAACAATTGTAGAATTTCTAACATAAACTGGAAAATTCAGATGGTGAAATGCTACTCTGTTTTCTTCTAATATAATTCAGGGCCAAAGAGATCCTTCCTTCAAAATAACTAACAGTCTAGATAGAAGCATTTCAATGTGGAAATTTTAAAATGCAGTTTTCTAAGGAAGATTGAAACATAATGTGGTTGATATTTATACATTTTGGTCTGGTGTTTAAATTTTTAAGGAAGCTAAACATTTCTTAATTAAATGGATCATCAAAACTCAGATTATTTTATAGCTGTAATCAAGAGGTAAATGGATTAAACTTTCTTTTCACTATAATAAGGCAAGCTCTTGTGAAAATAACAATATATAAATAGAGAAATAAGAAAAATGATGTTTAAGTATAAGAAATAGTTAAAGGTGAAGTATATTTGATAGCTTTAGAGAGAAAATTGACCATGGCTCACTAATTTTTTTTATCTCATAATTGTCCATTTAAGAAATATTGGCTCAATTAGGAGTGAAGTGATGTGAATTCTTCTCTCATTGACTTCAAGAATTTCCTTACTATAGCTATTCACTTCTGCAGTTCACATTTGACTTAAATGAAGGATTAAAATGGAAACAACATTTACAAAGAACCTAAAAAGGACTCAATTTTAGATATATTCTAGCAGGAACACATTCTACGTCCATTTTGCAGATGAGAAAATTGAAGGTGAAACACTTCTCATATCATTCACTCCCTGCGATCAATAGAATTACAACTTATAGCAACCTCGTAGGAAACAGTAGAACTCATTGTGGGGTTCCAAGACTATGTCTTTACAGGAGTAGACAGCCTTTTCTTTCTTCTGCAGGGCGGCGGGTGGGTTCGAACCACTGACTTTACAGTTAACTCAATGAATAACCAAGCAACGACACCAGCAGAACTCCTATTATGTCTCAAGTAGCTACTAAGAAAGCAGTTGCAGTTCAAATTGGGAATTTGGGGCTTTAATAGAAGGTGACAATCAATGTTTACCTGTATATATAAATACTTTTAAAACATGAAAGATTCATGGACTATGGGTGAAATAATATATTATTATCATTACAGTAGAACCTGGTACTCAACCATATCAGTACACTACACAATTGGATTTCTACACGAAATGACTAGAAGATTTTGTATCTGAGCTCAAACAAAATATCAGGATCCCACCCAGTGCACGTGATTTTTGTAACTAGAAGCAGTTCGTGTTTCCATCACTTGGCATTATTGGTGCTGTTAGTACTTGTTTAAACCTTTTGCCGCTGTGTTCCAGGAGCTTTGCTATAATTTTTGTAGTTTTGTGGCTTTTTGTACTGTTTATAGGTCCTAAGAACGAGTTTCTTGAAAAGAAGCATTATGATAAGGAACTGGCTAACCATATTGTTAATGATAATTTAGTAAACCCTTTTAGAAAACAGTTACAGCAATGCCAACAGCAGACCACATTAGACAGATTTTTTTTTTTTTTAGGGAAAGCCAGCCAGGTCTTAGTGAACAAAGGCAAAGAAGGCAGGAAACTCCTGAAAAGCAGCTTCCAGTTGTTTTTATAGAAGGGGTTCCCCTTCTAAACAATGACGCTCTCTCCATCCCTCCTCTCCACATCTGTGTCCTCAGATCCGGATCCTCATCAGTCTCAAGGTATGGGCCATACTGTGGTTGTTAAAAACTTTTAAAAATGTTTTTCTTATTTAAATAATATTATTTAACTCTGAACTTATTTACTTTGAAATTTCTGCATAATGATTTGTATAAAAAGGCAAGGTTAGGGTAATAATTTGGTGGCCGTCAATGAATTAATTTGATTTTAGTTATTTCTTGTGGGAAAAATTGGTTCGGAACTCGACTGCATCGCATCTCGATGCTTCTTTGAAAATGGATTAGCAGCAATATCCGGGGTTCTACTGTACTTTAGAAATATTACAAACAGGAGGAGTAAAGATGTTGCCCAGGTAAGCAGCACAAACTGAGTGCTCTTTTGTATATAGCGGGACTGATATCCAGGAGGAGTAGTGGAAGGATTCTGGTGAGTGAGAGGACCCCTGGGACAACTGTAGGACAACATCAGAATGTAAATAAACTAAAGCAAAAGGGTGAAACAATGATGTAACTCACTGCCATGGAATCAATGCTGACTCATAGTGACCGTATAGGACAGGATAGAACTGGCCCTATAAGTTTCAAAGACTATGACTATTAAAAGGACTAAGTCCCGCCTTTTTCTCAAAGAGTGATTGTTGGTTTAGAACTACTGACCTTGCAGTTGTCAGTCCAACGTGTAAGCACTACACCACCAGAAGATGTAAAGGAGGAAAAAATTATTTCAAAGAGTGGCTCAAGAAACTAAGCAACATATTATAATAAAATATGCAAAGAACTGAAGTTAGAAATCAAGAAAAGAAGAACAAATTTAGTTTTTAACAAGTGGAAAGAACTGAAGGAAATGTTCAAGCTTCAAGTTGCAATGCTGAGATTTTATGGGCAAAATATTGGAGATGGAAGGAATACAGACAATCACTGCACCAAAAAATTTAGTCAAAGTTCAACTATTTCAGGAGGTAGCGTGTGACCCAAAACTGATGATACTGAAGAAAGAAGTTTAAGCTGCACTGAAAGCATTGGTAAAAACAAGCCTCCAAGATTTGATGTAATAATTCCAATTGACATGTTACCAAACTGACACATCACTGAAGGTTCTCACTCATCTATGGCAAGAAATTCAGAAGACATCTACCTGGCCAACCAACTGGACCAAACTCACTGCCATCAACTCTATTGCAACTCATAGTGACACTATAGGGCAAAGTACAACTGCTCTAGGCTTCCTGTAGGCTTTAGTGATGAACGCAAAAAGGACTGGAAGCACTAACCAATGAAAATCAAAGACTACAACATTCAGGATGAAGTAAAATTCAATACATAAAAAGCAAAAATCCTCAAAACTGGACCACTAAGCAAAATCATGAAATTCAGAGAAGATATTGAAGTTGTCAAGGATGACATTTTACCTGGTTCTACATTCCACACCCATGAAAGCAGCAGTCAAGAAATCAAATCACATAATCTATTGGGCAAATTGACTGCAAAAGCCCCCTTTAAGGTGTGAAAAAGCAAAGATGTCACTCAGAGAGCTAAGATCCAAGTCAAGGTATTTTCAATTGCCTCATATGCTTGCAAAAGTTAGACAGTGAGCAAAGAAGATTGAAGAAAAAGTGATGCTTGATTGCCAAAAAATATTGAAAGTATCATTGACCGCTAGAAGAATAAACAAGTCTGTCTTGAAGGAATACTCCTTAGAAATGAAAAGGAAGATGACTTAGAAATGACCACTAGATTTGGCAAAGTAGCTAAAATGAATGGCTTTGAAGGGCCTGAAGAAAACATTATGTAACTATCCTTTTGTAGGATAGTTGGTGATAGTTTTATGTTAATATGCACCTGTGTGGAGGTAGGGGTGGAGTCCAACCTACCAATCAGGTTCTAATGCCTCCCCAGGGGTGTGTCCCTTTTATAAGGGAGACACTGGGAAGTTCTCCTTCCTTTTTCTTGCCCTTCCCCTTCATCTTGCTGGGACTCTGTATGCCTTCAGGGGTGACCCTATGTGGACTGCTGACCCTGGGAGCCAAGCTCTGAGCTGTCAGCATCCTGCCATGTTCCCACAGACCTTGGATCCACACAACTGCACCCACTGGTCTATGATCTCCTACATCCGGCTTTACCTTTCAGCACCATTTGCCTTTGGCTATGTTCGCCTAAAAAGGGCTCCTTCTATGATCAGACACATGGACATGAGTTGGACTGGGTTGGGGTGATTTCTTGATTTAAATTACTTCTAGATAGAAATTCATTTCTTATACATCTATGAATGGCTCTGATTTTGTTTCTCTAGACAACCCAGCCTAATACAGGTCTCTCTGTCCTTATTTGATTCTCCTAGAAATTTTTTCTGTTGACAACTTGACATATAAGAAGCACCTTGACAGAGGCATTACCATTACTCATTCAAATGTATTTGGATATATATATATATATATATATAAAATCTGGAGAGTCATAAAGTAAATGACCTGAGAATGAGCATATCAAGTGGCTTAGGTTTCACCTTCATCTTCCCAATAAATCCTTAAATTTATGACCAACTGGTTGTATGTGTATTTGTGCACAACATGCAGCTGTGTGTATATGTGCACATGGATTTGTGTGCGTTAGGCCCAGGATTGCTTACTTGATGACCTATTGACTACCTAGTTGATAAACATTAATATTTTAGATTTCAGAAAGGTAACACATAGAAAACATGAATTTTATACAATTCTGCCACCAAGAATTAACTTTACACTTCTGCAATGTAACATGCTTACATGAAAAGATTCACTCTATGATAAAGAGTTTAAATGGCCTCACACTTGTATAAATTTAGAAGTCAAATGATTATGTGCCAAACTTTAGATTCATTATTTTTCACATTTTCACATTCAGAAATATTGGGGTGTCAGGGTTTTGGTACCATAATATTATTTAGTGGAAAGGACGCCTCCTAGAACAATTGTTTACAATGCTTACCTATAGCCTGAGTTGAGTGTCAAGAGCTAATATTAATATATGGGGTAAAGTATGTATATGGGACTTGTATGTGCAACATATTTCTTCAGCTAAACATACAAATCCATGCTATAAGAAATAATATATGCACAGGATGTAGAAACTTTAACATGTTATTATGTAAGTATATGAGCATTGGTACAACATGTATTTTACTCATTTAAAAATAATTAAAATATAAATATTATTTAAATTAATTTGACAAACCAGGTACTATCAGTAAAGACTTGAAATTAATAGAAAAGTAATAAATACCTATTTCGTACATTATGTTAGTGTTTGGGCTGAAGACCCAAAGGACAAAACAAAGTAACAAAAAAGCTTCTGTGGCTCTGCTGGGGAATGCAGCTCATGGAATATTCATTATCCTATAAATTGGGCAAACTTATGCTCTACGAAGTCTCTGGTCTGAAAAAAATGTGCTCCTGGCCCAGGAAAATTAGCACCAGCTTGTTTTAAAACTATTGACTTTATACAAAAAGAAACATTTTACACTGTGTCCTCAACTTTTTCAAGTCCTTTTCCCTCCAAAATTGATAAACTGTCTCCACTCTGCAGTGAGATTTAACACATGGCAAGCATGTCTAATTTAGTAACCAAGGCCTGATAGAGAAATTTCATATGAATTTGTGATGTTTTGGTAAAAAGCCATTGAAAGGACTTAGTGCACATGGGACCTTGGAATAGTAGTAAAAAGGGTGGGGACAGGAAAGGGAGCGATCAAGACCCGTAATTTTAGAATGAAATTTTACATATATACAAAATAAAATACAATGGGGACTTACATGTATGACACTATAAACCAGAAAGACCATATCACTGAAGCATGAAAGCATGAGGTGATAGAATGTCATCCCTTCATTTCCTTCTTGCTGTCATCAAGTGTCTATTGTGGTCACACCACCCTCAGATACTTTCCACATTTAGCCATTCTGCTTCATTTGGTGGCTCCCTGTGAGAACAATTTATAGTTCTTGAGAGTTTTGATTGGCTTGGGAAAGCTACAGGACCCTTTGGTGCGAATCAACCAGAAAAATGGGGTTCTGACTAGTCTCAACAAGGCTTATGAAAGAATGCTACTCCACTTCACATCAGCCCACGCTTTAAAGGAATCATTTGACAGCAGCACTTTTCTCAGAGGGAGTGCTTATGGGAAATACAATGACAAAACTAAACAATGACAAAACAGCTTCATACGCAAACTGCTTTGAGAAATATTTTACCAATGGTATTCTGTATATGATAATTGCATATCTGAATGCTATAAACTGAACCTGGGGGTGGTATGATGGATGGGTGAAAGCCTGTGGTGAGACATTTGTATGGTTCCTTTTGTACTGTGTGTATTCTCTCTTCTCTCTCAGGACACAGAACATTTTAATTCTTTCTAAAGCAATGTATTGGATACATGAATAACTTTATTTTAGTATTGATTTTCTAATGTTATCTGTACTACACATAATCTTGAGTTATTAATCTGTGATAAGTGGCATCAATATTCCCTATTGTTATGCAAGAACCAAGTGATGTTTTGCACAAATGCCTTGAAAGGAAAGAAATTGCAGGATAGAAGGCAGATCAAACAATATTCCTGCTTCACTTGGTCTTTGGACAAGAAAATATTTAAATAAGTTACAAACACAAATGGTAACTTAATTTTAAAATAGTTTTATTGGCATATGTCTCACATATCACATAGCATAATCATTCAATCATATTAAGATTTTTGCAAACAACACCACAATCAATTTCAGAGCAATTTCTTCTAATAATCATTGTTGTTAGCTTTTCATTTCCCCCACTCTGCCCTGTCATGCCCCTAGTTACTATTTCTCTAAATCTATTAATCCTGGATTTCATAGAAAAAATCATTTTAAGAAAGAAAGAAAAAACAAAAAATAACAATAGCTAAACAAAACAGAAAATCCTAAATCTAACAGAAAGGGAAAAATATTAAACCTGAAACAACTTTAAAATGAATGAAACAGGAGCTCAAAGATAAAGTCTTACATCTTAACCGAACTACATCAGCCATAATCGACTTTACAAATGTTTTCCGTCTGGTAGAAAGGCTAATCACATCCCTCGACTATGGTCAAAGCAAGGCGGGGTGGGGTGGGGTGGGCTGGGGTGGGGGCGGCCAGCGGCTAAATCCATGTGGGAACCCTGGAAATAGATTTGGGGCTTCCATTCTCAGCCATAGCCTTTCGCAAAACAGGTATTCACAATTTAAGTTCTGATACCATTTCCTGCTTATGATTGGCTTTTATTATTTACAATCTGTGGACCACACAGGCTGGTGTGCTTCTTCCTGGTGGATTTAGTTCATGCCTCACTTAGATAGCTGCTTGTTTGAAGACATACATGCCTTTAAGACCCTCAACCCTTTTCTTTCTGAGAGTAGGCATCATCTTGCTTCTTCACTGCACTTTGTCCTAGTACCTGTGTCTTCAGTGACCTCTTCATGAGGGAGAGCACAAAGCAAGGCTGTGTCATAAGAATTAATTGTTCTTAGATTGGGGCTAGAAGTAAGTGCAAGTTTGAAATACATTCCTGTGTCTATGGTTTATATATCTCTGGTTCACTTTAGGGACATCATTATTATCTTATGATAGAGAACAATATAAATCATCCTCTGCGTTAGATTGGGTTGACTAGCGAAACAAATTCATTGACACTCATAGATGTGTAAGAGAGACCTTTATATCAAGAAGTAATGCATCAATAAAACATCCCAGCACAGTCCATATCCAGTCCATAGGTTCACTATTAGCCCATAAGTCCGATATTAGCCCATGTTTTCCTCTTCAGACACATGCAGCACACGAAATGATGCTGAATGCAGGAAGATCACAAGCCGGTGGGTGGAAGGTGATGTGGGTCCAATGACAGTGGACACCTATCCATGCTCTGGCTGTCATCAGCGTGGCTCCATGTGACTTGTCAACAAGAATAGAAAGCAGAGAGTGAGCGTGTTCTGCCTCCAGGGAGGAAGAGAGGAAGTCCCAGAATTCTCATGAGAAGGCCATGCCCACAAGGAGTCATCAATCAGGTTGTGACCTGATTGGCAGTCTAGACTCCACCCTTTCACTCTATTTATCAAGTTGACATGAGATTATGTAACTACCACATCCTCTGTGGCATAAGGTAATCCCACTGATTGTGTCATTAACTTTGTCAATGGCATAGAATTTAAAATCACATGGAGAAAAGGAAATTATACATGCATTGGTCAGCTTTCCATTACTGCAATACATGAATTATTGACATTTACAGACTAAATGTTTAAATGATTGGACACTATTTACACAAACAATTGGGGTTGGTGATATGGCAAAACTTTCAATAACATTCATTAACTAAGGCAGAAGCAAATTAATACATGTCATAAGAAAACAAGGGAGGCATTAAAATTCTAAATATATGGTAGTCCTTGGACACCTTTCATTGTGTGCCCTCAAAGCAAGAGATCGGAACCCAAATCCAAAGACCACCTTGGCATAACAGTCTTTTCTGCTTCAGCCTTAAGTCCATTGGAGTACATTGGTTCCTTACATCTGCTACAGATGAGTTAGAGGTAAAGCCCAGTTCACTTAGTAGGGTTTCCATACTGAAAACTTCTGGATTGGTGGCAGAATCTAAAGGACCAGTAGGCTATAGCACATGGCCTGGCTCACCAAGGTCTGGATAGAAACTATGTCAAAATGTCCAATCAGGAACATAGTACTAGACATATTTGAGCCTTGGCTTCTGTATATGTGTTATTAAGGACTTTTTCCCTATAGGGGGCGGCTCCCCCTGGTTTATCCACCAACCAAAATGTAATCATCTTTTCCAAGATATACATGCCCCACCTCCCCTCGTCTTGACTTGAATTTCTAGTAAATTTTGTTTATCACTCTTGTAGGAGTGTCTGTTGATTTGAGGTAACCTTAGGATAATGTGGTACAGCAGCAACTGAATGGTCTTCGCCCTCTCCTCCCATCTAGAAAAACTGACGCCAGTTTTGACTACATACAGATAAAGGGGGTGATATAAGGAAGACACCCAGTTATCAACCTTCAATATGCAGATGATACAACCTTGCTTGCTGACTCTGAGGACAGGGGCACTTGCAGATGAAGATCAAAGATCACTGTTTCCAGCATGGATTGCAACTCCATGTAAATAAGACTAAAATCCGTACAACTTGTCCAATAGGTAGCACCATGATAAATGGAGTAAAGTTTGAAGTTGTCAAGGGTTTTGTCTTGCTCAGGTCCACAATCAATGCTTATGGAAGCAACAGTCAAAAGATCAAAGGATACATTGCTCTGGGTAAATATGTTCACAAGTCCTCTTTAGAATACTGATAACCAAGGCATTTTCAATTGCCTCATAATTTATAAGGAAGACCAAAGAAAAATGGATGGGTTTTAATTGTGGTGCAGGCATAGAATATTGAAAGTACCATGAAATGCTAAAATGACAAACCTGTCTTGGAAGAATACGTCTAGAGTGTTCCATAGAGGTAAGGATAGTCAAGAGAGACAACTCCCTAGGGGACATCATGCATGGTAAGGTAGAGGGACAGAGAAAGAGAGGAAGTCTCTGGACAAGATGGACTGATGCAGTAGCTACAACAATGGGCTCAGGTATAGAAATAAGTTGTGGTTGGTACAGGATCAGGCTGTGTTTTGTTCCGTTGTACATAGGGTCACTGAGTCGTAACCAACTGGATGGCATATAACAATACCAACAGTGTTAAGGTCCATGAACATGAGGCAGGCTTTCTACCTCATTGCTTGGGAGATTGGATTAGAAGATTACATGACCTGGGAACAGAAGACTGCCTTCTCCTTGGTGTTTATCCTTATAATAGTGGACCCATTCAATACTTGTCCTTTTGAGATTGACTAACTTCACTCAATATAATAGTCTTCAGGTCCATTTATGCCATCAAGTGCTTGATGGTTTCATAACCTTTTTTAGGGACGCATAGGATTCCATTGTGTGTATGTACTAGAGATTCTTTATCCATTCTACACATGGGTATTTGCTTATTGCTATTGTGAACTGTGCTGAGATGAACATAGGAGGGCATACTGGCGTGTATGCTGGTTTGTTTAGTATTTCTATTGCCAATTGTTTTAGGTAGCATCATATCACTTGCCACAATAGTTATGCATATTTACAAGTTTGCCAGCAGTGTGTAAGAGTTCCAATGTCTCCACACCTGCTGCAGCATTTGTTGTTTCTGATTTATTTGTTTTGAATTGGGCTATCATTTGGGGAGAAAGGTGATAATTCATTATATTGTTTAGCATCTCCCAGATTGCTAGTGACTGTGAGAATTTCCTCATGGTTTATTAGCCATTCAAATGACATACTTTGTGAATTCATGTCCTCTGCCCACCTTTTGATTGGATTTTTTAATTCTTATTGAGATTTTGCAAAATTTTGGAGATTTTAGTATTTAGTTCCTTGACCATATCTCATTGCTAAAGATTTTTTCTCCAATTAATGAGTTTTCATTTCATTCTTTAGAAAAAGTCTTTTGATGTGCATCAGGGTTTATTTTTAAAAGGCCCCAGTCACCAATTTTGTCTTCCACTGTGTGGGCTTTGTTTATTGTATTTGGTAGCCCATGGATGCCCTGCAATAGGACCCTTACATTTGTCCCAATTTTTTTTAAATGATCCTCATAGA
Organism: Tenrec ecaudatus; assembly: GCF_050624435.1. Classification (NCBI taxonomy): domain Eukaryota; kingdom Metazoa; phylum Chordata; class Mammalia; order Afrosoricida; family Tenrecidae; genus Tenrec; species Tenrec ecaudatus. The sequence goes on along the minus strand of NC_134548.1, from coordinate 40,058,236 downwards.
TATGGGTTTTATACTTAGGACTTTAATCCATTTTATGGACCCATAAAAAGATATTTCTCTGTTCATTTTATTTATCTCTCCCTGTTCTGTCTTTCTCTCTATGCATATACTTATGCAATAAGTAGATAGACAGATAGAAAAAAACAGATTTTATGGAAAATGAAATTAAGATACAAAACTAAAAATATACACTTTATTTTTCAACAAGATCCATTAAGGTCAAGACACTTGTAGGTGATGACACCTGCCACTTAGTCTATACCAAAGGAAAAGAAGATTCTGGGTATTTAACAATGTCAGTGCTATTGTTTTTTCCTTAGATTATAAACTGAAGAAAAAGTTGTACCCTTTAATGAATTTTAATATTTAGAAAGAAAAGCAATGAGCAGAAGGCAGGGCAATATTACATGGCCTAACCCCCACATCCACTTCTGCAACCGCCTGCCTGTGCTGCTTCTGTAACCTGCTTGTTAGCCGATACCCAATACATCCATAACAGCCCATGTGAGCAATCCTTTCCCAATAAAAGTCCTCAAGATGCCAGGTATCGGTCTCAGTCTCAGGACATGAATCCACTGAGCCATGTATGGCACAATAAAGTGCTTCATCTTATCTCACCACTTGCCATTGGTAATTCCTTTTGTGCAACTCTGGGAACATCAGGCCTATCGAAACTTGTACACAATTGCTCTTGGAATGAGCATGAACATTCTCTTGGGGGGGAAATACTATCTGGTGAAGATCCTCCAGGCAGCTTTCTGCTAAAACTTTGACTAACTTACTCAAACCACTCTCATGAAAATCAAATGTTATTGCTCTTTACTCCTTGTGTTAGTCTGGAGAAACAAATCCATGGACACACATATGTTAATAAGAAGGAGATTTACCTACAAGAGCAATTGAACATTGAGAGATCATCCCAGCCCAGTCCAGATCAAGTCCATAAGTCCGGTACTAGCCCATATGTCCGATACCAATCTATAAAGTCCTCTTCAGACTCATGAAACACACGCAATGACGCCGAATGAAGAAGATCACAGGCCAGTGGGTAGAAAGTCCTTGGATCCAGTGTCATTGGAAATATCTCAGCACTGGCAGGGGTCTCTGCACCAGGGTGGGTCCATGTGTCTTTTCAGCTGCTATGTCTCCCAGGGTATGAACATAGAGTCTTCTACCTCTAAGTAGGAAGTACTGGATTTCCCAGAATTCTCAGGCGAAGCCCATGCCCACACAGAGGCCTCATTGACTTTGATCTGATTGACAAGCTAGACTCCACCCCTACACTCGTAACCCTCAAATTGACAAATGATTACATATCTACCATACCCCTAAAGAAAGACAATAGGCAAAATGCGTTATGCATCCCTCCCAATGCTATTGTCATTACTATGGAATGGTCTGCTGTTATTATGACTGGACTACTTTGATCTCTTGGTAGCATTTTTCTGATCTTGTTTTGTCTTCAAGATTGTATAGTAAGTCATGTTTCCTTTCATCTTACAGTTCTTACAAAATACTTCTGAATTTTGCTATCACTTGTTCAAATTTGTCATTGAAAGCTCTACTCTTATTTGCAGCTGATCTTAGCAAAACAGTTTGAGAAACCATCAAATGGATTGTTGTCTCAACTTTCATTTTTCACTCACAATTGTGCAAACTGAGCTGATTGAGATGCATATGTTATTGGTTATTGTTTCTGCTGTTAACCAATGGTCTTGTTTTCAATTAATGCATAACAAGATGTCTCCATTGTAAAATGATGTGGATGGTCTGTTGTTGCTAGCTTCATCTTTAACATCATTTCAAGCTTCTTAAAAACCAGTCATCTATAGCTCAGGGAGAGGGGCATGTCTGATCAGAGCACACAGGAGCAAATGAAGTGGGAGGAAGAAAGAGTGGCGTACATCCTGGCCTACCAAGTCTTGAGGATGATATCCCTTCTCAGAGTAGCCAATGCACAGAAAGGACCATATGGCTGGCCCCACTACAAGACACGACATCCCTCACTGACCCATAGCCCTACATGGGACAACACTGATGACAAAATGTGGGAATTGAGCCTGATCTGACCCCACCACATCGAGGCAAAATACTAAGGATGCCGGAGTCCAGCTCCAGGAGGGTTGAACTGGACACCTGAAGAAGGTGTGGAGTCGGCGAACACAGAGGAGACAAACATGAAAGATGTTCTAGTAGAAGCAATCTCTGCTGAGTTCTTCCAAACAGTTTTATTTATACCATAAAAAGTTTTGCAAACCACTACATATAAACAATGCCCTACAACCCCAAAGTCACCCTTATTGTTTCCACTAAAACCTAATTATAGACAATTATAAGGTTAACCTAAACTATAAAAGTACTTTTTTTCTACCACTTTCTGTCCTCTTTCTGGTTATTTCTTTCTGTACTGTTTCATTAATAGGTCAAGTGCTATTCCTGATTGAGGTGTTCAGAAAATTTGGTTAGTCTCATATCCTACTCACTGCCCTATTTTCTGCTCACAATGTTCCTTTCCTCGTTGACTAACGTAACATAAGATTGCTTCATGTGCTACTTCAAAGCCTACATTATTCTAAAAATGTCTACAAAGTCAAATGTTTCTCAAATATTTTCCTCTATTTTACAATGGTTCCATTATCCCATTTCATAAAACAAGTTTCACAATTAGGGTAAGCTCTCCCATGGTGACTGCTCCATTGTCTACCTATATCTCTTTTATTTTTGTACTCCTGAGGCACCATGGGGGGGGACCATCTGATTCTTTGCCAAAGACTTAATGTTTCCCCTTTTACGTGTTTTCTATTAATGTTAACCATTCTCTCGCCTTCTATGCAAGCCCCTGTCCAAGGTAAAGGGACGTCAGTTGGGGGAGGCAGTCTATAAGGTCCTCTATATCAGGGAGGTCAAAAGAGTGTCCCACTACCAAATCTGAATGGAATCCAGGGTTTTTTGGTGGGTTTCATTTTCTCCTCTGACCTCAACTTTTGGGTTTCTTCCTCACTCAATTCCCACATATCCTCTTCAGACTTCCCAAAGATGTCTCGCTGTCTAAGCCTCTCCAATGCCTCAGTTACAGAAAGCCCCGTCATGTTAAAGCAAGTTTTAGATCTGGTTCCATTCGTACTTCTCAAGACTGCCCTCGCATCCACTCCAGGTGCGGTAAACATGACAATGCACAAAATTCCAAAGAAGGGATTTGACAACAGTAAACATTTGAGGGATATTGGAGACCCTCCCTGGGAAGCTCTGCTCTGCAGATGCTTCTTCCACCAGGCTGGAGCTTTGCTAGACAGCATGGCTGGGATGACTCCCAACATAAGAACAAGCAAAAAAAAAAAAAAACAGAAAGGGGAGCAGAGTAAAAAGTTCTGAGGGAATACCAAAAATAGCCTTTGAGGCCAGGGCTTGGCACCCCATCAGACTCAACCAGAAAACACTACTAAAGGTCAACAAAGAGACCTTGCACTATTTACAGGCTTTTCTTTTGGGGGGCATTGGTTTGTTTTTATTGTTTTGTTTTGTTGCTTTGTTTCGCTCTGTCTTGTTTTTTGTGCATATTATTATCTCTGCAGGTTTATCTAGACAACATAGGTGGGATAAACAATCTGGAGGAGAAAACAACAGGACCAATGGTTCCAGGGGGGGTATGGGAGAGGGGAAGGTGGTAGAAAGAAAGTGGTGGTAACAAAACCAGGGACAAGGGAACAAGTGATCCAAAATCGGTAGTGAGGAGGGTGTAAGAGGTCTGGTAGGTCTTGATCAAGAACAATGTAACCAAGAGGAATTACGAAACCCAAATGAAGGCTGAGCATGATAGTGGGACAAGATGAAAGTAAAAGGAAACAGAGGAAAGAACTAGGAGGCAAAGGGCATTTATAGAGGTCTAAATACAGGCATGTACATATGTAAATATATTTATATATGATGATTGGGAAATAGATCTATGTGCATATATTTTTAGGTTTAGTATTAAGGTAGCAGATGGACATTGGGCCCCCACTCAAGTACTCCCTCAATGCAAGAGCACTTTGCTCTATTAATCCGGCATTCCATGATGCTCACCTTCCTGACATGATCGCTGAAGACAAAGTGGGTACATAAGCAAATGTGGTGAAGAAAGCTGATGGTGCCAGGGTACCAAAAGATATTATATCTGGGATCTAAAGGACTTGAAAGTAAACAAGTGGCCATCTAGCTGAGAAGCAACAAAGCCCACATGGAGGAAGCACACCAGCCTGTGAGTTCACGAGGTGTCGGCGGGATCAGATATCAGACACCAAAGAACAAAAAATCATATCATTGTGAATGAGGGGGAGTGCAGAGTGGGGACCCAAACTCATCTGTAGGCAACTGGACATCCCCTTACAGAAGGGTGGGGGAGAGGAGACAAGTCAGTCAGAGTGCAGTATAGCAATGATGAAACATACAATTTTCCTCTAGTTCTTAAATGCTTCCTCCCCACCCACCTCCACTATCATGATCCCTATTCTATCTTACAAATCTGGTTCGACCAGAGTCTGTACACTGGTACAAATAGGAACTGGAAACACAGGGAATCCAGGACAGATGAACCCTTCAGGACCAGTGGTGTGAGTGATGATACCGGAAGGGTGGAGGGAAGATGGGACAGAAAGTGGGAACCAATTAGAATGACCTACCTATAACCCCCTCCAGGGGGATGGACAACAGAAAAGTGGGTGAAGGGAGATATCAGACAGTGTAAGACATGACAAAATAATAATAATTTATAAATTATCAAGGGTTCATGGGGGTGGGAGGGAAGGAAAAAATGAGGAGCTGATACCTAGGGCTCAAGTAGAAAGCAATAATGATGATGGCAACAAATGTACAAACGTTCTTGACATACAATGGATGGATGTGTGGATAGTGATACGAGTTTTACAAGCCCCCGATAAAGTGATTAAAACACAGCAACAATACAGAAGGACAAGAACACCTACCCCCCAAAAAACCAGTTATACATGTGTAAACTGCTCATTTCTTTTTCTTTTCCTCATACATTTTCATAAAGTACCAATGATTTTGCCACTTTTCCATCCAAATTTCACCATAATCATTATGTTTGTCCTTGTTTCAATTTTAACAAAATTCATGTTGCTCTGACATGGACTCTTTCAAAACTTATGTCTTACCTTTTTTAGTGTCTCAAACTAGATACCATTCAGAGATGTTATAACAAGTTAATACACATTTATTTTAGTGTAAAAATTGTTTATAATCCAGGCATCATGTTTTATAATATACATTTACATGAGTTTTATATACAGACTGGCATAGATAGCAGTGCTTAGTGTTTCTAACGATAATAGAATTACAATTTTCAAAACCAAGTGATCATAATATCCTCAGGATATAGATAGCACTAAATATATTATGGCCATATTCAAAACAAAAGAATAGGAAGAGTGCTTTTGAGATGGGTACAGAAATCACAGAAGTACAATTCAAAGGGGAAAATTGCTAAGAGGAAATAGAAATGAGGGAACATTTTATATATAAGGATGCCAATTTAGCAGTGGTCTGGACAGATACAGCCAGAATTTCCTGATATCCCTCCATTTACAAATGGTGTTTTTGTTTTAGTGGTTCTTATCTGTGGTTATGCATAGCCTCTGGGAATGTGACACATGCAAGTGTCTAAATATACTAATCATTGTTTATTTTGTTCAGCCTCAGTTCACCAGTACTAGTAGTGATTCATCTTTTCACTACATCACAGAACTTAATCATATTTTCCTTAGACAAGAGTACTTCAAAAAGTTCATGAAAATAATCCATTATCATTTTATTCCACTTTCTCATGAACTTTATAAAGGCTCCTTATATTTTATTGTTCATAGTCATGTGTCCCTGGACAAGCTCTGGACTTATGGAAGTCTAACAATGTATTTTAATCATTTTTGTATCCCTCATGATACAAACTGAGACTTTTTAAAATGGATTGCCTCCAGAAACTTGTTGTAAAGGCCTTAGATTATATATGTCTATAAGATAAGAGGTACCTTTAGCAGAAAGAGCTGTGAGGGAGTCCAGGATGCAGAGTGAATTCCTCAAAGAGCCAGCAGGATGTCTGCGGGCCTGCTGCCAAAAGAGGTGCCGGCAGACAGGCATTAAATCTCATTACTAGAGATACTGAACCTGATCACTGGTTCAGGTGGTGTCTACATGGTTTCCCTACCGTGAAGTTATCACTTTTCTATTTTTATTATCTTGTAGAGCTTAGTTTAAAAGTCTGCTTAATTCCTGAGAAAATAATTTGCCAGTTGGGAAATACAGGATTGTGAGGTTCCCAACACTGAATTCCACAGAGGGAAGAGTGAAAAAGGTTTTTGTTGTTGATGACGTTTTTCCCCAACTGTTTTATTGGCATATGATTCACTAGCATATAATTCAATAGTTTAATCACATCAAGAAGAGCTGTTCAGTCATCATCACCACAATAAATTTTAGAACATTTTCTTCATTTATTAACACAGGGGTGTCAAACTGGAATCCCCGAAGTAATTTTTTGTGGCCCGCTATGCTCTGAAATAAAATGAAAATAGTAAAATATGTTATGAAGAAAATAGCACTTACATCAAGGCAATACCATACACACAATCCCCTCGTTAACCCTTTAACTAATGAAGACAAGTCTACACGTGGCCCAGTGCCTTTCCTGGGGGCCTGTGGACATGTATAAACACGTTGACTCAGTTCTGCTGAAGTTTGGATGCGATGTGTCTGCCATTCTCAATGTCATGTATGTAAACAGATCCCAATAGTGAAAAGGTTAAAAAGACCACTCCTGGGTGTGCTGTTATGAATCATACCTAGTGGCAGCGCTAGTTAACATTTTTAGAGGGAAGCCATTACGGTTGTGCATCACTTTTGTCAGCTGTCCAATATTTTGTGTTTTTTATTAGTTACTTTGTTGTATTTTCTGGTCACAACATAAGAGGTAAGTGAAAACTAGTAAGAGGAAAGTGCTGGCAAGTTTCGGGTTAAAAAGAATACTTTTAGTTTTATAAATGCATTAAATAAAATAAATGTTTTAATAAAAACAAGTATATAGTATTTTAATTATCCTATCCATATTCCTGAATCCTCACTTCAAAATATAAATTTTACAAAATTTGTAAATGTGATGTGGCCCATGTGAATCTTGCCTGTTGCACCGAATGGCCTGTGTTTTCATTGAGTTTAACACCCCTGCTTGGATGCATCGTTACTAGCTCCTCTTTTCCCCTCAACTTCCCCTGCCATACTTGCAAGGAATCATTAATCTAGTTACTGTCTGTATAGATTTACCTATCCTGGATTTCACATACAGAAAAGCATTTTTTTAAAGCTAACAATAGAAAAGTAAAACAGATAAAAACCTTAATTGAAAAGAAAGAAGAAAATATTAAACACTAGAACTAAATTAGATGAATCATAAGGGAAAGAAAATGATAAAATGCGAAATTTTAACCTAACTGCATTTTCAACAATGAGAGTGGAAACTTTTATCTAGTTAGAAAAAAAATGTACTTGGTTACAACCATGCACACTCACTGCCATTGAATTGATTCCGACTCACTGTGACTCTATGGGCCCCTATGGGTTTTCAGGACTCTTAATCTTATGAGTAGAAAGCCTCACCTTTTTCTTTCAGAGCAGCTGGTGAGTTGGAACTACTGACTTTGAAGTAAGCAGTGCAACACGCAACCCACTAATTCACCAGGGCTTGTAACAAGTTACAAGTCTACAAGGAAATCTTCAAAATTTCCTGGGGACATTCTAGCAATAAACACTCTGCTACATATGCATTTTGTATGCTGCGCAAATATTATCTCAAGACCCTCTGGAAAGCATTTCTTCACAAATTATATTTCCCTTCATTGTTTGTTAATAGTGCTAATAATCATTGTTAAAGATTCACCATTATGCTCTAAAACTTTTTTTCCAGCAGAGCACAATGGAAGCATACAGAAATTAAAATGAAGTCTTATTTTGGAAAAGAACATATTTTTTCCTTCTACTCCGCCACCTCAGATATGGATTTTAAGTGTTCTTACTCAAAGAATGCATATTTTGTAGGAAGATACTTTGAGGCTAGACACATCCTATTTCTAATGCAACAGATAAATTTTCTGAACCTTCGACTAAGTAAAATGCCTGAACTAAATCCATATTTCTGCAACATTCAGGAGAATTAAAATAAAAGTTAATCATGCCTACCTTTTGAGCTCTTTGGCTAGCTGGGAAGATCATTTTTTCTGTAGTAAAATCAAGATGTAGAAGGAATGTCACCAAAGAAAGGATTTTTTTTAATGCATTTGTGAAAAATTATCTTAGGAATGTAGAAACAATGTCTCAGGAAAAAAAGACCTTTCATTCCAACCGTTATCTACATTTCTCAGGCAACTAAAACCTAACCCAAACTCACTGCCATCAAGTCTATTTTAGTTCAACGTGACTCCATAGGTCTATAACTTCCCCTGTGGGTTTCGAAGACTATAACTCTACCAAAGAAGAAAGCCTCATCTTTCTCATTTGGAGTGGCTGGAGTGCTCAAATTGTTTGTGGCTAACAACCCCGTTGGTAACCCACAATGCCACCAGAGCTTCTCCCAGGCAACAAGAAAGGCTTTATTTGAGCAAGCAGTTTCCAAGGAAAGGGCCTTGTCCCCAAGTCCTATCATAATCCTAGGTACCAGGCATCCTCCATAAAGGTTTTATATCAAACTAGACATTTTAGGGCCTATTCTATAAGGTACCTATTGTAGGCATTTTGTGACTATGATGATAAGTAAATCTCTATTGCCAAATTAACTTTTGCAATTAGCCTGTGTAACCAATCTTTGCAGTACACCTAGCATATGTATCCAGTGTAAGTCTCTTTCCTATTTTTCTTAAAACGACTCCTCTTCTGATCTTAATGAATGTTAAACATGTAGATAACTGTTTTGTCCATACAATTGTTCTTGCCAAGACCTTTCTAGAATAGCCATGTTTTCACATGGGTGAACTAGTGATTTCTCCCATTTGAATGGATTTTTAATGTGGAATAAATCCTCAGCATTTCACAATTCTTACACTGTTTTCATCATTCAGTGATGATGTTCTGGGAATGACAAACAGATTTTCACATCTGTCACCCCTTCTGGATTTATTGGATATTGTTGTAAGAAAGAGCTGTCATCCTCTCTTGTTTATTATATGGTTTAATTTTAATCAGCATGAAACATTTGAATGTATTCAATATGTTACGACAACAACCCAGTTCCATCAAGTCAAGTCCAACTCAGTAAGCCTATCTTTCTCTAGAGATGCTACTGGTTTGAGCTGCCAACGTTATGATTACCAGAATAACACCTAATCCACAGCTCCACAAATTCTTTGGAATAGCTCACTGTCTTTGAATTTCCACATAGGAGTCAGTGTGCACTTGGGAGTGCATATGTTTGTGCTGTGGGCCAACTGGCCCATTCATTTTTGCAATCATAATTGATAAAGAACAAATCAAAGACACAGGTTTCACATATCCAAAGGGAAGTACAACTCAGCAGTGCAGACATCCTGCTGGGTAACATAGTATAACATGATGAGAAAGACAAGCCCAGCATGCTATATCTCAGCACAGCAGGCAAACTTGGAAAAACATACAGAAACAGACTTTAGAAAAAGAAATGTAGTAAACTATGAGCTCTCAGAAAACTGAGATTTTGAGTTTGTTTTTATATTTAAAATGATGAATCTCATTTAATCTAAACTTTTCTCCCAAAAGTACCCATATTCTGAAATGTGAATTTATTTCTTAAAATAGCATTATAATTGTCGAGAACAATGAATTTCAAATGACCTCCAAAATTCAAGTGAACTACTTTTTCTGCTTTTAAAAGTGTAATAGTATTTCAAAAGAATGACAATATGGAGTTCATTCACTTAACACTTTACAACTCAATGTAAAAAAAATAAAATCTTCACAACTTAACATCATGATAAACTGTTAGGGATTTTATCTTTCTTTTATCCACAATCAATGCTCATGGAAGCAGCACTCAAGAGATAAATTGACGTATTGGGTAAATCAGCTGCACAGATAACATTAAAGTGTGGAAGAGCAAGCACATCACTATGAAAACTCAGATGCACCTGAACCAAGGCATGGCATTTTCAGTCACCTCATATGCATGTGAAATTTGAACATTAAATAATAAAGCCAGGAAAAGGACAGATGCATTTGAATTATGGTGTTGGTCAAAATAATTACAGTTTCATAGACTACCAAAGTAACAATAAAAATCTGTGTTGGAAGAAGTATAGCCAAAATTCTCCTAAGAAGCACGGAGAATGACAAAGCTTCATACTTTGGACAAGTTATCAGGAAAGAGAAGTTCCTGAAAAAGATGATCATCCTTGGTAAAGTAGAGGGACAGTGTAAAAGAGAAATATCCTTGACAAGATGGATTGACACAGAGGCTGCACCAATGGGCTCAAACATAACAAAAATTGTGAGTATGGTACAGGACTGGGTGTTATTTCAATACACTATACCTAAGGGCACTATGAGTAGGAATCAATTCAGCACCTAACAACAACAATAATATACCCTTCCCTGATTAAGAAAACTAAAGCTTTTCTTATGGTTCAAATAGCTTTGCTATAAAGCTTTGCAGAAATTAGATCATGGGCCAGAGATGTTTATCATATTTCTGCCTTATAAGAGCAGCAAAATTATATGAGAATCTTTTCCTGGATAAGGATATCTAGTACATTCAATACAGTTTACTCTTGTGGAATTTCCCCAAAGACATTGGTCTTTGTTTCTCCCACAACTTTTTTATCAGTTTGTCCAACTGAGGTGTATACCTTGTGTGTGACTGTGATGCTGGAAGGTATGCCATTCATAATTCAAATACCAGAAAGATCAACCAAAGTGAACTGGTTACAGCAGAGCGTCCAGACTAAGAACAGACTACGAGAAAGGTAAAGGCTGACCACTTCGGAGTAATTTATAACTGAAACCCTTATAAATAGTAGCAGAACATTGTTACATACAGGAAACTTCTTGAATAGCATAGAGCATTATCAGAGATAGTGTCAGAAGATGAGCCTTTCTGGTGGGAAGGACTCAAACTATGATGAGGAAGCGATACCTCCTCAAAGAAGAGTCACCAGAATGACATAGATGCAGTAAAGCCTTCCAAATAAAGATGATGAGGCATGATGCAAAATGAGAAAAGAGCTGCAAATATTTATTAATAATTTTTACATTTAATATATGAAATATGAATTTTTCCAAAAATGAAATAGAGCAGATAAAGATCAATATCTTGGGCATTATTGAGATGAAATTTTAATCAGAAAATCATATGGTTTCTTTTTGCTGGGAATGAGAGATTAAGAGCAATTCATGGTCCAAAAGGGCATTCCAAGATCTATCTTAAAATACAGTATTTTCTGTAATAGGATAAAACCTGAAGACAAGGAAGTACATTCAATACTATTATTAATATTTAAGCATCAACTACTAAAGCTAATGATGCAGAAGTTGAAGAATTTTACCAGTGCTTTCAGTCTGAAATTGATCAAAAATGCAATCAAGATGCAGTGATAATTATTAGTGATTTTAATGCAAAGAGAAAGGAGCAGTAGTTGGAAAATATGGTCTTTGTGATAGAAAGTAAACTGGAAATTCCATGATAGAAATTTGCAAGACTAACAACTTCTTCATATTGCAAATATACATGAGGAAGTCTCCAGATGGAATACTAAGAAATCAAATTGATACCATCTGTGAGAAGAGACAATAGAAAAGCTCAATATCAGCAGCTAAGATGAGGCAAGGGGCTGACTGTGGAATGGACTATTAATTGCTCACATGTAAGTTCAGGTCAAAGCTGAAGAAAATTAAAACAAAATCACAAGAACTAAAAAAAAAAAATCTCAATTATATCCCATGTGGCTTTTGAGAACATCTAAAGAACAGATTTGCTGCATTGAACACTAATGACAGAAAATCTGATGAACTGTGGGATGACATCAAGAACATCACACAGGGGGACTTCCAGTAAGATGGTGACCGAGTTACACATACCAGAAGGACTCAGCAGAAATCAGCACAGGAGACTAACTGAGAAGGAAATTCCATGCTGGCAGGTCACAAGAGGAGCACCATAAAGGCAAGTAGCACAGATCCACTAGGTTTTGAGGAGCTGTGGGCTTTTGGCTTACCACTGTGGAAACCAGCTAAGGTGTAACCTTAGCCCCGCTAGTCTTGGCCAGAGGTGGGCTTCTTTGGAAGATCAAAGGTCTTTAATTCAACACAGTCCCAGCTTGCTGCTACATCTGGTCAGAGTTTAAACCCCTCCAGCCCCACAGTCAGGAAATTGGGACTCAGCTATATCATTACTTTTGTTTTTCTCTCTTTTCTTCCTCCCCCCCCCCCGGTCTCAGTGGGCTGTTTTTTGGGGTTTTTTTTCCCTCTTCCCTTTTCTCTCACATGTCACTTCCGACCTCCAAGCCACTCCCCTTATCCCAGGGCAATTATGTCCACCCTCCACCCAGCTTGAGGAGTTCAACACTCTGAAGCTTAACACATGGATTGGGAAATCATGCCCCCCTCACACCACAGGGAAAATCATTACTACCCTCCAAGGCTGCAAGGGGAACTCTTGTGTGCCCTTTGAGGAGTTTCCTTTGGCTGGGGAAAACTCTGACTGCCTTCCACAGCATTCTGTGTGGCTGGGGTAGATCCTGCACTTCCTCTGCAGTCCCACATGCCTGAGGGAACTTCCTCCAACCAACTGTAGTGCCTCATAAGGCCTAAGGTAGCTCAGCCAATATTCTCCAGTATTCCACGCTGATGCAGGAAACTTGGCGCAATTTATGCAGTGATCTAGATGACTAGGGCAATTCAGCCCACCACCCGTGGCACTCTACACCAAAGCAGGTACATCCAAATGCCTTCTGTGGTACTCCCATTGCAGCAGGCACCACTGCACACTCTCTGTGGTACCCCACACTGCTGTGTACCACACCACCATGGCTTCCGTTAAGATCACCAGGACAGCAGCATCTTTGCAGGTCCACAACCACCCAACTAGCATGCCCTAAAAGGACCATCCGACTTTCCCTCCAAATAACAGAATACTGGTTGGATAGGAAAAGAGTGAAGTCACACGAGGATAAAGCGATAACCAAATCCCTAATTAGTGCAGTTAGCTGCAGGGAGTTCAAAGAAGCAGTCTTATAAGTCTCCCAGAGAGAGCCCAATGCTCTTCAACTCATTGGACAATAGCGCCAGGCTACTCTAAAACAACAAATTCAAACAGCAATGAACCCCAATGACCTCAATGAAAAAACAGGAAAAACAAAAGACAATGTTGGAAGATGTCCCAAACTTAATGATGTACATAGAAGAAGCAGACATTGATCTTACACCTAACGAAATCTTCAGAATGCTGCTTCAAATCATACAGGATATAAGGGAAACAATACAGAAAAAGGATGAAATAATAGAGGAGATAAAGACCATACACCAAAGGGAAATACAAGAGCTTAAGGACAAGATAACAAATCCAGTAGCAAATTCACGGAGTTTGCCAACTAACTAGAGGAAGCAAAAAACAGCACCAGTAACCTGGAGAACAACCAAGCAGACTTTAACACATGTAAAAAAAAAAAGTCAAATAAGATCAACAGAAAAGCTGAAGAAAACCTGAGAGGTATGTCTGGTGCTATGTAGAGGAACAACATCAGAATAATTCGATTACCAGAGGAAGCCACAACAAAGACGTCAATGGCAAAAATAGTGAAGGAATTCCTGAAGGAAAACTTCCCCAGCTCAATGAATGAAAACCAGGCAACCTTTCAGGAGGCCGAAAGAGCGCCAGTTAGACTGAGTTAGACTGAATCCCAAGCAAAAGACCTCAAGATATATGATAGCATAACAATCCAGCATAAAGGAAAAGGAGAAAATCATTAGAGGAGATAGGGGAAAACAAGCACTCACATAGAAAGGTACTCAAATAAGAATATGCTCAGACCTATCAGCAGACACTATGACAAAGAAGGGTGAGTGGAGTCACATAGTCCAAAAATTGAAGGAAAATATCTTGAACCCAAGAATACTCTATCCAACCAAATTGTCTATCAAGATAGATGGAGAAGTAAGAGTATTCCCAACCAAGGAAATACCCAAAGAATATGTTAAAAGGTGACATTCATAACTTGGATGCAGTGATGGTTCAACATATGAAAGACCATCAGTATTATTGACCATATTGATATGAAAAATTATAAGAACCACATGATAATATCGAAAGATGAGGAAAAAGGATTCAACAGCATCCAACACCAATTCCTGTTTAAGACACTCAAAAAATAGGAATGAAAGAACAATTTCTCAAAATAATACAAGCTATGTATGAAAAACCAGCAGTCAATGGAGAAAAGATGACGTGGATGCTCCTTGACCCACGATGTTCTATTTAACATCATATGGAGGTCCTAGCTAACAGCATAAGGCAAAGAAAACACATTAAATTATTCGTCTGGAGAAGGAAGAGGTGAAACTATCATTGTTCCCAAATGATATGATTTTACATATGGAAAATCCCAAAAGCTTCACAAGGGAAGTACTGGAAGCAATAGAAGAATATGACAGAGTGGCAGTATACAAAATCAAGAAACAGAAGTCTATCGGACTGCTATACAGATCAGACAAGTCCACAGAAGAGGGGATCAAAAAGGTGTTACCCTTCACAATAATCAAGCACAAATGGAAATATCTAGGGATGTACCTGAGTTAAAAAAACCGAAAGATTTTTATGAGGAAAACTACAGAACACTATTACAAGAAATCAAAAGTGACCACAACAAATGTAAGAATATCCCATGTTCGTGGATTAGAAGACTCAATATAGTAAAGATGTCAGTTCTGCCCAAGGCATTATATAAGTTTAATGCTATTCTGATACAAATGCCATCATCGCCTGTCTTCAAAGAATTGGAAAAACTGATTACCAACTTCATATGAAGAAGGAAGAAGCCCAAAATTAGCAGAGCACTCCTCAAGAAGGACAGAGTAGGAGGGCTTACTTTACCTGACTTTAGTAGATATTATACAGCCACAGTGGTCAAAATCACATGATATTGGTACAATGACAGATACTCAGGTCAATGGAAAAGAACAGAAAACCCAGGAAAAAAATCATCAGGATACAGAAAATTGATCTTTGAGAAAGGGCCCCAAATATCAAATGGGAAGCAGATAGCCTATTCAACAACTGGTGCTGGTAAAATAGATATATACCTGCTGAAAAATGAACCAAGATCCTTACCTCACTCCATCCACAAGATTAAACTCAGGTGGATCACAGACATTGAGGTAAAACCCCAAACTATTAGAACCATTAAGGAGGGAATTAAGACAAACCTAAGAACTTTAGCTCAGGGAATATGTAAGCTATCTGAAATAGGAAAGTACACAAATTGACAAGTGGGATATAATGAAGATAAAACACCTGTGTACATCAAAAGAATTCAACAAGAGAGTAATAAGAGAGCCCATGGACTACGAAAACAACTTTAGCAATGACTCATCAGACAAAAGCCTTATTACTAAAGTCTACAATACTCTGCTAACTTCCAAAAAGAAACAAAAAACTAATTGCCCACTGAGGAAGTGGGCAAAGGACCTGAACAGAAGTTACACAGGGGCAGAAAAACGAATGGCCAATAAACATATGAGAAAAATTTCCCAATCATTAGCCATAAGAGAAATGCAAATTTAAACAACTTTGAGATACCACCTAACACCCACAAAGAAAGCCCAATTCAAAAAAAGCAGAAAGCAACAAGTTTTGAAGAGGCTGTGGTGAGATAGGAAAGCTCTTCCACTGCTGTTGGACTTGTAGGTATGTACAGCCACTATGGATATCGATTTGGCGATACCTAAAACATGTAAATCGAGCTATCATATGACCCAGCAATCCTCCTACTGGGCATATACCCAGAAGAGGCACAAAAAAAACCCAAACAGCCAGACATCCGTGTTCCAGTGTTCATTGCAGCACAGTTCATAATCGCAAGGAGTTGGAAACAACCCAAATTTCTGTCAACAGATGAAAGGATTTAAAAGCTGTGTTATATACATGTAATGGAGTACTACTCATTGCTAAAAAGCAGTGATGAAAATATGAAGCACATCACTGCATGGAAATAGCTCGAAGAAATTATGCTAAGCGAAGTAAGTGAAGCACAAAAGGACAAGTACAACATGAGTCTGCTGAAGCAAGCTTAAAAATTCAAAAGGGGGATAGGGTAAAAGCTACTGTATACATACATTCCTGGGGTGAAGTACAAGTAGTATAGCAGGGGCCAGACCAAATCCAGGGATACATATTTTAGCCAACTAAAACGGAGAGGGAAAAGAAAAAAAGAAAGGACATGGGTATCAGAGGAACAGGACACTACTAACCCACCAAAGGGGAGGGTGTTTTTTTATATCTTCATAGAGAGACAGGGAACAGACTTTAACTCAGTGCACCAAGACATGAATGCCACATACCGGCATGAAGCAGGGAAACAATAAATAGGTCTAAGGGGCCAGCCCCAATCCAAACTATATGGAGAGCCCCTGCCTTCCCCAAGAAGAATTTACTTCAGAGGACAGCACTGAAGCTACAGTTCAGGGAGAGGGACACGTCTGATCAGAGCACACAGGTGCAAACAAAGGGGAAGGGGAGAGATTGGGACACATCCTGGCCCACCAAGCCCTGAGGATGATATTCTTGCTTAGAGCAGCCAATACAGAGAGGACCATACGGCCAGGCCCACCATGAGACATAATATCCCTCACTGACCCATAGCACTACGGAGGACAACACTGGAGATACAGTACAGGAATTGTGCCCGATCTGACCCCACCACACAGGGGTGAAACACTAAGGGCATGCAACAGAGCAGCTAGGGGAGCAAAGCAATGAAGTTCCCAGAGAACACCAAAAATGTACTGTGGGGCCAGGAAGTGACCGGAAAACACTCCTAAATGTTAAATAACAGACCTTGAACTATTTATAGACTTTTCTTTTGTTGTTGGTTTGTTGTTGTTGTTTTGTTTTCTTTCATTGCTTTCTTTTGCTCTGTCTTGTTTTTGTGATTATTATCTCTGAATAACAATGTAGATAAGATATGTGGGCCAAACAATCCAGAGGAGAAAACAATGGGACTGACTGTCCAAGGTTGACTCTGAGATGGGGAGGCGGGGGACGGGAAGTGAGTGTTAACAAACCCAGGGACAAGAAAACAGCAAGTGATCTAAAATTGATGGTGAGAAAGGTGTAAGACGCCTCGTAGGGCTTGATCAAGGGCAATGTAACGAAGAGGAATTAATGAAACCCAAATGAAGGCTGAACATGATAGTGGGACCAGTGGAAAGTAAAAGGAAATAGAGGAAAGAACTAGGAGGCAAAGGGCATTTACAGAGGTCTAAATACAGGCATGTACATATGTAAATATATTTAAATATGACGATAGGGAAATAGATCTTTGTACATATATTTATAACTTTAGTATTAAGGTAGCAAATGGATATTGGGCCTCTACTCAAGTACTCTCTCAACGCAAGAACACATTGTTCGAATAACCTGGCATTCCATGATGCTTACCTTCCAGACACGATCGCTGAAGACAAAGTGGGTGCATAAGCAAATGTGGTGAGGAAAGCTGATGGTTCCCAGCTATCAAAAGATAGAGCATCTGGGGTCTTAAAGGCTTAAAGATAAACAAGCAGCCATCTAACTGAGAGGCAACAACGTCCACATGGAAGAATCACACCAGCCTGTGTAATCATGAGGTGTCAGTAAGATCAGGTATCAGGCATTACAGACCCAGAACAAAAAAAAATCACATTATTATTAATGAGGGGGAGTGCGCAGTGGAGACCCAAAGCCCATATGTAGACTATTGGACATCCCCTTACCGAATGGTTGCAGCGAGGAGATGAGCCAGTCAGGGTGCAGTATAGCACCATTGAAACATACAACTTCCCTCTAGTTCTTTAATGTTTCCTCACCCCCACTATTTTGACCCCAATTCTACCTTAAAAATCCAACTTGACCAGAGCATGTACACAGGTACTGATAAGAGCCCACAACACAGGGAATCCAGGACAGATAAACCCCTCAGGAACAATATTGAGAGTAGCAATACCAGGATGGTAAGGGAAAGTTTGGGAGAGGAAGGGGGAACTGATCACAGTGATCTATATATAACCCCTTCCCAGGGGTAGAGACAACAGAAAAATGGGTGAAGGAACACTTCAGTCATGTAAAATGTGAAAAAAAAAATAATAATTTATAAACTATCAAGGGTTTATGAGGGATGGAGGGTGGGGGAAGGAGGGGGAAAATGAGCTGATATCAAGGACTCATGTAGAAAGAAAATGTTTTGGAAATGATGTTGGCAACAAATGTACAAATGTCCTTGACACAATGGATGGATCGATCGATTGTGATAAGAGTTGCACGAGCCCCAGATAAAATGATTAAAAAATAAAAAGAATATCATACATGAAGAAAGCAAAAATATCTTCAAAAAACAAGAAAGGAAGAACAAATCAAAGTAGATATCAAAAGAGACTCTGAGACTTGCTCTTCATCATAGAGTAACTAAGACAAATGGAAGGAATCATGGAGTAAAAAAGCAAACAATTTTAAAAGGCAGCTCAAGAAGACAAAGTGAAGTATTATAATGAAATGTGAAAAGGCCTAGACTTAGAAAAGCCAACACATGCTCAGAATATCTTGAATTGAAAAAACCTAAAGAAGAAAAATTCAAGCTTCAAATACAGTACTTAAAGATTCTATGAGCAAAATATTAAACTATTCGGGAAGCATCAAAAGCAGATGAAAAGAATCCAGTCACTGTACGAAAAAGAACTAGCTGACACGCAGCCATTTTAAGAGGTAGCATATGAACAGGAACCTAGAGTACTGAAAGAAGTCCAAGGTAAACTGAAAGTATTAGCCAAAAGCCAGGCTACAGGAATCGACTGTATATCAATCGAAATGTTTAACAAGCTGATGAAGTACTGGAGACACTCACTTGTCTTTGCCAAGAAATTTAGAAGACAACTATTTTGGCCACCTGACTGTCTGAAAATATCTGTATTTATACCTATTCCAAAGAAAGGTGGTCTAAAAGAATGGGCAAATGATAGAATATTATCATTAATATCACATGCAACTAAAATGTTGCGGAAGATATGGCAACAGCTGTACATTAGTAGAGAGCTCCCAGAAATTCGGGTGGGAGTCAGATGAAGACGGGGAACACTGATGGTTTCTGATTAACCATGACTGAAAGGAGAGAACCAGAAATATGCTCCCTTGTGTTTTATTGAATATGCAAAGGCATTCAACCATGTGGACCATAAATAACTATGGATAGCCTTGAGAAGAATAGACATTCCAGAATACTTCATTGTGGTCATGCAGAACCCTGCACATGGATCAAAGATGTGTAGGGTTGTATCCTCTCACCATAGTTGTTCAATCTGCATGCTGAGTAAATCATCAGATAATCTGGATTATATGAAGAAGAACGTGGCATCAGGATTGATGAACGGCTTGTTAACAACCTGCGATAAGCAGAGAACACAATTTTGCTTGCTGAAAATGAGGACGTCTGGAAGCGCTTGCTGATGAAGATTAAGGATCAATGTCTTCAGTATGAATTAGAGCTCAATATACAGAAAGCAAAAATCCTCACAATTGAATCAGTAGGTCAAATCTGGACAAATGAAGAAACGATTGAAGTTGTCATGGATTTCACTTTCTTAGACCCACAAGTAATGGTCATGGAAACAACAATTAAGAGATTAAAAACAAAACACTGCATTGGGTAAATCTGCTGTATGAGACCTCTTTAGAGTTTTGAAAATCAAGAATGTTACCTTGTGGACTAAAGTGTGCCTGATACAAGACAGTGTTTTCAATCATATGCATGTGAAAGTTGAAAGTTCAGTATTTTAATAGGAACACTAAAATGTTTGACTCAGTCAATTGATTTGATAAGGAAAAATTATTGACCAGAATAGCTTCTCATATTATTATTTCATTTTTAAAAGATTGTTTTATTAAATTTTGCTTCCACTTTTCAATTTGTTGTACTGGAATTACAGATGAAATATACATAAATGGACCATATTAATTTTTTGTGATGCATTAGGTGTTCAGTAAATTACACAGGTCAACACATATTATGGTTTCTCAAATTTTAGACTTGTTTCTGGGGAATATTTGACTTGCTAATTCCAAAAATGACACCATTTGTTCTTATCAACTCCAGTTTTTTTTAGAACATATGCCATATGATGAACACCATTCATCACTCTGCTAGCCCATTAAAATCTGAATATTTTAAAGTAGTATTAGCTATCCTGAGATAAGGGAAGTTCACACTTAGGTCAAACTATACTTCACATGGTTTCCTTTGATTCAAAGATATATTTCAACAGTGCAAATTACATGAATTTTGAATTTTTCCCTTTATTAGGAAGCAAATAGCAGGCAGTTTCTTTTTGTTATTTCAAAAAGCGTCAAGAAAAAAGTTACTATACAGTAAATAAGAGGTCCTAGTGGTGTCGTGGGTTATGTGCTGGACTGCCAATGACAAGGTGAGCTGTACGAGACCAACCAGCCACCCTACAAGAGAAAGATGCAACAAAGATTTGCAGCCTCAGAACCGCACAGGAGAATCTTCACTCTGTCCTATAGAGCTGCTATGAGTTGTACTTGGTTGACTGGTAGTGATCTGGGTACAATAAATAAAGATTCAAATGTTCTGAAACCCACAATGGGTCTGTCAGAGTTGAAACTCCTTTATTAAAATTAAGATGTTCCAGTTTTGTAATAAGTTGGAACAACTTCTCCACCTGTGCCTAAAAACTCTTCAAAGAAAGTTTTCATTTTTTCTTATAAAGTAACTTGTGGTAAACTGTACCTCTGAAACATTTAGCATTTGTATTATATATAATAAAATGTGCTATCAAGTGTTTACTGCATATTTTGAAGAAGAAAAATTTAGATCCTCAAAATATTTATGGAAATAGATCTGACGTCTTACATTTTCAACACTCTAAATTGCCCCCACACTGTCAATAGGTGCCTTTTCAATTTTCTTTTTTTGTTATTTTCCACTCTTCTCAACCTGTGTTCTGACTTTGCAACATCCAACTTGTAGCATCTGGATATATTGCACAATCTCCCATACCAAAAAGGAAAACCTGCTGTCATTTAACGTATTCTAACCCACAGTGACCTTATAAAACAGAGAAGAACTGATGCTTTTGGTTTTCAAATCTTTAAATATTTTAAAGGTCAAAGAGTGACTAATGGATTTGAACCACTGACCTTATGATTGGCAGCTGAGTGCTTAACCAAATAGCCATCATGGGTCCATATACAGCTTCCGATAGAGATCTCATAGTATCTAATTCATTTTCAAATATTTTTTAACTTTTGTCAAAATATGAGATTTATGGATCTGAATTTTTCTCTTACCAGTATTTGAAGCTAGGATTATGTATTAATAAATTAGTATAATTTAACAGCTGAAAATATAGTGGAACAGCATCTCTAAGAAATTAGAGTTGATGCAGTCTATCTAATGCAACTTTCTGAATCAGGGCCCCAAATAACCCCCAAACAGGCCTAAAAACCAAGACACCAAGAAAAATATTTTTTTGGCTGGGCTGTGTTTTTCTCTATCATACCAAATATAGGAACAAATGAGGAACATGATGAAATACAACAAGGTGAGACTGAAGAAGGGCTTTCATAAATTTTTCACATCAATAAATATTTATTATTTTATTCAAATAAAACTATCCCCTTATGTGTTCTATCAAAAAACGTAGTGCTTGTATATATTTGAAAAATGTTTTCACAAAAGCTCATACAAACTTCTTAGTTCTCCTTTATACATTTCCCTTGTAGGTAATATGCCACTATTTAGTTTTTAAAAATTATGCCATTTAAGAAAAGGCTGATGGGTAAACATCTGAGGGAGAATTGTGTTGTTTTTTTTTTAAAGGAGCAAGCCAGAAAAAATCTTATCTAGTCACATTTCACTGAAGAGCAAGAAAGCAGGCTGTGCAAATGAGCCCGCAAAGGAACTGATTATGTAACCTCACATTGTCTCTACTGAGCTACTTTGCTTCAATAATCTTTTAGTGGTATAATTTCCTCAGCCTGCCTGTCATCCCTGGAAGCAGTTCCTGCTGAGTAATTACAGAAGTTCCCTGTGTCAGTATCGAATTGTCTATTGAGATAATTTCTACTTCATACATACATTTAAATAGTAATATATTGAATGTCTACTATGATCAAGCTCTCTGCATACAGTGCTAAATAATAGGGACATAAAGATGAAGGGAATAAACTTTTTGACACCAAAGACATTATCAAGAAAGTGAAAAGAGTCAACTTATCAAGTGGGAAAAAGTACTTGGTAACATACACCTGGTAAGAATTTATTTAATATTCAGAATATATAAAGAATGCCTATAACAACAATAAAAAGTTAAAGAGACTAATTAAGTGATGGGTAAATGACTGAAATAGACATTTCTCCATAGAAGAAATACAAATGACTAATAAGTACATATTATTAGTCATTATTGAAATACAAGTCTAAATTACAAGGAGATAACATCTTACACTCATTAGGATGACTATTATCAGAAATAAATAAACAAATGCATAAAATGTTGATGAGGACACCAAGAAATTTTAATACTCATCCATTGCTGGAGGAATTCTATATTCCTATAGGTGTGGTGAGGAAAGATTTGGAATTTCTTCAAAAGGTTAAACATAGAATTGCCACCGGACCAAGCAATTTTGTTGTTGTGTGCCACTAAGTTGCTTCTGACTCACAGCAACCCTATAGGACAAAGCATTACTTTCCCATAGGGTTTCCCAGGCTGTAATCTTTAATGGAGCATATTTCCGGGTATTTCCTATGAAAATATAGATTGTGAAAATGGATATTCAAACTGTAAGTTAGCAGCAGGGGTGTAACCATCGTGCCAGTCCTATTTATACCCAAAAACTTGTAGGCAAGGACTCAAGCAAATACTCATATACCCATTTCAATTATTCACAATAGGCAGAAGGTGGAAACGATCTAAGTACCCATCAACATATGACTAGATGAACAAATTTTGGTATGTCCACAAAATAGAATACTCAGTAAAAAAGAAATTAAGTTCTACTATATGCTATGACCTGGACAAACTTTGAAAACATTGCTAAGGGAAGTAAGTCAGACACAAAAAGATACTTATTGTATGGTTCCACTTGTTTGATCTATCTACAATATGCACACTCATCGAAACAAACATCTATTCTACTAGAAGCCAATGAGAGAGAGAAGTGAAGAGTAGTCCATTATTCAGTACTGACTTCACAAGGGAATTCTACTAAATCTTCAGGGGATAGCTCTCACCAATTCTACACAAATTATTCCAGTATACAGAAAGGGGCAGAAAATTCCCAAGCTCACTCTATGAGCCAACATAATCCTGATTCCAAACCCAGGCAAAAACCCCACAAAGAGAGAAAATTGGGAAAAACCTAAGGGCTTTAGTCTAGGGCATTCACGGACTACCAGATACAACAAAGGAAGCACACACAGTGGAAGACAAATTAGATGACTGGGATCCATTAAAAATAAAACACGGTGGTCATCTTTCCCACTGGGGTTGAGTGGTGGATTCAAACTGCCGACTGTGGGGTTTGTAGCTCCAATCAGAAAGTATTGTCTAAAAGTTTTAGCCTACTGGGAAAATATTTTAACGTAAAATAAATAAATGAAATTGATAAAGCAGATGAAAGGAAAAATTAAAAAAAATAAAATAAAAAATAAAACACATACATCAGAAGATGTTATCAAAAGAGGAAAATGATAACCCATGGATTGGCAAAAATATTTAGCAATAACATAACTGACAAAGATTAAGATATTAAAATCTACAGAATTCTGCAACACCACAATAAGGAAAAAAAAACCAAATAACCCTCTTAAAAAGTGGGCAAAGGATCTGAATAGGTAATTCACAAAGGATGGCACCTGACTGGCTAATAAACAGATGAGGAAATACTATGATTCACTAGCCATCTGGGAAATGGAATTTTAAAAAAAATTATGAGATATCATCTTACAACCACAATCAATGCCAGATTAAAAACAACAACAGAGAATAACAAATGCTGAAAAGAGGGTGTGGAGAGATTGGAACTCTTATACACTGCTGAAGGGTTTGTAAAAATGTGCACCCCAGAGGAAAGCACTGTAGTAATACTTAACTGGCAGTAGAAATACCATAAACCTGAATAATTCCATTAATAGTCATATACCCCAAAGAAACAGGAGGCAGATGATGAACATATGTATGCTCTCATTTCCATTGCAGCACAGTTTACAATAGCATGAAGTTGAAAGCAACTCAAATTCCCATCAGTAGAAGAACGAATAAAAACAGAGCTTTGGTATGTACACATAATGGAATACTATACATCCCTAAAAAAAACAGTGATGAAACCATGAAACACCTGATGACATGAAGCAATCAGAAAACCATTATGGTGAGTGAAGTTAGTCAATCAAAAAGAACAAATATTGTATCGATCCACTGCTGTAAGGGTCAACACCAAGATGAATGCAAACTCTTGGTTCCAGGTCATACAATCTGCTAACCCAGTCTGCCAAGTAACACAGGAGAGAATCTGCTTGGTGTTGATGAAGCATACACCACCATTCTACAGGTAGATTTTAAAACCCTCTTTGACAGAGGAGACCTCACTTCAACCAGGATCAGATTTTCAAAATCAGGACAAAGGAAAATGACCATTAAGTTGTTGTCATATAAAAATGTGTTAAGGTTACCCCAAGTCAATAGACATCTACCACAGTGATAAGCAACACTGATGGAAAAATCAAGTCAAGAGAGGGAAAGGGAAGCATACGCATCTTGGAGAAGACAAGTGCATTTCTGTTGGTAGAAAAATGGGGTGGATCTAGCTCCCAGTGGGGCAGAAAGAACTAACTATGCTTATACAGTAGAGCCCCAGACCTTCATGCTAATCCATTCTAGGAGTGTCGAGATGTGATGCAGTCGAGTTCCAAATGAAATTTTCCCATGAGAAATAACCAAAAATGTATTAATCCATTCTCGACCACCAAGTTTTTACCCTAACCTTGCCTTTTTATACAAAACATTACACAGAAATTTTAAAGTGAATAAGTTCAGAGTTAAATAATATAAATAAGAAACATAACATTAAAAAAGTTTTTAACAACTACAGTTGGGCCCATACATTGAGAGTGATGAGGATCTGGATGTGTGGATATGGATGTGGAGAAGAGATATGTTTGTGAGGGGAATCCCCTTCCATAAAATCAACTGTAGCTGCTTTTCAGGAGGGTTTCCCCCACCCCCCCCCCTTCTTTGCCTTTTTTCATGAGGACCTGGCTGGCTTTCTCTAAAAAACAAAGAAAATCTGTCTAATGTGATCTGCTGTTGGTGTTGCCTTAACTGTTTTCTAAAAGGGCTTACTAAATTATCATCAACAATATCAATAACACGATTAACAAGTTCCTTGTCTTGATGATTCTTTTCAATAAACTCTGTTTTAGGACCCATGTTTTTTATGTAAAAATGGTACCAAAAAATCAAAAATATAATACTCTGCTAGCTTCCATGTGGGCTTTATTGCTTCTGAGCTAGATGGCCGCTTGTTCACCTTCAAGCCTTTAAGACCCCAGACACTATCTCTTTGGATAGCCAGGCACCATCAGCTTTCTTCGCCACATTTGCTTATGCGCCCATTTGTCTTCGGTGATCAGTTATCAGGCATCAAAGAACAAAAAATCATATCATTGGCTGCACACCTCCATGATACGATCACCGAAAATCTCTTTCTAAGAATCAGTGAAAGTGTAAGGTATGTGTTTTTAAAGGTTACTTAATTGTATAACGGACTATTAAAGACTATCCAGAATTTATCTTGCATGTGATATCAATAATATTATTGTATGAGTTGGAACCTGTTCAATGGCACCTAACAATAGTACCCCTCACCAAGGCTTGCTTTTCATAATACTGTGTGATTGTTTTGTTTTTCCATCTCTTCATTTCTTATTCAAAATTTTTTTTCTTATTATTTTCCTTAGTTACATTTGTCAGTGGTTTACCAATTTTGTTAATGTTTTGAAAAGCCACTTTTGCAACCTATTGATTTTCACTTATTTTAAATTTTCTGATTCATTTATTTCAACCCTTATCTTTATTTCTTTTCTTCTAGTTCGGATGGTTTATTATGACTTTTCATGGTTTCCTTGACATTTCCCATTTTTAGTAATCTGTTAAAGTGTTTATATTAATTATTTCTGCCTTAATTGGGTGGGGATATTGCTATAATCTGCCTTCTAAGAACTGCTTTTGCTGTGTTCCAAGGATTTTGATATGATGTGTTTTCTTTCTCAATTGCTTCAAGGGATCTTTTGATTGTGTTCTTTATTTCTTCAATTCCTCAGTGGTTCTTAAGTAAAAAACATGTATTTGGGTTTTTTGAGTTGATCGTTCTATGGTTGATTTCTAATATTATGGTATGGTGATATAGTTTAGTCAAAAATTATGGAGTAATGTATTATATCTTATGTTTGTCTTCATGTCTGTAAGACTTTTATTAATGTATTTTGATGATATTTTATTGGCGTGTATAGATTATGGTTATGGTTTCTTGCTAAATTAAAGCTTCAGAACTATATTGTGACCTTTTTTGTCTCTCATCATGTCATTTACTTTTATGTCTATTTTACCTGAAATTAATATTGCTACTTCAACTTTATTTTAACTGCCGTTACTTTTTTCTGTATTTTGATTTGTAGGGTGTTTTTCTTTCTCTTTACGATGTGTTTCTTTTAAGCAGCATATTAAAAGTTCATGTTTTTATATCCATTCTGTTCATCTTTGTCTCCTAACAGGTGAATTCAATATATTTACACTCAATGTTGTTATGGATAGATATGGTTTTGTTGGTGTCATTTTGTTTTATTTTCTTTATAGTGTTACTGGATTCAGTTTTCATGATTCTTTTTTTGTGTGTTCCCTTTATTTAGTTGGTTGACTTGTCAATATTCTCTTCGTGTTTTTTTTTATCTTATTGTTTGACTTGTTTATATGATTTTCATCTTATTTATTTAGGTGAGATTTTCATTTTCTTTTATTTTTTATTAAAAATCATTTTATAGGGCCCTCTTACAACTTGTTACAATCTGTACATTGATTGCATCAGGCATGTTTGTACATATGTTGCCTTCATTCATTTCTAGACATTTACTTTCTATTGAGTCCTTTGTATCACCTCATTTTTAACCTTCCCTCTCCCCCCACACACCATCATACCCCCTTGGTAGATTATTACTTTTATTACTTTCATATCTTACACCAACCACTGGCTCCCTTCCCCCATGTTTTCTGCTCTTCCTCCCCCTGAAGAGGAGTATATGTTTATGTGTTGATCATTGCAATCAGCTCCCCGCTTCTCCCTTCCTCCCCCCCACTTTATCCCTACCCTTCTGGAATTGCTATTCCCACTCCTGTTCCTGGATTCCATGTGTCATGAGCCCCCATCTCTTATGTATACCTGTGTACATGTTCTGGTCTAGTCTGAATTGAGAAGCAGTAATGGGGTCATGATAGTGAGGGATGAGGAAACCTCAAAGAACCAGAGGAATATTGTGTGGAACCAGAGGAATATTGTGTGTTTCATCAATGCTTTATCCCATTCCTGTGGCCCCTCTGCAGGAAGATTGTTCCATTGTCTATAGATGGACTTTGCGTCTCTGCTGTGCCCCCACCTCACTCTCAACATGTTTTTGTTTGTTTGCTTGTTTATTATGTGTCTTCTGATGCCTATTACCCCATCCCGATGACACCTCATGATCGCACAGATGGTGTGCTTCTTCCATGTGGACTTGTTGCTTCTCTGCTGAAGACCACCTGTTTAACTTCAAGCCTTTCAGACCCTTCAAGCCTTTAAGGCATCTATCTTTTGCTCACTGCCTCAGGAGGTTAACCGTTTTCCTCTTTTTGTAGGCAAGGAGAGTATTGTAGATTTTAGTAATAAGCAATATGTCTATGTGTCATTGCTAAAAATCCTCTCCCAGGCTCTTGGTTGCCTTATTACCCTCTTGTTGAAATCTTTTGATGCACAGAGGTGTTTTACCCTAAGTAAATCCCACTTGTCGATGTCAGGTTCACCTTAGTGTGTACTCTTTCCTATTAGTTATCCTTTGTATTACCTGGGCCATGGTTCTTAGGTTTGTCCAAATTCCTTCACTAATGGCTCTGATGGTTTGGCGTTTTACTTCTAGGTCAGTGATCCACCTTGGGTTTGCTCTTGTGCATAGGGTGAGGTAGACATCTTGTTTTATTTTTCGATGTGTGGATATCCATTTTTTCCCAACACCACTTGTTAAATACAGCATCCACCTTCCACTTGATGGTTTGGGGACCCTAGTCGAAAATCAGTTGTCTATATGCTGAAGGTTTTATTTCTAGGTTTTCTGTTCTTTTCCATTGGTCTGTGTATCTCTCATTATGCCAGTACCGCGCTGTTTTGATCACTCTGGTTGTGTAGTAGGTGTGAAAGTCAGGTAAAGCAAGCCCACAGACTTTGTCCTTCTTGAGTTCTCTGCTAATTCTGGGCTTCATCCCTGTCCATATGAAGTTGGTGATCAGTTTTTCCAATTCTTTGAGGATGGCTGTTAGTATTTGTATCGGGATAGCCTTAAAATTATGAAGTGCATCGGGTAGGATTTACATATTTACTATATTCGGCCATCCAATCCATGAGCATGGATTTTTCTTCCATTTGTGGAGGTCGTTTTTGTTTTCCTGTACTAGGGTCTTGTCACTTTCCTTGTAAAGGTCTTTTGTTGTTTTGGTCAAAAAAAAATCCCTAGATTTTTCCATTTGTGCTTGGCTCTTGTGATGGGTACTGCCTTCTTGATCTCTTTTTCTATGGTGTTGCCTGATGTATATAGCATACCAATTGACTTTTGTTTTTTGATCTTTTATCCTGCCACTCTTCCATATTCCTCTATTGCTGTCCGTGTTCCGGTCTTGGAGCTTTGGGGATTTTCAATGTACAGAATCATGTCATCTTTTCTCCATTGACTATGATGTTAGCTATTGGCTTTTCATAGATAGCTTGTATTAATTTGAGGAATTGCCTTCTATTCCTATCTTCTTGAGCATCTTAATTATGAATGGGTGTTGGATGTTATCAAATGCTTTTTCTGAATCTATTGATATTATCATGTGGTTCTTATACTTTTTCGTATCAATTTGGTATGTAATATTGATGGATTTTCCAATGTTGAAACTTCCCTGCATCCCTGAGATGACTCCTACCTGATTATGGTGGATGAAACATTTTATATACGTTTGAATTCTATGGGCTAATATCTTTTAAAGGATTTTTGCAACTATGTTTATTAGAGATATCGGTCTGTAGTTTGGTATGTTGTATTTTCATTAGTTTCTAGAAACTTTCTCAACTCCTCTCTAATCTAGGCCAGTGCCAGTATCCACTCATGTCACAGTAGTTCATTAATCTTTCCCGTGTTTTCCTGGTCATCCTTTTATTGTTCTACAGCTTTATGGTAAAGTGACCTGAGAGGACATCTGAGTAACCTCTATGTGCTTGAATTTACTAAGACACGACTTGTGCCCTAACATGTGGTCTATTTTTGAGAACGAGCCATGTGCTTGAAATGAATGTGAATTATTTTTGCATTTGGATGGAAAGCTCTATGTCTATCAGATCCAGTTGCCTAATTGTAGTGGTCAGCTCTATAGCCTCTTTACTGAGCTTCCTTCCCAAGGATGTGCCTTTCTCTGAAAGTGGTGTATTAAAGTCACCTACTATAATTGTTGAATCTGTGATATCTTTTCTCATGTTTTGAATAGTTTGACAAATTTTGCGGTTTTTCTGTAGGCACACCTATATTTATGCTCTCTGGCTCCTGGTTAATGGATCCTTTGAGCATAATAGAGTGTCACTCCATATCTCTTTTTTATGATTGGAACCTTGGGGTCAATTTTGTCTGAGGTTAGGATTGTGACTCCTGCTTTTTTAAAGTTGCCATTTGCCTGGTGTATTCTCCACCAGCCTTTTATTAGTTTATTTTGTCCGCAAGCTTAAGATGTGTCTCTTGTAGACAACAGAGGGATAGGTTATGTTTTCTGAGCCAATCTGCAAGGCTTTTCATTTAGAGTTATCACGAGCTGTGGATCCCTTGCCTTTTGTGTTGAGTGTTTTCCTATATCCCTTCATCTCATGCTGCGTCTTTGTGAGGGCTTATTTGTGGTCTTCTTTTCCCTCTGAAACCATGTTATTTTGGGGATTGTTAGTGGCTCATTGGCTTCTGGTTGGAGTTGGATTATATGGTGTTCTCCTGCTTGTATTTGATTGATGTTTGTCTGCTGGCCACAGCGAGTCAGCAATGATCTTCTGCACGGTTGGGTGTCTTCTTTTGTTTATTTTCACCTTCATAGTGCAATGTTCTTTAATGGCTCCTTGGTGTAATTCATTTAGTTCAGTTTTACTTTGCCTATTGCTTGAATATTTTTTTTCTTCATAATAATTCCCCTGATATTTTTAGGTTGCTGGCTGTTGTTAGTATAGACTTTTTGACCATAAGTGGTTGTGTTTTTGTAAATTCCTTTAGTGTTTCCTTATCTGTAAATGTTATTATCCCCTCATATGTTGTTTGCTTTATATGGGATTATAGATTTACAGGATTCTTTCCTTGCAGAATTTTGAATCTATCACTCCACTGATTTCTTTCCTTAAGTCTTTTTAAGAGAAATATCTGAATTTAGCTTATTCTGTTAGCTTTTAAATGTGATTGTTCTTTTTTTACCATGCTGCTCTTAGGATTGTTTCCTTTGCTTTAATATTGGAAAATTTGGTTATTATATACTGAGGTGATTTCCTTTTAGAAGCTATTGTGTTTGAGTTTCTCTATACTTCCTGCATAGTTATTTTATATTGTCATGATATTAGGGAAAATATTCCTTAATACTTTATCAACTATTTTCTCGGTAGCTATTATTTCTCTTGTAGGACATTTATCAGGCATACGTTGTTCCTTTTGGTTGGTTCCCATAGTATTCTTAGGTTTTCTTCTGGGGTTTTTTTTCTTTTATAACTTGATCTTTATCTATTTTGTTTGCAAAAGGTTTATCCTGGATACCTCTGATTCTTGTTTCTATCTTTTCTATCCTACTGTTTGCTTCTTTCATAATGTCATCCAGTTCTAGTATCTTGATGTTTTTGTATTTCTGTTTGAAATGGTTGTATTATTTCTAACTTTTCATTTATCTTGTCAGAATAGGCTTTTGAAGCATCCCTGAATTCTATTTATGTCTAATTTTTCCTTCTGTTACATAAAGTAACTGGAGACCATTGCTGTAATCTGCCTCATGGATGTATCTGTGGTCCTCTCCTCCTCCAGGAGTTCCACCAGAACCTCCTTCTGGCCCATATCTGTATATTCTGTATCTAATTGTGTTGTTCTCTCCTACAATAGAACCCCAGTACACGACTGCATCAGTACTCAACATAATCAAATTTCAACGCAAAATATCGAGAACATTTTGCATCGGAGCTCGAACAAAACATCAGAATCATACCCGATGAACATGATTTTTGTAAACAACAGCAGTTCGTGGTTTGGTCACTCTGTATTTGTTGGCATTGTTACTACATGTTGTTTAAACCTTTTGCAAAAGTCTGTGTTCCAAACATTTTGCTATAATTTTCATAGTTTTTGTGGCTTTTTGTACTGTTTTTAGAGAAAACTATTCGTCCTAAGAAAGAGTTTTTTGAAAAGAATCATCATGATAAGGAACTGACTAACCATGTTGCTGATATTAGTAAACCCTTTTAGAAAGCAGTTAAGGAAACACCAATAGCAGACCACATTAGACAGATTTTTTTTCTGAGAAATCCAGCCATGTCTTTGTGTAAAATGTAAAGAAGGGGAAAAAAAACTCCTGAAAGGCAACTACCAGTTGATTTTCAAATAATGGCTTTCTCTCTCCGTACCTCCTCTCCACATCCTTGTCCACAGATCCAGATCCTCATCAATCTCAAGGTATGGGCCATACTGTAGTTGTTAAAAACAATTTTTAATGTCGTGTTTCTTATTTAAATTATATTATTCAATTCTGAACTTATTTACTCTGAAGTTTCTGTGTAAAGTTTTGTATAAAAAGGTAAGGTGAAGGTAAAAATTTGGTGGTTGAGAACGGATTAATCCATTTTTGGTTATTTCTTATGGGAAAAATTGATTTGGAACTTGACTGCATTGCTCCTCAACACTCCTTCTAGAAAGGATTAACATCAAGGTACAGGGTTCTACTGTATTAGAGCTAAGTGTGCAGAGATTAAATGCTGCATCTAAGACATATTATTATTATTAATGTTTGACTCTGAATACATTAATCCCCACAAACTTGCTGCAGAATCAGAGTAATGATGGGTGGTCAGATAATTTGGTTGCAAATTACTCTCAGCAGAATCCAAAGGCAACAAACCATTAAATATGTCTTCCATCAATTTATAACAACCCTTTAACAAAAGTCTGGCTTAAAAAAAAGCAAAATCAAAGCATTTCCTTCCCATATAACTACAACAAAAATAACATTATTTGTACCCCTTACATATATGTATTTTTATTTATAAAATCAAATTATCTCACTCAAAATTCCAAACCCAAGTAATAAGTCTTAAAGTTAGATACCACTTCATCTAGGTAGGTAGAACATGTTGGTACATTGTACATAAAGTTGGCTTAGAGTTCCTTATGTATCCACTCTCACAATAAAAGTTTACAATAGACTGATGTGATAGGTACGTTTGTTGTGCCAACATGGCCCATGAACACATGTGAGAGTCGTTAAACAGCGGAGAGATAAATGGCCAGGTGAACCTTGCCTCTCTGTCTCTTGAACTTTGATCTTCGGACCAGTGTGCGGCTGGCTTGCTTGTTCTGTGCCTCCATTTGCAAGCTACACTATCTGGCGGACACCTAACCCATGGACTGTGTCCTGTAACTTGAAGTTCCCTCAAGAAGTGCTTCGCCACACTACTGGATTATACATCTCTTGAGCTGGGGGCTGCCGGACCCTGTCATCTGGCTGACTGTTGGTGACCTGCCTTGCTGTTTGCTGCCTGTGCCCGGATAGCCTGAATTGCTCTACAGAGGACTACCCAGCAGCCCTCAAGACTTGAACAACTGCTAGTATATTAGCTGTCTCTTGGAAGTGAGTTTCACTGAGCCATTTTTACTGCTTTGTAGATTAATTGTTTATTTCTTATGTTATCTATCTAAATAAATATATATAAAATTATTAGTGTCCTGGCTTTGTTTCTCTAGAGAACCCTGTCTAACACAACTGATAAGTTAAAAATAATACTGTTAAGAAAGACAAAGCATTAAATGTATAAAATGAAACTGAAAGCAATTCTTTAAAACCAAATCTCAGGAATTAGCCACATTTTCCTCAAAATATTGTGATTCTTCTGAATAATTTTTCACCTAGCATGCTTTTCTACAATTAAGTTGATAACCAGTCCAAATAGTCCACCTGTACAAATTAATGTATTCAATGGTGTACAAGCCCATGCTTTAAAACATCCCAGCTCCCATTCCATCCCATCATGAAAACCAATCAGAATTTTGTGATGTAATTTCTGGATCTTGAATTTTAACCATTTGTTCTCAAAATTATCTCCTCAGACTTGCTGGTTTCACTTTGTAAAGTATCGATTCCCCCATTCAAATAGATCTCTTATAAATCCTCTAAATTTTCCCTAGTAAAATTCTAGAGACTTTTCTCTGTTGCAAGTGCTATAGTTCTATAGGAAAAGGGGTGATTGATCCTATCTGGGAAAATCTAAGATGATTTCCCTTTAAGAAGTATCATTAAAAACCTCTCAGGACCAATAAGAGGAGCAGCGATACTAGGAGGGTAAAGGAAGGAAGGTGAGGCTAAGGGAACCAATCACAATGATGGATACATGGCCCCCACCCCAGGGCAAAGGACAGCAGAAAAATACGTGATTTGAGACAGCAGTTGGTGTAAGACATAAAAAATAAAACAATAATTTATAAATTATCAAGGGGGCATGGGGGAGAGAGGGAGTGTGGGAGAGGGAGCAGGGAAATGAGAAGCTGATGGCAGGGCCTCAAGTAGAGAGAAAATGTTTTGAAAAAGAGGATGTTAACATATGTAAAAATATATTTCACAAAATGGATATATGCATAGATTGT
This sequence comes from Tenrec ecaudatus, assembly GCF_050624435.1. Taxonomy (NCBI): domain Eukaryota; kingdom Metazoa; phylum Chordata; class Mammalia; order Afrosoricida; family Tenrecidae; genus Tenrec; species Tenrec ecaudatus. Next base: position 40,023,827 of record NC_134548.1, on the reverse strand, counting down.
GATAAGAGCTGTAAGAGCACCCCCCCATTAAAATAATTTTTTAAGTAGTTGTATATGATCTTGCATAGACTGTGAAGAAGGATTTGTCAGGCACACCAGGTGAACAGGGAGCATATTTCACTCAGAAAAGGTATGTGTGTGTGGTTCATCCAGTGGGGATGAAAAGCAAAAAATGAGTTGATCTACCAATTATTTTAGTGAAATCATATTCTTATATATTCATTTATATTAGCAGAGTCTAGTGCTACTTGGTTCTTTATAGAGTTAAGTGGGACAAATACCATTGTGTTTTAAAACCATTGGCATCCATAGAGGTGTGCACTTTCATTTGTGAGACTGCTCAGAAGTCCAAAACCGTTTTTCTCAGTTGTAATATCAAACATTTTGTGCAGGAAATTATTTGAAACACTCAGACATTTCTTTACACCTCCAAAAATACTGACAAAATTTCTCAGCAATGTGTGATATTTCATTTTAGAAGCAAAGAATGTTCTTCCTATTCCTATCAGCTGCTTTCTTTCCCACAACTATCCACACCTTCACTTTAGTATGGTTATATACCTGCCAAGTAATATGTATTATGAGTTTTTTTAACAAATGCATTTCATAAACTATTGGTTCTCTATCCTATTTGTTTTTATAACTGCATACTGGAGCTCTATTCACAAAAGTTGCATAAGAAATATAAAATTAGTTTTAAAACAATACATTTATTCTTTTATTTCCTTTGCATTATTCATCTGGATCATGAAATGATCCAAATTATCTAAATGCAATGAGTTCAAATGCTTTAAAGTTGCAGACTCTTACAGGTGAAAGTCATTTGAGAAATTACTTCAGCCTCTTCATTTTGAATGTAGAAAGCTGAGGTTAAATGAAGTTATGACTTCCTTTAGACTCCCCAATTATTGTAAAAATTCCTTAGCATCAGCCTGTCAATTTGCCAATTACAAGTCCCAAATTCCTTCCTCTTATCTATTGTGGATACTTTTATATGAGTTAATTTTTCATTGAGTATAATCATAAAATCATAAATTAGTTGTTTCTCAGAGCCCTCAAAGAAACTTAGTGAGGAGCTTATACCAAGAGCTCAAGTAGGAAGAAATTATTTTGAAAATGATGGCAACACATGTACAAATATGTTTGATACAATTGACATATAGATTGTTATAAGAGCTGTAAGAGTCCCCAATAAAATGACTTATTTTTCAAAAGGGAGGAAAAGTAGTAGTCTCATTTTCAATAAAACTTGTGTTCTGTACAGATTTTATACTGTTGATTCTAAAGACACAGGTCCTGTAAATAGAGTACTATTCAAGTGTTTTTCACAAAGTATCACCTTTCCCTTTAGATAAATGAAAGTGATTTTCATTCTGAAATGGAATATAATTATACCTTGGCACAAACATTACTCTGATATTAGAGCCAAATTTAATAGAATATGAATTACAGGGAATTTGTTGGCAATATATACTATATTCTAATGCAAAGGAATCTAATTACTATCCTTGAAAGAGCAGTCTCATTAAACAATGTGTTTATATTAAAAGATGTTTGTGGATTACAAATCTAATTCAAGGGAGTTATTATGTAGAAGATGATTTGTTCTGGGAGTATTTCTGAGAAAATCAGCCTAGATAGATTCCTGCAAAAGAAGGGGACAGAGGAAAAGAGGAAGAGAGAGAATAAAGAGATTTCACAAAGATGCAGTGCCACTAGTTCCCTACTCTCAAGAAAACACCAGTAACAGTTTTAACTAATGAACCAGACATTCAAAAAATCATCTAAGTAACCTCACCGTCTTCTAGCTGGTTAGCTTTGGATTTGGCCTAATTTTCATAGATGATATTGCTACACAACTCAAGCATTTACGGAGACTATATTCCATGTGGAGCATCACACAATAACTATATTTTTACAAATTGTGCTTCAGCCTCTATAACCATAGTTTTCTTAGGCTACCCCCCCCCCCCACATCTCAGTGGAGAGGTTCAGCAGCCAACTATCTGGGTTCTGGTCACTGTTCTGATACATATGAGCTGAAGAATTCTTCTCTAATCCTGTAAAATGGAAATAAGAATACCTATCTAATAATGAAGGGAGCCCTTTTGATCACGTGAAAATGTTATTTGTTGGAGTATTTATTATAAGAAATTGGATTCACTCAGAAAAAAATATTGAGGTGTGTACGAACACTCTGATTTTTGGCTTAATTTGTTTTTCCATCTTCTACTATCCTATTCTAGGATAAGTAAAAAATACTGCTACTAGGGTTCTAGTTCATACACTAAAGGGCTTATTTCAAATAAAATATGTTTAAACATGTCTGCAATCAGACAAGTTTTCTCAGTGACACACTTGGGTTAGTCTCCTGAGGGTGATTTGCAAAGGACATCTAAAGAGAAGAGTGGCTTTTGAGGGGATTTGCACTGCAAGTTCAGTTGATGGTCAGTTCATGAAGCTACGGTGGCTGTTTTTGTTTTATTTGTTTTTGTTGTTTTGGTATTCCAAAGGGGGCAATTTTGATGTATTTTCTTAAGGAACACAGGTCATGTACACAAGTTTATCATGAAATAGTTTTCAGAAAATTGGAAAAAAAAACTGAATTTCTGAGAAAATGTCCTGAAAAGTTGCACAAAGTAATTTTATGTTTCTCATCATGACAATGCACCTGCTCATTCTTTGAGGATAGCAAGGCCTAGTCTATGAGCATTTTGCTATCTCTGCTTGTAAAGATTCACATTTTTGAGATTCTACTCAATCCTGTAAGGTCCCCTATGAGTTAGAATCAACTCGATGGCAAAATGACTTGAAATCCACTACTGTGTCCTATAAAGTCATCACAAGTGGAAACTGACTTGATTGCAAGCAACAAGTGCCAGTCACAGTCTCTTGTTTTATACTGGGCAGTTTTTCACTGAACATGAATATACATCGCAATGTTTTATTCTTTGCCCTCTTTAAAGGGAAGCTCTAAGTCTTCAAAAACTGGAAGTGATATTAATTGAGCTGTGGGGCATTACACTATCTTCTAGTTCACTACGAGGAGCCCCAGCCCCAAATCATTATCTGAGTTGTTCGAGGAAAAAAAAAAGAAATAAAGAATAGTGTGCTTGATTGCACAATCTCTCCTGTAGGAACATTTGCTTGGAAGGAAGTAGGGTGAGATCTGAGTCAAAAACTGTGTTCCAAGAGGGCAGTGAGGGAGATACAGCACCCTTTGTCCAGATTGGATTCTGTACTCAGATTTGTGCCTGTGAGGAACCTGCTACCTGGAAGTAGGGGTGGCTTGACAACAATGGTATTTCTTGTACCTTCTCATCTTGGCAGCCAAAGCAGAAGTTTCTTTACCCTCCAGGAAAGGTCCTCGGTTCCATTGACTTGTGCTGTTTTCAATGGAGGCTCCTTCCCCATTGTTTATCTGACTCCAGTTCCATTTAATCCATTTTCTAGCAGCTCCGCTTTGAAGGGCAAAAGTGTAAATGAAGATGATTGGTAAATATTTGTTTGCTTGTTTAAAAGATCATTAAAAATATAAGTTTCATTTCTACTAGAACTGCTGACCCAAAATGTGAATTTTAACAAAGTTCCCAAGCGATTCTTGTATACAAGTTAAAGAAGCACTGAATTTTATAATGCTGTTAAGGGACTATAATGTTAATATTGTTCTCTCTATAATTGAACTCTGTATATAAGTTTGGCATTTTATGAAATGGTTCTAAAGGATGGAGGGTTGCAATTACTGGGCACTAAGACATGAGTAAATTATCCCCATTTTTCTGTATCTTGCCCTCTTCATTCCAAACTGACAGCTTCGGCTGGTTCCTCTGGGAAATAGGGAGCACGCACTATACCCTTTCACTCCCCCCTGTAATACTCAAACCCAAACGCCGTCATTGGCCCTACATGTTGTAGAGTAGAACAGTAGTTCCTAAGGTTCTCAAAGATGTGCCCTTTCAAAAGCAGATCTCCAGGACTTTCTTTATATGTTCTGGGGGAAGAGACTTCGAAGCACTAATCTTTCCATTAGTAGTAAAGTTTCTAACCCTTTGCCTCATGCAGGGACTGCTGACCTCCTGGAGAAGCGGCTGTCTTCCTGTCAAATCAGTCACTGGAAGGGAGAAGAAAGGAACCTGATCAAACTAATTAACCAGATTTCAGCAAAAGATAAAGGTATCCCCTAAGGACATGCAAACAAACACAAAAATTTATCAATGGTGCCTGGACTTTGTTAGTACTTTGAAATTGAATTTTATCGGTTCCTACTACATATGCATCCCTAAAGAGCCCTGTGGGCATAGTGGGTTTTGCAGTGGGCTGCTAACAAAAAAATCAGATATTTGAAACTACCAGCTGCTCAGCAGAGAAATATGAGGCTCTCTACTTCTATAAAGATTTACACTCGTTCTGATGATGCCAGATACCTGATCCCTTCGACAACTCTTGATTGCTCAGGCTGGTGTGCTTCTTCCATGTGGGCTTTGTTGCATCCGAACTAGATGGCCGCTTGTTTACCTTCAAGCCTTTAAGACCCCAGATGCTAGATCTTTTGATAGCCAGGCACCATCAGCTATCTTTGCCACATTTGCTTATGCAACCATTTGTCTTCAGCGATCATATCATGAAGTGAGCACACAATGATATGATTTTTTGTTCTTTGATGCCCGATAACTGATCCCTTTGGCACCTTGTCATCACAAAGGCTGGTGTGCTTCTCCCATGTGGGCTTTGTTGCTTCTGAGCTAGATGGCTGCTTGTTTACCTTCAAGCCTTTAAGACCCCAGACGCTATATCTTTTGATAGCCGGGCACCATCAGCTTTCTTCACCATATTTGCTTATTCACCCGCTTTGTCTTCAGTTGTTGTGTCACGAAGGTGAGCATCATAGAATGGCAATTTAATAGAAGAAAGTATTCTTTCAGGCATCACCAGAACAAAAAATCTTACCATAGTGAATGAGGGGCAGAGTGCGGAATGGAGACCCAAAGCCTATTTGTAGGCCACTGGATAACTGCATATAGAAGGGTCTTCGAAAGGAGACAAGCCAGTCAGGGTGCGGTGTAGCAACAATGAAAAATACAACATTCCTTTAGTTCCTCCCCCCACTATCATGATCCCAATTCTACCTTGCAAGTCTGGCTAGACCAGAGGATATACACTGGTACAGATAGGAACTGGAAACCCAGGGAATCCAGGGCGGATAATTCCTTCAGTACCAGTGGTGTCAGAGGTGATATTGGGAGTATAGAGGGAAAGTGGGTTGGAAAGAGGGAACCGATTACAAGGATGTACATGTGACCTACTCCCTGAGGGATGGACAACAGAGAAGTGGGTGAAGGGAGTCGTCGGACAGGGCAAGATATGACAAAATGATACATTATGAATTATCAAGGGTTCATGAGGGAAGGGAGCATGGCAAGGGAGGGCAAAAATGAGGACCTGATGCCAGGGGCTTAAGTGGAGAGCAAGTGTTTTGAGAATGATGTGGGTAATGAATGTACAAATGTGCTTTACACAATTGATGTACATATGGATTGTGATAAGAGTTGTATCAGCCCCTAATAAAATGATTTTAAATAGATAGATAGATAGATGAGAGAAACATGGAGAGAAAAAAAGATTGACATTCCTCAAAAGCCACATTGGCAGTTCTACTCTGTCCTATAGGATCACTATGAGTGAGAAATGATGCTATGCGGCTATGGGTTTGAGTTTACGCGTCTCCAGGGAGGAATTATTTTTTAATCCACCCTTTTCTATCAATATCTCACCAATTGCTATGTAGTGAACTCCAACTTATTGTGATTCAATGTGTGTCAGAGAGAGCTGCACTCCCTAATGTTTTCACAGATTGGATTTTCTGAAGTCGATCTTAGGGCCTTTCTTCCAAGGCACCCCTAATGGGTTCAAACACTTACATGCATGTAGCTGTTCGTGCTACCCAAGGACTCTTATAAACATCACAGCTGCATTCTAGTCATATCATTCTGACTACTCAATTTGCAATGAAGCCCTGATGAAACACTGACTGTATACCAAGCTTTATAGACATGGTGTCATTATTGAATTTTATATCAATTGCAGCATCCTTTAGGCATTATTATTTCCATGTTATAGATGAAGATACAGACTCAGAAAAATACAATTTACAGGATATTCTAGAGACAGCAGGCAATGCAATAAAACTTAAATTATTTCAGTTCACTGTATCTGACTCAAAGTATCCTATTATTAACATTGTACCACAATACATAGACCTAAATATGGCTTCATCTCCATTTGTTTAAAACAACTTTTCTTCTTCATATCTAAATTACAAATAGTTGTTTAAAATCCCATATTACTTAACTAATTTTTGAAACCTCTTCTCATATTTTGTCTTGTTAATATTTCTCAACTTCTCTGAAAATGGCCTAAAAGTGTCTTAGTTGCTCTATTTTACAGATGAGTTATTTGAGGTTCAGATTGGCTAAGGAAATTTCAGAAAGTGAAAAAACTCCAAAAATGGCAGCATCCAAGTCAGAAAATAACTCTTCCACCCTCGGCAATACATCACACTGATTCTATCAATTCCATGTTTCTCCTTGAGTATTTTGGTGTCTTAAGAAAGCATGATTGTTTTAAAAATATTTCATTTTCATAATGAGACAAAGCACAAGTTGTGGAAGGAGTGTATAAAAAATTATATTGTTACATTCATCAACAATCAGAACAGAGTCAAATTAGTATACCGCAAATATATTTGGAATAAAAGCTGAGACTATACTTATGTTAACCTTTTTATAGATACATACATATGCAAAGAATAAAATATACATTTGACAAATGATCAAAATGTACACACCTAGTCAACAACACCAGAATATCCAGACTACAAGTATACTTCAACAGAAAGGAAGAGATTCTGAATGGAAGGTCCAAGGTGAAAGAAAGAAGAGTGGAAGAGGTTCCAATATGGAGTCCAGGTAGAATCATCCACCTGGTGCTAGATCGGAAAAGGAGACCAATACTGGGAGACAAGGTGCCAGAAATAAAGTTTAAGTGGACTTTGGTCTGTGGTTCATATCTCCCCATGCAATTTTCACCCACGAAGCAATTTGAGGGCTCCCTGAAATCTCTAAGTTCACTGAGTCTGCCCATGAGTCTGATAACCCCTCACCAGGTCTAGCGGAATGGCATCCACCACCCCTTTCTGCACCCAAGATCCTAGACCCACAGCCTGCAGTAGTTTCCTCAGACTCCTGTCTAAAGGTGGTATAATCTGGGGCTTGACGGGAGTCTCTGAGACCTGGCCTTGTGTTTAGGCCTGTCAACACCGGGCAGCCCCCACCTCCTTTCTGGCTCCTCAGGAAGATGAAACTTCACAGCCCCAATTCCCAGCTCTTAGGAAGATGGATGGCCTATTGGACTATGCAACTTCTGGCCCTGCATCCCAGGAAGCTATTTACCTTCTCAGGTCTTTCTGCATAGCCCCTTCCCCAGCACTTCAAATAGCAGACCTGCAAACAACAAGATGACCTCCCACTGATGGCATCCTGACTTAAGATCCTGCAGCTGCAAGCAATAAAGTAATAAAGATTCTCCCTTCTGTTAACATTTACTTCCTTAGCTCTAACCAATGAACTGCAACTTCCTTGACCTAACTCATTAGGTCGCAGAGCTCTTCTGGGAGTTTGCCCTCACCTTAATAAAGCCTCACTATACTTCTCATTCCTGACTAAGCCTCATCTCCTTCTGCGCTTCTCCAAACTCTCATTAAGGGTTCACACCAAAGGTCTCATCTCTGCAACTCTCCTCCATTCTCGGGCTTTGCATCTCCTATGCATCCACAGCATAGGCCATCCCCTTTCCCCTCTGCTACCAGCGTGGGTAACAACAGATAATTAGACAGTAAGTTGATGCAATTGGAAGCTCCTAGGATATTTACCTGTGGTAGAAGGTAGATCTGCAGAGCAAAGCCTGCAAAGCTGTGCAGGAGGGAGCAGGGTGAGGGGTGGAGGGTGGGAGAGGTGAGGTGCAGGAGGTAGCCAGGGCAATTAAGACCCAGTGGGTCCCAAACCCACGTGGCTAATTTTGTCCTCCTTCCCTGAGGGAGAGCACAGCACAGCCTCAATACCAGGGCGCCCTACAAGCCCATTATTTAAAAAAATCAATACGATGAAAAATAACTTCCAAACGTTTTCAATCTGAGGCTGTGTTCCTGTGTGTAATTGTGAATGTAAGGCTCCAGAAACCTGGTCAATTAACATTACAGTTAGCATAACGCAACAGGCAGATAGCAGATCCTGGAGCACTGCCAACAGAGCTTTAACAGAACAAAACAGGAAAAGCCAGCAGGAGTTCAAAGCCTGCAGCTCAGGCCAAAAACTGGTTCTACCAGTTTGGGGCATGACAAAGAGTCTTTGAAAGATGTTAATAGTGGCCAGAACCAGTTTGCTTTGAGCTTCTTGGTGCCCCATAGATCCACAGCTACACCCTCAGCCCTCCATGGACTGGCACCCTAGTCTGCAGACCTCTGGTGCCTTCGATCTAAACTTTATGTTGGTATTCCATCAATTCTTAGAGCCTTGTTTCTCACCAATGTCTGTAATGCAGATCAGACATCTTCCTTAGCACTGTATTTTTTGACAGCCTCCTGAAATGGCTGTGACACAGATACCTTTGAGATGGTGCTTTCAGTTCCCTTACTGGGTAATGAGAAGGTAGAGAAAAAGAAGATGCTAGGTTGGTTGAACTGGCTAGAACCAGATCAGACCCACCAGTCATACATAGAAGTGAATAGTGTTTACTCTACCTAACTCTTTGAGATCAGAAGGCCAAAACCACACCTCCATCAATGCACATGGCTTAAATGATGGCTTTGTTACCCCGTTCTTAACAGAAGATGTGAATAAAATTAGTTCTTCAATTAGTGCTTATGATGTGGCCCTGCTCAATACCTTTATGAAATGATTGTCGAAGATATTGGTGCTTTGGCAAAGTGTGGTGAAGAAATCAGATGGTATCCAATTTTCAGAAATAATACTGTCTGGAGTATTAAAAACTTGTTTGCTGTGAAGCAAGCCTCCATCTAAATGAAGTATCAGCTAAGTCCACATGGATGGAGCACAAAAGCCTGTGTAATCTAAGATTTTTTAATAATAAAATACAAGAGGAAGGAATGATATTAGAGTTTAAATTCTGAGCACCCAGTTTGGAAAAGTGAAAGCCCCAAATCCATTTGCAGAGTTCCCTGCAGATTAAGCCTCCATTGATTTCCCTCAGCTCATTGACTCAGATTGGGAACAGTCTTGCCCTCAGAGAGAGTGCATTGGAAAGTGAATTACTGCAGGTAGTAATGCTAAAATTTAACATATTATCCTTTGTTTCTCTTTTGACTCTTTTTGAATTCTAGTTTCTACTGTCTTATGCTTTCTTTTGGCCTGAAGTTTTTCTGTGTTTTGTTTTGTTGTCATTGTTGGTGTTTTTGAATGAACATCTTTTATTTGAAATCCATGTTAGGTAATCCATAGAGACAGTAACTAGGTTAATAGATCCTTAGGGTTATGGGTAAAAGTTCTGGTGCCATAGTAGTTATAGATTGGATTGTGATCAGCAAGGTCAGCAGTTTGAAAACACCAACAGCTCCATGGGAACAAAATAGGGCCCTCTACTGCAAAGAATTAGTCTCAAAACTTAAAGAGACAGTTCTACCCTGTAGGATCATATAAATCAGCTTAGACTCAATGGAAGTGATTTTGGTTTTTGAGAGTCATGACAGGGGAAGTAAGGAGATAAAAAGGGAGCTAATAATAATGTGTGCAAGAATGAAGAAAAATTTTCTAAAATTGATTGTACAACTCTTATAAATATATTTAAACCATTGGATTGTATGGTACATGAATTATATGCCAATAAAGCTGTTTGTTTTTAAGAGGGCAAAAAGAGTAGTTCTTGGGCTAACACCAGCCTAACTCCAGTTACCACCCTAGAAGTGCTCATTAAAAAATAACCCTAGTCCAGGACTCTGAAAGACACCTTTGTGAAGTGAGTTCCATGGTGTTCCTTGGCCAATCAAAATAAAGTTTTTTTGTGCTTAATATTTCATTTCTCTATAGGTGGTTGAGTTGGGCTCTTAATGTCAAGGTCAGCGGTTTGAAACCACCAGTTGCTCTGTGGGAGACAGACGGAACTCTCTACTCACATAAAGCATTACAGTATCAGAAACCCATAGGTGCAATCTAATTTGTCCTATAGGGCTGTTATGAGTTGGAATTGACTCATTGCCAGTGAATTTTGGGGCACTTAGCCATAGGCCTCAATGTGGATAGCAGACGGAAAAGCTGTGGAGTTAAGATGTATGACTCTGAATTTGTTCTGAGACTTGAATTACAATCGAATACGATATCTGCATTAAAATCTGACCTATGTTGAAAGTCCTGAACAGGAAGCAGTAGATTGTTTGGGCCTGTCTGTTCTTTTGCCTACTTATGAATATATTACTCTGTTTTGGGTATATCTATATTTTGCTTTGTCTGAAATATCTTTTCTTTACCTGATAGAATGAAGAATGATGAAAGCACTCCTGAATGTTCACCCTAAGGGTATATTTTAAAGAAGTAAGTGAACTTTAGTTAACAGAAAAAGACGGTATTTTATTTTATTTTGCTTCTGTCTGTAATACTACTTGTCCTCACTATTACCTTGGGGACCAGGAACACTGGTCTGTAAATGATTCTTTGAATTTTAACACCATACTGAAAACAGATAGATAGATAGATAGATAGATAGATAGATAGATAGATAGATAGATAGATAGGTAAAACTCACTGCCATTAAGTAAATGCCAAATCATAGGGATCCCACTGGACAAAATAGAACTGCCCCTTTAGGTTTCCAAGGCTGTAACTCTTTACTGGAGTAGAAAGCCCCATCTTTTTACTAAGGAGTGGCAGGTGGTTTCAAACTGCTGACTTTAGGGTTATCAGCACAGCCACTATACCACCTGGGAGAGAATATATGTGTATATATATATATATATATATATATATATATATATATATATATATATATATATATATATATATAGAGAGAGAGAGAGAGAGAGAGAGAGAGAGAGAGAGAGAGAGAGAGAGAGAGAGAGAGAGATCACCCCTCCCCACCCCAAAACGGATTTTTTTTAAAAGCTCTGTATTTAATTTTTTTTTACAAAACCACCTTATCACCTTCAAAGTACTCTCCAATACACTTAATACATTTGTCAAATTTGCATATGATTCCATTCTTGGAAACATTTTTCAAATTCATCTATTTGGATGGCTGACAGCACCTCCCTCATTTTTTCCCTTCACTTTTTCTACTTCATCAAATCACTGTCCTTTCATGTCCCTCTGCACTCGTGGAACCAAGAAGTCTCACGGAGCAAGGTCAGGTGAGTAAGGTGCATGGGGCAAGAGAGGCATGCTGTCTTTTGCCAAAAACTGGCACAGTGAGATGGATGAGTGAGCATGTGCATTGTCGTGATGGCAAAACCAGTCCCCCATCTGCCACAAATCAGGTCTTTTAGTCACACACTGTTACATAATCTGTTCAGAACCTCTAAATAGAAAGCCTGATTAACAGTCTGACCTGGTGGGACAAACTATTAAGTTGACATTTTCCTTGGTTTTGGAAGTTGATGGACATCCAGGATGAAATTTGTCCTCAACTTACATTTCACCTTTTTTGAAATGAGAAAAGCACTCGTACACTTAAGTTTTTCCCGTAGCACTGTCTTTGTAAGCTGTGTTCAACATCTCAACAGTTTCTGCAGCATTTTTCTCAAGCAGGGAATACAATTTCACAGCTGCATGCTGTTCTCTTAAGTCAACCATCACAAAAACAAAGTTGCAGTAAAACTGCTTTCATGGAAAATAATTCACTGTGACCAGATAGAACCTTCCCAGGTGACACCCCTTTGATGCACCAACTCAGGGGGGGACGCTCAATGCTCGCCTAGCAAGAAAAATGCTTACTACCAAAGGTCTGCTCTGCCCAACACAATTCAGGTGTTTTGGGGAGTACCCCCTCTTATATTAAAGAACAATAAATGGAAAGAAAAACATTTTATAGAAGCCTTCCCACCTTTGTATAATGATAGAAAAACTTGGGACTCTTGTAACATTTGTATTTAGAAAGAAACTAAGAAAGCTTCAGCCCTTGGATGGATGGGAAATAATCCTTATGAGCCATAAGTCATCCTCAGCCACCTTTTCCATACACTCTGATGCCACAGCAGACTCCGAGGCAATCAGGAGCAGCTGACCCCAGTACCAGTAGCAACCTATATCGTGTCTACATACGCCGCCCGCCGAGGCAAGGGGAGATAGAGGTTGCGGTGCCGTTAATGCATGAGGAGCCTCGCTTCCCTCAACCCTGTACTAGGCATATGGCACTTGATTAGCTTCCTGATTCACCCCGACAGTGTGTGCCCATTCGGAGCCATAGTTTCATGAAGCTTGCATTTAAAAAGATCTTTTGACCCACACAGAACTGCTGATACAACAGGTTTACTTTTGAAGAAAAGACTTGCACTGTGTGGCAGTAGGGGGGATGAATGTTTGGTATTTTATATTTTGAGCAAGCAGTTTGCTATTGGGTGCATCGAGGCAGGGAAAGTTCATTCCCATCAGAGAAAACCCCCAAGGACCATAAATTAAAGGAACCCAGAAAGCAGACAGAGTAGTGTGATCATTTAGGTCCACTTACTGTTGTTCTTAGGTAGGAGTAACAAACTGCAAATATTTATTATTAATACTACATAAACTACAAGTAGTTATACTTCAATTGAATTATAAATATTTACACACGTAAGGAAGCATACATGCAACACTGAAACTATGAAAATCTTTGCTGCCTTTGAATGACATATAGTCTTAATTGATTTTATTGGATGCCATTTGTCCACTGTAGCTCTGTAGTTGAAATGACCGTGCCCTTTGTTGCAGATCAAGATTGGTCTTAATTTTCATGTACTTTGAAATGACACTTAGTCTCTAGCCCACTCTTAGCCACTTTTATGTCTCTCTGAAGGGAGTAGGTCACTTTTGCCTCTTCCCCTATCCTCTATTGAGGGAAATGCGCTAGGAAATTTCTATTAAAAAATTAAAATGCTAAGGTGGACTTGGGATTTCATCAGGGATCTTTACTAATCTCTCTTTCCCCCACTAAATCTATATAAATTTGTGTCACACATCATTCCTAGCATACAGCCCTGGGATATTTAATCCATAAATTAATTATCTAGATCACACCTGTCAATTATTTTTTGTTTCCCTATTATAAGAGTCTGTTCTGATATTCCCATAACACTTTTCAGTTGATAGTAGAAACTCCAGGTTTGCTTCTTTTAAAGCTGAATTTATTGTAATGCCATGATTTAACAACCCTTTTGTGTAAAAAAAAACAAACCAAATCTGCTCATGAAATCAATAGACTTCTTAGCCGAATGAGCTCTCTCTTGACTCAAGGGAAACTCCTAACTCAATGGGTGGAGGGCTCCAGATAGGAAATTCTTGAATTGTATCCTCACATTGCTTCCTGCTGACTCATAACAACCCTCTGTGGGTTTCTGAGACTGTTTTCAAGAGGAGAAAGCCCAGTCTTTCTCCCTTGGAGCTGCTGGTTTCAAACTGCCGACCTTGCAGATCACAGCCTAATGCAGAACCCCTATGCCCAAGGGCGCTCCACTCCTACTCACCTAGAACCTTTTAGCTGATCTTATTGTGTATCTACCAGAAATAACTTGAGATATAAAGACCCAAATTCATATAGGTCATAAGTTTTAATTACTGAAGTGTTAGACCAGAGTAGTTGAACTATCCCTCCTTAGGATGCTGCAAAATCTATCTGCAGGTCTGGGCCTTGGAGTATACCATGGTAGAAACATTTTGAGTAACAATTTCACAGGCCATCCTATTGGGGAATTTGGCATGATGGCCTATAAATCATTACTTGAAGTATTTTTGAGCTTGCTTCTCTATACACCAAATGCCTTCCAAGTCTGTGATGTTTATTCAGAGAATAATTGGAAATAACTAAATGTGGATTTATAAATGTTTCTTTCGAGAGCAAAGATGTGCCAAGCACAATATACCTCTTGGGAAACACAGATGGCAAGAAAATTTGTACCTCAAAATCTCTGGTGTCCCAGGAGATTTGTTTACACTGTAATTACTTTTGAGGTAAAACAAAGCACAGATGGATCACACTCGGTCCAGCAGCAGAGTGAGCCTCAGTATCGACCCAAACCATCACTCCCTGGCTCTGTGTCAGAACGCTGGGAATACCTAGACAGAAGGCCAACAACCTGTGTTGTAAGTGCCAACGCTTGTATCCCCAGACAAGTCAGGTGAGAACAATTAGGAGAACTATCTATGCCAGAATACTCATTAGGGCAGCCTCTTTACTGCTGGAGTTACATCTAATGGGAGGAAAACCCCAGAGAGGAGGGAGAATAATAATGAGAGAGCAGAGGAAACACTGGAAAATTACATAGCAAAATTAAAAGTTATCCTAGCAACAGACCGAGGAAATCCTATTCCGGCCAAGAATAACCTAATTCCTGATTTACTTCCCTCTCTTCTTAAAATGGAAAGAATCCTACATCTATTTTTGCCTTTTTATGACTTATCATGGTTTGGTTTTCAAAACCAAAGACACTTTGTTTCACATAGTGGAGGAGTTGGGGAACATATAGAAAATAACCTCTGAGGAACATTGAAAGGAAACAAAAAGAAACAAAATAAAATTCCTCATGGAAGAAAATATCTTCAGCCATGGGGTAGAGGCTGGCATTGCCAAAGCGAAGACACTGTAATTGTGTTCTTCACTTGTTACCTTAAGTGCGCGTTGTTGCTACTAAGTGCAATCAAATGGGTTCTAAGTAAGAGAAGGCCTATGTAAAAGACAAAGCAACACTAACCAGTCCTGCATCATCCTCACAATTGTTGCTATGCTTGAGCCTACTCTTGCATCTACTGTATCACTCCATTTCATTAAGGATCATCTGCTTTATACATTTTAATTTTATTCATTTTATTAATATAATTCACATCATAAAATTCAGTAATTTAAACAGATGAAAAAGAGTTGCGCAAACACCACCACAATTGATGTTAGGATATTTTCTTCTTTCTTGCACCATTATTATCAGCTATTTCCTCCCAAGCTCCTCTGCCATAACCCTACGAGACTACTAATCTAATTAATGTCTGTATAGATTAATCTGTCCTGTATTTCATATAGAGAAAAAATGAGTACTAAAATAAAAAACAACACAGTAACAAAATACATAGAGAAAGGCCTTGGTAAAAAAAGAAAGCAGAAAATAATAAAAACTAGAACAATTTTTAAATAGGTCAAAAAGGAGAATTACTGATAAAGTGTTAAATGTTAATCTAATTAATCTTCATTTGTCCAATTTCTGATCCGCTCTGTTTGACAGCAAAGCTATTAATATTCCTTGTCAATGATCAGAAGGGATATACTTGATGCATAATCCACGTGGGGACCCTGTGAATGCATACTGGGCTTTCACTGTCATCCATAGCCTTCTGCAAACTAGGCGTTCATAATTTAAGCTTCTACACCTTTCCTTCATCTGGTCTAGAATTTTATTATTTATACATCTCAGCTTGCACAAGTTGGCGTGCTTCTTCCATGTAGACTCAGTTGGCACCTCACTTAGATGGCTACATGTTTTAAGACAAGCTTTTAAGACCCGCTTACACTATTCTTTCTCATAGACGTCATCTTATTTTTTCACCACATTTTGCTATAGCATCCATAACTTCATTGATCTCTTGATGAGGAGCAATATTGAGTAGGGTAACGTCCTAAGAACTGATTGTACTTGAATTGTTCTTCTTGTTAGGTTCCACCAAGTTGGTTCCAACTCACAGCGACTCTATACACAACAGAACTAAACATTGCCTGATCAAGTGCACCATCCTCACAATTGCTCTTATGTGCCCATTGTCACAGCCACTATGTCATTGAGGGCCTTCCTCTTTTTTCACTGCCCCCTACTTTACCAAGCATGATATCCTTCTCAGGGGCTGGCCTCTCCTGACAACATGTCAAAAGTATGTGAGACAAAGTCTTTCCATCCTTTCTTCTAAGGAGCACTCTGGCCATATTTCTTCCAGAACAGATTTGTTTTTTCCATTTGTCAGTGCATTTTAGTTTCATTATTCCTTACCAGCACCACAATTCAAATGCATTGATTCTTCTTTGGTCTTCTTTAGCCAATGTCCAGCTTCCACATGCATCTGAGGTGATGTAAAATATCATGGCTTGTCTCGGGTGCACCTTAGTCCTCAAAGTAACATCCTTGCTATCTAACTCTTTAAAGTGGTCTTGTGCAGCAGATTTATCCAGTGGAATGTGTCCTCTGATCTCTTGACTGCTGCTTTCATGAGCATTGATTGTGAATCCAAGCAAGAAAAAAATCCCTGACAACTTCCATCTTTTCTCTATTTATCATGGTGGTGGTTATTGGTCTAGTTGTGAAGATTTTTATATTCTTTACATAGAGTTGTAATCCATACTGAAGGCTGCAATTCATGCTCCTCATCCGCAAGCTCATCGGATTCTCCTCACTTTCAGCAAGCAAACTGTATATCTCAGGTTGTTAATACCTTTCCTCTAAACTTGATACCCGGTTCTTCATGAAATGCAGCTTCTCTGATTATTTGCTCAATATACAGATTGAATAAATATGGTGACAGAGTACAACCCTGATGCACACCTTTTCTTGTCTTTGCAGAACTGCCTCTTGGTTCATGTACAAGTTCTGCAGGAGCATAATGAAATGTTCTGGAATTCCCATTCTTCTTAATGCTATATCCATAGTTTGCTATGGTCCACACCATGGGTCAGCAAACTTTTGAAATGGGAGAGCCAATCTCGTCCCTTACACCAATTTAAAAATTATTTAAGAGGCATAAATATATTCTACAAATTAATGAAAGCACTATTTGAATAATATCCTTAAATTTTTAAAAACTTTACTTCAGAACCACATATAAATACCAAAATAGCTGTATATGTCCTTCAAGCCATAGCTTTCAGACACCTCAAATGCTTTCTCACAGTCAATAAAATGCAAGTAATGCCTTTCTGCTATTCTCTGATTGCAGCTAAGAGAAGAGACACCTGACTTCAGTAATGATACCCCACGCCCATGTCCTTTTCTGAACCAGACTAAACCTCTGGCAGCTCCCTGTCAGAGTACTGCTGCAACTATTTCAGCAAAAATTTACTTGGATGTGATATTAATGATATTGTTTGATAATTTGCTGATTCTGTTGAGTCATATTTCTTTGAAAAGGGTACAAATATGGATTTCTTCCCTGTCAGTTGGACAAGTAGCTGTCTTCCATATTTCCTGGCATAGATGAGCTACTGCTTCTAGTGCTTCATCAGCTTGTAGAAACATTTCAATTGGCATTCCATCAATTCTGGAACCTTTTTTTGCATAATATTTCCAGTGAAGCTTGAACTTCTTTTTTCAGTGTTGTTGATTCTTACATATATGCTATCAGTTGAAATGGTAGGTTGTGGACTAGTTCATTCAGTACAGTGGCTCTGTGTACTCTTTCCATCTTCTTTGATGATTCTTACATCATTCAATATTGTCTCCATAGAGTCTTTTCATATTGCAACTCAGGCTTGAGATTTTCTTTAGTTCTTTCCGTTTAAGATATACTGAACAGCTTCTTTCTTGGTTTTATAATTCTAAGGCTGTGTACCTTTGTTATAATATTTTGCTTTGTCTTCTTGGGCTGCCCTTTGACTTTTACTGTTCAACTCTTGATTTCATCATTACTTCCATTTGCCTTAGCTACACTATAGTTCCAATCAAATTTGAAATTCTCTTCTGGCATCCACTATGATATTTACTTTATTCTTGTCTTTTTCATGATCTTTTGCTTTCTTCATGAATGATATCCTTCATGTCATCTCACAGATCATAAGATCTTCTGTCATTAGTGTTCAATGCAACCAATATGACCTTTAGATAGTCTCTAAAGTTAGGTAGGACACATACAAGATTGTTTTTTGGCTCTCGGGGATTTGTTTTAATTTTCTTCAGCTTTAACCTGATTTTACACATGAGGAATTGATGGTGTGCTCCACAGGCAGTCCTTGGCCTGGTTTTAGACATAAGATTGACCACATCTGTGGGAAAAGGACATGGAAGAGCTCAATATCAACAGCTGAAACAAGCCCATAAGAGCTAAAACACAATCTTGAAATGTCCGTTTTGACAATGAATGCAACACTAGTCTTCGTGATTGCATTCTGCCCAGCATAGTAAGTCATGTGATTTTCTGATTAAAAATGGCCAATACCAGACAATTTTAAACCCTGAATACCTAGGATATTTATCTTGATGCATTCTATTTCATTTTTGATGAATTCTTACTTAATACGTTCCAAGTTCCTATTATTAGATTTTGGTAGCTATTCCTTCTGACTTTGAGTCAGCAAATGAAGAGTCAACAATGAAGACCTTTAAGGCTCCACTCTCATGTGCTTTACTCCATTCACATCAATATGGTTGATTATTTGAGGAAGCAGCTCCTCTATCACATTTTGAGGGCCTGAGAAACCTGAGGATCCCTTCCTCCAGCACTACTTCCAACAATGTTCTTCATCCATTCATTAGGCCTTCACTATCTGGCAATTTTCCCCTGATGTGCATAAGGTTTTCAACTGCTACTTCCTCCAAAATGGGTAGCTGATTCCTCTTTCATAGTTTGTTTGCTTAGTCTGGAAGCTCTGCTGAAACCTATTCACCATGGGGTACCCTGGTGGCATTTAAAATAGCTGGTACATAGTACTGTGAACTGGTTCTTTTTGGTTCAGTGATTTTGTGAATAAAGTGACTGTGTGTGAAGGAGAGGGTCAGCAAAAAAATAACATCAAAGGTTGCCATCTTTATATGGGTAACAACTTAGTGAAAAGAAAACCAAAATCTTCCAAACTGCACCAGTACCATAGCGTCATGATAAACCAAAAAGAGATTGAAGTTGTCAAGGATTTCATCTTGCTTTGATCCAAAACCAATGCTCATGGAGGCAGCAGTCAAGAAATCACATGGCATTTTGCATTAGGCATGAGACCTCTTTAAGGATGTCACTTTGTGGAATACCATTCACTTAATCAGTGTTCCCAAAGTGGGAAATAACACCCACTAGAGTGCTATGAAATGATCTAAAGAGGTTGCAAAAGCAGATATCTACACTTTATCCTGGTTTGTGGACTGTAGAATAAAAAAATTTTCATTGCCAAGGAGAAGTTGAACAATGAGTAGGCCAAATAAATTTGGGTACATATGGCTTAACCTAATCATGGTATTTTCAACTGCTTCAGATACATGTGAAAGTTGGACAAAGAATAAGGAAGACTGAAATAATGCATTGGAATTATGATGTTGGTGAAGAGTATTGAAAGTATTATGGACTGCTAGAAGAACAAACAAATCTCATCTTGGAAAATGTACAGCCCAAATGCTTCTTAGAATCAATGATGGAGGAGATTTCACCTTATGTACTTTGACCGTGTTATCAGGAGAGACCAGTCCCTAGAAAAGTATATCATGTTTCGTAAAGTAGAAGGTCAGTGAAAAAGAGGAAGACAATCAGGGAGATGGAGTGACATGGTGGCTACCACAGGAGTTCAAGCATAATGATTGAAACTGGACAGTGTTTCATTCTACTGTTGATATGAGTCAGAACTGCCTTGATGTCACCTAACAACAACAGCTTCCATGGGCATTGATTGTGAATCAAAATAAAATAAAATCCTTGACAACATCACTTTTCTTTGTTTATCATGATATTGCTTAATGGTTCTGTTGTGAGGTTTTTAATTTTCTTAATGTTGAAATATACTCAATACTTAAGGCTATAATCTGTCCTTCCTCAGTAAGTTCTTCATGTCTTCTTTATAGTCAACAAGCAAGGTTCTTTCATCTGTTAATGATCTTTCCTCTAATTCTGATGCCACATTCTTCATTTTCTCAAATGCAGATTGAAGGAGTGCAAGGAAAAGTTAAACCCGGATGCACACATTTCCTGATTTTAAACCATGCAGTATTTCCTATTCTGTTCATTTGACTCTCTTGGTCCTTCATGAGCGCAATTAAATGTTCTGGGATTTCCATTCTTTACAATGTTATCTATTATTATTTATGATCTACACAATTGAATGCCTTCACATGGTGAATGAAACCCAAATACACATCTTTCTGGTATGTTTTAAGTCAAGGCCTATCTGATGTCAGCAAGGATTTGTCTCATTCCATGTTATCTTCCAATTCCAGTTTAAATTTCAGGAAATTTTCTGATGATGTTCGGCTACAACCAATTTTGAATTATCCACAGCAAAAGTGTATTTGCTATTGATATTATGGATGTTCAGTAATTTCTGCATTCTATTTTTTCTCCCAATTTTCCTCAGAATAGGCACAAATATAGATCTTTTCCAGTCCGTTTGGCCAGGTAGCAGTGCTGGTGTGGAGACATAATGCACTATTTATCACGTTCCCAGTTCAAAGCCCATTATTTGATAGTAACTTATTTTAAAAGATCATTTTATTGGGGACTCTTACAGCTTTTATAACAATTGATACATCAATTGTATCAAAGATATTTATGCATATGTTGCCACCATCATTTTCTAAATATTTACTTTCTACTTGAGCCCTTGTTATCAACTCCTCTTTTTTCCTTCCTTCCTCCACCCTCCCATCCAATGAATCTTTGATAAATTGTAAATTATAATATTCATATCTTACACTGGCTGCTGTCTCCCTTCATGTACATTTCTGTTGTTCGTCCCCCTGGAGGTTGGGTGTGTTATGTGTCAATCATTTCAATCGGTTCCTCTTCCTCTCCTTTCTTCCCCACCTTCCCCCTACCCTCTTGATATTGCTTCTCCCATTTCTGTTCCAGAGGTGTTTATCTGACCTGGATGCCTTGTGTTCTGAGTTCTTATCTGTACGTGTGTACATGCTCCAGCCTAGTCTGCAGTGAAAGGCAGTCCTGGGGTCATGATAGTAGGGGGTGAGAAAACCTCAAAGAACCAGAGGAATATTGTGTTATACTTCATCAGTGCTATACTTCATCCTGGTTGACTCATCCCTTCCCTATGACCCTCCTGTGAGGGGCTGTCCCATTGTCTACAGATGGGGTTGGGTTTCTGCTCTGACTCCTGTCATTCTCAACATCTGTTTTTTGTTTGGGGTCTTCTGATGACTGTTACCTGATCTTGTTGATACCTCAATATCACACAGACTGGTGTGCTTCTTCTATGTGGCCTTGTTGCTTCTCTGCAAGATGGCTTTTTTTTTTTTAACTTCAAACCTTTAAGACCCCAGATGCTATATCTTTTAATAGCCGGGCACCATCAACTTTCTTCACCCTTTTTGTTTTATGCACCCTTTTTGTCTTCAGCAGTTGTGTCGGGATGGTGAGCATCACAAAATGCAAGGTTGCTAAAACAAAGTGTTCTTGAATTGAGGGAGGTCTTGAGGAGAGGCCCAAAGTCAGTCTATTTCCTCAATATATTGCCATATAATATATGTACATAGGCCAATACCTCTATTTTATGAATTAATATATTTACATGTATACACACTGTGTTTAATATCTCTATCCAAAGCTTTGCTTCCTGGATCTTTCCTCTGTTTCCTTTTACCTTCCTCCTGTGCCACCATCATGCATGCCCTTCTTCTGCCTCTCAGTAATTCCTCTGAGCTAGATTGCTGTTATTCCAACACCAACAGGATCTCTAACTCTTGTTAATTTTACTTCCCTAGTTATTCCCCTGTCTATGGCATTGTTTGCTCACCAGTCCCTTCCCCACTTCCTCCTCACCCTAAGTCCCTCTGGAACCATCAGTTCTGTTGCTTCTCCTAGCGCTTGCTTCCCATGCCTATCTTATATAGATAGGCAAAACAACAATATCAGAAGTCAAAACAAAAGCTAAAAGAAAAAGAGTAAAAACAAAACAAACAAAAATACATACATAGTCCCAGGTCTATCACTGACTTTTATGACTATCTCCTTCACACACACCCCACTCCCCTCCACTGGTCCTGGGAGGTCCTGGGAACTGCCTCTCCTAGCCTGAAGTCTATTTTGGGGCTCCACAGAGATTTGACAGTAATCTTAATAAAAATTTTTATTGTGAATTGAATGAAAATTTCAGAGGCAAACATCAGTTTTGCATTCAACAATTTATATACTTTTTGCTTCATCTTATGCATTCCAATCCCCTCAATGCAAGACCACTTATCCCATTTTCTCCTGGTGTTTCTCATATCCACCCCTCCTTTTCTTCTCTTTTGATTTTTGCTTTAGACAAATTATGTCCCCTTGATCTCAAAAGGTTGATTGTTTTCAAGTGTGCATGCCTCACTAGTGTTATTGTTCCCCTTGTATACCTTTCTCTTTTGGGTCTGAAAATTGAGCCATAGGGGTGAGTTCAAGTCCAGATCTGAGCGATGAATAGGGACCTTAATCCCGGGGATTCCACTTGTCTCTATCCATCCAACAAACATGGTGCCTTTTATGATTTTGCGTTTTATTCCGCCTCTTTCTCCCACTGTTTCTAGGACCGTCTGATGTGATCGTTCAATAATGGTAACTGGGTGCCCCCTATGTGCTTCACTACATTCATGCATATATTCTATGACAATATATTGCTGATAATACATTTAATCAATTTGTGTTGCATGAGTAGACATATTTTGCATTTATCGTTTTAAGTAGAAGTGTACTTTGAAAGCAGAAAATATCAATTACATGAACTTATGTAATAACACTCATATTTCCAAAATGTTGTCCATCTCTTTTGCTCTTTTCTCCTTCTTCTGTCCATTCTTTATTATTCTCTTCTATCCTTTGCTTGTAAAGCCTTCTTCTTGCCCCCCCATTTTCTTCCCTTCATTCTTTTCTTTTTTCTCTTTTACTAAAATTGAGGGAACTGAAGCTAAATGGTGGTGGATGACTTTTGCAAGTTTCTCCGTTAAGGCAAAGGTAGACTAGGAAATAAAATTTCCTCCCCCCCGCCCAAGTCAGGCCTCTTTTCACCATATCACACATACTCTTTGAGTTCAGATACATGAAAAATCAATGCAAGCTCTTCTCACTGAATGAAAGTCCTCATTATCACTGATGCATTGCATTTATCTCATCTACTACCCAAACTTACAGAATAATTGACTTGGTTCTGACTTATAGCAATCTGTAGGGCAGAGTAGAACTGACTTCTTCAGAGGATGTAAATTTAATTCATAGCAGATAGCCTCATTTTTCTCCGCAGTGAGACTGGTAGATCGAAAAAGTTGAACTTGCAGTTAGCTGCCCAAATTGTAACCCACTACCCCACTAGAGTTCCTTCATCAACTGTAGTCTAAATAAATTAGTAACACATCACATTCTGATGTCCCTCAGCCGTATGATACTATGAGTAAATATATTCATCAAAATGTTAGACTATTATGACCACAAAAATACACATGAGTGACAGGACATAGGTTTTGTTGTATGTATGTTTTGATGTATATTTCTTTGTGGAATGTCATTCCAGTAAGTGTTCTAAAAGGGAGTCCCTGTGAAACCATAGGTTAAGCATTAGGTTGCCCATTACAAATGGGCCTTGGGTCTTCACTCTGCACTCCCCCCCCCCATTCACTACGGTAAAAATTTTTTGTTCTGATGATACCTGATACCTGATCCCTTTGACACCTCGTGATTGCACAGACTGGTGTGCTTCTTCCATGTGGGCTTTGTTGCTTCTGAGCTCGATGGCCACTTGTTTACCTTCAAGCTTTTAAGACCCCAGATGCTATATCTTTTGATAGCTGGGCACCATCAGCTTTCTTCACCTCATTTGCTTATTCATCCACTTTGTCTTTAGCAGTTGTGTCGCGAAACTGAGCATCATAGAATGCCAATTTAATAGAAGAAAGTATTCTTGCATTGAGGGAGTACTTGAGTTGAGGCCCAATGTCCTTCTGCTACCTTAATACTAAGCCTATAAATATATGCACATAGATCTATTTCCCCATCCTCATACATAAATATATTTGCATATATACATATCTTTATCTAGACCTCTATAAATGCCCTTTGCCTCCCAGCTCTTTCTCCTATTTCCCTTAACCCAAGGTTTCAATCTTTATGAAAGAAGATAGTCTCATCTTTCTCCCCCAGAGCAGCTGGTAGATTTGAACCACTGACCTAGTGATTAGCAGCTCAGTGTGTAGTCCACCATGCCACAAACGCTCCATTGTATTTCTTAAGTCTTTATCAATTGTGGAGTTTTTGTATTTCTATAATGCTAATCAATAAAATTCCTGTAGGTATCCATATTAAATCACCTTTTAGATTTGTTTTGTTGCTTGTGTGTGGTTGAATTTCTAATCTCATAATCAAATACTAAAAAGAATTAGAATAAATTGCTAAAGTGATGGACTTTGGACTTAGATTGCTTGCTTGTCAGTTCTGTTACCACCATTGGCATCCCTTAGATAACAATGGCATCCCTTAGATAACTTTGTTAAACTCTCTGCTTGTCAGTTCTCTTATTAGCTAAACGGGGTGGTGGTTCCTATGGTATTTAGAATACTTTTGGTAGATTTGTCAATCTTTCCTGTACCATGCACTCAACTCATAAACTATCTTAGTTATCTACTGCTGCTGTAACAAAAGTACCACAAATAGGTGGCTTGAACAAGCAGAGATTTATTCTCTTTTTTTTTTTAAATTTTTGTTTGGTTCCACATTTTAGTGACCCTATGTATAACAGAACTCTACACCCTCATACTGCTCCATCATCACAATTATTGTTTTATTTGAGCTCATTCGTGTAGCTGCTGTATAAACCTATTTGCCAATGGTCTTCCTCCTTTATTGCTGCCCCTCTACTTTACCACGCATGATGTCTTTCTCCAGGGACTGGCCTCTATGGGTAAAATGTCCCAGGTACCTGAGATGAAGTCTCCCCATCCTTGTTCTAAGGAGCACTGTGGCTCTACTTCTTGCCAGCCAGATTTGGCAGTCTGTGGTAATTTCAATATTCTTCTCCAGCAGCATAATCCAAATGCATTCATTTTTGTAACTATATTGCTTATTAAATATTCAACTTTCACATATATAAAAGGAGATTGAAAATACCATGTCTTGGATTAGTGGCATCTCAGTCCTACAAGTATCACTCTTGTTCTTCAACACTTTAAGGAGGTCTTGGCCAGCATAACATTTCCCTATTTATCATGATATAACCAATTAGGCTAGTTGCAAGGATGTTTGTTTTCTTTACAATGAGTTGTAAATCATACTGAAGGCTGCAATCCTTGATCTTCATCAGCTAGTGTTTCTAGTCCTCCTGACTTCCAGCAAGGATGGTTGTGTCATCTGCATATTGAAAGCTATCAATAAGCCATCCTCTGATCCAGATGCCACATTCATCATCATAAAATCCAGCTTCTTGGATAATTTTCTAATTATACAGATTAAGTAGGGTGAAAGGATACAACCCTGATACATAGTTTTCTCTATTTTAAATCAGGCAATACTCCCTTGTTCTGTTGGCACAACTGTCTCTTAATTCATGTACAAGTTCTGCATGAGAAAATTGAAGTGTTCTGGAATTGCCATTCTTCTCAAGTCTACCTATAGTTTGTTATGGTCCACACAGTCGAATGTCTTTGTTCTTTGCATAGTCAATAAAACACAAGTAAACATCTTTCTGATATTTTTTGCTTTGGGCCAATATCCATCTGACATTGTTAATGATATTCCTTGTCCCAAGTCCTCTTTTGAACCCAGCATAAATTTCTGGCAGCTCCCTGTTAATGTACTGTTGCAACTGTTGTTGAATGAAATTCAGAAAAATTTTACTTGAATGTGAATTATGGTATTATTCTCTAATTTTTTTTCATTCTGTTGGGTAACCTTTCTAGTATTTGGGTACAAATACAAATCTCTTCCATTCAGTTGACCAGGTAGCTGTCTTTCAAATTTCTTGGCATAGATGAATGAGTGCTTTCAGTGCTTCATCAGCTTGTTGAAACATTTTCATTGATATTCCGGCAACTCCTAGGTGTTTGATTTTGGCTAATGCCCTCAGTGCAGCTTCGAATTCTTCCTTCAATACCATTTTTAATCATATGCTACATCTTAAAATGGTTGAATTTCCACTAGCTCTTTTTTGGTACATTGACTCGATGTCTTCTTTCCATTTTCTTTTGATGCTTCCTGCGTGGTTAATATTTTTCCCACGTTGTTGCTCTCATTCATAGTTATCCTAAACACAGCAGAATGAAACACAGCCCAATCCAGAGCCAGCCCTCACAATTGTTCTTATGTTTGAGCCCATTGTAGCAACCACTATATCAATTAACCTGGTCAAGAGCCTTCCACTCTTTCACTGCCCCTGTATTTTACCAAGCATGATGTCCTCCTTTGGGAGTTGATCTTTCCTGAGAATATGTAGAAAGTACATGAGACAACATCTCATCAGCCTTGTCACTAAGGAGTATTCTAGCTGTACTTCTTCTAAGACAGATTTGCTTGTATGGTTGACAGTCCATGGTATTTTAAATATTATTTGTCAACATCATAATTCAAATGCATCCATTCTTCTTTGATCTTCCTTATTCAATGTCCAACTTTCACATGCATATGAGGCCATTGAAAATACCATGGTTGGGTTTGGGCCCACTTTAGTCCTCAATGTAACGTCTGTGCTTTACAATACTTTAAAATAGTCCTGTTTAGCAGATTTATCCAATGTAATGTGTCCCTTGATCACTTGACTACTGTTTCCATGAGAATTGATTGTGTATCTAAGCAAGACGAAATCCTCAGGAACTTGAATCTTTTCACCATTTATCATTATTTAGAAGATTGTCTTTTTTTTACTTGACTTTTTCATTTTAAAATATGCAGCACATGTTTTCCCTTTTTGTTTTTCAAAATCTCAGTCTGCCAGATTGTCATATTGCGGTGGCTTCTGTGTGGCTGTGAGGCTGGAAGCTATGCCACTGATATTTCAAATGCCAGCAGGGTCATCCAAAGTTGAATAGGTTTCAACAGAATTTACAGACTAAAAACAGCCTAAAACGAAGGATTCAGCTGCCCAATTAGAAGGAAACAGCAGTTGAAAACCTTATACCCAGCACGGACAGATACCCAAAGCTAAGTGAACAGAAGCAGAACGTTGTGGGAGATAGTGCTGGAAGATGGACCCTTGGGTTTGAAGGCATTCAAATGTGACTGATGAGAAGCTGTTTTCTTTTAGTACAGTTGATTGTGGTGATGTGTATGGAGTAAAGCCAGTGGGAACTGAGCTTTAGGGCTCTTCATTTGCTAATTGGGCACAATTCAAGGTAGGAAGAAACAGCTTTAAAATCTACTAATAGTCAGAACTTGAGAAGTAAAATGTATGAATTTAGGAAAACTGGAAGTGGTCAAAATGAAATACAACATAAAAAAATTTATATCCTAGCCATTAGAGAACTGGAACAGGCTGGCATTCAGAAAATCATATGGTTTTGTGTGCCAGGAATGACATAATCAAGAGAAATGGGGTTGCATTCATGGTCAAAAAGGATATTTCATAATTTATCTTGCAATACAATGTTCTATGTAATAGTATTATATCTATCTACATTCAAAGAAATTCAATCATTACAATGATTATTCAAATTTATGCTCCAACCACCAAAGTTAATGATGAAGAAATTGAAGAATTCTACTAATATCTTCAGTCTGAAAATGATTAAACATGGAATCAAGATGCATTGATAAATATTGGCTATTGGAATGCAAAATTTGGAAACAAAGATGAAGGAAAAATAGTTGGAAAATATGGTCTTGGTGATAGAAATGAAGCTAAAAATCACATGAAAGAATTTTGAAAGACCAATGACTTGTTCATAGAAAATACCTTTCTCAACAACATAAAAGACTTTTCCAGCTGGAATACAAAGAAGTCAAATTGAAAATCTGTGAAAGAGATGATGGAGAAACTCAGTATTAACAGCTAAAACCAGGTCAAAGGCTGACAGTTGGACAGACCATCAATTGCTCCTACATAAATTCAGGTTAAAGCTGAGGAAAATTAAAACAAGTCAACATGAGCCAAATGCAATCTTGAGTCTATTCCACCAAAATTTCGTGAACATCTCAAGAACAGATTTGACAACTTAAGTAATAATGAGAGAAGAGATGAGCTGTGGGAGAACAACAAGATCATTATTTATGAAGAAAGCAAAAAGGTTATTTAAAAAACTAGAGAGAAATAAGAGATCCAAGTGTATGTCAGAAGAAACTCTTAAATTTGATTTCAATCACAAGGTAGCTAAGGAAAAATGATAAATTTGAAGAGATAAATAGAAAATTCCAAAGGGCATCTCAATAAGATGTAGTAAAATATATTATAATGAAATGTGAAAAAATCTAGAGCTGGAAAATAACAAAGGAAACCATGCTCAGCATATCTTAAATTGAAAGAACTCAAGAAAAAACCCTAGACACAATTTAAAATATTGAAAGACTCTATGGCAAAATATTGAATGATTAACGGAATATGGAAAGAATGCATAGAGTCACCGTGCCCAAAGAAACTAGTTGACATTCCATTTTAGGGGGTAACATAGAGCAAGAATCATTGGTGTTAAAGCAAGAAGTTCAAAACCTGTACTGAAAGCATTAACCAAAATCAAGGCTTCAAAACTCATGGAATACCAATTGAAATGTTTCAAAAAGCTGATGAAGCACTGGAAGCACTTAACTATGTCATGAAATGTGGAAGAGAGCTACTTGAGCAACTGGACTGTAAGAGTTCCACATTTATACCCATTCAAATATAGGGGACCCAACAGAATGCTCAAATTATAGAACAATATCATTGATATCACATACAAGTAAAATTTTGCTGAAGATCATCCAACAATGCTGGTGGCATTACATTGACAAGGCATTGGCATAGGTTTGGCAGATTTCAGAACAAGGGTTTATCATTGTTGTCAGATGAATCATGACTAAAAGCAGAAAATACTTGTGTTTTATTGCCTATGCAAAGGTATTTGACTGTGTGGTCCATAACCAACTAAAGATAAGAATGGGAATTTCAGAACACTTCATTGTACTCATGTGAAAATTGTGCATGGATCAAAAGACAGTTGTGTGACTAGAAGAAGGGAATGCTGAATGGTTTAAAATCAGGAAAAGTGTGAGTCAGAGCTGTAAGCTTTCACTTACTTCTTCAATCTGCATGCTGAGCAAGCAACCCGAGAAGCTGGATTTCATGAAGAAGAATACAGTATCATGATTGGTGGAAGGAAGGTTCACTAACAAACTCCAATATGCAGATAACACACCCTTCTTTGCTGAAAGTGAGGAAGACTTTAAGGCTTCCAGTGGTTATCAACCTGTGGGTCGTGACCCCTTTGGGGGTCAAATGACCCTCCCTTTCACAATGGTTTCCCAATTCATAACAGTAGAAAAATTACAGTTATTGAAGCAGCAACGAAGACAATTTT
Source organism: Tenrec ecaudatus (assembly GCF_050624435.1). Classification (NCBI taxonomy): domain Eukaryota; kingdom Metazoa; phylum Chordata; class Mammalia; order Afrosoricida; family Tenrecidae; genus Tenrec; species Tenrec ecaudatus. The sequence continues at coordinate 39,994,243 of NC_134548.1, read as the reverse complement.
ATGGTTGGGAGCCACCACAACATGAGGAACTGCACTAAAGGGTCGTAGCATTAGGCAGGTTGAAAACTACTGCAGCTGAAGATCAAGGACTGCATCCTTCAGTATGAATTACAAATCCTCACAACTGGATGAATAGGTAACATCATGCTAAGGTGAGAGAAGATTGAAGTTAAGGATCTTGCCTTGTGTGGTTCTGGAGAATATTGAAAAGTACCACAGACTTCTTAAAGGACAAACAAATCTATCTTGGAAGAAATACCAAAAGAGGCCCTTAAAAGTAAGGTTGGTGGGACTTGTCTTTCATATTTTGGACTTTTTGTCAGGAGAGACCAGCTCCTGGAGGAAAACATCATGCTTTGTAAAGTAAAGGACAGGGGGGTTGGGGGGGAAAGAAAGGCCTTCAACCCAGTGGATTGACACAGTGGCTGCAAAAATGAGCGAAGGCATAGGAACAAATGTGAGAATGGGGCAGGTTTGGGCAGTGTTTCATTGTTTTGTTTATAAGTTCACTGTGCATCAGAACCAAAATGGTGGCACCTAACAACAACTGTTCAGCTCTTTGACTTCATAATTTCTTCCATTTCCCGTAGCTACTTGTGTTAGGCCGGGTTGACTAAAGAAACAAATCCATTGGCGATCACATATTTGTAAGAAAGAGCTTTGTATCAAGAAGCTTTATGTAACAGGCAAACATTCCAGCCCAGTCAAGATGAAGTCCACATGGCTGATACTAGTCTATAAGTCTCACTTCAAACTCATGCAGCCACATGCAATGGTGTAGAATGCAGGAACATTGTAGGCTGGTAGATGCACATTCCTGTGGATCCAATGGCAGTGGCCGTCTCACGGGGCTCTGGCAGATCCCTGAGTGGCTCACCAGCAGGAAGGTGAAGACAGAGAGAGAGAGCAAAGTTTCCCAGGGCCCTTCCCAGGAGAAGGCCACATCCAGAAGGAGGCACCATCTGGCCGTGACCTGACTGACAGCTTGAATACCACCCACCCCTAGACTTTTATACATCTCCGAGTTGACATGAAACCTTGTAACCACTGCATTATTCAATGATTGGTAGCAAGTTTCAGAGTCCTTTCTGAAGTCCACTTTGATCTTCTTTTCCTATCTTTTTGGTGACCTTTTGTTTTCTTCGAATGTGATATGCTTAATGTCATCTCACAACTCATCAGATCTGTCATTAGTGTTCATTGCAGCAAATCTGTTCTGGAGATGCTCTCAAAATTCTCATGTGGAATACTCAAGGCTGTACTTTTTGGCTCTCTTCAACTTGTTTTAATTTTCTTCAATTTCAGCTTGAGCTTAAATAGGAGTAGTTGATGGTCTGTTCCAGAGTTGACCTCCGGCCTCATTTTAGCTGCTGATATTGAACTTCTCCATTATCTCTTCCCCCAAATGTAGTCAATTTCCTGTCCGTGTATTCCATCTGGAGAAGTCTATGTGTATAGTCCCCATTTGTATTGTTGAAAAAAGGGATATTCTTTGACCAAGTCATCGGTCTCACGAAATGCTGTCATGAGATCTTGAGCTTCGTTAGTGTCATCAAGGCCATATTTTCCAGCTACTGTTCCCTTTTCTTTATTTCCAACTTTTGCATTCAGATAGCCAATGATTATCAATACATTTTGACTGCATGTTTTATCAGTTTCTGACAATTTCCTCTTTAGTGACTTATTCAACACTACCAATTTCTTCATCATTAGTTTTAGAGAAGCCCCTATGGTGTAGCAGATATGAGTTCTTCTAACTTTAACATCAGAAATTCAAAACCACCAGCCACTCAGGGGGGCAAAATAAGGCTTTCTACTCCTATAAAGAGTAACAGTCTTAGAAACCCACAGGAGCTGTTCTATTTTTTTGTGTAGGGTTGCTATAACTTGGAATGAACTCAATGGCAATAATTTTGGTTTGGGATGTTTTGAAATTTTACCTGTTTGTTTTCATATGCTTTTTGTATTTCCCCCCCCCCCACCATTTTATTGCACATTTCTGGTCAGAAAATATGAATAATTTATTTTTTAACAGATTTATTGGCACATAATCCACATATAATATAATTCAATAGTTCAATCATATATATATTTTGAGCTTTAGTGCTTGGTGCATTCATTTCAGTAATAGTTGTATTGATGTATTTCCTTGAGTAGATATTATCTTATTATAGACAGCATTTTTACTTCAAGATAGATCTTGCAATGTCCTCTTTGGCAGTGAATGTAATAACTTTCTTTTTGAATCTGTCACTCACAGAATAGTAAACCATGTTATTTTTAATTGAAAATAACCAATATTAGTTCATTTTCACTCACTAACCTAAAATCAACATACAACTAAATATATGTTATGTATGATTGTATTTATATAATATTTAAATATATTATACCAACAATCAATGATATATTAATAGTTAATAATATTAATATATTATGGCAATGTAATAATATATTTTATGTAATAATAACAATAAATGTTATATTTTGTTATATTTATATAATATATAAATATCATTTATTATGTATAAACAAAATATAACTAATATAAAACTTTATGAATTTCACTCTTTAAGGGTATTGAAGTCCAAATTCAGGATATTATCTCTAGGAGAAGGCTTTCTATTTCTGCATCTCGGTGGAAGGCTTCTCTGTTTTCAGCATCTATGGGCTTGTTCTTCCTTGGAGATAAACATATATCTTGGTATCAAGCTTCCCCCATCAGAGAGCCACAGTCCAAATGACAACTCTTCGCCTGGTTCTTCTTTGTTTGCTTATTTACTCTCCTTTATGTTCCATAAAACATTGTCTCAAGAAAGAACTTAATTCTGAGTATAGCATCTGCCATCATTTAGATAATTGCTTCTAATATTGCCTCATTAATACCATAGTAGTGAGATTTACAGCACATAGGACAATTATATTAGATCATAAAATTGAGGATTATTATAACAATCAGAATCATGGTCTAACCAAGTTGACACATATTTGGGGAGAACACAATTGAATCAATAGAATTGAAAACATTAGATATTGTGTAAAACATATTTCTTTCCTCCCAGTGGCTTGATTCTTCTCTTAAAATATCACAATTACCATGACCAAAATCTAACACTAGTTCCTTCTTTAAATTTTCCCTTTTTACCAATTGTCTCCCCAACTTTTTGAACCCTTTCTGGTAGCCACTCTTAGTCTTTTGCCTTAAATATCCTAGTCAGGGCCTATACTATAAATCTAATTAAAAATCTTAGGAACAAAAAGACTTTACAGACTTAAGTAACCAAGAGAAGGACTAGCAATGGAGGAGCCTTACTCAGAGATGAGAAATACTGGTACATTTGTTGCCTGACTCTTCCCTTTCTGGTGGTCTCCACTCTCTCCTCCTGGAGACCCACTTCTTTGACAGGGTCTGTGGCCTGCCTGCTCTTGCCCTCTCAGCTTCATCATCAGAGAGGAGGTGAGAAAAGCCCAAATCTCAGAGAGAGAAGCAATCTGACTGTGCATAGAGTCCATGCCTGTTATTGTATCTAGGAAAGGGTACAACTATGATTGGCCAGCCTCCTGTAGAGTGCTTTTGCTGCGATGACAGCTGGAAAGACCAGAAGAATTGAGCTGATGCTTCCAAATAGTGGGTATGGGGTCCTATGAATATAGGTTGAGTGTCAGACTGTTTAGATTTCTACTATGAATGCCCAGTTTTGCTCTACATGGCCAAATATGTTGATTCCCTAAGCTTTGGTCTCCTCATGTGAAAATTTAATATTTAATACTAAGTGCCTTGTGCAATGTGTCTGGCACTAATTAATCACACAGAAACTGGGGGTTGTGTCTTAAAAAACATCCTCTGCACTGGGCAAATAATTCCAGCCTCTCTATTAAACACAATTTCTTTCTCTTTTTTCAAACTCAAAATCAAACTTACTACAGGGAAGTCAGTTCCAACTCACAGTGATCCTGTAGGATAGGGTAAAACTGCCTCTGTGGATTCCCAATACTCTTTATGGGAGTAGAGAGCCTCATCTTTCTCCCTATGACGCAGCTTTCAGTTTCGAACTGCTGACCTTGCAGGTAGTAGCTCAGCATGTAACCCTTAGAAATACCACAAATGGGTAGCTTCAGCAAAGAGAAATTCAGAAATTTATTTTCTCACAATTTAGGAGACTAGAAACCAGTTCTGAGGGGCAGCTTTCTCTCTGCACCAGCCTTTGAGGAAGGTTCTTGTTTTGTATCAGTTCTTGCTCCTTGGTGATCTTCATGCAGTGTGGTGTCTATTTCCCTCCACTTGTCCTTCCTTGCCTCTGTGCTTAAACTACCCTTTTTAAATCTCAGAAGCAATGGACTTAATGTACAGTCTATAGCAAAAAAGATGATGAATTGACTTAGGAGCCTCAAATATAGCAAAGATTATCAGGATGATGTAGGACAAGTCAGGGCTTCATTCTGTTGTAGAGGGGTTGTTATAAGGACACTCAACAGCAATATAAGGAACTCTGGTGGGACTATAGGTTAGGGGTTGGACTACTTACTTCCAAATCAGTGAGTCCAGCTGACCAGTCACTTCATAAGAGAAACATAGGCTGTCTGCTGTCATAAACATTTACAGTCTCAGAAATCTACATAGGGTCACTATGAGTCTGAATCAACTGGATGGCAGTGTTTGGGTTTAACAGGAACAAACTAATATGGTGCCATTTACATAAGAAAGAAAACCCTATTTCCAAGTGGAATTACATTTACAAGTATACCTACCTACCGCATTCACATGATTTCAATGCATAGTGACCCTATATAGGGTTTCTTAGTTTGTAAAGCTTTGTGGGAGCAGATAAACTCATCTTTCTCTGAAGTAGCAGCTAGTAGGTTTGAACCATCAGCCTTATACTTAGCAGTACAACACTTACTCGTGAGTGCCACCAGAGTTATTTTTCCATAAATACCTGAGTTAGGACTTACAATGTATTTCAATGTATTACAATGTATTTCTGTGGCAATTCAATTCACCAAAAAGCAAATGCCAACTTCATTCTGAAAACAGACACTGGTTCGAATTCCCATTATAGTCTCTAAAATCTATAATTTATGACAGGAGCTGAAACAATTGCCATAGGAGTAGATGTTTTTGAAGTTGTTGCTAGCAAGGGAGGCAATCGATCTTATTTTCTAGGAGTGCAGTTACCTCCCCTGGTTAAGCACTCAGTTGCTAACCAAAATGCCAAGAACCCACCCACTGGCTATGAAGGAGGAACACAAAGGATTCTCCTTTCCTAAAGATTGCAGCCAAGGAAACCCTATGAGGAAATTCTACTGTGTCACATGTGGTTGATATAATTCTAACTCAATGACATCAAATGACAAGTTTACCTTCCCAAGGAGAGTGACATTTCTGGGTTTTGAACAGGAGTTATGCTCATATAGACAACACTACTCAACTCAGACTGGCTAATATTTATGGACCTCTTTATTCTATCTTTACCTCATACTAGGAGTATGGTAGGTGTAGGGACATCAGGACATTTTTTCCCCAGACGATTCTCTTAAATGGCTACTTCGGGCCAGAGCAAAGGGGAACACGGCTCTACTCCAGAGTAGCTTTCTGAACCTGCTGGGTGTTGGTAAGATGGAAAGAGGCAGCAGGGCTTTACCACAAAAACAAATGTCCAAAGCCACCAGTAACTTAAATTATTTCTAAAGTTCTACTAGAAGCAGTTTAGACTATTTCTAGGCTTCAGGTAGCCAAAAGGTTCTTTCCTGTTGGGTGGAACAGAACCTGTGCATCACACAGGGTTCTTCTAAGATCTGGGGTACTCAGAAGCTTAGACTCCCAACCTGTTGCCAAGGCAGTGGCCTTAACTGCCTGCATCTTTTGGGGGGAAGGATATTTCCTTATCTAAATACAAAAGAGGGAACTGTAGTTTGTGCTTTGAATGCTACTGATGAGCATTCTGTTAGAGGAGAACCCTACCTTCACCCTGCCTATGTTTAATTGAGCAAAAAGAAATGATGTGATGGGATTCTAATGCTACCCCATGGAATACATCTCAAATTCACTTTTCACCCAGATATCGTTCCACCTTGAAGAAAAGTTTAGAACAGCCTTGTTTGGAGACAAATACTTTATTTTTGGTGAGGACATTTTCATTTTTCTTTAAAAGACCATTCACCTCTATGTCCTTGATTTAAAATTACTGCTTGATTCCTACAGATTTCTCTTTCTTCTTTCCAATATACAGCTAGATATTGCTCATGGTATTTTCCATCTAGGCATGTATTGAGGCCAATTTTCTTAACTTACTCCCCACAGGAAGGAGAAAATGATGCTCCCGCCTGACACATGGGAGGATTTTTCTCCCATTTTATAGGCTGTTCTAAGCAGCTTTCATTCTAATTTCCCTTTATGTGATTGATTGTAGATAGCTCTCCTCTTATATAATATCAGTTTGGTACTAAAGTGGAACATGAAGATTTACAGCTCTCATTCCAAAAGAAATATTATCCATGAACTATAAAGCAATTGAAACATTCGTAGAAAATATAGCAGAGTGAAGGGAAGGTATTATTGGTAGAAACAAAACAACCCAGAAATAACTATTTGACTTGCTTGACCAAACAAGGGACATCCAGAGAAGGTGCATGATAATACTGTGCACTAAAAAAGCCAACCTCTGCTAAACAGAGTGTGTTGATGAGATGACTATAGAAGATCAAAGAATAAACCTGGTGTGCATGGTTAAAACCTTGCTGGTTGATCCCCCCTCTGATGCACGTTAAGCCTGAGCCGGTTTTCAACATTTTCTGTATTTTTTGTTTGTTCACAGTGGTGTTTTTCTCAGATGCGTTGTCATTAGGGGTCACTCTCTTGAATTTATTTTATATATTTTTCTGTTTTTCAGTATACAAAACCCAGGATTGATGAACCTATAGGGACATCAATTAGAATCAGGGTTTCTGGAGTGTGGGATACAATGAGGGGGTAGGTTAAAAGGGAGCTGATGTCAAGGAATCCAGAAATAAAAGGAATGTTTGAAATTGATGCGGTGGCAATTGCTTGATGTGATTGAACTATGGCATGATATAGTATCTGCATTATCGCCCAATAAAATGGTTTTGAGAAAAATAAGTAAAAAGTTACTTTTTAAAAGCCCATCTCATTCATTGTTTCTTCTAAAGAAAAGTAATCTTTACATGATAGGTATTTGACCTGGGTCCAAAAGTTCTAATTTGGACATAATTGATAGATTTCTGCACACAGATCCATCCTCAAGAAGTGGGTGCTGGAAGTAATAATGCCATATTAGCTAAATTTGCAAATGCTCCACAATTTTCAATTCTCTCCTCTAAGTATAATTTCTATAGCCAATGAATCCTAAATTCTCGCTGGTAATCACATATAGCTCTTGCAGTGAGGTTCTGTTACTTTGATATTGATTTGACACGGGTAGGGGTGGAAAAATGGTTTGGTCATCTGTGACTATAATGGGAATATCAAGTTTTCACTGTTCGGATAATCACACACTAAGTACAGTCATCTTTGTTAATGGCAAATGTCCTTGCGTCCTTGCTGGGTAACAGAGTGAGCCCATTTTGTTCATTCCTAATGATGGGAATCAATCATCACCTGCCTCCTATTTGTCTGTTGATGCCTGGCTTGGATGGTGATTGCTTCTTTAAAAGAAGCAAATGATGAATAATAGGTCAAAGTAACATCTCTACAAATATTGACAGATAAATATGACGAGCTGATATTCCTGCCCCTTCTTTTCAGGAGAGCTAATACTCTATCCCTGCAGAGTAAAATTAGATCAGGTTCAGTCAGTTCTGGAAATTTATGCCTTTACCTGTGTAATCAAACCTCTTTTCCCTGTAAAATGTCTATGTATAAATTTGGTGGATTCCCCTTAACAAATTAATTTATTCTCTTCTGACTTCTTTTTCTCCTTGGGAACTTTCTGTTATTCATTCCAACAGCACGTTGGATGCTCTCCTTAAGTGACAACAATAGCTTCTCATTCTTCAATATCACTGGGATATCCACTCATTTGATGGATCTCATGTGCTGAGAGCACTGAGCACCTTTGTCTTTCAAGATGTCCTGCACAGAAAAGTCACATGGGGGAAAATTCAGTCATTGCAGTGCTGAGACTAAAAGAGAAGGATGCCTGACTCCGCGTGAAGAATCTGAAGATGATATGAGGAAGTGGGAACCTCCCACAAGCTGATTCTTGAAGCATGAGAAATAACTCAGCACACAGAAGTTAAGGAAAGGAATTTCCAGCAGGTTAGAAAACACTGTAAAAGATTTGGAAGTGTGAGAGAACTTGGCCCACTGAAGGAACTGCAGGTAGAGTGACTGGGTTGAAGCAAATATGTGTGCATGCAGGAGTGATGGTGGTGGTGGTGGTGGGTAGTTAAGTAATCTGGTGTCAACTTGCAGAGGGATGGAATCTAGCCTGTCAATCAGGTTGCAGTCTGATTACGCCACAGAGCTAAATAACTCACCGGAGGCCAGATATACTCACTCCCTGTGAGGCATTCCTGTTGACAAGCCACATGGAGCTATGCTGAAGGCAGCCAGAGCCTTGGAGCTGGAGGAGCCACGTAGAGACCCACGCCAGCACTAATATGCTTCTACTGTCCCTGGATCCACAAGACTTTCCACCTACTGGTCTGTGATCTTCCTGCACTCAGCAAAATGCATGACGTCATTGAATGCGTTGCATGAGTTTGAAGAGGAATTTACTGACTGGTACTGTACATATAGACTAATATCAGACTCATGGACTTGATCTGGACTGGGTTGGGATGTTTTCTTAATGTACAATTGTTCCTTATGTAAATCTCTTTTCTATACACATATGAGTGTCTATGAATTTGTTTCTCTAGTCTTCTCAGACTAACACAGTGACCTTAGAAATCACCTGCCTCAATACATGGCTCAAATGTCTTTCAGAGCAGAAGGGGAAAGTCCACTGCAAACAAGGAGTATGCAAATATTTCTATTCTGCCATGAAGATGGCCATCAACACAGAGAAAGTGAATAACAGGGGGAAGTTTCTAAGCCTCCTGATCGCTATATCTGTGCAACATGATGTCCTCATTATGACAATTGTTTTTTGTGTGTGTGTGCTGCAAGTCTACAAAGCTCTAATTAAACCTCAATATTCAACAAAAATCCACATACAATCTCGCTCACTCCAAAAGCTAGGGGTTTAAACTCACAAAATGATTCCTCCATAGTAGTAGTATTATAAAAGGAAACCTTACCCAGGCTCTAGTCCTGAGCCAACCTGGTCTCTGCTCTACATAAGGAACAGGGATTCTGGGTCTCCAGGACCATGCATAGACTGTGTTAATTGAGCCACCGTACCATTTGTAGGCACTTCAAGTCAGCATATACTCAATTAAGCCTTTTTCTTTTATTATTCCTTTCACTTCAGACCTGCTCACGTTTCTCTGCCTCTGATCTAGTTCATAGCGTTCTCCTTCACATAGACCCCTGGGTTAAAGTATTTCAAGTTGTTTCTACTTTGTTTTCTACCACCTGTCAGTCACTAACAAACAAACAAGCAAACAAACAAAAAAACCCACCCAAACCAACTGCTGTCCAGTTGATTCTGACTCATAGTGACCCAACAGGACAGAGCAGAACTCCCTAAGGTTTCTGAGACACAGGAGCAGAAATCTCCATATTTCTTCCTTGAAGGAGCTGATGGGTTCAAACTGCTCACCTTTCAGTTACAACCCATTGTGTATCCTACCACATCACCAAGGTCCCTCTCAGTACTAGGTTCACTATATTTTATTTAAGGGTTGGTCTAATCCCTTCTTTCATCAAAACCCTCACTTGCCTAACCCAGGCCCGCATCTTTTCTCTCCTGAGTGAACAATATCAATAGCTAGGCTTTCCTGCAATATTTTCTGAGTGATTTTTTAAATATGTAGTCACTTTGCTTTTTATGTCCTTTCAGTGACTCCTTATCACTTAAAGAGATGAGGTCCAATCAAGTGATTTGTGAAGAATTGGCCATCCCTGGGGCACTGATTAGGTCATACCTCTTCTATACTTTTACACAGTTTTCTCACCTTGTCTCCTACCATTCCATATTATCTTTCAGACATAACGGCTGAAGAGCTGTCTCTATTTAATTATTAGTAAACATAGATATGATGATCAACACTGTGTCAGATCAGAAGATACAAGGACAATGAAGGGAATATCCTCTCCCCTTGTCCTACAGGGAAATGATCACAAAGTTACAATATTGAGGAAAGCAGAATTTTATTTGGCATATGAGGTGAATAAAAGGTAGGAAATAGACTAGGATAATGTCACAGGGCACACCCACCCCACTCAGCTTTCTATGTACCTGTGTCCAGGTCCCTACCAGGAGTGAAAGGCAGCAGTCGTTGCTGGATTGGATGGAGTGTGGGCCCAGGACACCAAAGAGTCAGGCCAGGCTACTGAAAATCCACACAAGGAAGGCCAGGACATTACTGGAGGTAGGACTACATCTGAGTGGAGGCTACAAGCCTTTGACATATGATCCATTGTACCATCTAGCTTCATTTTGAAAATTTAAACTCAAAAGTAAAAATATTAACTATTTCTAGATAATTTCCAGAATGGTGACATAAAAAGCTATGGGAACCCTCTCCCCAATGAAACAACCATGACTGGTGAAAATAATAAGAAACAAAAAGAACCATGAAATTTTCTGGAAATTATCCAAAGGGCATACATAAAATGAAAACAAAAATAAAACTGTTATTCAGTAAATACTTCTAGATCTTGACTGTCACTCTGAGAGTCAGTAACACTTGAGCCAGAGCCTGTTCATCATTTCATTTTGCCTGATAAGTGGGTATTAACTGCCAACTTTTTGTTTAAACTCCAGTACTCGGAGTCTGCTGAATAGAACAGCTACCCTAGGAAGGCGTGTTCAGTGGAGGAAGAGAATCCTCCAGCCTTGCTTGCCTAGAATAGACATTGTGCACAATTTCTAGGGATGAAAAATGTGTCCTGAACGTCTGTGGGAGATAACATAGCCCTCAACTTGAAGTGGGTGGAAGATTCATTTGAGTGGAGCTTCCATCAAGATTAAAGCCATGGATCCTGGATGGAATTGCTTTGCTATCCTGCAAAGTGCAGTGGAAAGTGGATTGCTACAGAAAATCTAACACCTTACCATTTGATCTCTCTTTTAACCCATTTTTAATTTGTTCTGGTTTTTCATAGTTCCTGTTTTCTTTTTCATTGAGGTTTTCTATGGTTTCTTTTGTCATTGTTGTTTTGTTTGATTGCTGGGGTTTTGTTTTTGTATGTTTTCCATTATACAAAATACTAGATAGGTAAATTTATAGAAACAGTAACTCTATTAATGGCTTATTGGGGACATGGGAGGGGAGACTGGAGGGACATGGGGACCTAATAACAATGAGTATAAGAAAGAAGAAAATGTTCTAGAACTGATTGTAGTGATGATTGCACAATTCTTTTTTTAGATCATTTTATTGGGGGCTCTTACAGTTCTTATAACAATCCATACATGAATTACATCAAGCACATTTGTTCATATGTTGCCACCATCACTTTCTAAACATTTGCTTTCTATTTGAGCCCTTGGTATCAGCTCCTATTTTCCCCCTCTTTCCCCTACCCTCCCACCCATCACGAATCCTTAATAAATTATTATTATATCTCACACCAGCTACTGTCTCCCTTCACCCATGTTTCTGTTGTTTGTTCCCCTGGGGAGGTGGTGGTTATGTGTTGATTATTGCAATCAGTTCCCTCTTCTTCCCCTCCTCTCCCAACCTTCCCCCTACCTCGTGATATGGCTACTCCCATTTCTGATCCTGAGGGGTTTATCTGACCTGGATTCCGTGTGTCATGAGCTCTTGTCTGTACCAGTGTACATGCTCCGGTCTAGTTAGAACTGAAAGACAGGACTGGGATCATGATAGTGGGAGATGAAAAAGCTTCAAAAAAAACAGTGGGATATTCTGTTTCATTAGTGCTATCTGCACCATTGTTGACACATTCCTTCCTTGTGAACCTTCTGTGAGGGGATGTCCTATTGTCTATGGATGGGTGTGGGGTCTCAGCTCCAATCCCCCTTATTCTCAACAATATGTTTTGTTTTGTTTTGGGACTTCTGACACCGTTACCTGATCCTGTTGACACCTCATGATCACACAGGCTTATGTGCTTCTTCCATGTAGACTTGTAGCTTCCCTGCTGGGTGGTCGCTTGTTTAACTTCATGCCTTTAAGACCCCAAATGGGCACCATCCGCTTTCTTCACCACATTTCCTTATGTATCCATTTTGTCTTCAGTGATAGGACAGGACAGTGAACATCTCAGAATGCCAGATTGTTAGAACAAAGTGTTCTTGTGTTGATTGAGGACTTGAGCAGAGTCCCAAAGTCCATCCATTTCCTCAATGTATTGCCATATATATATGTACATAGGTCAAACCCTCTATTTTATGATTAATATATTTACATATGTACACATCTATGTACCTTTATCCATAGCATTGCTTCCTAGGTCTGTTTTCTTCCTTTCGCAGGTTATGATGGTATTGTAGATTTTAATAATAAGTCCATTATCTGTTGTGTCATTGCTAAATATTCCCCACCCCCACCCCCAGTCTGCGGGTTGTCTTGTTACTCTCTTGGTGAAGTCTTTTGATGCACACAGGTACGTACTTTATTCTCAGTATAACCCACTTGTTGATTTCAGCTTCATCTGTGTGTACCCTTCCCTATTACAGTTAGCATAGGCATTCTCTGTGGCCAGGTTCTTGGGTTTGTCCCAATACCTTTGTTGATGGTCCTTATATTTGGGGGTTCTACTTCTAGGTCTATGATCCACTTTGAGTTTGTTATTATTCAGGGTGTGAGGTAAGGGTCCTGTTTCATTTTTCTACAGTTGGATATCCATTCATTTATAGTAGCACTTGTTAAAGAGGGCATCTCCCACTTGATGCTTTTGGGGCTGATGGTTTTATTTCTGGGTTTTATGTTCTTTTCCATCGAAGAGGTGCGAGTATCTGTCATTATTCCAGTACCACGATGTTTTGACCACTGTGGCTGTATAGTAAGTGTTAAAGTCAGGCATAGCAAGCCCTCCAACTTTGTTCTCTGCTAATTCTGGGCTTCTTCCCTCTCCATATGAAATTGGTGGTCCGTTTGTCCAATTCTTTGACGAAGTTTGTTGGTATTTGAATCAGGATAGCATTAAACTTATATAGTGCCTTGGGTAAGACTGACATCTTTACTATATTGAGTCTTCTGTTCACGAGCATGGGATATTCTTCCATTTGTGGAGGTCACTTTTGGTTTCCTGCAGTAGGGTCTGTAGTTTTCCTGGTATAAGACTTTTTGTTATTGTTATTGTTGCTAGATATATCCATAGGTATTTCTATTTGTTCTTGGTTATTTTGAAGGGTACTGCCTTCTTGATCTACTTTTCCGTGGTCTTGTCCAAGGTATATAGCAAACCAACAGACTTCTGTTTGTTGATCTTGTATCCTGCCACTCTTCCATATTCCTCTATTACTGCCATTACTCCTGTGTGGGAGCTTTTGGGATTTTCAATGTATAGAATCATGTTGTCTGAAAATAGCAATAATTTCTCCTACTCCTCTCCCGTTGGATACCTTTAATGTCTTTCTGCTGCCTTATGTTGTTAGCTAGGACCACCAGTACGATGTTGAATAAAAGTGGGGACAAGGGGTATCTTTGTCTGGTTCCCTTTTTCAGTGGGATTGTTTTCATCTTTTCTCCATTGACTATGATATTGGCTGCTGGAATTTTGTAATTAGCTTGTATCAACTTGAGGAATTTTCCTTCCATTCCTATCTTCTTGAATGTCTAAATTAGGAAATGGTATTGGATGTTGACAAATGTTTTTTTTTCTAAATCTATCCATATTATCATGTCATATTTATCCTTTTTCTTATCAATATGGCAAAATGTTAATGGACTTTCTAATATTAAATCATCCCTGCATCTGAAATAGACAAGTTCACATAATCACATTTAAGCAGAACTGTACCAAAAACAATTTTCCCTGAGGCATTTTCCAAGTCCCCTCTGACCAGGCCTTGGCCTGGCCAGAGGTAATCTGTTTTAACATTACAATGGAATGCAGGTTTGTAAGTGCCCTTAGAGAAATTCCTGTTTAAACCACCCCTCTCCCCTTATGAAGAGATGCTGTAAGTCTTTCTCTTAGGGAGTGTCCATTTCCCTCCCTCCCTAATAAAACAAGCTAGAGATGAAATCCAGGAATGGGGATCATAAACCAAGGCACCTGAAGCTTTACCTAAATATACTTTTGTTTTACCTCTGTCAGTAACACTTAGTGATATATGCATTTTAACTTGCCTTTTCTTCTGCTTTCTGTATTCTACCCTCCCTGAATGATATACAAGAAAATCGGCCAGGGAAAAGGAGGCTGCAGTCTGGAGAAAGATTCCCTTTGAATATTTCCACTGCAGCCCAGGCTAGCCTGATACCAATAATTCTAATTGGACATTGTAGTGATCTTCTTTTATCTGAACCCACAACAAATCCCTGGAATGAATCCCACCTGATCAAGATGAATGATATGTTTTATATGCTTTTGTATTCAATTGGTCGATATTTTGTTAAGGACTTTTGAAACTATTTTCTTTAGAGATAATGGTATGCAGTTCTCTATTCCTGGGAGATCCTTGCCCGTTTAGGTATCAAATTTATACTGGCATTTTAGAAATAGTTTGGGAGTTTTCCATCTTTTTTCTAAGCTCTGGAATAATTTGTAGAAAATTGGTGTCAGCTCTTCCCTGAATGCTTGGTATTATTCACTTGTGAAGCCTTCTGGTCCAGGAGCTTTTTCATTGGTAGTTTCTTGATAGCCACATCTATTTCTTCCTTTGATATGTGTCTATTGAGGTTCTTGACCTCTATCTGGGATAATCTAGGGAAGGATTGTTTTTCAAAGTTTTTCTCCATGTCTTCCATGTTGCTGAATTCATTAAAATACAGACTTTCATAATACTTTGCGGTTATCATTTTAATTTTGTTAGGGTCCATTGTGATTTCCTCAGGTTCATTCCTCATCCTGTCTATTGATATTTGCTCCATCCTTTCCTTGGTTAGGTTTGCCAGTGGCCTGTGGAGTCTACTGATTCTTTCAAAGAGCCAGCTTTATTTTGCACTGTTTTTTTTTTGTTTTGTTATTTGCATTGTTCTCTTGTGTTCCCATTCATTTAACTCTGTCCTGATTTTTATGATTTCTTTTGCTATTGGAGGGGTTTTTCTGTTGACTTTGTTCTAGTTGATGGAAGTTTTGTGATAGTGTATCAGTCATAAGTATCTCGTTTCTCTTCCTTTTTCATACAAGCATTAATTGCTATCAAACTCCCTCTGATAACTGCTGAATCCCATAGGTTTTTGGTCCATTGTATTCTCCTTCTCATTAGTTTATAGAAACTTCCTAATTTCCTGTCTAATCTGTCCCAGTACCCATCTGTGTCACAGAAGATTGTTAGTCATCCTCCAATTGTTTGCCCTTATTTTACTGGTCATCCTTTTGTTGATCTCCAGCTTTGTGGCACAGTGGTCCTAGAGGGACCTCTGAATGAGCTCTATGTGTTTGAATTTAATCAGGCATAACTTGTGTTCCAGCATGTTGTCTATTTTTTTTAAATGAGAAATATGCACTTAAAAAGAATGTGAATTATATTTTGCATTTGGATAGAGAGCTCTATAAATGTCTATCAGGTCCAGTCACCTACTTGTAATGGTTAGCTCTGTAGGTTCCTTGCTGCACTTCTTTCCCAGAGATCTATATGTCTCTGATAGCAGTGTATTAAAGTCACCTACTGTGATTGTTGTGTCTATAATTACTTTTTTCATCTTTTGAATAGATGGTTTGAGAAATTTCATGGTCTCTCATTAGGCATGTGTAATTTTACTATGCTTATTGGTTCCTGGTCTAATGATCCTTTGGATATTATACAGTGTCCTCCTTGTCTCGTGCTCTGGTTTGCACCTTGAGGTCAATTTTGCCAGAATTAGGATTGCAACCCCTGTTTTTTAAGTTTTCATTTGCCTGAGCTCCTTGTCTATGAGACTGGTAAGAATGGTTTGGGGACTAGGTGTGACTGCTGTGTAGACAAGGTACTATGGCAACTCAGTGGCCAGTGGTGATGGGGAGGGGGTGTCTCAGAGGGTGGACAGAGGCTTCCAATGGTAGGTATGCCACTGGACCAGGTTGGGGAGGGAACATCAGCATGAACCTCACATGGTAAAGCCAGTTCTTCACTTAGGCTTGGATTTCAGCACCTGTTGGCTTTTCCTGTTTTGCTATGTTAAAATCCTAGGCTGTGCTTCAGGGATTAGAGTTCTATTCGTCTTATTATGTTAATACTACGATAATTGACCAGGTTTCTGGTGGCTTACATTCAAAGTTACACAAAGGAACACAGCCTGAGATTGAAAGCATTGTTGTTGTTGTTTTAATTTTTACAACGGGCTTGTGATTTGACCTGGTATTGTGGTTTTGCAACCTTGTGCCCCAGGGAAGGGGGGGGGGTGAATTGGTTTGGGGCTGACTGATATGACTTCTCCCCAAGCTGCACTCCTGAACTCAGCTATTAAAAGACAAATACTACCAGACTTGATTAGGAAACAATACCTATCAAGCTGCATTCTGCAAGAGACACATTGTAATCTCACAGAAAAAAACAGGTTGAATATCATCCAGGAATCAGAGATGGCAAAATGTATAACAAGCAAATGGCATTCTAATAAAAGCAGGAGTTGCAATTCTAATTTCTGACAAAATCGATCTCTAGGTGTAGGCCATAACAAGAAATAGTAAAGAGCATTATACAAGGTTTAAGGGATCAGTAGAACAAGAGCCAGTGAGCATAATAAACAGATATGTGCCCAAAGAGACCTGCAAAATCCATCAACCAAATCCTTCAAAAGATGAAAAAAGAAATCACAAGATAAACAAAAATAATAGTCAAGGACTTCAATGCACCACCCTCCACGAAAGAAAGATCAGCCAAACGAATCTCAACAAAGAGGCTACAGAATTAAACATTACAAGCAGACAACCCAACCTGATAGACATATTCAGAGCTCTCTATGAAATTGAAAAAAAATACACATTAAAAAAAGTTCATACAGCATGTATTCGAAAATATAACAGATGCTAGGACACAAGTAAATTAAAACTTATAGAGGTCACACAAACATCATCCTTCTCTGGCCAATATGCCACAAAGCTGAAAATCAACAAAAGAAAGAACAATAAAACAAGGGCAAATGCATGGAGGCTAAATAACTTACTCCTTAGAAAAGACTGAGTATTGGCCCAAATTAGAGATGAGATTAGGAAGCTTCTAGAAAGAAAAGAGAATGAAAATACAACATACCAAAATCGATGGGATCCAAGGACACATATGAAGGAAGTTGGATTTATGACTGACACCCTATTGCATAACCTTCAGCAGTTGGAACAGAGTCAAGAGAATAATCCTTCTAATAGCAAAAGAGAAGAAATAAAAATCTGGGTGGGGATAAATGAGTGGGAAAACCCCCCAAAAAGGCGGTGGGGGGGATCAACTCAGTAAAAAGCTGGTTCTTATAAAGGATCAACAGAATCAAGAAACCGCTAGCAAATATGACAACAGATAGGAAGTGACAACAGATAGGAAGGAGCAGGCATCAATATCCAGGATGAAGGATGAAACAGGGGAAATTACAATGGAGCCCCATGAATTAAAAGACTAATTACACAGTGCTATGAAGGTCTGTACTCCAAGGAATTCACCAACTTGAAGAACATAGACAAATACCTGGGTAAACAAACGCTCCCAGAATTATCTCTTATGGACGTCAAGAATTTCAACAGACCCATAGCAAAAGAAGAAATAGATAAGATTATATAGGAACTACCAAGTAACAAAAACCCTGGTCCAGATGGCTTCACAGAAGAATTCTACCAAGCATTCAGGGAAGACCTGACACCAATCCTACACAAGCTCTCCAGAACACAGATAAGGAAATGGAAGGTTATCAAAAGTATACATTTGGGGAAAGAAGAAGTGAAATTATAGTTATTTGCAGATGACATGATATTATATAGAGAAAACCCCAAAGCTCCACAATAGGATTGCTGGAAATTATAGAGGAATATGGTAAATTGGCAAGATATAAGATAGACAAGTAGAAGTCCATTGGGTTTCTGTACACCACCGAAGAAGTAAGAGAAAAAGGGATCAAGAAGTTAGTACCCTTCACAATAGCCAAGCATAAACTGGAATATCTCAGTGTAAATATAACCCCCAAAAGAAAAACACAAAAGACCTAAATGAGGAAAACCAAAAAAATATTATTACAAGAAAGCAAAAGGGACCTACACAAATGGAAAAATATACAATGATTTTGGATTGGAAGACTCAATATTATGAAGATGTCAATCCTCCCTAAGGCACGATATAAGTTAAATACAATCCCAATACAAATTCGAGGATCATTTTTTTTAAATGGAAAAACTGACTACCAACTTCACATGAAAGGGGAAGAAGCCCAGAAATGGCAAGAAATTCCTCACGAAGAACAATGTGATCTGGCTTGCATTGCCTGACTTTAAAACTTATTATACAGCCACAGTTGTCAAAACAGCATGTTAATGGTATAATGATAGATACTCAGACCAATAGATAAGAACAGAACATCCAGAAATAGCAAGTGTAGCATATAGACGACTGATTTTTGACAAAGGACCCCAAAATATCAAAAGGGAAGCAGATGCCCTTTTCAACAAATGGTGCTGTGAAACCTGTGTATCAGCTGGAACAGCGGTTCTCAATCTGTGGGTTGCGATCCCTTTGGGGGGTGGGGCGAATGACCCTTTTACAGGGGTCACCTGATTCATAACAGTAGCAAAATGGCAGTTATAGTTATGAAGTAGCAACACGAATCATGTTATGGTTGGGCGTCACCACAACATGAGGAACTGTATTAAAGTGTTCCAGCATTAGGAAGGTTGAGAAGCACTGTGCTAGAAGAATGAAACAAGACCTCTACCTCACTCCGTGCACAAGTACAAATTCAAGTTGGATGGCAGACCTAGAAATAAAACCCAAAATGATCAGGATCATCAATGAGAAAATTGGGACAAAGCTAAGAACCTTAGTGGTACATAGGCTACCAGAAATAAGTAGGAGACATGCCCAGAAAAAGGTAAAATAGATGAGTGGGACCTACTAAAGATAAAACACTTGTGTATACTGAAAGATTTCATAGAGAGAATAACAGTGCCTACAGACTGGGAAAAGATATTTAGTAATGACATATCTGACAAAGGGCTTACTACTAAAATCTGCAGTATCCTGCAAACTTACAACAAGAGAACAACTAATAGCCCATTGAGGAGGTAGGCAAAAGCATTGGATAGTAGATTTATAAAGGAGGAAATTTGAATGGCCAATAAACACATGAGAAAATGTTCCTGATCATTAGCCATCCTGGAAATGCAAATCAAAACAACTATGAGATATCACCTAACACCCACAAAGATAGCCCAATTCCAAAAAAACACAAAGCAACAAATGTTGGTGGGACTGTGGTGAGGTAGGAATGCTCTTTTACTCTTGATGGTCTTGTAGGTATGTACAAACCCTGTGGAAATCTATTTGACTATACCTAAAACAGATGGAAAACGAGCTACCATGCAGCCCAGCAACTCTACTGCTGGACATATAACCAGAAGAAAAAAAGAAGCAGACCGTGACCAGACATTGGTTCTCCAATGTTCAGTGCTGCAGTTTGAAATCGCAAAGGTCAAGTACAACATGAGCCCACTGAGCTAAGTTCTATTCTATCAGCAGAACGGGCACAAGGGAAAATTCACACAACATGCAACTCCCAGGCTGAGGACTAGCCACTCTTGCAAGAGCCTATGATTCATATGTCATCCATGCCAGATACAGATAGCACCTATGCTGAAAGGCATCCCCCTCCACCTGCCCCCATATTCTTTTAAGGCCCACAGAGGGTTGGGGGAAGAATACCAACAGCAATGTGGGGTCAGGGCACTAACAAACCCAAAGGGAGGGTATTATTTCTATCTTCACAGAAAAAGGGAGAACAAAAGTAGACCTCATTCTGGTGTGCCAATCCTTGCAGGTGATGTTCCTGCTCAGAGAAGCTTGTTTGCAGAGATGATTGCACGACTGGCCTCAGCTTGAGACATGACGTCCTCTCTCTAGATGATAGCACTGCAGACGACAGCCCGGAAGATAGAGCTCAGGGAGAGGGGCCTGACTGACCTGTAGACATAGGGACAAATCAAGAGGGGAGTTCAATGGACCAGTAATGGGAGTGAAACCACGAAGTCCCTGAAGAATCCCTATCATAGGCTTCTGACTCAGGGGAACATGGAGGGCGGAGGCAGCACTTGGCACTCTCTCTGAACTGGATGTGAAGTACTCACAAGAGGGCCCACACTGAATGTCTAAAGTTGTAAATGGGGTTGAGTTGGAAGCACAAGACTTCTCCATCCCTGACTTGCAGGAATAGCAATGGGGACTTTTAGGATGCTCATCTTTTGGATACAAATGCTGAAAACTAAAACGCTGTATGTGCTTTTAGGTAAACAGGACCCAGGATATGTAATCTTGAAAGAAATGGGGGCTGGACTGATGTTTTATAAGATGCCCTTCTCTCTATTAATCTGTTCTGTGTTAGGATCCCTGTTAGACTTATAGCTATCTGTATTTTTGTGTGTGTGTGTGAGTGTGCGTGTGTGTTTATCTATACAAGATAGGCAGGATAGGACAGTGACTGGATTGAGAGTTAATGGTTTCTGAGGGGCATGGGAGGGAAGGAGGTGAGGGGAGGTGACTGGGGAGCCAACAATGAGGGGTCATAGTAAGTGTTATCAAATTGATGATGAAGTACAGTGTAGCTTTTCTGGTCTTGTTTGATCAATTGAATTGTATCTGAGAGGAATGATGGGTAAACATAATAGCATGGTAGAAGGAAAAAAGGGAAAGAAGAAAAAATATAAAAAATACATCCGTTTATATATGTATATATATGCAAATACAACAAGGAAGCAGATGGACTTTTGGCCTCTACTTCAATCTTACCTCAATACAAGCACAGTTTGTTCTAATAATGTGGCATTGCATGATACCCACCTGTCTGATATGATCTCTGAAGACAAATTGGGTGCATAAACAAATGTAGTGAAGATAGTTGATGGTGCCCCGCTATTAAAAGATATAGAGTCTGGGGTCTTAAAGGCTTGTAGTTAAACAAGTGGCCCTCTAGCTGGAAAACAAAAGAGCCCATATGGAAAATTACAAGCTGTGTGATCAAGAGGTGTTGATGGAAGAGGTATCAGAAATTCCAAAACACACAATCAACTCAATGTGAAGGGGCATGGATGTAGTGGAGACCCAAAACTCACCTGGAAGAAAATGGAATAATCCCTCTCAGAAAGGCCACACATAAGGGATGATAAATCCAGGATGTGGTATGGCATTGGCGAACCACATAACTACCCTCGAGTTCTTTAAATGGTTTTTATTTGTTTTGCTTCATTAATCATGTTAGATTTGTAGGTTCATTTATATATATTTAAGTCTGTTTGGTACATGAAAGTCAAGATATATAACCCTGATGAAAATAACAGTAGTGGCTACCTGAGGGAATGGGTAAAAGGGGGTGGGATGGGGAACTGATAATGGTGCTATTGATCCTTGATTATATGCTGCCCCTTGAAATAATTGAGTGTTGACCATTTGTTTTGTATAGTGACTCTGTCTATTCTTTCCATCTTCTGTTGATGCTGCCTGCATAACATCATTCAATATTTTTCCCATAGGAACTTTTAATATTGGAACTTGAGGCTTGAACTTTTTCTACTATTCTTTCTGCTTGAGATATGCAGAGCATGCTCATCCTTATTGGTTTTTCAACTCCAGCTCTTTGAACATATCATTATAATATATACTTTACTTTGTCTTTTCAAGCTGACCTTTAAAATTTCCTGTTCATTTCTTCATAGGCCACATATCCCTCCAAAAACCATTAATGCGCTCACTGTCTCTATAACCTTACCCATCTTGGATTTCATATACCGAAGAAAATTACACCCCTCCCGCCCCCCTCAAAAAACCCCACCTCACTACACTCAGCATGATAGCAAGGATATTCCCATCATTGCTGTATGGTCATAGGGGATTCACCAGATGTTTAATCCATGTGGATTTCAGGCTCCCATTGTCACCCATAGCCTTCTCCCAACTGGGTGTTCACAATTGAAGCTCTGATACCATTCTCTCCTTCAATTTTGAATTTTACTATTTATAATCAGATGACACAGGCAGATGAGCTTCTTCTATTAGGACTTAATTGATATCGCACTTATATGGATGATTGATTAAAGACAAGCCTTTAAGACCCCAGATGCTATTCTTTCTGATAGGCAGGCACCATCTACTTTCTTCACTACACTTTGTTATAGCACTCATATCTCTAGTGATCTCATCGTGAGGGTGAGCATCAAGCAGGGCCATGTCATACAAACTCATTGTTCTTAGATTGGGGCTAGAATTATGCGTGAGCCCCAAATCCATTCATATGTTTACATTTTATGTATGCTTCTGATTCATCTTACAGACATCATTACCAGTTTGTGTTTGAGAACATTATCAATCATCTCCTGTGAGGCATATGGTAATTATACTGATAGTGACATTAATCTAGCCAATGTTATAGACTTTTAAACAATATTGAAAAAAGGACACTATAAAAGTATAGGTTGGTTATGAACAGCACTATATGAATTATTGATTTTACAGATTAAACCCTTGAGCAACTGAGCACTATTTACATAAACAATGGCTGTTAATGTTAAGGCAAAACTCTCAATAGCATTCAGTCACAAAGTTAGAAAAATGACTTCCAGAGTAATTCATCTTATAATAAAGCAAGGATGGCATTAAAATAGTTTATAAATGGTAATTCCAGACCACTATTCATTGGTCACCCTCACTAATGGTGGCATTGCAAATATGTACAACCATTATGGAAAGTGATATGGTGCTACCTGAAACAACTATGAATAGAAATACCATATGACTCAGCAATACCTCTATTGGCCATATACCCCAAGGAGCAAGAGAAAGAACACGAACAGACATATGCACCACAGGCTCATAGCAGCACAGTCTACAATAGCAAAAAACTGGAGACAACCTAAAATCTCATCAGTAGATGAATGGATAAAGAAACTCTGGTATTTACGCAATAGAATATTATGCCTACATGAAAACAATACTGAAAACACAAATCACCTCATGACATGGAGGAACTGGACGCAGTTATGTTAGGTGAAATTAGTCAATTACAAAATGACTGATATTGTATGAGTCCACTACTATAAGAATAAAAACCAAGACATAAAATAGCCTTCTTTGATATTTCCTCATCTTCTCTTCCAAACAATAAGGCAGAGAGGCTGCCTTGCAACCATGAATCATATAACATGCCCTCTATATGTACACCTTCATAACCACTTCAACAGAGGAGTTTTCACCTCAGCTGGAGTCTGTGTCTTGAGATACAGAAAGAGATGCAAGTAAGGAACGTGGAAGACAGGTCTCAGAGAAGGGGATTACATTTCTGTTGATGGGTAATCAGGGAGGAACAACTTTCCATTGAGGAAAAAAAAGCTCAGTAGTACTTATATAGAACCCCAAGGGAGAGTATGTCCTGTATTATGTTACTAATTGGACCATTTTCCCCCTAGTTGCTCTCTAGCCCTTGACATCCTAGGCCATGTGCCATAGCTTATTGGGACCTTCGAATGATCTTTGGAGGCACAACATCCTGCACAGACCACACCAGAAGGACTTGATATGGAAACCCTACTAAAGGAACTGTGCTTGGACTTGATGTGGAAACCCCACTAAGTGACCTTAGATTTACCTCAAACTCACCTGTAGCCCTTGGTCTTCAGGCTGAAACTCCCTATTGTTTCAGAAACAGATGACTGGACTTTGGTGTAGCTGTAAGAATTTTTAGCACACTCTGTTCCTCTCCCCAAATGCTCACACTCATAATAGTCTTTAAAATGTCTCTTTGCTGCTGGTTTACCTTTTCTAAATATAGCAGTATGAAATCTGAATGTTCCCCAAGGTGAGCCACTGAGGTTCCATTGTGACAATACTGGCCTACCAAGCTGTGTAGTTCAAACAGGCAGGTCATGGTGATATGCGATAGTCAATTCTGTCATACCTGCGTTCAATCATTCCAGCCATAGCCAGCCTGTTAACATGAAAAGATCCGAAAATGCATCTTCATTTGCCAAGGTGCAGAGATGCATGTTTTTTCCTTCCTCTATAAAGGGACTTAGTTAAAAGCTTAGTTAGCAGAAATACATGACCACATAGCTCATGTGTTATTCCCTGTCCCACACCATGTGATCTACTCTCTCACTGAAGAGAGGGACTTATAGAGGGTCTTAGAGTAAACTGACAGGTGCTTTCCATTTCTGTTCCTGGTGGAGTGAGAACTGACCCAAAATTTGCATCAGAATTTCTCCTGGTTTTCATGGTGCAGAGTTGCCAATATCTGTGTATGCATGTTCCCTTCAGATCCACCAGGACATATTTGGAATAAATTTGAAGGATGTTTAGGAACCAACATTAGCCTAAAGCCTTAGCGTGTGCTGTCTCTACCTGAGTGATTTTATGTTATTAAAAGTTTTTGGTAGAAAGAGCTCATGAAAAAAAAAAAGAAGCTAAACCTAACAAATGTTCACTGGGTTGTTTTAATATTCTCCCTTGGGAATAAACTGATGAAAGCACGCATTATTGGTATACCGACTGTGCAAAAAAGCCCTCTAGTTTTTCGGAGGACTCAACATGTGTCCTACAGTGATTCTTGTACTCATTTTAATCAGGATTCATTGATCATCTGAAGCATGCCACCCAATGGCCCAGTCACCAGCATTACAATATTAAAATAAAAGCTGCTGCCATTGTGATATGCTGAAGGAGAAATAGTCAACTAAAAGCGGGTGTGTATTTGTTTCACCAAGTTGTAGGTACCAGTTTTATCCAGAAGAAAACTCACTGCACTCATTGAATCTGAAGTATTTTCACTCATATAAAATTAGACTTTGTTGTATGGATTGTTGTAAAAGTTGTAAGAGTCCCCAATAAAGTGATTTATTAAAATAGAAATAATAAAAGTAGATATTTAGACTCTTTGAATCTCATTTCCCATTTTTAAGTGTGTGTTTTTCATATCTGAGGGGAAGAAAACCACAAAATAGTCAGAGACTGTTCAGTAAACGCTTTGTACAAAGCATAGGGCTCAGGAAATATTGAGGCTTAGTCTATTTCTGCCAATGAGATGAAAATGTAGAATTTATGTGATTCCACATGTACCAAGCTCAAAGATAGTTTACCTGAAACATCCAACAAATGAAGGATATAGTGTTTTCTTAGCCTGAATTACTTAAATAGCTTAAGATACCTTCCACAAGGCTTTACGTAATTAGGCCCAGCCAGAAAATTGCAAAAAATCTTTCTGCTCCAATAGCTATTCCTTACAGTTATTACGTTCACAGTGATCACTCAGACTCAGAAGGGTTAGGATTGCTGATATGGCCAATTGCTTAAGACTAGTTGTCAGAGGAAGATACAAATGTCCATAGTAAAGTCAGTGAATACAGTGCTAGGTAGGAAGAAAAATTCAGACTTAATTGAAGGCTTCAAAAAGGAGGGATCATCTCCAGATGACATTAGTGAGAGTTGGGCAGTCTGTCTTCAGATGAGATGAAAGGAATTAGAAAAATTTTAATGGTACCAAATTCTTGCTTTCAGTCAAATCTATAAACAGGGACTAGATTTACCTTCCTACATGAAGCAGCTAAACAGCAACAAAGCAGTCTATATAAAACAACTTGTCTTAAGGTTTTAAAGGTACTCACCATTAGGCAACACAGGACAGTAAACCTGAGATTTGGAAAACAAACTGGTCAGCTTATTTATTAGATGGATGTGATAAAGTTCGATGTTAAAATGGCACCATGTTTCAGAGATGGGAATAGTGCCGGCCATGTGCGTTCAAAAGTAATTAAGTACTTGGATCAGAAAGACTGGGGAGGAGATTGATGAAGGCAATGCTTTGGTATGGGATTTGCTTTTACTTTTTTGTTTGCTTTGGTTTTGCTCTTTACTGGTCACATTCTTCAAGCTTAGAGATCAAACAGAAGGAATTCATGACCAAAGATCAGTAAATTCGGGACCAAGAAAGATGGATTTTTAGTGTTACATTGATGGATTGCAGCCGTATTTGTAACACACCTGTACTTGCAAGAGGATGCAAACCAACCGAATGTTAAGAATCGTCTATTTTTCCTAAAGAATTTTTATAATCCATTTCATTCTATATTATGCTAGGTTGTTATTGCTGCATCTTCATAGGAGTACCACCTGTAGAGGAGGAATGGCAATTGTTCACTGAGTTGTGGTAGTAAATACCTAAGTCTGAATTCCACTATGCCTTATTTTTTTTAATAATAGAATAAAAAACAGATGTCTAAGAAGTAGTTTTCATTTGTCCACATTTGGGACATTTTCTTCTTATTGCCACCTAAGCAAAAACTAAATTTCACAAGCAATTAAATTTATTTAAATATTCAACAATTGTAAAGCAAATTCCTTTTAGTTGCAGCATAACCATCCAGTCACTCCTCCCTGAAGGAACTTCCCTCTTTATGACTTTTCTTTGCTCATTCAAAGCTAGGATTTCTGCCAGCTACTGGCAAAATCATACACATTTATGACTAAAACTTACTTCCGCAGCTCCCAAAAACTATATACTTGAAAAACTTGACACTATCTTTCTTCCCTAAGGTCACTATAATTCATGGAACTACGAATCTCAAACAATTTGAATTGTGTGTGGTTGCCAGGGTTACAAAGAGTATTTTATAGTTAAAGATCTGTTAAGAACATTTCTAGTTCTACCTTGGGGTTTCCAGAAGAATAACTGGATTTCTCTGATCTGCTCTCATACCTTTGACCATAAGTTGTCATCCCATGGGGTTTGCTATTACTTTTCTCAATAGAAAATATAAAACTGTGATCAATGAGAGCTTGCTGTTTAAAATGTCCATTGCTTCATAAGGTCCTCAGTTGCTAATGAGATTCAGGAGTGCACTGTTACTAGATATAAAATGCATTTGAATTTTCAAATTCGCCTTAACTTGTTGCTAGTGCTGTGGATTTGGCTCTGACTCATAGCGACCCTACGTACAGCACACTGAAGCCCTGTCTTTCCCATGGAATCCTCACAATTGTCATCATGCTTTCTTAACCCATTGCTGCAGCCACTGTGGCACTTCATCTCTGTGAGGGTCTTCCTCTGTTTAATTGACCCTCTTTACCTGATAAATGTCCAAAGTACATGAGATGAAGTCTCACCATAATCCATTCTAAGGAACATTCTGGTGGCATTTACTCAAAGACAGATTTATGGTACTTTCAACACTCAACATAATAATTCAAATGTATCAATTCTTCTCTGGTCTTCCATATTCATTGTCCAACTTTCACAGGCTTATGAGGTGACTGAAAGTACCTTGGCTTGGATCAGGCGTGCTGTGATAGGTAGGTTTATTGAGCCAACTTGGCCAATAGGAACACGTGGGATTAATAAGGTCTCAGTTTGCTTGGAGGGCAAAGAGATAAATGGCTAGGCAAGCCCTGCCTGTCTCTTGTTTGCTCTCTGGTGACCGTACCAGTGTGCAGCTGCCTTAGCTAGTTCTCTACCTGAACTTGTGAGCTACAGCAACTGTGGGACACCCAACCCATTGATCATGTCACTAGAGCTGGAGGTTCCTTTGAGACCTGCTTTTCCACACTACTGGTGCATACATCGCTTGAGCTGGGAACTATGGGATCCTGTAATCTGGCTGACTGTTGGTGACTTGCCCTGCTGTTTGCTGCCTGTGGCTGGACTGCCTGTATTGCTCTACGGAAAACTCAGCTGTCTGCTTCCTTGACCTTGGAGCCAGAGGCCCTCATGAGTTGAAGGACTTCCAATATATTAACTCTTTCACGGAAGCGAGTTGAACTGAACCCTCTGTACTGCGGTGTGGACTAATTAGCTGTAATATTCCTTCATGCTGTATATATCTATCCATAGACATGTATAATCATAAGTGTCCTGGTTTTGTTTCTCTAGGGAATCCTGTATAACACACGTGCCATAATCCTCAAAGTGGCATCTTTGCTCTTTAGCACTTTGAACGGGTCTTATATAGCAGATTTTCCCAATGCAAATATAATTTGATTTCTTAATGGTTGCTTCCATGATTGTTGATTATAGATCCAAGTAATATTAAATCCTTGATAATTTCAATCTTTTCTCCATTTATCATGACACTGTCTATTGGGCCAGTCATGAGAATTTTTTTAACCTCACATTGAGTTGCAATCCATACATAATAGCACTGGTAATATGGACAATTTACCTACTCATTTGAAGACATTGCCAGCAGAATATTAATTCTTGGATAAGTTAGTTCAAAGATCAATTCCAGAAAAACCTCTGGCAATAGTCTCAAATGGTTATAAAGAAAACAAGCATGCCACTCCTAAAATCTCAAATACTAAGTGAAAATGGTAGTAGAAACTACAGTACTATAGGTGTGTGTACATTTTCCACTAGGTCTACAAAGTAATCCAATGGGCTGTCGTAAGACTAAAAAATGGTGCAACTGTGGACTTGGGACTGTTCCTATAATACTGAGTCTTTAATTTATTTTTCCCACCACTATTTACTGAGTAGCTGCCATGTGCCCAAATTATCCATGAAGAAGAAACTGGGCCAAGAATAAATCATATCCAAGTGGAGGAGCACACGACTTCCCAAGTGAACAATGACAATGAAAACATGAAGAAAATTTCCTAGAGACACAGAAGAGGAATCAATGATCCAGGACCAGTGGGAAAGGCTTCATGAAACAAATGAGGGTTAACCATGAATAGAATTTCAACTGCCATAGAAGTGGGAAAGGCAGAGGAAATTGAAAGGTGAAAGATACAGAAGCATGAAAGAAACTGATCCATTGTGGATACATAATTTATTATGTAGGAAATCAAGTCAAGACAGAACACTCAGATTAAGAGCTGACATTGAGGCAATATGATGCATTCACCAGAATTTTTTATTATGCTTTAGACAATGGGTCTATGAATGATCAGTAGAAGTGAAAGGGTTTAAGTAGAAAAGCTATAATATTATATTTGCATATAGAGCATAAAATCTAGTGACAATATAGAGTGTGTGTTGACTTTTTGACATCACAAACAGGAATTGTTGTTATTGTGATATGCCATTGAGTCAGCTCTCATCTTATGCATGGTCCTGTGCCGCCCTCACAATTATTCGTATGCCTGAGTCCACTGTTGAAGCCACTGAATCAATCCATCTTATTGAGGGCCTTCCTCTTTTTCACTGCTCCTCTACTTTATCAAGCATGATGTCCTTCTCCAAGGACTGGTCTCTCCTGACAACATGTCCAATGTATGTAATATGAAGTCTTTCCACCCTTGCCTCCTAGGAGTGCTCTGACTGTACTTCCAAGAACAGGTTTGTGTGTCCTTTGAGCAGACCATGGTACTTTCAATGTTCTTCTCCAGCACCATAATTCAAATGCCTCTATTCTTCTGTCTTCCTTACTCCATGGCCAGCTTTCACATGCATATGAGGCAATGTAAAACACCATGGCTTATGCCTAGTTTCTAAACCAATAGGAATACTAATCATTAAGCCATTGCAGTTTCCCAGAAAGGAAATTTTTTTATATCAAGGAATGAAGTATTAAAAGTTATTTTCCCATGTAGAAAGTACGTTTTGTGTGACACCATTTCATCCACATCACATTTGCCTTTTTCTATTTTGCCACTGTAGATATTACACATATTTCTTTTTCCTATGACTTCATCTTGTCTAGCATCATCTCTAAACTTCAATAAACTCCAATAATTCAAAGTGTTTCTTTGATTGACCAGACCTACCGATAATACATCATTTTACCTCCCTGTTTTTATTTGGAGAATTGTGTTTAAGGTTTCCTGGTATTTACCCTCTAATATGTACAATTTGAGTGATTAATATAATTTCTGAGTGTGCTTATTCCAAAGAAAAATATTTACACAACTGTACTTTCAGTAGCCCTCTTTTGGCACTCATAAGCCACTCATCTCTAAGAAATGTATTATTCTTTCAACTCATCACCTAGATCCTGGCATAACTTACTTCCTATTTCACTTGGGTCTCCACTCAAATGATAATCCTGAAAGAAGTTATCTTTACCACTCTATATCCTAACACACTCTTACTGCTCTCTACTCCCTTTCTCTATCTTATTTCATATAATTTGCTCATTTGATTATTGTCTTTCTCTCATCAATCTGTTAGCTCCAAAGCATGACTTTGCCACAGTACTCAGTGCTAGGAAACTATGATAAATATTGGTTGAACAATCTATCAAATCTATAAGGAGTTTGAAAGAAAAATAAAGGGAAAAATGCATGGTGGGAGATTCATTCTACCTTCATTGTTGAATATTATAAATTTAAGAATACAAAGGCAGAGAAAGTATAGGTTTCCTAGGAAATCCAAGGGAGAAGATAAGTCTTGTAGGAATGCCTCTGAAGCATCATGGAGATACAATATTATATTACAAATGATCATGTGTATGTTTGAGACATAAAGGACAGCAGCTCTCCTCTTTTTCCGTGGCTACATCTGATAAATACATAACAACACAACATTCTATTAACACATTATGAGGAAATGCATGCCCCTTAGCTGAAGGATACATTGCTGGCCAGTTTCTAGATGTATTGCGTCTAGATCAAGGGAAAAATGCAAAAGAATGTGTGGTTTGGTCTGGGTCTTGGAATTCAACTAAAAATATGAAAATATGTTAGAACTTGCATGGAAGGAGACATGCCGAAAGCTCAGACTACATGTGTTATGTCACTTTATATGTCAGCACAAGACAAAGTTAGAACAAGACTGAGAAGAAAATGTCCTCTCCCCACCAGTGTGCTGGCATTTGAGAACAGTAGTGGAGTTCAACATCAATTCTAAGGAGAAAATTGTTAGGGCTATTCCTGAATTTGTCTGCATTAAAACTTAAATGACTGAGAAAGTCACCAACATGATTACAGACCTACCTAGAAGTGATGACAAGGTGCTGACAATAATAATTATTATACAAGGGGTTGATGTAGAGTGTCTTGTAATAGAAATGAACTTTAGTCATGGAAAGAAACAAAAATTAGATGTTGTCATATGCCTTCTAAGTTTGCATCCCATCAGATTTTAACCACTGAGCTTTCTTGAAAGGATCCCTGATAGCACCGTGGTTGAAGCACTTGGCTGCTAACCAAAAGATTGTCGCTTTAACCCCATCATCTTCTCTGCAGAGGAAAGATGTGGCTGTCCCCCTCCATTAAAAAGTCCACAAAATTCTACTCTGTCTTTTACGTTGACTATGAGTTGAAACCACTCAATGGCAATGGGATTTTTTTTGTGGGGGAAGGGGCTTTATTGAATCCAGGGGCCTCTAAATGATAGGATATTAGATGGATGGCTATGCTTAGATGTATTAGAATGAGCATCTATATACTTAGGCTGACTTCATTAATGCTCTCTATTTTATTTCTTTGGGTCCCTTAAACTAATATCCATTGCAATGATTACACACAAACTCACAGACAAAATCCACGATTAAAGGGTTTATTAAGGAAACTAAGAAGTTGCAATGTCAGTGAGAAATGTTCAAGGAAGATATTTCCCAGAACACATTACGAAGTTTCAGATCTACTAATAAATGCCCAAATACCACTCCGCTGTAAACCTCAAACTGAAGGCATTCCGGAAGTTCAAGCTCCTTGGGTCAGCAAATCCAATTTCCCGAATTAAGTGTCCAGAGTCACTCTATTCCAGAAAGCTTCAGCCGGAAGGCACTCATCTCCACTGCCATGGTCAGCAAGTCCAACTTCTCCAAGTAAGTGCTCTCAAGCCAGCCTCCAGCACAAAAGCCCTTAACTTGCTCCATGGGTTTCAAAGTTCAGCACTCTGTTCCATGTTCTGTCTCCTGGTTCTGCTGCTGCTTCTCTGGTGATATACCTGTCATTTGAATTCGGGAAGTTCACTGCACAGGGATTTCAGGATGTGCTTTATTCATGGCCCCTGCTATTAATGACATTCCTCTGCTGCTTCTCAGAGGGCTCATTTTATATGCAGCTATTCACAATTACTCAGAGGTGAATCCTATCACGATCATCCCTCACCTTCTTCCAAAACTCATGCAGGGAAGGATCGTTTGGTGGGAGTAAGACACTTTGGGTAGAAGAGTCACATGGAATAATTCATTGCTCCTACAATAATTCTATATAAACCTGAAGATTTTCAATGTGTTACAAGCTGGAAAATACATTTTATATTATATATAATAATGGGTATATATATAAAATAATGGTATATATATATAATAATTGGTATATATATACATATAATGGGTAATGGAGCCCTGGTGATGTAGTGGTCACCCTTGGGCTACGAATCATACGGTCAGCAGTTCAAAACCCCCAGCAGCTCTGAGGGAAAAAGACTGGGCTTTCTACTTCTGTAAACAGTTACAATCTCAGAAACCCACAATAGGTCATTATGAGTCAGCACTGACTCAATGACAGTGAGCATATTACAGGTAAAATAATATTATATTTTTGGAGATCAAAATGCCTTGCAGTCATTAAATAAAGAAAAATGGATCACCTGAAATCATACAGGAACATAATTCTTCAGTTTTTGATAGTATAGTCACTCTGTATATTTCAAATGGTTATCAGGATCACTTTTTAGTTCTCATGCCCCCAAAGCCTCTCTCTTGGTCTTTGCTGCATAGCTTTTGGCATTCTCATTAGAAACGTCCATTCTGTCTTCCTTCTCTTCATCAGTGTCGCAGGTTGCTTACAAATATCATGACCCCACCCATAGTTGCTGTGTTTGTTGTTGCTGCTGTTGCTTTTTTCTCTCCCGTTAATGAAGTGAGAACTAGATTTTCCTTTGGGAAAAAAATCACAAACGCGTGGTTTTAAAAGCTTAACAGGTCTAAAAATAACTTTGCATCTATATTAAAAACAAGGCTTCCTAAACCTATTACATGTTGTGAATTTTACATATATTCAGGATTATCATACTCTTGCATTTTCACTTTGAATCACTCCTAATCTAATAATATGGTCATTTGGCACAGGAAGGTTGCCAGAATAAGTCCTATGGCTCCTTTAAAGTTCCTTTCCATCAGTACACCTTAAACCAGCATCTTAATTAAGAACACACGATCTTAGAGAGATTCAAATAAGAAAAAAAACCCATTTACAATGGGCTCTCGCACTGATGGTCTCTTACTTTTAAGTCTGTGTCACAGAATTGTTTTCCTGCTTGGCTTTTCCCATAATACACGTACTAAATTGAGAAATGATTCCCCTCTCCCTCCACCCTTACTGTTTTCGTGTAGGAGTTCATGAGAATCTAGCACCCTGCAACATGGAAAGACCTTACCTTCTTAGGGGCCTTTTTGTGCACCTGTCATTTCAAAAAAAATATTGAACTTTCCCTAGTCACTATGTAGCCTATAAAGGAGTGGGCAGTCTGTGTTTACTCCAGTGGGAGATCCACTGCAGATACATTGCACCAATTTGTATGGGGTATAGGATGATATTTTTTGTTTTGCTTTGCTTTCATTCATTTATAATATGACATTGATGTTCAATGTACTTCTTTATGAAAGGGGAAGTATGTTGGCAATATTACCATAGCTACACAAATATATAAAAGCAATTTATAAAGAAACACATGTGTTTTACTACTAATAATTATGGTTTTTATTTCTACTGACCTGTGTGCATATATATTCCCAGATACATTTTAAATTCCTCTAAAAAAGATAATATCTCACAAATCTTTCATAGGAGCTCTCATATACACTTATTTGTATGCATATATACATACATAGATTAAATACATCACATATATTTTAAATATATATAAGGGGGCTTCAAAGTTTCTAGAAGAATTATATTACATATAATTCAATGTTTCCATAAACTTTTGAGACCTCCTAAAAAGAAGCCCTGGTGGTGTAGGGGTTATGTGTTGAGCTGATAATCACAAAATCAGCAGTTTGAAACTTCTAGCCACTCTGCAGGAGAAAGATGGGACTCAATATTCCCTTAAAGAGTTACCATCTCAGAAACTCACAGGAGCAGTTCTACTCTGTCGTATGGGTCACTATGAGTCATCACTGATTCGATGGCAGTGAGAATATATAGCATATAATATAGTTCATCCAGCATTTGTATGTCAATATGTAGTACTATGGTGGCTTGTGTGTTGCTGTGGTGGCTTGTGTGTTGCTTGTGTGTTGCTGTGTGTTATGGTGGCGTGTGTGTTGTGTGTTGCTGTGATGCTGGAAGCTATTTCACTTGTATTTCAAATGCCAGTTGGGTCACCCAAAGGGAACAGCTTTCAGCGGAGCTTCCAGACTAAGAACAAACCAAAAAGAAGGATTAGGATGCCCACTTTGGCGCATCTAGCCTCTGAAAATCTTGTGCATAGCTTTGAAGTATTGTCAGATATTGAAGGCCTAATGCATGGAAGCAGAACACTGTCAGAGAACGTGACAGAGAATAGGTTCCTTGTGTCAGAGAGCATTAGAAATGTGACTGAGGAAGATCTACTTTCTCCCAGTGGAGTAGATCACCATGATGTGAGTGGGGTAAAGCCTGTGGAAGTGGAGCCTTCAGCATGTTCAAGATAAGGATAAACAGCTGTAACATTCTACTAATGATCAGAACTTGGAAAGTGCACAGTATGAACCTAGGAAAATAGGAAGTCATCGAAAATGAATTGAAACACATAAAAATCAATATCCTATGCATTAGTATGCTGAAATGGACTGGTATTGGCCCTTTTGAATCAGAAAATTGTAGGATTTACTATGCTAGGAACGACAGAATAAAGAGGAATGGTAATCATTCATGAAGTACAATACTCTCTCTATGATATGATGATCTCTATCCACGTTCAAGGAAATATCATCAATACAATTATTACTCAAATTTATGCACCAACCACACAAGTTAGGGATGAAGAAATTGAAGCATTCTATGCAAGTCTTCAGTTGGAAAGTTACCAAACATACAATCAAGGTGCATGGGTGATTGGAATGCAAAAGCTGGAAACAAAGAGGAAGGAGCAAATAGCTTGCAAATATGGACTTTGTGACCAAAAAAGAACCTGAATATTGCGTGATAGAATTTTTCAAGACCAAAGACTTATTCATAGCAAATACTTTTTTCAGGGCAATTACTTTGAAGAATAAGGTGAGCCTGATTCAAGTCAGGATATTGTCTTCTTTTTTTTTAAATCTTTTTATTGGGGCTCATAAGGCTCTTATCACAATCTGTACATACATCAATTGAGCACTCGTCGTTCTCATAATTCACCTTCCACTTTGGTTCCTGGAATCAGCTCGGTTTCCCTTTTTTTCCCCCCACCCCCCTCCCTCCCCGATCACACCCCTGGTCCCTTGATAGTTTATAAATAATTATTATATCTTATCTTACACTCCCCGGCATCTCCCCTCACCCGCCTCCCCACTGCCCATCTCCCAGAGAGGAGGTTACACATAGACCTCCGAGATCGGTTCTCCCTTTCTACACCCCCTTCCCTACTGGTGTCGCCACTCCCACCGCTGGTGTTGAGGGGTTCGTCTGTCCTAGATTCCCTGTGCCTCCAGATCCCCACTGCACCGCTGTACATCCTCTGGTATAACCAGGTCCGCAAGGCAAGGTAGAATTGGGGTCATGATGATTGGGAGGGGAGGAAGCGTTCAGGAACTAGAGGAAGGTTTTGAGTTTCATTATTGCTACACTGAACCCTGAGTGGCCCATCTCCTCCTCACTACCCCTCTGGAAGGGGTGTCCAGCTGTCTACAGATGGGCATTGGGTCCCCATCATGCACTCCCCCTCTTTCACGGTGATGTGATTCTCACCGCCACCCCACCTTTGTTGTTGGAGACCTGGTCTCCTCTGCCCTTCATGGTCACCTATGTTGGTGTGCTGCTTCCATGTGGGCTTGGTTGCTTCTGGGCTAGATGGCCGCTTGTTTGCTTTTAAGCCTTTAAGTCCCCAGACGCTATATCTCTCAGTAGCCGGGCACCATCAGCCTTCTTCACCACACTTGCTTATGCACACTTTCGTCTTCAGCAATTATGTGAGGAAGGTGATCACACAATGATTGTTTTTGTTCCTTTGTGTCTGCTACATGGTCCATTCAACACCTTGTATTCGCTTAGGCTGTGCACTTCTTCTCTGTGGGCTTTGTTGCTTCTGAGCTAGATGGCCGCTTATTTGTCAAGTCAGGCTATTTTCAATAGCCTCATATGCAAGTGAAAGTTGAGCATTGCAGCAGTAAATTGACAGGGAACTGCCAATGGTTCTGGCCAAAGTCAGAAGAGGATGTGGGAAAGGGCCTATCATTGCTGATATCAGATACATCTTGGCTATAAGCAGAGAATACTAGAAAGATGTTTACTTGTGTTTCATTGACTGCACCAAGGCATTTGACTCCGTGAATCATAACAAACTACGGATAACCTTGAGAAGAAAGGGAGTTCCACAACACTTCATGAGGAATTTGTACATGGAGCGAGAGGCAGTTGTGAGGACAGAACAAAGGAATACTGCATGGTTTTAAATCAGGAGAGGTGTGTGTCAGTGTTGTATTTTATCACCATACTTATTCAATCTGTGTGCTGTGCAAATAATCAGAGAAGCTGGATTATATGAAGAAGAACAAGGCATCAGGATTGGAGGAAGGCTTATTAATAATATGCAATATACATATGACACAATCTTGCTGGCTAAAAGTGAGAACTTGAAGTATTTCCCCCCACCCTGATTCTTACATGTACAGGTTTGTTCCAAACAAAGTGTGTGGAAACATGTCTCTGATTAGTGGATGTTGCAGACAAGTTCTCTCAGCAATACATCGTTTTAGTGTCATTTTCTCTCAGTAATACACAATTTTATTATCATTAGGATGCTTTCCAAAAACAAGGGTATTTTTCATGCCATTTGGAGGGCAGAACAATTTTGATGTCAGTGATAATTTTCATCAAATTTTAGCAAAACTCAAATGAGCATCTTTGCAAATCATTGAATCTTCGTAGCAAGTTTACAAGAGTACTGAGTCACATAAAACAAGTTTTTAAATGGAACAAGTACCTTTAAAAATCATTTCACTGGGGAATCTTACAGCTCTTATCACAATCCATACATACATCCATTGTGTCGAGCACATTTGTACATATATTGTCATCATCATTTTCGAAACATTTTCTTTCGATTTGAGCCCTTGGTATCAGCTCTTTTTTGGATCAAGTATCTTAAGGAAGGTCAAAAAGACCTCACAGATGACCCAAGTCCTTCAACCTCACGGAATGAGGAAACCCTGGCTGAAGTCCAAAAACTGATGGAAGAAGACCATAGAATTAACATGGATGTGGGAGCTACTGAAGCTGAGTAGTACTTGCTGATGAAGATCAAGGATTGCAGTTTCAGTATGACTTGCAACTCAATGTAAAGAAGGCCAAAATCCTCACAACTGGAATAATAGGCAACATTATGATAAATGAAGAAAAGTTGGAAATTAACAAGGATTTTGTCTTGCTTGGACCCATAATCAATGCTTATGGATCTCTTAACCAGCAGTTAAGAGATGAAACAAGGAGTAGCATTAGGTAAGGGTGGCAGTCACATAATTCTGTCAACTTGAGCGAAAGGGGTGGAGTCTAGTGTGTCAGTCAGGTCGCACGCAGCTTGATGACCTCATGTGGAGGCATGACAGCTTTACATAAGTCACTGGAGGCCAAACTCACTCTCTTTGCCTTCCCTTTCCTGCTATTGAGACTCTCAGAGAGGGTGGAGGACACATATGGAGACCCTTACCAGTGCTGGGATGCTTCTACTGCCACTGGATCCACAAGACTTTTACCCGCTGGCCTGTGATCTTCCTGCATTTGGCAACATTGCATGTGCTATGTGAGTCTAAAGAGAAATTTATGAACTAGTATTGGACATATGGGCTAATATCTGACTTATGGGTTTGATCTGGACTGGACTGGGATGTTTTCTCAATATACAATCGCTCTTTTATACAAAGCTTTTTCTTATACACAAGAGACTATCTATGAATTTGTTTCTCTAGTCAATCTGGACTAACACAGGTAAGTTTGCTACACAAGACCTCTTTAGAATAATGGAAAGCAAGGCTGTTATTTTGAGAACTAAGGTGCACCTGGCCTGAGTCATGGTATTTTCAATTGTTTCATAAGCATGTGAAAATTGGACATTATATAGAAAAGAATGAAGAAGAATTTGACTTGTCATGGAGAAGAATATTTAAAGTACTATGAACTGCTGAAAGATCAAATTGACCTGTCTTTGAAGTATGGTCAGAGTGTTCCTTAGAGTCAAGAATGGCAAGACTTCGTTTTACATACTTCGGATACGTTGCCAAGAGAGACCAGTTTCTGGAGAGGCACATCATTCTTGGTAAAGTAGAGAGGCAGCGAAAAAGAGCAAGGCTCACAAGGAGATGGATTAACATCTCAATTGTAACAATGAGCTCAATCATAGGAATAATTGTGAGGATGGCACAAGGCTGGGCAGTGTTTCATTCTGTTGTACACTGGGTCGCTATAGGTGGGAACCAACTTGATGGCACTGAACAACAAGAATATTTTATAATACATAGTATATGCCTTACAGTGTATATTAAGAATTTATCTGATATAACTTACATGTATATGGATCATAATCACTTATATTAATATATTTCACATAATTAAAATGTTCATATGTGGTATGATCCTAATTTTTAACAGACTTAATTTTTTTTGTTCTTGTTTTTTTCTGATGTGAAAGCCAGAAAAAAATTGTTTGGAATCTTAAAGACACTATGATTTTCTAAGCTGTGTGTAAGCCAAACACATGATTATGTTAAAATCTGATGAGAAATACTTGGCATGAGCTAAAGAGAGGACTAGTTTTTGGAAGTGTTTTGATTCACAAGAGTTTCTGGAAAAGGGTGAAGTGGGGACACGATTGCAGAAGCAGATCTTTTCTAACTGTGACAGTGCTCCCTGGGGTAGGACACAAACCTCCAACCTTCACATGCTTGATGTTGCTGTGTGGCTCATTCCTTATGGCTGGGGAATTCCTCATTATTCTTTCACACTCTGGGATACACAGTGCTTTCAATAGCTCATGAAGTGCCCTTCAGTCTAGACAGGTGTGATTTGCTGCCACATTGGGAGGCGAAGGGGCAGACACTAAGGCTCCCTGGTGAATTTTCAAGCAGGCTTCTGTAACACAGTGGCTTGTTGGACCTGACAACTTAGATAAGTGTGTGTGAAATAAAATCAGCAGTCTAGCAATCCGCAAGGATTCAGCTTCATCTGGATCCATCATCAACTCTGAGTGTGTTTTAATGTAGTGGAAGTCAGCTCCTGGGAAAAGAATAAACTGCAGCAACTGGTTTGGAACTGATATTCGTTTTTGTGATTGCTGAGCCTCCAGGCCACATCCTACAGAGAGGCTGACTGGGCCTGAATCACCTACCAGTTTGTTGTAAGCAGCTCCATCCATTTCCTTCCCAACTTAATTTCGAATCAGCATCACCTACAGCATAGTTCTCCTACTTAATGTTGCACAGTCTCCACCAACCCTGTAGTGATGCCAGTACTTAACACGTGACATTTAAGAACATGCATAGCAACAGGCAAGTCTCAAGGCTTTCCCAAAGGGGTGGTCCTCTTCCTTCTCTTTCCCACGGAGGCAACTATGCAACCTAACCTAAAGCTGCACTGCACACAGCACACATCCGGGCTCCTCCACTGTAACACGTTGCATTTTTTAAGTTAGGTCAGGTTTTCTTAGGTGATATAGCAGAAATTTTTTTTCATAAAATGTTGGCCATTCTGTGTATGCATTTTGTTGTTTGGGGTTTCTTTTTTCCCCCCTGTACCCCTTTGGAAAGGGGTGGGGGAGGGGCTAATATAAGGGAGTCAGGCAAAAGGACAATAAACCAAATTGGTCCACAGTCCGCAGTTTCCTAAATTATTAAACCTATGTTGCTAATCATGCTACTCTCTGTGTGTGAGCATGTGTGGGTGTAAGAGAAAGAACAAAACAAAGCGCTATTATGGAGATGAGAAATCGTTAGTGAGAAAGACTTATACTGTAGGAAAACTGCAAATGAAATAAAGGAAAGAGGAAAAAAGCCTGTGATCATTATTATTTGAAACAGACTACCAATAAAGAAGCACATTTAAAGACTTTATTCAAAGGATGTGTAGAGGGAATCGGATAGATGTTGATATCCCATTTGCTTCTAGCTACACCATTTGGAAACATATCCTAAGTGTTTTAAAAACATTAAGCAATAAAGGGCTTTCTGAAATGTAATGTTTTCCCAAATAGAAAGGAAAGATAAAGGACATGATAGACTCAAAGCCATGAATTCTTTACCATGAAAATTCTAGGGGGGATTTATGGTTTCCTCTGTAAAAACTGTGCTGTTTCTACCTCAGATTCATCCCTCCCCGTATTCATGGTGTTTACAGGGATGTTTTAATTCTCATCATTCCTCTGTTTTATTTCTGTCCTATTTTGGGTCATATTCTGTATAAAACCCCTTTTACACTCATAACACCATAAGCTTTATACTCTAGTCACCTAAATAAACATCCATTCTCAATATGATTTTGAAATTTTATTGGTCATGCTGAATTAATTTTAGCCTACAGTATAGTATGCATGTTCCTATGCTTCCAAAATGTATTTGTTCATTTTTAAGATTTTCAAAAAATAAATTAGATTGCCATTTAATGTAGCATAACTATTTCATGCCTCATTGTGCTTTTTATGCTGATTGAACTTGTCATCTTAGAGAGAGGTTGTGAAAATTAACAGCTGCAGAGCTCCAAGCCCAGCGAATTCATATTATTGATCAAACAAACAGTGCAGCCTGAAGAATTGAGAAGGAAATCTTAGGCCAATTGCGGAAAATAAATAGCAATTCCGTTTTTCTATGTCTCCATCATCATAGTGACATAAAATACTTATTATTATTTTTAGTTAAGCCAACATTTTAGGTGAGATAGTAGAAAATGTTTTCTTAGAATTTTTGAAATTATATTGGCATATCTTATGATTTATTTCACTCATGTGCAATAATGTGCACTGTCGCAAGAGTGTCTAAAGCCTTAGTAAATCTGGAAATGTGTAATCCCTAATTACACAAAGGGAAGTAAATATTTCTTTAGAGAAGTTATGATGAGCTGAGTTTTGTGGGAAAATTAGCAAAGCAAATTCAAAAGCTAATGCGATGTTATTTTCCCTGTTAATGCAAATGAATCTGCCCCCTGACAAAAGCCACGGCTTTAGTGCAAATGGAAGATGCCAAGAAAAGCTGTTTATAATGGAATTGACATGATCTTAGCACGGATGGAAAGCAAAGATAATTGACATTTTTAGATAATTTCTCTATAGTATTTTAGCTATCATCTACCTTTACTTCACAATAAATATTGTACCATATCTATAGTGTTATGAATTTTTGGTGTAACTGTACTAGTAGAAAATACAATTAAGTTATGTTTTCAAATTAGTTTCCACACTAATCATGAAAGTAGAATTGTGAATAAGATCTTCAGCCTGAGCCCTACAAGATGTTCCAATTTAGTGGTTTGTTCTAATGTAGTGGCTTGTACATTGTTCCAAGGCTAATGGCCATCTCCATCTCCTTTGGATCGAAAAACGAATCCCTATATAGGAATGTGAT
Source organism: Tenrec ecaudatus (assembly GCF_050624435.1). Lineage (NCBI taxonomy): Eukaryota > Metazoa > Chordata > Mammalia > Afrosoricida > Tenrecidae > Tenrec > Tenrec ecaudatus. The sequence continues at coordinate 39,952,218 of NC_134548.1, read as the reverse complement.
CTGTGGCTACAGAGCAGAATTTTTCCTTTAAGCAGAGATCTCTCAGGGAGTGACCCTATCAACATTGCAGACACCTCTATTACCACGAAAAAGCAACATAACAGGACATCCAGGGCGCTTGAAATCAAAATAACTGAGTTTGTATTTTCTTTTCTCCTTGCATATCAGGAAGATAGGCTAACATCCTTAGAACATTAAAATGCTTGTGCATCTCCCTTTCCATTTCATTCCTGTCCATTACACTCAAGCTATGACTTCTCTTGGAAATATTCTGCAGCTTAGCTTGGTGGGTTAAAATATAAGTTTTAGAGAATAGTACCTGGGAGCATTGGTTTTTATTTGCATTATATTGGATGTGTTACTCAGTGATTCCTTTGCTCTTCCAGATTCAATGAGACATAGAAACAATATACAGTGCCCCTATAGCAAAAATTATTAGTAGATACTCTACCATTTCAAGAGGTAGCATACAATCAAGAACCAACAGTATTGAAGGAATAAGTTCAAGCCGCACTAAAGGCATTAGTGAAAAATAAGGCTCCAGAAATTGGCAGAACACTGACTGAAATGTTTCAATAAGCTGATGAAGCACTCCGTTGTATATGCCAAGAAATATGGAGGACATTATCTAGTCAACCAATTGGAAGAAATCCTTATTTTGTACCCATTCCAAATTAAACGAATCCAACAGAATGAGAAAATTATCAAATAATATCATTAATATAACATGCAGGTAAATTTTTTCTGTAGATGATTCAAAAATGGGTTCAGCAGTACATTGACAGGGGGGAGCTGTCACAAATTCAAGCTTGGTTCAGGAGAGGATGTGGAACAAAGAATATCAATGATGGTGTCACATGGATCTTGGCTGTAAACAGAGGATACCAGAAAAATGTTTACTTGTGTTTTATTGACTATGCAATGGCATTTAATTGTGCGGTTCATAAAAGCTATGGATAATATTCATAAGAACAGGAATTCCAGAACACTTAATTGTGCTCCTGAGAAACCTGTACATAGATCAAGTGAAAGTCTTAGGAAGAGAACAGGGGAATACTATATCATTTAAAATCAGAAAGGTGTCCTTCAGGGTTATATCTTTTACCCATATTCAATCTGATCAGACAATATAAGGAACTGTACTATACGAAAAAGGATGCATTGTCAGGATTAGAGGGAGACTTATTAACATCCTTTGATTTGCATAAAGTACAACTTTTCTTGCTTCAAAAGTGAGGGAGGTTTGAAGCCCTCGATGAAGATTGAAGCCCTAAGTATGGATTACAATTCAATGTGAAGAAAACCCAAACCCTTAAAGTATATGGCACCATGGTCAATGAAGGAAAGATTGAAGTTGTCGCAGATTTCATCTTGCTTGGATCCACAATCAATACTCACGGAAGCAGCAGCCAAGAAAGCAAACTAAATTTTGCTTTGGGCAAATGTGTTACACAAAACCTCTTTAAAATATTGAAGATCAAGAATGTCACTTTTAGGATTAAGGTACACTTTTGTGCTTTTTTTATTCCAGTTTTCTCATATGCATATCAAAGTTGGACAATGAATAAGAAAGACTGAATAAGAATCAATGCTTTTGAATTATGGTGTTGGTGAAGAATATTGAAAGCACCATGGATTGTCGGGGGGGTGGTGGGGCAAATCTGTCTTAGAAGCAGTATGCTCCTAAGAAGTGAGGATGGGGGAATTTTTTCATGGGCTTCGGACATGTTATTGAGAGAGACATTCCTTGGCAAAAGGCATTATGTTTGGTAAAGTAGAAAGTCAGAGAAAAAGACTGTCAAGGATTTCAATTGGTTAAGTGGCTGCAACAGTGGCCTTAAACATAAAGACTGTGAGGCTGGCACAGGACCAGGAAGTGGTTTGCATTTTGTATGTAGCTCCACTATAAGTCAGAACTGACTTGGTGACACCTAGCAATGATGAGGCTTGGCACCACCTAGCAATGATGAGGCTTATTTGAAATGCATGTGTTTAGAATTCACAGTTTGATAAGTGTGCTGATGTGTATGCTGAGGAATTATGATCAGGATTCAGATAATGAACACATCTGTCACCCCAAAAGTTTTCTTCCTGTCCCTTTGTTATATAGTATTCTATATTCCAGATTCTTCATCTATAAAACCTGTCTGAACTTTGTTGCTGTTATTTCCATGCAGTTGTCTATAACACCATAGTAACCCCATTCACAACAGAACAAACTTTGCACATTGCTGCACAACCTTCATGATCATGTTGTTGTTGTTTGAGTGTGTTGTTGGGGCTATTGGGTCGCTCCATCTCATTGAAGGTTTCCTTCACTTTCTTCAACTCTCTGCTTTGCTATATGATTGCTGTTTCCTTATGGTGTTTCAAGTAAGCAAATGTACATATGATCATCTTCCTTCTAAGGAACATTCTGAGACAGTTTCTTCTAAGACTGATTTTTTTATTCTTTTCACAATGTATCATCCATCCAATATTCTTAATCGAGACAAAATTTCCACCTTGAATTCATTCTTCTGTCTTTTTGCACTATCCAACTAACACAAGCATATGAATCGATTTTTCCTTGCAGATGGGTTTGGAGCTCTATTGGCACTGTTGGGTGAGTTATGGGTTGCTAACTGTATGATCAACAGGAAAAACACCAGCCACTCAGTGCAAGAAAGATAAGGCCATCTGCTCCTGTAAAGATTTACAACTCTGGAAATTGATTAGTCAGTATTGACTCATGGCAGTGAGTGAGCATGGGTCCTAATCTTCCCCGTCCAATTATTAACCAGGCCTGACCCCACTTAGCTTCTGAGATCAAATGAAATCAGGTGTGTTCAGGGTGGAATGACTGTTCACAGGTTCTAATCCTAATCTCTCCTGAGTGGCATATTTTAAAACAGAAGAGCTGACACATAACAGAGTCGTACACACAGATAGAAGACACATGAAGCTACATCTATAATTAGAGGAATAACAAGGATTGCGGGCATCCACATTCATCGGTGTAGTGTATCGTCTTAAAGGACATGGTTCAAATCATAGCATGCAAATCAGTTCTTATCCTTCTGGAATCTTAATGCACACAAAGTCAGATAAAATAGCAGTATCTGTGCTGCATTTATTAAGAATGAGAAAATTATGAGGGATCTAAAGAAAACAGTTGTTTCAGGGCGGGGGAAGGATGTGTCTGGCAAGGTATAAGTGTGAGGAAAACAGTTCACAGGAAAAAGTCTTTCAAAAGACTCTAAAGACAGCCATATGAAGAATTCATTTTTTATATTGATATATTGTTAGGTGGGCATCAACTGATCGTAGGAAATATCAAGGCTGCTTATCAAGGAATAATAACCTGAATCTGGCCTTAATGATGTTATTTAGTAAACTCCAGTTTATAAGCAAGGTGTGAAACATCTGCTTCTATAATTTAGAGGGCCATGATGTTTACCTTTCGACATTGAATCCTTCCATTCCTCAGAAGTCATAGCACTTGGGAAACAACATGCCATGCTTGACCCAGGGATTCCAGCAGCTTCTCTGGGAACAAGAAGTCTTTGCTTCAACAGCTGAGCTGCAAAATCCTTGTTATCCTTCTTGAATTATATCTCAGGTATAAGTTCTTTTTATTTCCTTTGGATCTTAAAAACCATCAAGGGAGAGAGCTTGTGTTTTACCTTCCTTGAAGACATCCATTCACACTGACAACACTCAGCTGCAACAGGACAAAATCGTCAGCATTGGGCATGCTGAGAAATGAGCAGCACATCAGACCAAAAACTCCACTTGGCACTAATGTAAATCCTCAGTGAATGGTTAGGTCTGTTGAAGTAGTCCCACCAGATATCATTAAATTGTGCAACACAAATCTCTGTTGGTTACTTTGGAATGGGATATGTGTTTTAACAGTGTGTTCAATTGAGATATTTCCGCGATGGTGAATGTATCTGAAAACAGCCAGGATATAGGAATTTAATATAAAGGGAGGGCAGTGAAGAATCCCCAAGGAAACAGCAGACATCAGAGATAAAGTTTTGAGTTTTGAAGATTTAGAATATTATTACTATATAACAATAAAAAGGAAGGCCCGGGCCCAGGCAATGTTCCTTTGGTTGTATACAGACTCACTGTGAGTCAGAATTGACTCAAAGACACCTAACAACAGCAATCCCTTCTCAATTACATTTAAATGTTAATATTACATTCTCTTAATGACTGTTTCATCTATTATGAAATATCTAAAAGATCCATAAAGTGGCTTCCCCCCGTCTCAAAGAGCTATATTTGGAAGGACTTACTGTAATCACATACCCTTCTTTTTCTCCATATTTTGTTGTTATTGAAAATATATGCAGCAAATATACACAAATTCAATGCTTTCTACACGTATAATTTAGCAATGGTGATTATATTATTCAAGTTATGCAACCATTCTCACTTCTCTTCTCTGAGTTGGTCCTTCCTCATTAGCACAAACTCATTGCCCACTACAGTTTCTATCTAATTTTCCAAGCTGTTGAAGTCTAATTTGATTGCATGTAGGTAGTTCTTAAAGGAGCATAATACAAAGGCAGATTTTTCAACTAGCTAAACTACTGTTCAATTTTAAGAAGACTGAGTTGAATATTTTTTGTTTAAGTTTCAAAGATTATCTAAGGGCAATGATATCTGGGTTTCATTCACCTCTCATGGCTCCAGAAAATCTACTGTCCATTACCGTTTGAAATTGTGTCCTGAATTTTCTCTACCCTACCCTTTTAAAAATCAGGATTTTCCTATGGAATATTTGATCAAAATGTTCTGTAAAGATAGCCAGGTACCATACAGTTCTGGTCTCGTGGTAAAGGAAGCAGTTATTTATGGAAGTATTTCACACCCACCTCATATTCCTGACTTTCCTTTTCCTTCTGTTGTAAGCCAATTTTAGTGGCTTAGATGCCTATGTTTAAGCTTTTAAGACCCACAAAAGCCCTAGCATGCCAATTAACAGGAATGACCCATGGAATAATGACCCTAAACCTGCAATCAAGGAACAACATTCCATGAGGTTTTTGTTTGTACATAAGCAAATTCAGTAGCTAATCTTTTTTGGGGGTTCTCAGTTGTAAACATATAGATCACGCAAGTTGGGCTGTTCAACTTTTTACAGGCATGTAACTTATTTATAACAATGACAATAATTGGCTGTGATGTCCCACCATTAATGAATTGGATGTTTCTATCACCATTAGCCCCCCTTTTCCCTCCTTCCTTCAGCTGCTAGTGACAATGAACAAACTTTGGTCTTTATACATTTGCCTTTTCTTATCTTTTTACAGAAATGAGATGATATAATACTTGTCCTTGTGTGACTGATTTATTTTGCTCAACTTAATGTCTTCAAGCACGATGCATACTGTAGCATGTATCAAGATTTCACTTTTACTACTGGCTGGGTAGTACTCTATTTGATGTATATACCACATTTTGTTTATCCGTTCATTTGTTGATAGGCATATAGATTGTTTCCACGTTTTAGTTATTGTAAATATGGATATGGTGCACACATCTCTGCTTTCAAGTCTTTGGGGTATATTATCAAAGGGTGGAATTGGTATATAGTACATTATATGATAGGTCTATTTTCCGTTTTTGAGGGAACTGCCACACTGGTTTCCATGATGGCTGTACCATTTTGCATTCCCACAACGATGGACACCAGCAAAAACCACTGTCATCAAGTGGATTCTGACTAGTAGTGACCTATAGGTCAGAGTAGAACTACCCCCTTCAGATTTCTGAGGCTATACATCTTCACAGAGGGTCAGAATCCCTCTTCTTCCTTTTTGAAGCAACTGGTGTATTCAACCAGCTGAACTTTTGGTTAGAAACTCAATGCACAACTGACCACCAGAACTTCTACAAACAATAGATAAGGGTTCTGATTTTCCCACATCCCTCAAATATTTATTTCCCTTTTCCCCCTTATACATCCACTAAAGTTGATTCCAACTCATAGCGATCCTATGGCATAGGGTAGAACCATTCCTGTGCATTTCTCAAACTGTAACTCTTGATGAGAGTAGAAAGCCTTATCATTCTCCCTCAGAGCAGTGGATGGTTTCAAACTGCTGACCTTGCAACAGAAGTCCAATGCATAACCACTACACCACCAGGGCTCCTTTATCTATCCCAGTGGAAGTGTTCTGCTCTCACAATTTTCCTTTTATTCACATCCCTATAATGGCAAAAATATGTAGCCAGTCCAAGAAGCTGACCTAAATGAAGAACTTGGCATCAAGATTGAAGTTTTATTACAAACAACAAGATGCAAATTACACGAGTTAACAAACTATAGCCGTTAATGCGGACTACAATTCAAATTCAGTGTAAATAAAAAGAAATCGCACACTGGGCCAATAGACAACATCTTGAGAAATGGAGATATGGTAGAAACTGTGGAGGGTTTTATTTTACTTGTATCCACAATCAATACTCATGGAAGCAAGAGTCAACAAACCACAAGAAATATTGTACTGGACAAAACTGCTACACAAGACCTATTTAAAGCATTAAATTAAAAACAGGTCACTCTGAGGACCCAGGTGCACCTGACCAAGCTATGGTCTTTTCAATCACACCTTTTGCATTTGAAAGCTGGACAATGAATACCAGGAAGAGCAGAGCCGAACCGAGGCATTTGAGTTGTGGTGTTGGTGGCGATTATGGAAAGTTCCACATATGGTGAGAAGAACAAATAAGCCTTCGGGGAAGTAAAGCCAGAATGCCCCTTTGAATAGAGGATGCGACGGCTTCATCTCAAGTCTTTTGAACACATTCACAGAAGACACCAGTCTCTGGAGAAGGAGCTCATTTTACAAAGCAGAGGGTCAGCATAAAAGAGGAAGACTCTGGACAAGATTGACTGACACCTTGGCTGCAACAATGGGCACCAGCGTAATGTCAATTGACAGCGTAGCACAGGATCAGGCAGTAGATTCTGTTGTACACGGAGTTACTGTGAGTTAGAGGCAACTTAATGGCACCTAACAGCGATGGTTAATGACCCTGAGCATCTTTTTATGTTTGGTGGCTATTTAAATGCTTCTTTTGGTGAAATATCTACTATTCAAGCCTTTTACCCTTATAATTGTATTATTTGTCTTTTTGTTAAGTTGACAAAGTTTTCTATATTTGGAGGAATTAGGTTTTTATTGTGTATATGATTTTCAAAGATATTCTCCTAGTTGGTAGCTTGTCTTTTCACATTTTTGGTAAAGTGTTTGATGAATAAAATTAAGTAAGTTTAAAAAAAACATTTTATTGGGGTTCATAACACTCTTAAAACAATCCATACATACATCCACTGTGTCAAGTGCATTTGTACATTTATTGCCATCATCAGTTTCAAAACATTTTCTTTCTACTTGATCCCTTGGTATAAGGCTATTTCCCTCCCTCCCTCGCCCACCCTCCCTCCCTCACAAACCCTTGATAATTTATAAATTATTATTATTGTATGTCTTACACTGACAGATGTCCCCTTTCACCAACTTTTCTGTTGTTCCTCCCCCTGGGACAGGGTTATATGTAGATCATTGTGCTCCATTCCCCCTTCGTTCCTCTACCTTACCCTTACCCTTCTGGTATTGCTACTCTCAATATTGGTCCTGAGGGGTTTATCTGTCCTGGATTCCCTCTGTTTCCAGCTCGGGGTAACCATATTAAGGGTTGGCATTAAAGAACTAGACCCTTCTATAAGGGGATGTCCAATTTCCTACAGGTGGACTTTGGGTCTCCACTCTGTACTTGCCCTCATTCACAATCATATGATTTTTTGTTCTAGGTCTTTGATACCTAATACCTGACCCCATCAATACCTCGTGATCACACAGGCTGGTGTGTTTCCTCTATGTGGGCTTTGTTGCTTCTCAGCTAGATGGCCACTTGTTTATTTTCAAGCCTTTAAGACCCCAGACGCTATATCAAAATTATGTAAGTTTCATAAGGTCCCATTTATTTATTTTAGTTTTTGCTTTTGTTATTATAGTAGATAAGTCATTGTTGAAAAGTAGATCTTACAGGCTTCTCCAGGCTGTTTCTTTAAGGATTTGATGAATTTCACTTTTTAAATGAATTTTGAATTTGTTTTGCGCATGATGCATGTATTATGTGTCATTATTTTCCACAATTCCATTCAACTATGTTTAATTGTCTTGAGCCTCCAATTTTGTTATTCTTCAGCATCTTTAATATCCACTATCTTATCTTCTAATTCTATATTATCCACTAATAAAAGAGCTGGGTAGATAAAAGTTTGATAGAGCATCTCAAGAAAACAAAGTACAGTATTATAATGAATGTGCAAAGACCTGGAGTTAGAAAGCCAAAAGGAAGAACACGCTTAGCATATATCAAGCTGAAAGAGTTGAAGAAAAACATAAGCCTCAAGTTGCAATATTTCAGACTTCTATGAGTAACACATTGAATAAGGCAGGAGACATCAAAAGAAGACGAAAAGAATGCATAGTCACTGTACCAAAGAGAACTGCCACTGCAAGAGGTAGCGTATGATAAAGAACAATGATACAAAAGACGTCCAAGCTACACTGAAGACATTACAATAAACACGTCACCGGGAATGGACAGACTAACAACTGAAATGTTTCAACACACTGATGAAGTAATGAGAACACTCACTGCCAACTGGAAGAGATGCAAATTTGTACACATTCCAAAGACAGGTGAAGAAACAGAATGCACAAATTATCAAGCAATACCATCCAAGCAATGATGGCTTATCATCTCACCCCAGCACTGATAGCAAAGTTATGAAGTACGCACATGCGCGTGCACACACACACACAACAAGAAATGATGGGGAGGGTGTAGAGACAGTAAAACCCTCATCTACTGATTGTGGGACTGTAAAATGGTGCAGCCTCTGTGGAAAATAGTACAATACTTCCTTATATAGTTTAAACAAAAATACCGTATATCCTAGAGGAGTAAGAGCTTGGCACAATAGATGCATGCATGCTCATATTCATAGCACCACTATTCACAATAGAAAAAAGATAGAAACTACCTAAATGCACCTCAAAGGGACAATGGAAAAGCAAATCCTACACCCAATGAAATACTATGTGATCTTAAAGAACAGTATTGATTCTGTGAAACACCTCATAGCATTGATGAGCCTGGAGTTCAGTGTGCCGAGTAATATAAGTAAGTAACAACAGGACACAGATTGCATAATATCACTGTTCTAAAAAGTCAAGAAAAGATGATCAGACTAAAAGAAACATTCTTTGATAGTTACCAGGGAATGGAAGGAAAGTGTTCTAGATTGTGTTTTCTAGAGAAACACAACCCATGTATTTATGTATTTGTGTGAAACAAAGGTCAGAAGGAAGATCATAGGCTTGTTCTGCAGGGGAAAATAAATCTAAGGTCAACAAGTCTGATAGCAAGCCTCTGATGATTCTCAGAATCAGCAGGCAAAATGGCAAGCTGTTGATTCAAGTCGAAAGAACTAGAAGAAAATGAGCCAGATTGCAGGATCCAGTTCCAACAAAAAGCAAGGAAGCTTTTTCACAGTGTCCACTTATATAGGACATAGGCAACATCCCCACAGAAACTTCCGTTTACTTGTATAATGACTAAAACCATTGTGTTAGGTCAGGTCATAGGAGATTACAATGTGTAACTTCCAAAGCACAGAATATTGGCCCAGCTAGATTTACATAAATCCTAACTATCACAGAAGGGTAAATTACTGCTTTGAAGGCAGACATGTTTACCTGGGTAAAGAAGAAGGCATTACACAATATGATGGAAGTAAAATATATATATATATATATATATATATATACATACACACACATGGAAGTATGTTAAGAGACTTGAAGGCATGCAAGTGTTAAAGGAAACAATGGTTACACAATTGGCAATGATAATGATCTACAAGTAGATGTATAGATAGACATGCAGATGAAAGAGATGTTTAATAGAGAGTTGGAGTAAACCCATATAGATATATGACAGGATATGTATATCTCTATATACAATAGAGTATACAGAAAACAAGCTGTGAAAAATTCTTAGACATAATCGATCACTTTGAGACAATATGTCACAATAACTGTGAGCTCAGAACCATAGTTTCACCAAGATCAATTGGCATAACATGTCCACAAAATGTTATACATTCTCCTTTGGTGACCAGTGACTGGGACTGGGGTCTTAAAACTTTCTGAGCGGCCATGTAACAGGCAATTACTGGGTTTTTTTTTCCTGTCTAGAAGAAAGAAACGAGTACAAAATCATAGAGGCATGGGAACAATTATCCAATGGATTAATGGACCATGGCTTACTCTTAAGATAGAGACTGGTGGAACCTCCAAGACCAAAATTTTTAAGCAAACAATAGACAGGGCTGTAAGAAGACCACTAATACGAGTGAATAAGTACATCTTAGAATAAGCAACCATTTGAGCTCAAAGGGCCTTAACCCAACTGCAAAGTTCAGAATGGTTAGAAAAGAAGGAAGGATAGAAATAGGAAACACAGGGAGGAAGTAGGAGAAGTGATATTATATTATATGGATTGCAATAAATGATATGAAACAAAATGTGCATGAATTCTTGAATGGAAACTAATCTATACTTAACATTCACACAATTAACAACAAAAAGTTAATTTATTTTAATTTCATAAAAAAGTGAAATATGATACTCAGAGTAGAAAACAGACCTGCCCTTTGGATATGGTTCCTTGGGGATGGGGGCAAAGATTCACTTAATTGAGCTCTGAAGCTCCCCGATGATGGCCTTGCACACAGAGAATGCTTAATGAGAACTTGTTACACAGGAAGGTGCAGCTCGTTCAAAAGATCAAGACCTCCATGTCCATCCCTTCCAAGTGAGCACTGGCAAAGGGAATATGTGTTATTTTAGGCAATTTATTAAAAGGCAGACAATGACAAGTAGTCTCTGAGGAAACTGTGAGCACGGCATGTTGATTACATGTAAAGAAACTCATCACTTTATAGGCTTCATTGTTCACAGGCAACTCCTGGAGGTTATCAGTTGAGAACATAGGAGCTACGTCCACCCTTGGTGTTTCATAAAAGTTACCTATCAAGACAAAACACTGAATTTATTGTCATTTCACCACACAGAAGAAGTTAGTGGCTCCTGAGCATCAATTAGAAGACAGTATTATTACTTTTACTTACCCAGAGTGAATTAACCCTAATAACAATGGTTCTTTTGGAGTGAGCACTTCATTTATACGCTGCTCCTTATGATTAGAAAATCGACTGCTTCATCGACTCTGCCATGAGAATGGAGGCTCGGGGAGAATCTTTAATTCACGGTGCCTATTAGAACCCCAAATTGCAGCAGGATTGGTTTATCCTGCAGTGTTACACACCACCATTACGATGCAGTGGATGCACTTCCAAGACAGATACTTGCCATTTAGCAGCGTGCTGCCTCGAGTTAATATCTCTGGTAGGATTAATAATCCCACCGGCAGCAGCTCTTTCTTGTACACTTGGCACACATTTTAATTTAAGCAATTGCCTTTGGAACACATCAAGTCTCCAGCTTACTTTGAGAAGACAAGGCCCTCTTTGAATTCAGAAACGATCCATTTATTTCCTTCCTCTGACTGTCATTCATCCTAGCCATCATGTCGACAAGCTCAGAAAGCAGAAAGACACTTGGCAACAAGGGCTGTCAAATGCAGTCTGGAATAGAGTAATGCCCATAAATGAGACTTTCAAAATAGTTTTTTAAACACACACACACACACACACACACACACACACACACACACACACCACTCCCTGACTGCCCAAACTGAGAACCTCTCTTAGCAGCCCTCCTTAAAGATTTAATAGGTACCCTTTAGTTGTGATTAGGAGTCATGGAGTCTGTTCTGACTCATAATGCACCTATGAAACTCTGACAAATTCGAGTCCATCCTCACAATTATTGTTATGTCTCAACCTATTGCTACAGCCACTGCCAATTCATCTTGTTGACAGTCTTCTTTCTTGCTGATTCACTACTTTGGCTACTGTACAAATTTCCAGCAGGTGTTTTGAGAATGAAAAGGTGGCACACAGAGGAGGTAGCATAGAGCCTGGCACTCCGCAGGGGCTCAGTTAATGTTTGCTGAGTAAAATGTTTATGAAATGGTATTAGTCTGTGGACTGAGTCCTGAGACCAAGACCAGGAAGACAAGTCCTGGGAGGCTGGAACACAGCAGAAGTCAGTGTACTGGGCCAGTGAACTGGGGCGGCACATGGTTGTGAGGACAGAGGACTGTGAGCATCTGCCAGAATCAAGCTTCAAAACTGGAGGGCCCTTGGCTGACCTTCGCATCAGAGAGACCCAGTGTCAGAAACAGTGTGGAACAATATACAAAGCATTTAGCTAGCATTTGTTGAACAAAACAATGAAAGTAACATTTACTCACATATTTTCCCCTTAAAACTAGATAATATCTTGCTCTGTGCTATCAAAAGTATTCACTTTCTATACGTGCAGTTGTTGGTCACAAAATACTTCACACATTCCCTGCCCTGCTCTGTGAACAGATTATTGACAATTCCTAGAAAGAAGGCATCCAATTGATCCTCTCCATATTGATATTCTGATAATTCTAGGGAAGTCAGCATATCTCAGAAAGAGTCCCATATTTCATATCTTTAATGTTCTTGAACAAAGAAGGAGAGGGGAACATTCTAGCATAAAAAGTTTTAAAATTTATAGCCTCTTCTTTTTTTAAGATTATTTTATTGGGGGCTCTTACAGCTTTTTTTTTCCTTTTTTTTCTTTAAACATTTTCTTAGGGGCTCATACAACTCTTATCACAATCTATACATATACATACATCATTTGTAAAAAGCGCATCTGTACATTCTTTGCCCTAATCATTTTCTTTTATTTATTTATTTTTTCTTACAGCTTTTATAACAATTTGTACATCAATTGCATCAAGCATTTTGCACATACGTTGCCTTTATTTTTTTCTAAGCATTTATTTTTTATTTGAGCCCTTGGTATCAACTCCTCTTTTTTCTCTCCCTCCTACCCTCATGATCCCTTGATAAATTATAAATTCTTATTATTTTCGTATCTTATACTGGCTGTTGTTTCCCTTAGCGGTCATTCTTTTTTTTCAATTAATAAGTATTTTTGTTGTGGCCCATACAACTCTTATCACAATCCATAGATACATCAATTGAGCAAAGCACCCTAATACATTTGTTGCCCTCGTCATTCTTTTTTTTTCTTTTTTTACATTTTATTAGGGACTCACACAACTCTTATCACAATCCATACATATACATACATCAATTGTATAAAGCACATCCATACATTCCCCGCCCCAATCATTCTCAAAGCATTCGCTCTCCACTTAAGCCCTTTGCATCAGGTCCTCTTTTTTTTCCCCTCCCTCCCCGCTCCTCCCTCCCAATGTGCCCTTGGTAATTTATACATCGTTATTTTGTCATATCTTGCCCTATCTGGAGTCTCCCTCCCCCCCTTCTCTGCCGTTCCTCTCCCAGTGAGGAGGTCACACGTGGACCCCTGTAATCAGTTCCCCCTTTCCAACCCACTCGCCCGCCGCTCTCCCAGCATCGCCCCTCACACCCCTGGTTCTGAAGGTATCATCCACCCTGGATTCCCTGTGCCTCCAGCCCCCATATGCACCAGTGTACAACCTCTGCCCTATCCAGCCCTGCAAGGTAGAATTCGGATCATGGTAGTTGAGGGGAGGAAGCATCCAGGACCTGGGGGAAAGCTGTGTTCTTCATCGGTACTACCTCGCACCCTCATTGACCCATCTCCTCTCCTGAACCCCTCTGTGAGGGGATCTCCTTTGGCCGACACTTGGGCCTTGGGTCTCCACTCTGCACTTCCCCCTTCATTCAATATGGTATATATATATATATACACACACATATATGGAGACACACACACATATATATACATATACACACATGTATCTTTTTTTTTTTTTGCATGATGCCTTTATACCTGGTCCCTTTGGCACCTCGTGATCGCACTGGCTGGTGTGCTTCTTCCATGTGGGCTTTTTTGCTTCTGAGCTAGATGGCCGCTTGTTCACCTTCAAGCCTTTAAGACCCTAGACATTATCTCTTTTGATAGCGGGGAACCATCAGCTTTCTTCACCACATTTGCTTATGCACCCATTTGTCTTCAGCGATCCTATCATGAAGGTGTGCAGTCAATGATATGATGTTTTTGTTCTTTGATGCCTGATAACTGATCCCTTCTGGACCACTCGATCACACAGGCTGGTGTGTTCTTCCATGTGGACTTTGTTGCTTCTGAGCTAGATGGCTGCTTGTATATCTTCAAACCTTTAAGACCCCAGTCACTATCTATTTTGATAGCCGGGCACCATCAGCTTTCTTCATCACATTTACTTGTTCACCCACTTTGGCTCCAGCCGTTGTGTCGGGAGAGTGATCATTATAGAGTTCCAATTTAATAAGAGAAAGTATTCATGCATTGAGGGAGTGTTTGAGTAGAGGCCCAAGGTCCTTCTAGCGGTCATTCTTACGCTAAGTTTTTGCATTTAAAAAATTCATTCCTTACTATGTATATTTTTGGACCAGATAAAGCCTTGCTAAAACAGTTTTTTTAAATTATTACTTAGTACTTTTATTAGGGGTTCTTACATCTCTTATCACAATCTATACATTGTGTCAAGCACATTTGTACATATGTTGCCATCATCATTTTGAAAGCATTTTCTTTCCATGTGAGCCCTTGCTATCAGCTCCTCATTTCCCCCTCACTACCCCTCCTCCATCCCTCATGAACACTTGCTAAGTTATAGGTTATTATTCTCATACCTTACATCGTTCTCTGTCACCCTTCACCCACTCTTCTATTGTTTGTCACCCTGGGAGGTGGTAATAAGTTGATCCTTGTGATCGATACCCCGTTTATACTGCCCCCTTCCTTTTATCCTCCTGGTATCTCTATTCTCATTGTTGGCTCTGAGGGTTTTATCTATCCCAGATTTTCTGTGTTGCAGGCTCTTATCCGTAGCAGTGTGTATTCTCTGTTCTAATCTGATCTGTAAGGTAGAATTGAGGTCATGTTAGTGGGGGGGAAGGAATCACCAAAGAACTAGAGGAAAGTTGTGTGTTTCATTGGTGCTATACTATACCCTGACTGGCTCATCTCTTCCCTGTGACCCTTCTGTGAGGGGATGTCCAATTTTCTACAGATGGGCCTTGGGTCTTCATTCCTCATCGTACCCCGCCCCCCATTCACATTGGTAAGATTTAGTTCTGGGTTTTAGATGGCTGATTCCCTATCCCATTGACACGTCATGATCACACAGGTAAAGCCTGTTCTTGACAGAAAAAATACAAATGCCTAATGAGCATACAAGCATGCCCAAACTTAGCTTTAAAACAAAAACAAAAACAAAAAAGGAATTTGGCTAACTATGAAATTTGACCTTAGTCCTGTCAATTGTCTTAAGTTTCAGAAAGCTCTTCCTCAAAGATTATGAGTAAAGTTGAACTTTTTTAATATATATGATACTTATGTATTTTTGTTGTTTATTTAATTTTAGCAGTTTTATTGACATAAAATTTACATACATACAATTTAATAGTTTAAACGTTTTTAAAAGTCGTGAAACCATCACCACAATCAATTTTAGACATTTTTTCCTTTCTTGTACTCACTATTATTAGCTCCTCTTTCAGCCCCATCCTTCCCTGCTATAACCCTAAGGAATTATGAATCTGGTTAATGTCTCTATAGATTCACTACATTCAATTTGATATAAAGAAGGACATAGAAACAGACGGGAAAAAAACAAAACAATACCAAAATAAAATTCAGAAAGCATCAATCAAAAAGAAAACAGAAAACAGTAAGACTTAGAACAAATTTAAAATGGGTCAAAAGGGAGAGCAAGTGATGAGTTGTTAAATTTTAACTTAACTATATCGGCTGCATCGGTCCACTTTCCAATGCACTCTGTCGTCTCATAGCGAGGCTGTTCATATATCTCGTCAGTGTTTCGAGGGCATTCACTGGAGGCTTCATCCAAGTGTGGATCCTGTAGATGGATATGGGGCCTTTCCTGTCATCCATAGTCTTCTCCAAATTGGGTGTGCTCAGAATTTAAGCGCTAATATGATTTACTCCTCTGATCTTGGATTTCATTTATAATCCTTGGATCACATAGGCTGGTATGTTTCTTCTGTATGGATTAGTTGCCACCTCACATAGATAGCTGCTTGTTTTAAGACAAATCTTTAAGACCTCAGACATTAATACATATTCTTAAATTGCCTTTCAGTGACTTTTCACCAATGGTAAGACAATAAGAGAGTTTAGTACCTCTATCATCATCCACCGTGATGAAGTAGTAAAATATTTTCTAATTTTTTGAGGTTTTAAAAAACATTTCTTTAACTTATTTAAGAGCAGAGATATCACCTTGAGGACTATGGTGAGTCTGACCCAAGCCATAATATTTTCAATGTTCTCATAGGCATAGTACCCAAACCAAGCATACTGCATTTGTGTCAATTCTGACTCATAGCAAAAGTAGCCAAGTCCTTGTTGATTTCAGAGGCTGTAAATTTTTCTGGAACAGAAAGCCTCATTGATCTCCCAAGAAGCAGCGGGTGGTTTCAAACTGCTAACCTTGTGGTTAGCCGCTCACCACATAGCCTACAATGCCAGTAACCATTCAAAATGCACTTCACAGAAGGTGATAGTATCTATGGGTAGCAGTACGGGTGAGACATGAATTACAAATGAATAGCTTGAGGCTCTCTTTTGAGAGTATTTTTGCAGTTATATTAAAATCAGTGTATTTTACATTTTAAAGGATGATTTTATAGCATACAAATTATATCTTAACAAACACATGAATTACAGTGAGGTTATGTTGAGCTTGGTGATTTTGAATTTTGTTTTCCTGTTTGTATTTTCTGGTTTCTGCAATGTGGTTGAATACAGGAAAAGCTCGTTCCAGTATTCTCCTTTTTAGTCAAAATCCTTCTGATATCAGTAATTGTACCCTTCTTTTTACATCCTCTTCTAAATTCAACTTGAATTTCTAGTATGTGCATGTTGATATCCTGCTGCAATATTTTTTAATTATCTCCAACAAAATTTGACATGTGTATGATATTGCTCAATAATTCCACACCGTTAGGCCCCCTTTCTTGGAATGGGCACAAATATGGATGTCTTCCAATTAGTTGACTAGGAAACTGTCTTCCAAGTTCTTGACATAGATGAGTGAGTGCTTCCACTAGTGCAGACATTTATTCAAACATCTCAATTGGTATTCTGTCAGTTCCTGGAGATGCATTTTTTACCTGTGTTTTCACTGAAGTTTTGACTTCTTGATCATATACTACCTTCTGAAATGGTTTGTCAGCTCCCCCCCCCACCTTTTCATATAATGATTGTGCATTTTTCCTCTTAATGTTTCTTTCATTGTCCAACATTTTGCCTATACTATGCATTCTACACCAGGGTGATAGAAAAATACAACAACCCTGATTTGTAGGAGTTTAAGAGCAATTAATTGGAGCCCTAGTGTGGCAGTGGTTACCCATTGGATAGCTAACTGGAACATCAGCAGTTCAAAACCAAAGGCACCTAAGTGGGAGAAAAATAGGACTTTCTACTCCTGCAAAGTTATAGTCTCAGTGACTCACAGAGGCAGTTCTACACTATCTTAAAGGGTTGCTATGAGTTGGTATCAAACTGATGACAGTGAGAAGAGAAGGTGTAGAATGAAATGGTAGTTGTAGAAGAAATTATAGCAAATTTTTTTGTTTTCTTTTATGATGTTCTCAGAGCCTGAGTTTATTTTTGTTTTTTTCTTCCCCTGATAGGGATGTACAGGGAGAAAATGGAAAAATAGCAATATAAGAAAATAAAAGGATAAGTTCAGGCCAAAATATTTTATTCAATAAAATGTAGGAGTCGGCATACATGGAAAATGTCTCCATAGCAGAATAGACAAATCATGCCTTGTTTCAGGAATGATAGAGAAGGTGGGTAAAGATGTGGTTGCCCTAGTAAGATTTAGTGAGGAGAAGAATAAGGCATCCTCTTGTAAGTATTTCTTTATGCTCTCAGTGGGATAATGACTAATGGCATTATGTGAAAGGAATGGGAACACACAGGTTACCGTATATTTGAAAAGAGAAGAACTTAAATGGTAAGCTTTGAAAGTGGGTGAATCTATTGCTGAAGGAGATGGAGTAATTTACAACCAGTAATGAAGACTAATTTAAGATTGGCGATCATTGTAGTCAATCTTTCTTTAACTATGCTCCACTATTTTAAGTGCAGGTACAAAGATGAAAGAGGTCATGGTTTTACAAGGGTTGGACTATTGTCCAAAGAGTTCAAGAGTAGGAGAGGAACAAGTGAGGTAAAATATAGTCAAATGAGTGTTAATGCCAGATAACGGACTGTCAATTGGGGAAACAGGCAACTGAAAACTGAAGGCATGACGAATATTGAAAAGGGGGTAAGGCTTATTGCATTGGTAACCACTTTTTAATTGCATAATTTTAGGTTTTGGAATATGAAAAAAAGTAATCAACAAGATCGGAAGCAAGGATTCAAAAGTTGGATGGTCGAAATTGATAATTGAAGTTGATGTACTGACAATAACAAGATCTAGAGTCTATTTCCCAAAGTGGGTGACAACACCACTTGTGTGTGTGGTGGGACTCTGGAAACATTCAGCGGTAAGCCATGCAAAAGCAGATATCTACACTTTATCCTGCATTATGCGTTGTAGCACAACAGTTTTTAATTGCCAGGCAGGCAAGGAGTAATTTTTTTTCTGAAAAGTTGGCAATAGGCCAAAGAAGTTTGGGAACTTATGCTCTAGAGGAGAACTGCGGAGTTGCTGTCTGTGGTGAGGTGAAGGACAGCATTAATGGAGGGGGTGAAATCAACGAGATGATGTCATGCTTTTAATAAATAGGCTTTGGTTATATTTAAATTAAGAGCATTGATATAATTAATCATGGAGTGGCAGAGAATAATTCAGGACTAAGAAGACTCAGTTAAAAAGAAGGGGGGCCATGAGTGATGAGGCTGTAGTTGATTGTGGCAGAATAATTAATGGGTAATACAATCTGATGGCATAAACTTTAAAGGAACTGTAGTGTTTTATGAAAAGGGGGAACAAATGGCCTGGAAATGGCAATGCGGAGCAAAGAAGACACCAACATCACTTTTAGGTTCAGTGATGAGGTAAAAATAGGAGGAAAAGAAGAATAATCCTGACCTGGAGATTCTGCAGGAAAGTTCATTTTTTTAATGATTTATTGTGAATCAGGTGGGGGAGGACGGATTTACATTTCAGACCATCTAGTCTGCTTTCAGCAGTTCAAGCCACTCATCAAACACCCATCCCCCATATTTTACTTCACTCCTCCCCTAACTTCACTTCTTCTTAAAGTGAAGCAAAAGCTTAGAAGGATGAGAGGTATTGACAGGTAAAAGAGAGTATGGAGTTCCATAAGAAGTCAGTGTTCTTGGGCAGAAATCAGCTTTCAATCAGGGCAAGGAGCTGATAGGAACATTCTTCCTGAAATATTGAAAATAGAGGAGCTAGTGCATAAAATAAACCATATGTCAGGGGTGGATGGTGGGGAGGGAAGATTGATAAAGGAATTCTTGTAGTGGAATCAGAGTTGAAAATGGACACAACCACTTGAGGATCAGAGTTCAGGTGGTTGAGAGATGACCTGTGAGGTTTGAGGATCTTGTGGTGACTGGGGTATAGGTCACGATAAGGTTGGTCCTGATAGTCTTGTTTGGGGAGGAGCCCAGTAAGGTCTAATTAAGTTGTAAGGCTGTTTGTGGTGCTGAGAAATGTGAATATTTTCAAATTTAGTATTTCAACATATGTCAGAGATCTGAGTTCAATTCTTGGCCAATACAAACGATGTGTAGTCACCTCCTATCGATCAGGGGAGGTGTGTGTGGCTGTGATGTTGAACAGGTTCAACAGTGCTGGTAGACTAAGATGGACTAGGAAGAAAGTCTTGACAGATCACTAGTCCGAAATCAATCACCCTGTGAATCCCCTACAAAGTTGACCTGCAACCCATAATAGGGATGGCACATGAATCTGAAGCATTTTATTCTCTTACGCATGGGCTCACCATGAGTCAGGTGATTTGACATCAGTTTGCACCAACATCACTGGAAACATGAAACATGTAAGGATGAATTCCTGCCTTTGTGTTAAGACAGAGGGCAAATAATTTAACAGGTAACTTAAATAAAGGGAAGAGTTCTCTGAAACTGAGGTTGTGAGTGCTCACCAATGTCCGTGTTCATGTCACTTTTTATGGAAGCCAGCTAGACTGTATCTTCGAGTTCTACGGGCTTCTAGTGTAGCTATGTCCTTACTTTGGCCAAAGGAATGCAGGTGGCAATGACTTACAACTCTGCTAGAAATGTCTCCTCAAACAGCTTACAAATGACTCCATACTCTCTCTCTTCATTCACTACCATCCAGATGGAGAGAATACAGGGGAGGACTCTAGTTCCTCCAAAGATGATAGAAGTCCCTGAATGGCTGTGAGGGGAAGAGCCTTCCATAGACTCCCATGGAGTATAATTGGAGCAGGAAATACGCATTTATTGTGCTGGGCCATATAAATATTGCTATAATGATTCAGTTGGCTAACCCTGAGTAATTTATATAAGATGGGATGTGGATAAAGGGCAAAGCACTTGTTCCCCCGCCCCCCAAGAAACATCTTTATTGCCATCCCTCTGTCAAACCCTGAGCCAATTACTATTCCCAGGCTGTCCGGGAGGTGCAGGGAAGGAACATATTGGGAAAACAGATGTGGGACAGAGAACTGTGTGGTGGGGGGTTGGACACAGTTCCTTCACATGGCAAAGAGGACGAGGAAGGCCACCATCAGGCAGTAAATCCCCAAAGCCTTCGAGAAGGCAAAGCCCATGATGATGTAGGTGAAGAGCTGCTGCTTCAGAGAAGGGTTCCTGGCATAACCAAGGATGAGGCTCCCAAACCCAGTGCCAATGCCAGCTTCAGAGCCCGCCACACCAACTATGGCAGCCCCAGTCCCAATGAACTTGGCTGTTGTGTCAGCATCCCTTGAGATGGTGCTGGCTTAGAAGCTTCGACTAGGGAGCAGTGAGGTCAGGGAACGTGGGGCTGTCGAGCTGATGAAGTGCTCATCTGTCAGTGTCTCCAGCTATTTCGGCACCTACACAGACAAGGGTCGCGGCAACAACTGGGAGGTGCTCCTGACCAGGGAAAGAGTGGATATGAATTTGGTGCAGGCATACATTTTTAGGGGATGAGGAGCAGTGTCAGGGGAGTTGATTTTGGTGCAGATAAGATAGACAGCTCTATGCCTCTTCTTGATATGCTTGAATTATTTAATTGCAGCATATGTACACGAAGTTCCAATAAAACTGTTTTGTTTTAAGAAAAAGTGTTGTCTGTTACTTACACAGACCTTCAGGTAGGACTTTGGTTAACAAGCTCATGGCCAAGAGTCTCTCTTTGTGAATAAAATTCTATCAGCACACAGCTATGTCCTTCTCTACTGCTTGCTGCTGTTTTCACACTCCATCAGTAGGGTGCAGTAATTGTCTCTAAGTCTATATGACCAATGGAATCATAAAGTACGGTTTTCAGGCCTTTTTCAAAAAAGAAATTTGCTGATCCTTGATCTAGGGGAAGAGTCAGGAAGAAAAACAGCAAGGCTTTCTGAAATACATACTTTTAAACTATAATGATTATTTGACAGAATATATTTTAAAAATATCACTTGGATGAATAGTTTAGAACTGCCTACCATGGTTGTGCAGTAGTGACTTGCCCCGTGGTTAAATGAAAAGTCAGTCATTCACACCCAGCAACTGCTCTATGGGAGAAATTTGTGGTAGAATAATTGTGGGGAGAGGTCAGATGCTTACAGACATCCTCCCTGAGGGCAGTTGGTCACCAGACTACAGAGTAGGCCTCTAGGGCAGTTAGTCACCAGACTATATGGCAGGCCTCACTCCCTGCTACTAGGGACAATAAACTATTCCTCCCTGAGACCTGCGACCAAGCATTCTCACCCTACCAATAATGCTCTCTATCAACTGAGTCAGGGAACAGGCCAAACTGACTCTGTGACATCCAAAGTTAAGTTATCCACACATCTTATCTCATGTATACCCCCAATCCCTCCCCCCCATTATTGAATGTATGTCCCTAGACCACCCCCTCTCACCACTGTACTACCTACAGCACAACCCCCCTCCACGACGCCTGTACTCACCCGTAACCAGGGGGCCTGCATGTCCCCAGAGAATACAAAATGCCTGGGCTAGCACCAAAGATCTCTCTCTCTCTCTCCCTCCACGCGGACCACCATGAGGGGCCGAGGTGAGCATGCCACCACGAATCGCAACCTGTTTTCTATGTGAGTAATTGATTAACTTTTGGTGGATAGTCTAATTCAGATTCCAAGGAAACTTCATGAAAGTCGAATATTCCTATTATTAGACAACTTTACCATTAAAACTTACTCTTGATTGCAAAATTACATTTGGACCATGAGGGTTATACAGTATGACTCTTGAGTATGATGACATTTGTAACTAGGTTTGTCCATTACAATGTAGTAGTGTGTGTGGAGGGTGTGTGTGAGAGAGAGAGACAGAGAGAGTTTAATGATCCTGGAGAATGAATCAGGGTGTACATATGACTAGATTTTCACTCTAGAAAATGGTCAAGAAGAAAAGAGACTAATTAAAATTTTTTTGCAGAAATACAGTAGGATACAGTGGCCACATCAACTATGTTTAAGGTGGTAAATTAAAAAATATTAGTTAAGACTTATAATTCATATAACACTTGTGAGCCAAGGTGAGTTGAATCTGTGGATGGAGAACTCATGGACACCGAGGGAATATTCCTAACTGAATGACAACCATTTCTCCGTACTGATGGATTCCTTTGTTGTTGGATTAAGAAGTGCATGTCGGATATAAAATATTAATCTATATGGCTACAGATATATATGTCCTAGATAAATATATTATTTTGGAAATGTAAACAAATTGTCTGATTTCTTTTTATTTTTACAAGTGGACTGAAAATGGCTACATGAACTACAAAGATTACTTGTATCTTATGATTTTTTTGAATATGGTAAATATTTTGAAATATGTTCATTTGGGAAGATAAAATAGGACAATTCAAGTTTCTGTATGATTAAATTCCATTTTGGGATCCTGATGGGGATACTAATTTCACTATTAAATAAAGCTAAAATTATTGTGACCATGGATTTCAGCAAATAGTTTACATAATAACTGTCATAATTGCATCATTGAAATTTTAATTTAAGTTGGAACTCTATAAGTACTTTCAGCCCACACAATTACTTTAAGACCCTTCCCATGCTGTAGCTAACATCACGAGCCCACGACTTTTTGGTAAGAGTAATTCTGCTTTTATTTTTACACATAATTTATTCTCTATTATGATAATAAGAATATTATAGAGATGTGAAAATTACCGATATATATGTGAATGTTGATCTAATGGTTGAGAAAAAGCATTGATGAGCATGGTGGAGATGGCCATTGAGAAATATTTGTAAGCATTAGTTCTGAACTTTACCCAGGTTGTCATCCACGGTGTCTGATGTCTAAAGTGAAGGGAAGATAGCTTGGTGGGTAGTAAGGACAAACAGCCCTACTGTTCTTCTGGAGTGTCATCAACGGGGCTCGGCTTCCGGGATAGTATAGTAGGGGTCTTCACCTTATCATATGGCCATTTCTTTCTTTTAAACATCCTTTCAATTATACTTGGCATGGGATAGCCTTTGCTGAGGATGAAATCCTTGAAGGCAATTGTGCCATAAAGCTCCTCAAGAATGTCAGGGCCCTTGTCCAACCTTCTAAAACCGGTGTCCTCATCTTCCTCTGGCGCATTGGGATCTAGCAGAGGTTCGTCTACTCGCAATGTTTTCCACAGCTGGACAGGCAGGTACCACGCTCCGTACCTCATTTTCACGGGCTCCTTTGGAGGAGCCAACTGCAGTGCTCGCAGCTTTTTCTCGAAGTCTGGTTCGTTCAAGGAGAACCTTGGTTGGTCCTGTCTTGCGGGCCAGTAGACTTTCTTGAATCTTTTGTGAACTCGGGCTATTTCCTTAATGTGGGTTCGTCCAGTGTTTGCTTTCCAATCAACGAATGGGTCGAACTTTCTCATAATATAATCCTTGTCAATTTCCGTGCACTCGTATGAATGAGCCCACCTGCAGAAGTCAGCAACTGCTCGGGACACGTTTCCTGGAGTCGGAGGATGCGGCGGCGGCTCCTCCACTTGCTTCATCTCTTCCAGCCAGTCGTCTGGATCTGGGATGGGAGCCAGATTGCGAAGGCTCCTGCAGGGCTTTATAGGAAGATCTTTCAATAGCTCTGCTGGCTCCTTCGTTCTTTTCTTGCCGTCCTGACAATAAGCCCAGGTGTCCTTCAGCTCCTTGTCAGGATCTAGCACTTCCAGCACTTTTTCCAAGAGCTCCACAGGCAATGCATCTTCCAGATCGGGGCAGGCCATCAAAGAATGTGCCTTTGCCTTCAGACGGGCTTCTGCCTCCTCCACGAAGGCCTTGCGTGCTAGCTGGGCTGCTGAGAGCTTGGAAAACAGGGTTGAGTTTTTGGACGCTTTCTTCTGGCAAGTCTGTGGGGCAGGTGCGGCCTTTGTCCTGTAAATTAAAGGGAAAGGCGCGTCCTTACAGCCCCTCGTTATCATCTCACCGCGAGGTGGGCAACCTTTCCTGAAGTCATCCAGCTCCTTTTTCACGAACACCCAATTCTGGCTGCTCAGGTGGGGGGCGAACGACGGCGTGTCTTTGAACCGAGGCAAGTAAGAGAAACTTGGTTTGTCTTTATACCAGGGTCTTCTTTTCGTGCCTGGGGGCAAAGGTTCCAGCTCCGGAAACCGGGACCGTGGCTTCTGGCGGTCCATGGTGGCCCGGACTTTCTGCTGTCCAGCTTCAGATTGTTGTCCAGCAGAGATTCTGGTTGCCATGGGACCGCCTGACCATACATTGCTCGGGTTCCTTGACGCTCGATCCCTAGGTTCCACGCGTGCAGCCCTGAGCCCAGGGCGACTGCCCGGAACTCCTGCTGCGCTGCCAACCCTGTGCAGCGCGGGCCCTTTAATTGCCATCTCTCACGCACTGCTCTGCTCTACCATCAAGGGCATGCTGACTCACAGCCACCCTGAAGAGAGGGGAGAATTGGCCCCGTGGGTTCTGTGACAGTAACTCTCTGGGCTGCTATTTTTAAGTGTTCTTTAAAATACTTAATTTTCATCTTTCCTCTCCTTTGGTGAACTGTCTGTGCAAATTTAAAGTAAGTTGTTTGATATGATTATGAAGTTTGAGAGTTATGTAATCTGGGTATAAGACAGACATATGATTTTCAAATAGGATTAAACAATGAGCCAAGAGCAAAGCAAGAAATGAGGGCATTCCTCATAAAGAAAAGGTAGACATGGATCAAATAGTCCGTAAGGGGCGGGGCCGGGAAGTAACGGTGAAGAGCGAGAAAAGGCCATCAAGATTTCCCTCCAAGTTATTCTAAGGCTCAGGTGTTCATTCAGTGAGGAGGCCGTCAATGTTTACTGTCTATTGTGCCAAGCATGTTCACACATGGTCGAATTTAAACCTAACAATAATTATGAATTTACTTCTGTTACCAAGTGCATGTTATCACTAAGAAAAGCCAAGGGGATGAAGTTCTCACAGTTAACGGACAAACTTGGTGGGATACTAGCTGTCAGGAAGTATCTTTAGATGTTGAACAGGGAACCAAGGTCGAGATATTTGTGTGTATAAATTATTCAGAGGCAAGTTTAGACAGGAGAGAAAGGCTTTAAGGGAAATGTTGCTCTAAGGCTGAAAGTTGAGCTTCAAGAGTGAGTTCAGTTCTAGGACCAAAGAGTGTCTGTGGTCCATAGTTTTAGGGCTCCCCCAGGCTCTATCAAACCACTAAACCTAGCCTTTTATGATTCTGAGTTTTGATCCACAGTTTTTCTCTTATTCTACGCAGGACCTCTTTTTGGGATATCTTTCACAGTGCTCAGCAATGGAAGCCAGACACCTTCTAGTACTTCTGGTCTTAGTGCCATGGATGTTGGGATTCATGTGGTCCAGTCGTCTTTTGAATTAATTGGACTAATTCTATGCATCTTTTGTTTTCTTCACTCTTCTTTGCTCCAGATGGGGAAAGACTAAGAGTTGCACTTTAGATGACCTCTTAGGAGCATTGAAGTCTGTAGTATCTACTCACCGAGGATGTAGAACATCATCTTGGTGGATTTGTCATTCTCCAAGACAAGAGTCCCCAGTTCCAAGTCATTCCCCTGAGATTTTTTATTACAGCTCAGAAGTTTTCATAATGTTATACCCTGCATGTTCTATTATATCCATGGGTATATTTAAAGGACCTATAAATACATATCAAGATATCCTCTGTCAAACTTATTTGTGGGTATAGTTCCATTCTCCTCCCCACCCTTGTTCTGCTTGAGTTTCTACCTATGTATTTGTTCATAGATTACTGTTATTACTATTATTGTAAGATTGAATATGATTATTTACCTTTGTGGCCTTTAACTCTCGACTCTTGATCATTTTGTGTGAATATCCTCTTAATTGTATATTGATTTCCTTTCTATTCACCCAAACTAATATATGTCTACCCTCCAGTTAGTGATTTATACTCCATCCCTGTCCTACCCTAGGTAATCTTCAGAGAATATTTTTCTATGTGCAAAAATTTTCTTTACTTTTTACTGTATTTTTATTCAATATGTCTTCTATGTTCATCCACTTTATAAGGTGTTTAAAAGATTCCTCAATATTCTTTAACATTGCATAATATTCCATTTGTGTATATATCACATCATATTACCAACTCACTCATTGATGAGCATTTAGGCTGTTTCTGTCTTTTTGCTGTTGTGCAAAATGCTATAATAAATGTGGGTTATGATAAGTCTATGTCACTGCTCATATAGCCCTAGAATATATACCTAGTATTAGGTGTACTGAATCATATGGTCTCCCTGTTTCTAACTTTTAAAGGAAGCACATACTATTTTCCTTAGTGGATGAGCCATTTACAGTGCTGCCACCGGTATCTGAGAGCTCCAATCTTTTGCTAGTGTCTTCTTGTCTGCTTTCTTTTAAATTTTGCTATATAAATGCTGGGTGAGATGATATTTCATTGTTGCTTGATTTGTTTGTTACACACTTTTTTCTGAAAATTAAAGTTTGTAAACACACCACTATCTAATTACTAGGAGTGAATGCAGTCTAACTCATGGCAAACATGTTTGTGAGAGTAGGAGCATCCTCCCCAGTGTTTTCAATGGATGATTTTTTTATAAGTAGCCAGTCCTTTCTTCCACGATGCATCATGGTGGATTGGAAAGGCCATCCCTGTGGTTGACAGCTTAACTCTTTACTCTTTGCACCACCCAGGAACTCCCTTGTGCTCACTAGGGATGGTGATGTGTTTGAGGTCGTAGAACAAAGGACAATATATATATAAAAAATCAAGGGGTTCACATTTGAGGCATACAATGTACCAAGTACCTAAGTTCCAGACTTTTTGTATACTTACGGCATTTTACCCTTAAAAATAGAAAGATACAATATCAATCATATAGAAAAATCATTAGCAGCACATTGAGCTAAGCCTTTTTTTGTCTCATAAATTTTAATAACTTTTCCAAGGTCAAATGACTAGAATTGACCTTTGAAACATACACATCAGAATGAATAGCAATGAAGTTATGTTATGTTGGGTGATTATTAGTTCTCTGTTCCTTTTATTTTCTAAGGATTCTGTCACATGGTTAACTAGCTTTTAAAATAAAAATAAAAAGTAAATGAAATGATCAATGCAATATAAATTGAACGAACAGCCCTAGTGACTGCCACATCCTAACAAGTTATCAGCCTTCCCCTGAGCTAAACTAGAGAGAAGGGGTCATCACTCTACAGAAAATGAGCTTGTGAGCAGCTGCTCTCTGTTGTCATGGCAACATGGATGTCCTGACTTCCCAGAGATGCTGAACCAAACACAATCTACCAAATCCATCCTGGCAAAAAAATGTCTTCTGTTCCTTCCCTTGCACCTGTCACAGAATCATAGTCAGTATGCAGAGTCTTGCCTCCTCTCTTTGGTTCAGCAGAGGATAAGCAGAGTAAGGTGGGCATGTTTTGATCTAGTGAGGTCGGCCGTGATGGAGCTGTGAAGAATAGGCCCTTTATCATGATTGAGGCCCAGCACTGACCAGCTGGGCAATGTTTGACAACTTACCGGACCTCTACGACCTCAGTTTCCTCATTTGCCATTTGAGGAAGGATCTCTGGAACACTGTTGTCTGTGATCATGTGGTCTCAGGGGCACATTGACATGTTACATGCTGAGCACTGTGCCAGGGCCGAGGTAGAGTCCAATAGATCTGGCTGATCCCATTATAGATTGTCATCCTTTCCCCTTTCTCTCTGCAAATGTGACTCTGTGAAAGGCATTGTTCTAAACACTGAGGAGATATTGTGGAGAACAAAACAAATGAAAGTCATAGCGGTGAGACACTAGTGGAGGAAACAGGCTGTGGAGGCACAGGTAGTTCAGTAGGAGTCTTTGGTTCAATTCCAAACAATGTCTTGTGTGCAGCCAACATCCATCTGTCATTAGAGGTTTGCATGCTGCTAGGATGCTGAACAGGAGCCCCGGAAGTGCTGTGAAGCAGGTGATGGGCTACTTATCTAAAAGCCAGCAGTCCAAGCCCACTAACAGCTCCATAGTAGAGGGATGACCTACCCGTTCTCCAAAAAGATTTACAAAGTAGAAAACCCTCTACAGGATTGCAATTGGTCAGAATAGACTTTTTGGCAGAAGATTTGGTTTGGTATGATGTTGAATAAGTTTTATCAGAGCTTCCAGACAAAGATGGGCTCAGAAGAAAGGCCTGGCAATCTACTTCTGAAAACCAGCCAATGAAAATCCTATGCATCACCCCCCTCCTAGGCATATACCCAGAAGAGTCAAGAAACAAACCATAGCCAGACATCTGTGCTCCAGTATTCATCGAGGCACAGTTCACAATTGCAAAGAGTTGGAAACAACCTACATTTCCATCAATGGATGAATGAATCAAAAATACAGTGGTACATATATACAGTGAAGTAGTATGCATCTCTAAAAAGCAGTGAACACATGAAGCACATTTCCACATGGGAAGAACTGGAGGAAATCCTGTTAAGCAAAGTAAGCCATGCACAAAAGGCCAAGTACAACATGAGTCCACTGAGGTAAACTTGAAAAATGGGACATAGGTGAAAAGCTACTATATACCGTACATACATTCCTGGGGTGAGCTCCAGGTACAATAGCAAGGGCAAATCCAATCCAAGGATACATATAGCATCTAACTAATAGGAGGTTAAAAGAATGAGAAGGGAAAAAAGAAGACATGGGTAGGAGGGGAGCAAGGCACTAATCCACCTAAGGGGAGGGTATTGTTTATATCTCAACAGGAAAGGGAGACAGAGACCAGGCTTCAACCTGATGCACCAAGACGTGAATACAACATACTGGCATGTAGTAGGGAACCAATAAAGAGGTCTGAAGTGCCAGTCCCAATCCCAACTATGTGCCTCCCCTCTCCCCTGGAAGAATGAACTTCA
Organism: Tenrec ecaudatus; assembly: GCF_050624435.1. Lineage (NCBI taxonomy): Eukaryota > Metazoa > Chordata > Mammalia > Afrosoricida > Tenrecidae > Tenrec > Tenrec ecaudatus. The sequence goes on along the minus strand of NC_134548.1, from coordinate 39,922,433 downwards.
GAGGACAACACTGAAACTACAACTTAGGGTGTGGGGCACGTCTTATCAGACCACACAGGAGAAACAAAGAGGGAAGGAGAGTGAATGGAGAACATCCTGACCCACCAAGCTCCGAGGACCATATACCTGCTTAGAGCAGACAACGCACAGAGAAGACCATAGGGCTGGCCCCACCATGAGACACAATGTCCCTCACTGAACCTTAGTGCTACAGGGGACAACAGTGGATACATAGTGTAGGAATTGTGCCCCATCTGACCCCATCACACTTGGGTGAAACACTAAGGGCATGCAACAGAGCAGCAAGGGGAGCAAACAATGAAGTCCTGGGGAATACCAAAAACAGAATTTGGGGACAGAGTGTGCCACCCCATCAGACTCGACTGGAAAACACTCCCAAAGATTAAAAAAAAAACAGACCTGGAACTATTTCTCGGCTTTCCCTTTTTTTTCATTGGCTTTCTTTTGTTGTTGTTGTTGTTTGCTTTTTGTTAGTCTTGTCTTCCTTTGTTGTTTTGTTTGGCTTCGCCTCAATTTTTGTGCTTATTAATATGTCTGCAAGTCTATCTAGATAAAATAGGCAGGATAAGCAATTTGGAGAAAAAACAAAAAGACCGACGCTTCCAGAGGGATATGGGAGAAGGGGAGTGGGGTGGGAGAAAAGAAGTGAGGTCAACCAACCCAGGGACAAAGGAACAACCTGTGAACTAAAATCGATGGTTGGAAATGCGTAGGATGCCTAGTAGGACTTAATCAAGAGCAAGGTAACAGTGAGGAATTACTGAAACCCAAATGAAGGTTGAACATGATAGTGGAACAAGAGAAAATAAAAGGAAATAGAGGAAAGAACTAGGAGGCAAAGGACATTTATAGAGGTCTAAATGCAGACATGTACATATGTAAATATATTTATATATAATGATAGGGAGATATATCTATATACTCATGTTAAGAATTAAGATACCGGATGGTATTGACTCAAGTACACCCTCAACTCAAAGAACACTTTGTTCTAATAATTTGGCATTCTGTGATGCTCACCTTCCGACATGATCGCTGAAGACAAAATGAGTGCACAAGCAAGTGTGGTGAAAAAAGCTGATGGTGCCTGGCTATCAAAATATATAGAGTCTGGGGTCTTAAAAGCTTGAAGATAAAAAGCGGATATGTAGCTGAGAAGCAACAAAGCCCACATGGAAAAAGCACACCAGCCTGTGTGATCAAGAGTTGTCGATGGGATCAGCTATCAGGCATCTATCATAGCAATGTGAATTGGGAGTGGGGTGGGCATGGACGGGAGACCCAAAGTCCATCTATAGACAATTGGATATCCCTTTACAGAAGGGTCACAAGGAGGAGAAGTCAGTCATGGTACAGTATAGCACCAATGAAACATACAACTTTCCTCTACTTCTTCAATGCTTCCTCCCCTCCACTATCATGACCTCAATCCTACCTTACAAATCTGATTAGACCAGAACATGTACACTGCTACAAATAAAAGCCTGCAATGCAGGAAATACAGGATAGATAAACCCCTCAGGACCAATATTGAGAGTAGCCATACCAGGAGGGGAAGGGGAGGGAGAAAGGGGGCATCGATCACAAAAATGGATATATAACCCCCTCCCTGGGGGACAAACAACAGAAAAGTGGGTGAAGGGAGACAGTAGACGATGTAAGATATGAAAATAATCATTTATATTTTATTGAGGGTTAATGAGGGAGGGAAGGGGGAGGGGAAAATTAGGAGCAGATATAAAGGGCTCAAGTAGAAAGAAAATGCTTTGAAAGTGATGATGGCGACATATGTACAAATGTCTTGACACAGTGGATGAATGTATGGATTGTGATAAGAGTTGTAAGAGCCCCCAGTAAAAGTATTTAATAAATTTTTAAAAAGAAAAAGAAAATCCTATGCATGACAGTGATCTGATCCAGAAACATTAGAGACTAAGAAGTGTTTCATTCCATTGTACGTGGGACTGCCATGAGTCAGAGACCAAATTCACAGCAACTTGAAATTATATATATATATATATATATATATATATATATATATATATATATATATATATATATATATATATATATATATATATATATATATATATATATATATATATATTAGACAGTGATCAATGCTAAAGAGGAAAAAGAACAGGAGTATGAAATGTCAGTATGAGGAGTTGAAATTGTTGAAAGTGTGACCGGGGAAGGTCACACTAAGAGGTAACTTCGTTATGAGCATAGCATCTTAGATATTGGAAAGGGTGCAGGAACTGTGGAAGTACTGTGGATACTGCCCTAAATAGTGCCCTAAACAGAAGGTCACTGGTTTACACTCACTAACTGCTGCCTGGAAGAAAAACACAAGCATCTGCGACCTTAAAAACCCAAGAGAGCATTTCTACTCTGTCTTATTGGGTTGCTTGACTGGACGAAAGTGGCTTTTGGGTTTAAAGGGCACATGCAGAAGTCCTGGATCAAGAGCTTATCACATAAGTAGGAGGTCAATCAAGGAAGCCACATAGTGAAGATTAGACTGGGGTGGCTCGAGAAAGAAGTAGGAAGCTCGATTCAGAGGCTACTGCAGGAATTTGGGCTGGAAAAGGGCCTTATTGGGGTTGGTAGAGGCAGATACTAAGAAGTAGTCAGAATTTGGATATCTTTTGAAGGTAACACTCACAGGATATGCTAAAAGATCAGTTTCATTGAGATGTGTTCTAAAAGAGCAGAGGCTCTATACTAGTTTAATTCCAGTAAACAAATAAGTTGCTAAAGAGTCAACTCTGACTTATGACGACCTCATGTGTGTCAGAGTGAAAATGGACTATTGAGTTCTCAGTGACTGTGACCTTCCTTAAGTAGAACACCAGCCTTTTTTCTGAGGTACTTCTCGATGGACTGAAACCAGAAATCTTTAGGTTAGTAGGTAAGCACTAATCTGTTTGTACCTCAAGGGGCACCATTGAATCCCCTACATGGCTAGAAATGATGGCTTCCTCATTGCCATGTGTGAGAAGTATGTAACATTCTCCGCATTGCAAGATATGTAAAAGACTGCTGGTTAATCCATATGGTTAGCGCTTGATTTTCCATTGTAACTACCAGCTGGGTTTAATTAAATTACTGTTCAGCAAATGACAAAGAGCTAATTATTCAGGGCAATTCATTTTCTCCTTTGTTGTGAACATGAGGTTAACCTGTCTCTTTGTAGCATAAAAATAAATAAATAATATAGCTCTATGACAGTCCATTTTACAGCTCAAACTACCAAGATATTTTGGTACTTCTATCCTGCCCTTGAACATGGTCTACGTTACACCAATGACTGCAATACACAGAAAAACAAAGACAAAAACTCTACGGCTTCATCCAAAGCACTGATAAAAATAAAAAAATGCAGCACTGAGGACAGCAGCCTGTGGCAATGGCCTCATGATGGATTTGTTCTTCAGTAATGCCAACTCCCTGGTGGCACTGTGATTAAGCACCTGGCTACTAGCTGCAAGGTCAGCAATTTGAACACACCCACCTCTGTGAGGGAGAAAGATGAAGCAGTCTGCTTCTGTGAAGATCACAGTCTTGGAAACTCTATGAAGTACTTCTACTCTGTCTTATAGTGTCATCAGGTTTCATTTTGGTTTTGAATAATCACAGTACATTTGTCAGCATCATGTTAGCCAGTTACAAAATCATCAAAATATATGCTAATATAGTTATAGTCTTTCTATTGTTCTTCTACTTCTCCTTCATTCACCCCCCCCCCACCAAGAGGTTACTGGAACTTTCTAAAAAATTCCTGAGATCCTATTTTATGTATTCTACATTCCATTGGTCTAGCTATTCTTTTAAAAAAATGAAATTGATTCTTCATTGTTTATTCTTAGTGAACCCACGTAAATTCCTAGTGACTGAGACTTACTTTTTTTTTAAATCAAGCAGCAGCAATTTTTATTGAGAGACCTAAACTGAAAATAGGTTTAGAACATAATTTAAAAAAATAAAACAGCAAAAGTAGCAAAAAAATATATGACCTTTTAAAAAAACATTTTCCTTTTTTTTTTCCTTTTTATCTTTGTTTTTAATATATAGCAACTGATGCCTCCCAGCCACCAGGAGCATCTTTCCCAATGGGTAAATCTCTGGTAACAACCCTTTTTAAAAAGACGTGTAAACATATACTCAGATTTATACACTTCGTGTTTTCTTCATAGAGACTTACTTTTAAACTACTGTACTTTAAAAAATTGCTATTGCTAACCCATAATGGTGTCTGTCTTTTAAATCTTTCTAATGATATTGCTCCCACAGAATTGCATATTTTATCATTTGTTCTCATTTTTAGGATTACTTTAATCATTTTATTAGGGGCTCATACAACTCTTATCACAATCCATACATACATCAATTTTGTAAACCATGTTTGTACATTCATTGCCCTCATCATTCTCAAAACATTTGCTCTCCACTAAAGCCCGTGGCATCAGCTCCTCATTTTCCCCCTCCCTCCCTGCTTCCTGCTCCCCCTCCCTCAGAACCCTTGATAATTTATGTTATTATTTTGTCATATCTTGCCCTGTCCAATGTTTCCCTTCACCCACTTTCCTGTAGTACATCCCCCAGGGAAGAGGTCACATGTAGATCCCTGTAATTGGTTTCCCCTTTCTAACCTACCCTCCCTCCACCCTCCCAGTATCATCACTCACACCAATGGTCCTGAAGGGATCATCCACCCTTGATTCCCTGTGTTTCCAGTTCCTGTCTGTACCAGTGTACATCCTCTGGTCTAGCCAGACTTGCAAGGTAGAATTGGGATCATGATGGGAGGGGGGAGCGGGGAGAAGCATTTAGGAACTAGAGGAAAGTTGTATTTTTCATCATTGCTATATCATACCCTGACTGGCTCATCTCCTCCCCAAGAACCTTCCGTAAGGAGATGTCCAGTGGCCTACAAATGGGCTTTGTGTCTCTACTCCGCACTCCCCAGCTCATTCACTATGACAAGATTTTTTGTTCTTTGATGCCTGATAACTGATCCCTTTGGCATGGCACCTCATGATCACACAGGCTGGTGTGTTCTTCCATTTGGGCTTTGTTGCTTCTGAGCTAGATGGCTGCTTGTTTACCTTCAAGCCTTTAAGACCCCAGGTGTTATCTCTTTTGATAGCCGGGCACCATCAGCTTTCTTCACCACATTTGGTGTTCACCCTCTTTGTCTTCAGCGGTTGTGTCGGGAAGGTGAGCATCATAGAATGCCAATTTAATAGAAGAAAGTGTTCTTGTATTGAGGGAGTACTTGAGTGGAGGCCCAATGTCCTTCTGCTACCTTAATATTAAACCTATAAATATATGCACATAAATCTATTTCACCATCCTCATATATATATTTGCATGTATACATGTCTTTATCTAGACCTCTATAAATGCCCTTTGCCTCCAAGCTCTTTCCTCTATTTCCCTTGAGTTTCCTCCTGTCCCACTATCATGCTCAGTCCCCACCAGGGTTTCAGCAATTCCTCTTAGTTACATTACCCTTGATCATGCCCTAAAGGCCAACAAACAATCCTTGAACTAACTACAAACTTTTCTTTCTTCTGGTTTTTTTTTTTTGGTCAGTGGTTTGTTGTTTTGCTGTATATTGTTGCTTGGTTGTGCTCTGTCTTGTTTTTGTGCATGTTATTATCTCTGCAGTTCTGTCTAAATAAGATAGGCTGGATGAACAACATGGAGGAGAAAACAACTGGACTGACAGTTCTGTGGGGACAAGGGAGAGGGGGAGGTGGGAAGATAGGTAGTGGTGTTAACAAACCCAGGGACAAGTGAACAACAAGTGATCCAAATCGGTGGTGAGGAGGGTGTGGGAGACCTGTAGTGAATTTGTTCTCTTTACCCAACTGAACACTGGAAATGTCTATGTACATATTTCCCTTCTGGAAAATGTTCAGATTTTCTCATTCTTCTGACCTCATTAAAACTCTTTTGATAATCTTATTGGCCATAAAAATAATTTTTGGAAATAAGGCATTAATTTTTATGTTTTGGGGTGCTTTTAAAAATGGTTTATCCCTGTTGAACACAAGCAGAAGAAAGGACACATTATCCAAATTTCACTTTACACCACAGAGATTATATCTGTAAAGAACTATCAAGTATTCTAAAAACATTCCTCTCCACAGGAAACAGTTCTCCTTAAACACTTCACCAATGTACCACCTGGAATTGATATCAAGTTATGTGATCACTCTTCAATTTTTTTGTGTGAAAATGATTCTACTTGATTGGGAGGGGGTACGTAATATATGAGCTGGTATATGAGTCTTCATTCTTTGATCTATTATCATAACATATCTCTTTTTAAAATTCTTCCTATCATAAATATAGTTTAGAACAATTTTTCTTGCTTTCACATTCCCCTCAATTATTCATTTATTATAGATTTTAAAATGATTCAGCACTAGTCTCATGGTTACACTCTTTTCTAATTGCCCTTTCAGTTATCTTTTCTACATAACTCTTGTGGATATGGGTCTATGCTTCTGAGAATCAAGGATGATGAGGTTGCATCTCACACATTTTGATATGTTTTCAGAAGGGACCTGTCACTGAATAAAGATATCATGCTTGGCAATGTAGAAATCGTCAAAAAAAGAAAGCCACTCAAGGAGATGTGTTGACACACTGGCTGAAAAATAGGCTCAAGGACAGCAGTAATGAGGATGACACCGGAATGGGCAGTATTTCCTGCTGCTGCTAAATAGGATCTCTCTGAGTTTTCACTGACCCAAAGGCACCTAACAAAAATGTTTCTTAAAAGATAAATCACACAAAGTGCCTACATTGTGTAATTTAAAAACATTTGGGAAGTTTTTTCTCTCAACTCTTAAATTTCTTTCATAATCCATATTGAAAATTTGTTTCATTAAAACAAAGAATTTTTCTTTTGTACTATTAAGATAACTATGGAAATGCATATAATCCTCAGAGAGCTACTATTTTGAGAGTCACTGTCTACAAGGTATTAAAGACTGATAAATTCCTGTTTGGAAATCAGATTTTGTACTGAAGAAAAAGAAGAAAGAGCACAGCAGTGACTAAAATAGTAGAGCATTCAGGAAGCTGCATCCTAATCATTTCTTCCTGACACAATATTGTTTTCTGACATACTACTTTCCTGAAATCAGCTACATCACTATACCTGGTGTCTTGAAGCTCTTCCTGGGTAGCCTCAAATTACATCCATAGTTCCCCAGCCTTGGTCTTATTTCCCTACACTTTTTAAATGTGCTTGTCATTTTGGGCTTGAATTAAGATTCTTGGTTTTAAATCTTTTTATAGGGGAACACCTTTATCTACCACAAAACTAACGATTAACCTCATATTCTCTTTACTTAAAAGACATAGAGTGGTTCAAAATATAAATTAGAAGACCCATTCTTTGATTTTGCCGGATTTTCAGGGATTCTCAGATTTCATTCAGTATAGGTGAATAGCATAGGTACATGGCTCACTCTTCTATCATCACCTCAACAAATCAGTTAAGTATAAGACCTAAGTTTTACCTTCTGGGGGTTAGTAGAGTTTTGAGAGATTTCAATAGCCGTAGCACGAGCAAGAAGTTTGGACGTGGACCATCACAAGGCTTTGTGCTTCAGTGTTCCTTGGAGATCTTTGGGCAAAGGGACGCCTGCTGTTGAAAAGGAGTCCTCTTAGAGGCATTGAAAATGAATATTTTTTTCAGTGGGTCCTAATGATTCAAATTCAGCAGGGCTCCTGTACACCTAAGCAATACCAAAGGAGTGTGGCATTTACTTTTAATTGGATGGTTTGTTTGTTTGCTTCCCCAAGGTTTTCTGTTTCTCCTAGTCTTCAGAAATCTTTTTTTCTCATATTTTTTTCTTCAGTTTCTTTTCTTCTCACTCAACTTCTTCTTTTTTTCTTTTTTGTTGTCGAGTCGTTTCTTTATTGAGAGGGCTGGGGCGCACCAGGGAATGTCCATTTTAATCTTCCTGGGCTGGTTTTTTATTTCTTTATTTTTCTTAGTGCTGTTGCTCTTGCTGCTAGCAGCCGCCTCCTCGGGTCCACTGCTGGCAGGCTCCCCCTTCGCGGGGCGCGTCTTCTTTTTTGGGGGGATGCTCCCGCCATTTGCTGCCTCCTGAGGGTCACATGCAGGCTCCTTTCTGGGGAGAGGTTTCAGTTTCTTCCTCTTGGGGAGAGGCGTCCCTTCTGGGTCACTGCTGACCAGCTCCTCCTTAGACCTCTTCTTCTTGGGTTTGGGGAGAGCAGAGAGAGCTGGGTCTTCAAATCCAGTTTCCTGCGCAGCCTCCTGGGCCCTCTGCTTTTTCTTCTTTTTGGCCCTTTCCCCTTGGTCTCCTGCTCAGGGACCTCACACTACTCAGGAGTACTGCTCACGTCCAGGTTCAACCGGCGGACCTCCCCAGTCTCGTAGAAGGAGAGTCGCTCCTCGACTTGCTCGCAAAGCTTTTCCCCAAACACACTAGTGGGCACCTCAGAGAGACAATCGATCCGATCCGAGAGGCGATGCTGCACTTGATTGCCAGGCATCGGGCGATGCGGCCTGTGTTCTTGGCAGCTGCTCGACCCGTGAAGGTGGAGTGGAACGTGAGTCCGTATTTAGGGGTGTTTCCCCTAGTCTTCAGGGCTTTGGAAGCTTGGTCCCTTTTGCTGGGCCCGGGAATCAACTTCTTAGATTTTTCTTCACTCTTAAAAATAGGAAGCTTCATTATTTCACAAACCCAAGCACTCAAACATAAAAGGGGGTAGCCCAAAAATAACTGATGTTTTTTTTTTCAAAGCTATGTGTTTATTATTTTTTCTTTTACAAAACAACCTTATTTCCTTCAAAGTACTCTCAATTACACTGAATATACTTGTCAAATCTGCGATTCCAATTTTGAAAACAATTTTTAATCTCATCTGTTTAGATGGCTGACAGCACCTCCATCATTTTTCTCTTCACCTCTTCTAAGTTGTCAAATCGCTGTGCTTTTATGTCCATCTATATTCTCGGAAACAAATAGAAGTCACAGAGAGCAAATTCAGCTGAGTTAGATGTGAGGGGGCAAGAGAGGCATGCTGTTTTTTGCCCAAAACTGACATAGGGGAGGGCTGCGTGAACAGGTTAATTGTGGTGATAAAAGTAGTCCCTCATCTATCAAATATTAGACCTTATTTATTGCACACCGATGTGCAATCCTTTCAGAACCTCTAAATAGAAAACGTGATTAACAGTCTAACCCGGTGGCATGAACTCCAAATGCTCTACGAGTCAACCTTTTCATCGGTTCAGGAAGAATACTGACATCCAGGATGAGGCTTATGGTCAATCTACATTTCACCTTTTTTGAAATGAGAAAACCACTCGTACACTTGAATTTTTTGCATAGTGCTGTCCTTGTAAGCTGTGTTCAACATCACAACAATTTCTGTCTCATTTTTCTGAGCAGGAAATAAAATTTCTCAGCCACACATTATTCTCTTAAATCAGCCATCACAAAAAATGAGGTTCAAGTAAAACTGCTTTTATGAAAAAATTCATGGGGATCAGAGAGAACCTTCCCAGGCGACGCCACTGGGTGCACTAACTCAGATCATTTTATTGGGGGTGGGGCTCTTACAACTCTTCTAACAACCCATACATCAATTGTATCAAGCATATTTGTGCATAGGTTGCCATCATTATTTTCTAAACATTTACTTTCTATTGAGCCCTTGGTGTCAGCTCCTCTTTTTTCTCTCCCTCCTCCCTCGCTCCCTCCCTCGTGATCCTTTGATAAATTATAAACTATTATTATTTTCATATCTTATACTGACCACTCTCTCCCTTCCCCCAAGGTTTTTGTTGTTCATCCCCCTTTGAGGGTGGCATCTCCATCACTGTAATCAGTTCCCCTTTCCTCCCCTTCTTTCCCCAGCTTCCTCCTACTCTCCTGGTATCACTACTCCCATTCCTGTTCCTGGATTCTGTGTGTTGTGAGCTTTTATCTCTTATCTGTACCTGTCACATGCTCAGGTCTACCCAGAACTGAAAGGCAGAACTGGGGTGATGATAGTGGGGTGTGAGGAAGCCTCATGGAACCAGAGGAATATTGTGTATTTAATCGGTGCTCTACTGTCCTGGTTGACTCATCCCTTCCCTGTGACCCTTCTGTGAGGGGATATCCTATTGTCTATGGATAGGTTTGGGGTCTCTGCTCTGACCCCCCTTGTGTTCAACAATATGTTTTTGTTGTTGTTTTATGTTTGTTTTGGATTTTCTGGTGCCTTTTACCCAATCCCATTGACATCTCATGATTGCACAGGCTGGTGTGTTTCTTCCATGTGGACCTGTTTGTTGTTTCTCTGCTAGATGGTCTCTTGTTTAACTTCAAGCTTTTAAGACCCCAGGCATCTGGACACCATCAGCTTTTTCAGCACATTTGCATATGCACCCATTTAGTCTTTAGCAATTGTGCCCGGAGAGTGAGCATCACAGAAATCCAGGTTGTTAGGACAAAGTGTTCTTGCATTGAGGGAGGGCATGAGCAAAGGCCCGAAGTCTTTCCACTAACTCAGTATACTTGCCATATAATTATATGTACATAGGCCAATACCTCTATTTTTATGAATTAATGTATTTACATATGTACACACCTATGCTTATACCTCTAGAACGTTGCTTCCAAGATCTTTCCTCTGTTTCCTTTTACCTTCCTCCTGTCCCGTCATCATGCTCGCCCTTCTTCCACCTTTTACAGACAGAAGAGCAATGCCATTGCTACTTATTAACTAACTATTTTAATAAACCCCCCTAAGACAGTCTTGATCTAAGCTTCATTTTTTAAAATTCTCTTGACTGTGTACCATAGATATTCAGTAACCAAATTCCTTATCTTTTTTTTTCCTGCAATGAACGATCTTAATATTATGTCATTGACTCTTCCACTATGTGTTCCCTGATCGGCAGCATTAGCATTTCCTGAAAGCTCATGGGAATTGAAACTTCTTGACACCACTCAGAGCAACTAAATCAGAAAATTTGGATGTGGTATTCACCAATTTATTTTAATAAACCCATAATTCAGATGCAGACATATTTAAGAACTACTGATCTAGCAGATAAAAGCATTTACATTTTCACTCTGAACCCAATGAACTTTTCAGCTTCATTATATCCTAGAGAAAATGTAGGAAATGAGTTTATCTATTGCTTAGCCCATAAACCAAGAATGAAACAAACTTGTAATGACGAGGACTAATGGAGCTAGGACCATAAGACCATTTTAGGATATTTTCAAAATACTCTTTGGCTTTCAGATATTCTTTGCTTCTCTTTCAGTTTATATGTAAACAGCCAAGGTCACACACATACTTTTGTTTTATATCAACTTTTAATAATGTTGGTCTTGATATAAATATCTGCATGAAATTCTAGGGGGAGAAATGCTATAAAGGCAAACAACATGACAGATTCTAGACAGCCTCTTCTCCTCTGGGAGTTCATATTTGTTCTCTTTCTGTGAACACTCTTCATTTCATGTTCCAAATTCATTACCCTTCCTTGCTCCTGAGAGAAATTTCAAAGGAAGCTTAATGCGTATATCTGGTGAGTGATTTTCCTTCTTATGCTACTCATAGTGCTGCTTCTTTCTTCTGTTTTATGCACATCATATTATTTATTTCTCTGATTTTCTATACAATTGACCTTCTGTTCTTGTTCATTACAAGAAGTTTTTCTCTTCTACTGAAGTTTCACTTTTATCAGCAACCCCATATGAGCATGTACAGGATCATTAAACGCTCCTATCTTAACGCACATTCTGGAGCTAAGCTTAACTGCTAATATTACACTTAGGGTTGAATGGAAGATGTGTGGAACTCCAGGGAAGAAAGAGCTGTATATATCTATGAAAGAAAAAGAAATAAACCTGTTGTATTATCAAGCTGACCACAACTCCACAAGTACACACAATTGCTTTATCCATCACATGGGCCATCTCCTGAGTGGATATATGGTGCCAGTGTACCTCAAACTAGTGTGGAGGAAGAAGGAAAGGAGTGGTATTTTTCTAACAACACTTCCCTATTACTCTCACTTCCTGTTTCCTGTGACACAGGGTAACAACTCTTCAAACATCCAGGGTTTTATTAATTGAGAAGTTTCAAGCAAATTCTAGGAAAGGCAGATCCCTTGATGCATGAAGCAAACTATATTGCAAACCTTTAAGCGCTGGAAATAACCATAGCCTCCATGGGCGATAGAATGGGATATACAAGCTGTGGTAACTACACTCTGAGATCACGTGCAAGTCCTGTTTTTACACAAGGTAGCTGAGACAATCAGTGTTAGAGATATATCTAAGACAGCGGTGAACAAGAGTATGCAGTATCCATTAAACAAATAGGCAAGTTTTTAGGTAGTGGTAGTGGAATTGTATTAGGTCTGAGAGAATCTAGGGAAATAAATCAGGTCAATGAATTGCGCCCTTCTAATATTGCTGTACCTTGATGGAGAAGGTGAAAATTAAGTCTTTGCCAGTTATGATCCCCGTAAAAGTCTCTGTGACTGTAATTAGACCTGGGGCTGTAGGAGATATGCATCTTCTCTTTCCTTGGGGTTCAGTTATTCATTACTACTTCCAAGCACTTTGTTTTGTGTGAATTGCTTAACTGGTGAGTGAACCAGAACTTCAACTCCAAGGGGTCTGAGGCTTTAGTAGTCGTATCCTTATTGAATTGGTGTTTCACAAGTTGTCTATTTATCTTCATATATGTGCACAGAAGTATCAAGAAATTCACAAATGAAATCCCTGTGTGCAAATTATATTCCCTCGTACCCCCGCTATGCAATAGAATGGTTACTGTTCATAGCAATCAAAGTATAGTTCTCTATCTCATTCAGTATCTCTTTTGCTTGCTTGCCAATTAATATAAAAGAAAACAAAGCAAAACTTATTGCCATCAAGGTAATTGTAGCACATAGCAACTTTATAAATGGTCTCCAAGACTGTAAATCTTTACAAGAGCACACAGCCTCTTCTTTCAGGTGAGTTTGAAATACCGACATTGCAGTTACCAGCCCCATGCTTTAACCCATATTGCCACCAACGCTCATTTCTTACTGATGTAAGGTGTTCAAAATGGCGAGGTGGCAGTTGCATTTTTTAATCCAAAGGAATTTTGGTGGTCTATGATTCCCCTCTGGAAAGTAGGTTCTTTAATTTGGATGATTCGAAAATTCCACAAGCGAGAGTGATGGTGAAATGAGCTATTCCTAAATTCGGTGTGTTTTAGCTATTAAGAGCAGAGGTTGTACACTGGTGCATATAGGAGCTGGAGGCACAGGAAATCCAGGGTGGATGATACCTTCAGGACCAGGGGTGCGAACGTGAGTGGGTTGGAAAGGGGGAACCGATGACAAGGATCTGTAAGTTACCTCCTCCCTGGGGGATGGACAACAGAAAAGGGGGTGAAGGGAGACGCCGGATAGGGCAAGATATGACAAAATAATAATTTATAAATTATCAAGGGCTCATGAGGGAGGAGGGAGTGGGGAGGGAGGGGAAAAAGAGGACTTGATGCAAAGGGCTTAAGTGGAGAGCAAATGCTTTGAAAAATGATGAGGGCAAAGAATGTACAGATGTGCTTTATACAACTGATGTATGCATATGTATGGATTGTGAAAAGAGTTGTATAAGTTCCTAATAAAATGTTAAAAAAAGAATAAAGTACCTTTTGTTGTCTATTGCTTCAGTGCCCTTACGGCAACTGCTGCTGACCATATATCAGAGGACTCATAAAACTGTTAGTGTTGAGTGAAATCTAGTCCAGAGATTCTAGGGTGAGTGCTGTCAGTTTTCCTGACACTTGGATCATATGATTTAGAAGACTTGATGTCAGTAGAAGTAACCTGTAGAGGTTCTGTGTGGAGTCTCTTGAAACCTTTAATTGGAGAACTGCAAAATGGATGCTTGGAGTTCTGGAAATAAGGTATGATCTACACACAAAAAGAATTACTTTTCTAAAAAGTAAAAGCACAGATCTTGGCATGCTACTGAACCCAAATAAAGATTGAAAATCCTGGATATAAAGTAACTAAGAGACCAGGGCTATGAACGGGGTGCTATCAAACCCAGTGATTTGTACAATGGGGTTGAGTGATTATGAGGGAGCCTCATAAGTGGGGTCAAGTGGAAGAAGCAAAAATCTTACTGTCTCAGAAGAACCAAATATTAGAAATGGAAGGGATATTTGAGGATTTATAAATCCATTTTAAAGGCAAATTGGATAACTATTCATGGTTTACAGAAATTGAGAGGAAAAGATTTTCTGCTTCCCCAGCCTAGCTAATGACAAAATGGGATTAGGCCACAGTCATCTTCTGGTGCTCCTTCCATGCAAGTATGTGACTTCATTTCGTAGGACAGAATGGGAATCACAGTCTGGACAGCTCATTTGATAAACTGGCTGCTCAGATAAGGGTGGCATTTCCAGTTCAATTGTCTATACTGTTCAATTCCTGAGAGGCTAGTAGGTTTCTACTGCTGCCATAGATGTTACTATATACCAACATGTGCAACATACTCATGGAATAAATGATGGCTCCTTTTTAATATGACACAAAATGGAAAGTAGCAATAATGAGGAGGAGAACAGATGATGGTTCAGTAAGATATTTTTTTGTTTTATTTTGAAATCAATTATATAGCTCTTAATCTATCAGTGGTTGGCTGTTTTAATCATTGTAGTTCCTAATAAACTTGTGAAGTTAATTTCATTATTATTTTTCTTTTACATTACCTTGGACATTTCAATCTTTTCAGTCTCAGTTTCCCTTTTTGGAGTCAGTAATTGCATTATGATTATATAAGAACAGATCTTTATTCTTAGGAAATAAATGAACAATAAGAGATATTTTGATTTAATTAATTTCTAGTAGGTTTGAGTGTCACAATTTAAAAGTTTCAACATAAAACACGAATCATCGGCATCACCATAATTTAGCCTTTCATGTGCTTGGAAAGTGAAAAGGGACGGCCAATGCTTTTGCCATGGTCGAATGAACTCTTCCCCATTCACGGAGAAATGCTAAAATTTAGGGGTTAGCAGCCAAAATAGTAGTAAAAGTATTGTAAAAAGGGAAGGGGTCACTTTTCTTTGTTGGAAAAATGTGCAATCATTCCATCAAAATCTTCAAACTACCAAACTAAACCAAACTCCCTGCAATCGAGTCAATGTTGTCTCGTAGTGACCCTCTAGGACAGTGTAGAACTGCCCCTAGAGAAAAGATAAATCTATAGATATTATAAATGAATTTGTTGAACTTGTGAGGCTTATTTTTCGGGGGGTATCTAGAATCTGTTTCTCACACAATTCTAATTCTGATAGAAAATCAACATATAGAGACAATAATAACGTTGTAAGGTTTTGCACCAGAGTCACACAGTGGGGGAAGAAAACAATCCTTCTGGCAGGTGGAAGATTGCATTGAGCTGTGGACCATGATACAGAACAATAACCTTGTACTATGCACTAAGTGTGAGGCTCAGAAAATGCCATTCACTGTAAATTCCCAATGAATCCAATGAGAAATCTGTGGGAAACTCAATGAACAGCAAATTCCCTAAAGGTGTGTGTGTTTTTGTCATGCAGTATACATGTGCCAATATATTCTTTGCAAACTTTTAACTAACCAATCCATCCCATACAATATTTGCCAAAAGGAAACCCTATGGGAACCCCAAATGGCTATGCCGAAGAGATACTTCTTAAATATTTCTGTCATGGTACTCTAAATTGTTCTGGGTGGGAATGGAAGCTTTGATGCTTTGTTTTGTGTCCCATAACAAACACTGTTGGTGACCTAATCCATCTCCTTGGAATTCTCCTCAACATGTTAAAGGCTACTTAATTACAAACATATGCTGTTCTCTGCAGGAAGGCTGTTTTCCCAGTTAGCTCAGTCCTTAGAGTGGGCATGGCAAAGGGTCAAAGAGAGTTAATAACCGCAAAAGCAGCTCTCAACCAATGATGGGCAACTGTTTTCCTAGAGGTCCCGTGGGACTGAGTTCCAATTGCTCAGAGTGGTAGCTACCTTATTAATTACATTATCATACATTAGTTTACTCCCTTTCTTGTCTCAGTTCTCAATACCCTAAAGTGATTCACAGCATCAACTTACAAATGAGGTCATTTTGCTTTGTTGAAACCCATACCAATGCAAGCATCCATTGAAGAGTTTATAAGGCCACATATATGGGGATCAAAATCCCCGTAAGCCATTACACCCACAATAAATCATACATACCCAATCATGCCTGTTTTCTTTTTCAGTAAGTGTGAATTGTGACCTTGAAAGGAAAAAGGGTTCACAAATTGGGAATGTAGCTTGCGAGACATGTGAAAAGGAGAAGTTCTGCCTGCTTTTGACTGGCAGTATGGATCTACATTTGTATCCATTCCAAAGAAATGTGACCCAACAAAATGCTCCAATTATCTGACAAAAACATTAATATCACATGCAAATAAAATGCATCTGACAATGGTTGCAGCAGTACATTGACCAGGAGCTGTGATAGATTCAGGCAGGATTCAGAGGAGGACGTGGAACAAATGATATCATTGCTGATTTCAGATGGGCCATGGCTCAGAGAAGAGAATACCAGAAAGATGCGTACTTGTATTTTATTGACTATGCAAAGCATTTGGCCTTGTGGACCATAACAAACTATGCATAGCACTGAGGAATAATGGAAATTCCAGATCACTGTGCGTGCTCATGCGGAACTTATACATGGAGCAAGAGGTAGTTGTGTGAACCGAATAAGGGAACACTGCATGGTTTAAAATCAGGAAAAGTGGCATCATGTTGCATTCTTTGATCTTATTTATTCAATCTATATGCTGAGCCAATAATCAGAGAAGCTGGATGATATGAATAACTTGGCATCAGGATTGATGGAAAGCTTATCAACAGCATGCGATATGCAGATGATACAACCTTGCTTGCTGAAAGTGAGGAGTTCTTGCTGATGAAGATCAAGGGTTTCAGCCTTCAGTATTATGTAATAATACTCACTGTAACGAAAACCAAAATCCTGACAACTGGATCAGTACATAGCATCAAGGTAAACAGAGAAAAGATTAAAGTTGGCAAGGAATCTGTCTTGCTGGATCCACAGTCAATACTCATTGAAGCAACAGTCAGGAGAACAAATGATGCATTGGGTAGAGGTCACCTGTAGATAACTAAAGTTCCAGTTTCTCAGAGTGCTAACTACATTATTAAAGGAATCAATTAGAAGATGAAGAAGTGAGACAAGGAAAGGAGAAAACACAATATCCCTTTAAAGAATTGAAAAGCAAGTCATGGTATTTTCAATTCCCTCCTATGCATCTGAAAGTTGAACATTGCCCTTGATATAATGCATCTTCTCTGATTACTTCCTCAGCATGAAGATTGCATAAGTATGGTGGGAGGGTCCAACCCTGACACACAGCTCTCATGATTTTAAACCCTGCCATATTCCCTTATTCTGTTGGCACAACTATCTCTTTAATCCATGTACAGATTCTGCATGAGCACAATGCAATATTCTGGGATTCTCATTCTTCTCAAGAAGGAGCCCTGGCAGTGTAGTGGTTAGACATTGGGCTACAATGCACATGGTTGGCAGTTGGAAATCACCAGCAGCTCTGCAGGAAGAAAGACTGGGTTTTTATATTCCCATAAACAGTTACAGTCTCAGGAAATCACAGGGAGTTGCTAGGAGCCAGCATTTACTCAATGACAGTGACATTCTTCTCAAGGTATCCATAGTGGTTTGTTTGTTTGTTTATTTTTTATGATCTGCACAGTCAAATGCCTTGGCATAGAAGTGGAGAGTAAATGTTTTCAGAATGATGAGGGCAATGCATGTACAGATGTGCTTTACACGATTGATGTATTTATGGATTGTGATAAGAGTTGTATGAGACCCTAAGAAAATGTTTTTAAAAAACACAAGAGAACATCTTTCTGGTTTTCTCTGCTTTCAGTCGAGATCTATCTGAAATCAGCAATGATTGCCTTTGTTCAATGTCCTCTTCTGATTCTGGCCTGAACATCTGGCAGCTCCCATAAATGTGCTGATGCACTCACCCATTGTTGGATGATCTTCAGCAACATTTTACTTGCATGTGATATCAACGATACTGTTCTATAGTTTAAGCATTCTATTGGGTTATCTTTCTTTGGACATATGAATCTCTTCCAGTCATTTGGCTAGTTGGCTGTCTTCATTTTTTCTTGGCATAGACAAATGAGTGCTTCTAGTGCTTGTTTAGCTTGTTGAAATATTTCATTGTTATTCCATCAACTCCTAGAGCCTTGTTTTGTGCTAATGCTTTTAATGCAGGTAGAACTTCTTTGGTCAGTACCATTGGTTCTTGATCAGATGATACCTTTTAAAAAGTTTGAATACTGTTTTAGTTTTTAAAAACATCAATTTCTTTTAAAATCATCATGAGAGATATTTGGCTACTTTATGGAACAACCTTTTTCCTTAAGTTTTCTATATCTTCGCTTCATTATAAAGGTGTTAGATTGTGGGTATCATTCAATTACTTCTCTTATGAGGCACACTTAATATTGTTTTTTAAGTGTCATGATTGATTTATTTAATGTCAGATAAATTCCATTTTAAAATGTGCCCTCTCACAACTGCAGAGATTTCTGAATTACATAGGTGTTCTAAAAGCTGTGATGAAGACAGAACTTAAAACATGTGACATAAGTTAATGTGAACAAAGATCTTGGGAAACATAGAAATTATTAAACAGGATTACTAGGAATAATAGTATCTGTTTTGCTTCAGGGAAGATAATGATTAGGTTCAGGCCAAGGTTTATTCCTATGAGGTGGAGGTCAGACATATTTCCACTAACCAACCTTTTACCAATTCTCACACCAGCATCTCTTCCATTGTAATGGCCACAGAGAACTCACAAACTATACTTACCGTTAAGTGTTTTATTGAGGAAGTAACAGAGTACAACTTAGAACCAGGATAAACTAGATGCAACTCAAAATCAGGATCAGAAAACATACAGGCAATGTCTTTCTACTTCTGTGTAGGACAGCTCTCTCAGCCTTACTGGTCCATCTAGCTAAGGAGCCAGCTAGCTATAGCTGGATCTATCTCTGCTTCTCTCTTCTTTATTCCTCCTATTTCATTTCTTGCTTCTTTTTACTTCAAAAACCCTGTGAAGCTGGATGTTTATCCCTAGAAATTATTGATCAGATTCAAGAAATGATTGTCTTACTGAGACCCCATGCTAACAAACTCTCCCTTGTGGTAGGCTACAGTGCATTTTATTTACATAGAAAGCTACAGTCACTTTATTTGCATTGTCTATAGTAACTCCATTTGCATAGACGATTCACCAATCTCAGCAAGGTGCATTCAAATGACAGGGACCAGACCAAACATTTCAAACCACAGGCTGTTTACAGCATAACCAGAAAATGCCAATCTACCTGAATAAAATTAACAAACCCTTTGGGATATGAAACTGGGGCTAAAGTAATTCCTCAGACCCTAGGGGGGAATTCTCTCCATTTTTTTCAAACACAAGGCAAAAAAAAACACGTAAAGGAACCCATTTCAACACAGAAATTCAAATTCAAAACCTTGTCAAACGGGTTGGCTCTTACATTTCCTAACACTAATAGTTCATTACTGAGCTTGTAAAATAAGATAAACAATTTGTGGCAAAACAAAATGACCACATAGTCGGAGCCACAATTGATCCCTCTTTCAAGGAAAGCTTTTGAAGTTGGAGAAAGATTGCAGAAGCTTATGTTCCAGACCCTAGTCTTAAAAATGGAAGCACTTGCCAAATGTGTCTCAAGGAGAAACTAACAAAAAGATCCACAAGCAGTTGAAGAAACAAAACGAACTGTGGATTCTATTCTGCCCCAGCCAGACACCCTGAATGTCCACTCTACTCTAGACCATAGTGGTGAACTAATAGCCAGTCCCTCCCACTCTCCCACCACAAACTAACACCAGCTCTCCAACATAACTGGGTGTCTGGGGGAAGTTGAATGGGAACTCGGCCAGGAAAATACAAGGACTTCAGAGCCCTGGGACTGGAAGAGTCCTGGCTCACTCTTTGCATGCCAACTAGATTATGGAGATTTGGGTGAGCTGTGAACTGGCTTCCAGCACCCGGCTGAAACTCTTGGGGGTGGGATTGTGGCAAAGCTTCCCCAGTGCATCAGGAGGACTGACCAACCTGAGTGGGTACAGATTCAAGAGGGCACATTTTATGAGAGACCGTCCTCTCAGGAGTGTGTTTCTACTCAGGGCCCAGAAATCAAAGTGCTAACGCCTGGGTGCCCACAGCCCATGCTCAAACAGTAATTGGGTCCAACACTGACATACAGTCTCTGCAAGAGGTAGTTTTAGTAAACGCTGTTCTAATTAGTCACTTCTCTCTCCCATGATGCTCCTTTGGTCAGTCATTACCAGGTACTCCTGGAAACTTGGGAATCAGCCTCAAAAACAGGACTTTGACTTGTTTACTGGCTTCAGTGCCTGCTGAGGGTAGGCTAAAATCAAATCACCTACCGTATACACTCGAACATAAGCCAACCCGAGTATAAGCCGAGGTACCTAATTATTACCCGGGAAACCAGAAAAACTGATTGACTCAAGTATAAGCCTAGGGTGGAAAATACAGGAGCTATAGGTGAGTTTCAATAATCAAAACAAATGAAAATAAAATTACTAAAAATTGAGACATCAGTGGGGTAATGTCTTTAAATATTTATTTTAAATAAAAACATAAATAAAAGGACAAGTCATTTAACATTAGTAAACCAGCACAGTAAGTAGAAAATAGGTTCAACAAAAACAATAAGGTATTAACAATCATACCTTAAGAGTACTATTCCCTGAGCTCAATCAGCAACCAAACTAAAGTATAAGAGTTAAAATCCTTCAAAACTGGATTCCTCATCATCATCCATATCCCAATGCAGAGCTTCAGCTGGTGTGAGGTCATCATAGACGCTGTCCTTACTGAGATCGCCGTCATCACAATCACTGCTGTCATTTTCATACAAAGCGCAGTCTTCACTGCCATCCATAGCGTTACTAATACTACATTTCTGTAAGGCATGTCCCACCATGTCTTCTGGTATGTCTTCCCATGCATCTCAAACCCACTTTGCTATTAACTCTATGCCAGGCCTCATGAGATTTCCTCCTTTTGTTAGTGGGGCTTGACCAGATAACATCCATTCATGCCACTGACCCGTGTATAAGCTGAACCCCAGTTTTTCAGCACATTTTTTGTGCTGAAAAGCTCGGCTTATACACAAGTACATACAGTAGATACACTTGACTACCCAAGTTCTGTAGCAGATGTTTATGTATAATTCTGTATTCAGAGTCAAACACAAAAAGACACATTAACAAGCAATAACACTGTCTTGGAAGCAGCAATTGATCTCTATACACTAAGGAAACAGGAGAGAACAACACAACCAACCACAACACATGTATATGGGCCCAGAGGAAGTCCCGGAGAAGGAGAAAACCACAGATCCTCCCATGAAAGAGATTACAACGATGGTCTCCAGTTACCTTTGGTGAATGGAGGAAAATTGGATAGAAATAGATAAATTCAAGCTACAGTCAAGAATTCAGAAATGCTTAAAAAGATCATTCTGACAAAATGGTAGAAAAGCTAGAAATAATACGACAATTTCAACAGAAATACAAAATGGAAACACCAAAATATTAGATTCCGATAACATTGTAAAAGAAGAAAACAGCAGGATAGAAACAGTGGAAATAAGAATCAGTGACTGCAAAGATAAATTTCTCAAGAATAAAATACAAGATCAAAAGCTGAAGATTTCCTAAGAACATTATGGTACACCACCAAAAGGAACAACATACACCTGATAAATGTCCTGGAACAGAAAGAATAAATGTTAACTACTGAGAAAATAATTGATAAAATATGAAAGGAGAAATTACTTAATATCATGAAAAAATATGAAATACCTATTCAGGAAATTGAGAGAACTCCAAACAGAATTGATCCTCAAAGGTAATCACCTTAACATACAATAATCAAACTTTCCAATATGCAAAAACAAAATCCTGAGTAAAGCACAGCAAAAAGAAAAAGACAATTGAATATAAAGGCAAACGTTATTAAGATGAGTTCAGATTTTTCTATTGAAATGACTTAGGCAAGAAGGTATTGGAATAATATATTTAAATTTTTGAAAAAAAAACAACCCTCTGACAACCAACAATCTTTTTTCATTTCTGATTTTTTTCTTTTATCATATAGAATTTTTTTATTAAAGATCATTTTATTGGGGACGCTTACAACTCTTGTTATAATCCATACATCACCTGCATCCAGCAAATTTGTACATAGGTCACCTTCATTCTTTTCTAGACATTTACTTTCTATTGAGCCCTTGGGATCAGATTCTCATTTTTTTTCACCCTATCCACCCCCCACCACCCTCACAACCCCCTGATAGATTATAAATTGTTATCATTTTCATATTTTACACCAACCGCTATCTCTCTCCCCCCACGTTTCCTGTTGTTCTTCCCCTGGAAAGGGATGTATGTGTATGTGTCCATCATTACAATCGGTTCCCCCTTTCTTCCTTCCTTTTCCCCTCTCCCCCCACCCTTCTGGTATCACCTCTCCCACTCATGTTCCTGGATTCTGTATGTCCTGAGCTCCATCTTTTATCTATACCTATGTACATGTTCTGGTCTAGTCTGAACTGAGAAGCAGCACTGGGGTCATGGTAGTGGGTGGGGGGGTGAAGAAGCCTCAAGAAACCAGAGGAATATAGTGTGTTTCATTGATGCTTTACTGATCCCTAGTTGACTCATTCCTTCCCTGTGGTTCCTCTGTGGGGGGATAGTGCCATTGTCTACAGATGGGCTTTGGGTCTTTGCTCCAACCTCTCTTGTTCTCAACAATATGTTATTGTTTGTTTGTTTGTTTGTTATGTGTCTTCTGATGCCTAATACCTGGTCCCGATGACTCCTCATGATTGCACCAGCAGTGTGCTTCTTCAATGTAGGCTTGTTGCTTTTCTGATGAATGGCAGCTTGTGATTTCCAGATCACTTTCCACAGTGGCTGTACTCATCTATAAGACCACCAGCAATGCAGGAGGGTTCCGATCTTACCACATCCCCTCCAACAGTTGTTACCCTCTGATTTTCTGATTTCATGTTTGTTTTGATTTGTATTTCTCTGATTGCTAATGATCTCCCGAATGAAACTTCTTTTCCGTTCTTTTGATCACTTCTTCAAGGGGTTAACCGTTTTCCTCTTTTTGCAGCCAAGGAAGGTATTGTAGATTTTAAGTCCTTTGTTGAGTCATTGCTAAAAATACTCTCCCAGTCTGTGGGTTGCCTTGTTACCTTCTTGGTAAACTCTTTTTACACACACAGGTATTTCATCCTTAGTAAATCCCACTTGTCGATTTCAGGTTCCACTGTATGCATACCTTGCCCTATTGCAGTTAGCCTTTGTATTCCCTGGGCCAAGGTTCTTAGGTTTCTCCCGATTCCTTGGCTAATGGTCTTGATGGTTTGGGTTTTTCTTCTAGGTCTGCGATCCACCTTGGGTTTGTTTTTGTGCATGTGATGAATTAAACATTTTGTTTCATTTATCTACATGTTGATTTCCATTGTTTCCAGTATCACTTGTTAAATAGGGCATTACTCTCCCTCTTGATGCTTTTGTGACTCTTGTCAAAGATCAGTTGTCTATATGATGATTGTTTTATTTCTGGGTTTTCTGTTCCGTTCCCTTGGTTTGAGTTTCTGTTGTTATGCCAAGGTCATGCTGTTTTGACAACTGTGGCTGTGTAGTAGGTGTTAAAGTCAAGTAAAGCAAGCCCTCCAACTTTGTCTGTATTCTTGAGGAGTTCTCTACTAATTCTGGTTTCTTCCCTCTCCATATGAAATTGTTGGTCAGTTTTTCCAATTATTTGAAGAAGGTTGTTGATATTTGAATCAGGATAGCATTAAACTTATAAAGTTCCCTGGGTAGAATAGACATTTTTACTATATTGAGTCTTCTGATCCGTTAGCATGGAGTATTCCTCCATTTGTGAAGGCTGCTTTTGCTTTCCTGTAGTAGGGTCTTGTAGTTTTCCTTGTATAGGTCTTATTGTTTCTTTGGTCAAATAAATCCATAGATATTTCAATTTGTTCTTGGCTCTTGGCCTTCTTGATCTCCTCTTCCATGGTCTTGTCTGATGTATATAGCAAACTAACTGACTTTTGTGTGTTGATTTGTATCCTGCCATTCTTCCATATTCCTCTATCACTGTCAATACTTTGGTTGTGGAGCTTTTGGGGACTTTCAATGTACGGAATCATGTCATCTGAAAATAGTGATAATTTCACCTCCTCTTCTTCCAGTCTGATACCTCTAATGTCCTTCCACTGTCTTCTGTTGTTAGCTAGAACCTCATGTATGATATTAAATAGAAGTGGGGACAAGGGGCTTCCTTGTCTGGTCCCCTTTTTCAGTGGGATTCATTTAGTCTTTTCTCCATCGACTATGATGTTAGCTGTTGGCTTTTCATAGATACCTTGTATTAATTTGAGGAATTGGCCTTCCATTCCTATCTTCTTGAACATCCTAATTAGGAATGAGTGTTGGATGTTGTCAAATGCCTTTTCTGCATCTATCAATATTATAGATTCTTATACTTTTTCTTATCAGTGTGGTGTTCCCATAAAGCAGTTCATTATTTTTAACTGCTGACCACAATGACTATATAACCTCTTGGATTTGGGGTCTGAGATAAGGGCGCACCATGAAGTCGAGAGTGCTGGGATGACCATACCTGAGGAAAGAAGGTACACTCCAGAGGATCAGCCCATAGCAGAAGACTTCCCGAAAACCAGCCTATCATTCAAGGTCCACCATTGGTGGAATATAAAGGTCCACCATTACCAGAATATAGAGTTCGACCCTACAGTTTGCCAGGCCTTCTAGACTAACTAGGGACCCTTTAGAGCCCTGATGGTGTAGTGGTTTTACTTTGGGCTGCTATCCTAAAGGTCAGCAGTTTGAAATCACTAGCTGCTCACTGGAAGAAAGCCTGGGCTTTCTATTCCCATAAAGAGTTAAAGTCTCATAAACTCACCAGGGCAGTTCTACCCTGTCCTAAAAAGGGTCACTGTGAGTTGGCATCAACTGATGGCAGTGAGTTTTATATTTTTGTTGTTTGTTTATTTGTTGAGATTTTAGGACCCTTTGGACTTCTTTTTCAAAGTATCCCCATCAATAAACTCACTCTTCAGGTTCAAAGCTTTTTCTCTGACTCTGGTCTGAATTTTGACCCTTGACTGAAATTTTTCTTGCAAGTGGAACAAGAACTGAGGAATGGAGAAGTGTAAACTCTGAGCCTCCTTCTGGTAACATTATGAAGTAGGGAAGCAGAATTGATTACATTACACTCAATAATTTCTGCATTCCTTTTTAGTTCAAACTTTTTGTTATAAGAATTTATAAAATCTCTGCCTCTTAAAAATCCCTTTGCAACAAAATGTTAGATTACGGAAATTTCTCTATAAACTGCTTACAGAGGTCTCAGCTCCTACAGTGATGTCTACATTGTAAGATATATTGAATTAAAATTTCTTAAATTGTGAATTTGGTGAGGGTTCCATTTCAGATAATCAATTTTCCATATGAGTTTAAATTATTTATCAATTACTCACCCCCTGGAGCTTACCCTACCCTCTCCTTTTATTTCTCTTCTCCTTGTGGATAGTCATGTTCTCCTTCACCCAAGTTATCACCTGCCAACCTTCTAGCCTATTATCCTGTTCCGCATGCGGAAACCACAATACCTGTCAATTTTTTCTTATCAAAATCTTTGTCTTATTTTTTCTTTATAACAGTGGTCTCCTACAATATTTGTCCTTTTGTGATTGACTGATTTCACTTAGCATAATGCTCTCCACACTCATCCAGGCCAGGCAGTGCTTTCAGGTCTCATCACTGTTTTTTAATGATGCATAATATTATCTTGTGGAGGTACTGAAGTTTCTTGTGTAGCCTAGTCTTCTCTTCATGGGCAATTAGGTTGTTTCCATCTCTTTGCTATTGTGTACAGTGCTGTGATGCATATGGCCTCTTGTTGTCATGGCTCGTGCTTTTTTAGGGTATGTACCCAGTAGAGAGATTGCTGGGTCATATGGAATGTCTGTTCCCAGGTATTTGATGTGGCATTATATAGCTTTCCACAGTGGTCATATATATTTACAGTCCCACCAGGAGTGTATGAGCACTCCATTTTTCTCCATATCTTTCCCAGAATTTGCTATTTTCTGCATTTTCAGTGTAAGGTGGTATATCATCATTGATTGTATTTTCATTTCCCAAATGGCTAGTTATGGTGAGCATTTCTTCATATGTTTGTTGGCCATTTGGATGTTATTATTTGTGAACTGTCTTTTGCCCATTTTTCAATTGAGTTTTTCATCTTTTTTCATGTTGTTAAAGTTACCTTTATATTGGAGAAATTATTAGCCTGTTTATTTTTTTGCCAACAAGTTTCCCACTCAATAGTTCTCTTTCAACTCCTTTAATTAAGTCTTCTGATGCACAAAAATGTCTAATTTTTAGTAAGTCCCAGTTATCTACTTCACCTTCTATTGTGTTTTTCTTTATTTATATTTGATAGTATGTCAGTACTGTGCAATAAGACCCTTAAATTTGTCCTATTTTTCAATTGAGGATTTTTACAGTTCTGGGATTTATATTTAGGTGTTGGTTCTATCTTGGGTTTGTTTTTGTATGCAGGGTGAGGTATGCATTCTGGTTCATTCTTCTACAGATGGGGGTTCCAATTTTGCCAACACCATTTGTTGAAGAAGCTATCTCTTCCCCCAGTTAATGTTTTATTGGCCTTGGTAAAAACATTCAGTTGTCTGTAAATTGATGGATTTCTTTCTGTGCTCTCTTTTTTGTTTCATTGATCTATGTATCTACCATTCTTTCTTTTTTTTGCTCCATTGATTTAGCATCAGTATCAAACAGTTTTAACAATTGTGACTGCAATAGGTTGGAAAGTGAGGAGTCCCCTAGTTTATTCTTCTTTTTGAGAAGTTCTTAGCTTATGTTGGAACACTTTCCTCTACATATGAAGTTAACTGTTTTTCCATTACTTTAAACAATATGGTTGAAATCTATTTACACATCGTTTGGGGCAGTATTAACACTTTCACAAAATTAACACTTTCTATTCATGAGCATGGAATATTATTCCATTTATGTAGATCTCTCTTGATTTTGTGTAGGAATATTCTGTGCTTTTCTTTGTATAATTCTTTTGTTTCTCTGGTTATGTTTATTCCTAATTATTTCATCATTTGTGTGGGTATTCTAAATAATATTGTTTTCTTCATTTTTACTCATAGTTCTTTTCATCCACATACAGGATTATCATTGATTTTTGTATGTTAATCTTGTATACTGCAATGTTACCAAATATCTTGTTTCCAACAATTTTTGTCAAGTCTATATATAAAATCATATCATCTACAAATGTAATTCCATTTCTTTTTTTTTTTTTACCAATTTTGATTCTTTGAGTTTTGGGTTCTTTTATGCCTAATAGCCTTGGTTAAGACTTCCAGCACAATGTTTGAAAAATTGGTGATAAGAGGCATGATTGTCTCATTCCCATTCACAAGGGGAATGCTTCAATTTCCTCCCCATTAAGCAAGATGTTGCCCATTGGTTTTCCATATATGACCTTTATTGTACTGAGAAAGTTCCCTTCTATTCATATTTTATTGAATTTTTTTCAGGAATCGAATATTGTCAGATGCCTTTTCTGCATTGATTGATATGATAATGTATTTATTATCTTTATTTTGTTTATATGGTGGACTACATTGACTGAGATTATGTATGGACTCAGCAACTGGACTTCCACTCACGAAGGCCAACTTGGGTACTGCCGCTGGTGAGTGCCCAATCTGCCAGCAGCAGAGAAGAACACTGAGACTTCAATAGAGGAATTTTCCTCAGCAAGTTCAACCAGCAACCTGATAGCAGGTTGATTAAATTAAACCACTTCCATTATGGAAAGGGCATCAGTTTATTCTTACTGAAATAGCACTCTGGGTATGGATTTGTCTTCCCTATACTCAATACTTCTGCTCAAAGTACTACTCTTGTATATCCAGAATACATCCCTTATCCGTCAGTATGGTATCCTCTACAGCATCGCCTCAGATCAAGATTTTATACCAGCAAAAGAAGTGTGACAATGGGGCTGTGCTCATGGAATCCACTGGTCTTACCATGTTCCCCACCATCCTGAAACATCTTGGTCGAAAGAACATGGAATGGCCTTCTAACGACACAATTATGATGCCAGTTAGGTGGCAATAGCTTGCAAGGTTGGAATAGTGTTCTCCAAGAGGCTGTATCTGCTCTAAGCCAGCAGCCAATGTATGGACCTGTTTCTCCAATAGCCAGAATTCACAGGTCTAGGAAACAAGGGGAGGAAATAGGAGTGACACCACTCAGTATTACATCTAGCAACCCACTGACAGTGTTTTTGCTTTCTGTCCCTGTGACTCTATGCTGCTCGGAACCAGAGGTCTTAGTTTCAAAGGGACACACACATCTATTCCATTAAACTAGAAGTTCAGAATACCTTAGGACCATTTGGAGCTCCTCTTACATCTAAATCAACAGGAAAAATAAGGGTTACTGTATTGATCCTAATTACCTAATTAGGATCCTAATTACCAAGTGTATGTTTAAATAAGAATAAGTCACATCTCCAAGGAAACTTCTTTTCACTTGCACTCCATCCTAATCTTTCCACAACTGCGTGGCTATACATAGCAGATTCTATCATGGAGCTGATTATATTTTGTTAGTTCACATCATGGGGGAGGCCTCAACTGTCAAAATATAAAGAATCCTGGCCCTCTCAAGTTGACACAAAACCCATCACATTTGCTTAGCAACCAACACAAGGTATATTGACAATGACTAAGTTTATATCTAAATATTTAAGTTATTGTAGTATATCTAAGGAAGGGAGTTAATCAGCTTGGGGGGAAATAAACATCACCAAAGTTAAAGGAGAGAGGGAGATTGCATTTTCTACTAAAAAAATGGGTTGGTTCTCTTTTCAATTGTATGCAAGATAGTAGGTGTAAGTATGACGGTGGTGTTGTCTTTAGTCAAAGACAGGGTATACTTTAAGGAGATTTGAAAGATATGTCTGCTCATGTATGCTGAGAGACATCTCCCAGAAGTCACTCCTGTTTGTTTCCAATTAGGTCCCTCCACAATGAAAATTTTTGGACATTCGAAGGATGGATAGGTAGCATAGTTCATTGTAGCTCACACACACTGGTTTTGATGATCAATTGACTAACCTGGCTGATATGAGACAGCAACGAGATCTACAGCTACTCTCTCTTCCTTTGGATCACCTTTCAGTTTCTCCAACTCCTGAGCCCAATTCCCCAACTCCATTTAGCACTATGATGAAGGGCCCAGGATCCTGCTGAACACTGCTGAGTACTGTCATTTCCAAGGTTAGAGGAACTGCCTCAAGTTCCAGTTGTTCCCTCCCATGAGGCTCTATCTCATGTTTATGTGTTCCAGCTTGTCATAGATCTCCTATAATTTCCATGCATTTTCCCTTCCTCACTGTCTGCCTTGTGCACTTCAATCTCTGGTATCAATTGTAGAAATAATAGCCTTACAGAGAGCGTAGCCTTGATCACCTACCACAATTGAAGAAGGCCAATTCCCTGTCCCAAATGTCAAACACATACAACCCCTACTGATTCTGCTTCCCTGGCTGAACTCTGACTGATACAGATGAGGACCTAGTGTTGGCAAGATAATGAGTTCAGTTTTCGACATATTAAGATTTAATAACAGGTGGAAAAACAATGTGAAGATGGTTATCATTATGGTAAATGAAAACTTAGTAGGAGAGATAAAAAGAGGGATACAGATTTGAAATGTATACATGCAGATTGTTATGGCTCGAATTGTGTACCTCAAAGGGACATACTGAAGTTTTTACTGGCACTTCATCCACATACCATACAATTCAATAGTCCAATCACATCAAAAATAGCTGTACAATCATTTCTACAAATACTTGTTTGGAAACATGTTAACATGAGGATATACTAAAGTAAAACCAAAACACCAAACTCACTGTCACTGAGTTGAGGCTGACAAATAGGGACCCTATAGAACAGGGTAGAACTGTTCCCGAAAGCCCCATTTTTCTCCTGAGAAGCGGCTGTTGGTTTTAAACTCCCAACATTTCCACTATGCCATTAGAGCGCCTCATACTAAAGTGGATCATGATACAATCTGGGTGTTGTCCTTATAAAAGAGGAGAACTAACACAGAAACATTCAGGGGGAAGATGCCCATACCTTGAAGATGCATCTACAAACCAAGGACTTGAAACGTCTATTGCTACCAGAGGCAGGGAGATACAAAAGAGGACCGTATGCAAGAGAACATGGTCCTCCTGGTACTTGAATTCAGACTTTCAACTTCCAGAACTGTGAGACATTCTGTTCTTGTAAGGAATCTTGGTCCTCTTACCTGAATTGTTCACAGTTTGGGTAATGTAACTGACACAGTTGATTAGAGCATACTCCAGTTAAAGTACACTTAGACAAGGGGCGCTCAAAATGTTTAGAAAGAGAGAGATGAATTTCTTCCTGTTATATATTATTGTATTATACAGTTTTGTTTTTCTTAGTTTCTTTCCTTACTTCAAAATGTGAATGTGTGAATAACTAAAGTACATTTACAATCCAATGATTGGTATTGTTACGCTCCGCAAGTCTTAATATTTATTTTATGTTTTCTGTCTCAGTTGCCGATTTCCTGTCAAATTCAGTTCTTGTATTTTTGCCTGTGTCGAAATAATATTATGAATAAAATATACCTAGTCTAGATTGATTTTTAAAGGAATTTGACAATTCAGTGTTTACAGGATCTGAATTTTTAGACGCAGTGAACCAATCATGACAAATTCCCTCAGTTGATGTGTTTTGACTGAAATCAAATGTCTCTATAATGTTTCTAACATCCAGAGACATTCGGAAAATCCTTTTCCAAGCTATTGAACAATAGGCCTATTCACGGAAGTGATTTCTCCATGCGCTCACTCAACAGCGCAGCTTCGTACTTTACAATATTCTTCAATGAATAATGAAATGGAAGAAATAGTACATGAAACACATTTGGGATGAATCAAAGCTAGAGATTTGTTAGCAGAAACAGTGGTTGGTGATGAAATCTACTTCTTAAGGTTATTTTTTGTCTCGACCAAAAAATGTGGAGTATTATGAGGAGAAAAATATCAACCTAATAAATGAAAAAGATGGAGAAAATTTAAACAGATTTAAAGAGAAGAAGGGAGATAGGTGGGAAAACAGGCAAATTGGAGAAGAAAAAGCATACTTTACTTCATTTAGGTCAAAGGCTTAATTAAGATCTTCTATTGCCATTTGTCCTTTCTGGTTCTTTCTGACTATGGGGATGGCATTTATTTCTCTTTGATAATCAGTTACGATTTTCTGTTGCTCAGGAATGATCATTTTTAAAGTATTGCAGTTAAGTGTGACTATCTTGTGATTAAATGGCAATATTCTCTTTTTAAATATTAAGTGTTTGCAGGTGACTTGTTGGCAGTCAGTAACCATTTTGTTCAGTTACACTTCTTGATGATAATGGCATTGATATTTAGTGCAGTTTTTTTGCTTGCTTACCAAAAAAAGTACAGTACCTTGTTGGTCTTATAGAAGGAGAGGAAGGCTAGATCTGTAGTTATGGATTTATAAAAGCACTTGAGAGTAATTCAAATGCCATCCTGATCATTTACCTTTTCCTCTTGAAATATAGCTCTATCTATTTTTGCTGATGCTGTTTTTCTTCAGAACATACACTGACACCAAATGCTATAAGCAATTTTAAACTAATGTTCTCAGATAATATTGTTCACATGATCTCATATTATTTCTAAAATATTCACAGACAGGGAGAAAACATACTGGCAAACATGGTGATGTATTCCTCATATCTTGTTTGCCTATCACAATCTCTCATGTATTTTACTGAAAGACTAAATGAAACCAGAGTTCAGTCAAGAAGCCAATAGCTATCACGTATATTTGGCAAACAATTCTTTTTATTTTCATTTTATCAATTTTCACTCTTATATTCCAAACTAAATTATTCCTTGATACCAAAATACAATTAAACCAGGTCTCACTACATGACCAGTGATATGACAATCTCTTGAACCCATCTTCATTAATTAAACTTTGAGACACCTAAAAGGACAAATAAATCTGTCTCATCTTGGAATAAATACAGCTAAAGTGACCCTTAGAGGCAAGGATAGTGAGACGCTATCTTACATACTTTGGACATGTGGACAGGTGAGACCAGACCCTGGAGGAGGACATCATGATTGGTAAAGCAAAAGAGAAGAAGGCCCTTCAGGAGATGGATTGACACCATGGCTCCAATAATGGGCTCAAACTTAGGAACAATTATGAGGATGGCCCAGGACTGGGCAGTGTCTCATTCTATTGTGTATAAGGTAACTATGTGGTGTGTGTTATTCTGGGTAGACTGGAGCAACAAATTCATAGACATTCATATGTGTATAAGAAAGAGTTTCTATAAAGAGTAATTGTATATTAAGAAAACATCCCAGCCCAGTCGAGTCCAGTCCAGATCAAGTCCATAAGTCCATTATTAACCCATAGGTCCAATACTAATCTAGAAAGTCTTCTTCAGACTCATGAAACACATGCAATGACACTGAATGCAGGAAGACCACAGGCCAGTGGGTGGGAAGTCCTATGGATCCAGTATTGTTGTAAGCATCTCAGCGCTGGCAGGAGTCTTCACGCGGCTCCTCCAGCTCAGGGTATTAGAGTATTCCATGTGTCTTGTCAGCTATAATGTCTCCCAGGGAGTGAGTGTGTGTCCCACCTCCAACGAGCTATTTGTCTCCTTAGCGCCTCCAAATGAGGTCAGCAAGCTGCGATCTGATTGACAGGCTAAATTCCACCCCTTCACTCTTAATCCTCTCAAATTAACAATAGATTATATAAGTACCACAGATGGAATTAACTCAATGGCATCTAACACCAATAACAAGCCTATTAAAATATTAAGACTCAGAGATGTGTTTTTTTAAAAGTAGTGCCTTCAATATGCCATAAAATTGCCTATTTTTCCTAAATGAGAGAACAAATGGACAGAAAAAAAATCTGTAGATAAATCATGAACAGTTCTAGTAGACAGTGTATCGAATTAATTGATTGATAAGGCACATGAGAACTGCAAAATAAAAGATTTTATTAAGGTCGGTGATGATGAACCAAACAACAGATAGCAGTGGGTAAAATTATATATATATATATATAAAGTTAGTATAAACACAAACCAATTTCATTGCTATGGAGTCAGTTCTGACTCATTGCAATCATAGAAGACAAGTAGAACTGCCCCTGTGGGTTTCTGAGGCTGTAACTCTTCGTGGAAGTGGTTTTCAACCTGTGGGTCGCGGCCTCTTTGGGGGTCGAACAGCCCTTTCACAGAGGTTGCCCAATTCATAACAGTAGCAAAATTACAGTTATGAAGTAGCAATGAAAATAATTTTATGTTTGGAGGGTCACCACACATGAGGAAGTGTATTAAAGGGTAGTGACATTAGGAAGGTTGAGAACCACTGCTTATGGGAATCGAAAGCCTCATCTGTCTCCTGCAGAGTGACTGGTGGTTTCAAAAGCTGAACTTGTGGTTATCAATCCAAAAGGAGCTAAGGATACCATCAGGGCTCCTTTAGTTAGTATAAAGATAGGAAATATGATACTATTCAATCTCTTCTAAATATGCTAAAGTTTAGACTACATACTGTGTTTTCTTCTAGAGAGATTTAATAGCATACCAGGTAGTAAATTAATGATGGAAGTTCAAAATTAAGATTACCAAAAAACTGATATTATGGGTTAAGTGTATGACTTATAGCTGAAAATATAGAAACATGCTCTTTGAAAGCAAAATGGCCTCAGTTTGGATTCCCACTCATACAGACCACAGCTGTGTATACTTTGATGAAAATGAGTATATATTAACCACTGTGTCTTAGTTTCCTCATCTTCAAAGGGGTATACTTAGTACTCATAAAATGTTTATGCCTACATATTTCATTCATCATCACAGTACCTACATGCACATTGCAAGAATCTATTTTTCACCACCCAAAAGAACAAACACTTCTTTCTCTAGCCAGAGAACAAAAGGCATATTTTTAAAATCACAAAGTAATACTACAAGAAATTTAAAAATTGCATAAGTGAAAAAAAGTATAACAATGTTATGAAAAAAGTGTACCAAAAATAACTCGTTGACATTCCACCATGTCAGGAGGTAGCATATGAACAGAACCAATTATGGTGAAGGTAGTAACTCAAACTGCGCTGAAAGCATTAGCCAAAAACAAGGCTCCAGGCATTGATGGAATATCATTCAAAATGTTTCCACTAACTGGTAAGTACTAGAAGTACTTATTTGACAGTTGACTGACTGGAAGAGATTCATATTTTTAATTATTCCAAAGAAAAGAGATCCAACAGAACATTCAAAATATAAGACAATATCACTGATATCTCATGCAAGTAAAATGTTGCTGAAGATCATCCAACAATGGTTGCAGCAATACATTTACAGGAAGCTGCCAGAGGTTCAGACCAGATTCAGAAGACCACATGGAGCAAAGCATATCATTGCTGATGTCAGATGAATCTTAGCTGAAAGCAGTGAATACCAGAAAAAATGTTTACTTGTGCTTTATTGACTACTCCATGGCATTCAACTCTGTATTATAATAAACTGTAGATAACTTTGAGAAAAATGGGACTTCCGAAACACTTCATTGAGCTCATGTGGACCCTGTATATAAATCAAGAAGCAGTTGTGAGATATAGAAAAGTGTGAAATAGGGTTGTATTTTCTCACTATACTTGTTTAATCTGGATGCTGAGAAAATTACTAGAAAATCTGGATGATATGAAGAAAAATATGTCATTAAGATGGTAGGAAGGCTTATTAACAACCTGCTATATGAAGATGATACAACTTTGCTTGCTAAAAGTGAGGAGAACTTGAAGCACTTGATGATGAAGATCAAAGATTGCGTCTCAAGTGTGGATTGCAACTCAATGTAAAGAAGACCAAAATCCTCATAACTGTACCAGTAGGTAACATCATGATAATTGGAGAAATTATTGAAGTTGTCAAGGATTTAATCTTGCTTGGATCCACAATCAATGTTCATGGAAGCAGCAGCCAAGATTAAAAAAGAAAAAAAAAACTAGTTGCATTAGATAAATGTGCTGCACTAGACTTCTTTAGAGTATTGAAAAGCAAGTATGCTATTCTGAGAACTAAAGTGTGCCTGACCTAAGCCATGGTGTTTTCTTTTACTTCTTTTTAAAGTTTTATTAGCACTTCATCCATATATCATACAATTCAAAAATTCAATCATATGAAGAAGAGTTGTAAAATTGTCACCAGGTTCAATTCTGGAGCATTTTCTTCATCCTTGTAGTCATTGTTATTCGTATAATTATGTCTTTTTTTCTAATTGTGGAAAAAACATACACAGCAGAACATTCTTTAATTCTACAACTTCTACTTGTATAATTCAGTGCAGTTGATTATACTCTTGGTGTTTTACAACCATTATTGATATTCTTTTCCAAATTATTCCAACACCATTGACATAAACTCAATGCCCCCTAAGCAACAACTCCTTCCCCTTCACCCAGGGTAACGTTGTTTAAGTTTGGTTTCTTTCTTCTTTTTTCTTTCGTGATTTCTCGATACAATATTCTCTTACCATACACTTCTATGCTTAAATCACTTTTAAAATGAGTTGTATATACATAATTACAATCCATTCTAGTGCTCCCTCTCCCTTTTTGACTCATTGTTTACTCCCCAAATCCCCTCACCTTCTCATAGCCCCCCCCCATATCACCAATAAACCATCACTTAAGTTATTATCTCTGTGTATCTACTATTTCTGTTCTTCCCAAACTGGGAAACCCAACAGAAACCATAAAAAATAAAATTAAATGGCAAAGATAAATTAATAACAATATAAAGATAAAAATACAAGTAATGAGTAAGAAAGAAAAGACCACCATCAATATTTAATCATCCAGGGAAGACATTTTGTCATAGTACAAGTAAGAAATACTTGAGAATTGAAAAAAATCAGGTTGTGTCAAGAAGAGTATCTAGTCAGATTAAGCCGCTGACATACCCCTTCTAGCCACAGTCAAGAAACTCAAACAGTCTTACTGTCATATAGAGATAATTGTAAACTCGATTATGCTGGATCACCATAGATACTCTTGAGATGGGTTTTGGGCTCCCACTGACCACCATAGCCTTCTATAAATTGGGTGTCTACAATTGCAGCTCTGGTACTTTTCCCTTCATCATATTTGGGTTTTGTTATTGTTATCTTTGGATCACAAAAGTTGGTGTGCTTTTACCATGTAGGCTTAGTTGATGCCTCACTTAAATGGCTGCTTGTTTGAGTACAAGCCTTTAAGATCCGAGACACTATTCCAATTGATAGCTGGGCACCATTTGCTTTCTTCACCACACTTTGCTATAGTAAGCCATGGTATTTTGAATCACCTCATATGCATGTGAAAGTTGGATATTGAGTAAAGAAGATGGAAGAATTGATGCATTTGAATTGTGATGCCGGAGAAGAATATTGAAAGTACCATGGACTGCTAAAAGGACAAACAGATCAGTCTTGGGAGAAGTATGACCAGAGTGCTCCTTCGAGGCAAAGATGGAGAGGCTTTGTCTTACATGTTTTAGACATGTTGTCGTGAGAGACCAGTCCCTGGAATATGATAACATATTTGGTGAAGTAGGAGGGCAGCAAAAAACCCCAACACACTCGAGGAGGTGGGTGGACACAGCGGCTGCAACAAAGGGCTTGTGCAGAGGAACAAGTGTGAGGAAGGCACAGCGCTACTCGGTGTTTCATTCTGTTGTGCGTAACGTAGCTGTGGGTTGGAACAGTCTCAATGGCACCAAAAACAGCACTAACTGCTCCATTTGTGAGGAGTTTGATTTTCTTCACATAGAATTGCAATCCATACTGAACGGTGGCATTAGTCATTAAGCCTCCCCCCAAATATTACTATTATGTTCATTTCAATTCATAGCCATTGTTTGCTGTTGTTACATGCTGTGATAATTAAGGGGTCTTCTGTTGTCAACTTGGGCGAGCCAGGATTATCAGTGATTTGGCCCCATAACAAGATCTTTTTGGTAGTGTAGCCTGCTTCCAATATGACTGAATGATGTGGAATGATCCATTTTATTTTACTGGGTCTGGAGTCTGCATATGGTTTATCATCTAGCCTCCTGTACTGCCTCCTGACCTAGGAATCATTAGCAGCCTGCTATATTACTTGCCAACCTTAGGTTAATTTGCCTTTGCAGTCAGAAGCCTACTCTCTGACCTGCCAATCCTGGGATCCTCAGCCTCTGCAGGTACATGAGGCAGAAGAAGCCTGCAGCCTGACATTTGACCCATGGATGGGAACCTGTCCACTTCTACAAGTATGTGAGCCATTTTCTTAATATAAACTCTCTCTCGCTCGCTCGCTCGCTCGCTCACTCACTCGCTCGCTCTTTCTCTCTAAGATAGGTGTCGTCTAGTTCACTCTGACTCATAGAGAACCTATTTGCAAAAGAATGAAAACCCGCTCAGTTCTGCACTATTCTCACAACTATAACAAAAGTACACCGGAGCCCACTGTCGCAATCACTGTATCAGCTCATCTCATTGAGAGGCTTCCTCTTCTCTGTTGACCCGATACTTTACTCAGAAGACGTCATTGTCTTTTTCCAGGGACTATTTGCTCCTGATAACGTGTCAAAAGCACACTAGACAAAGTACGAAGCCTCACCATATTTGCTTCTATGGAAAACTCTGGTTGTACTTGGTCCAAGACAAATTTGTTTATTCCCCTGTCAGTCCATAGTACTTTCAATATTCATCAAAACTATAATTCATATTAATAAATTTTTATGCAATTTTCTTTATTCTTTGTCAAATTCTCATATGCACATGAGGAGATTGGTCTTTGACACCTTAACTGGTTCTTGTGCATCAGGGTTGTTAAATGAAATATTCCTCAGAGAGATATTAATCACAATAATAATAAGATATCATCCCATTCCAGCATCAATAGCAAGTTAAAAAAAACAGAGCTCTCATATATTGCTAATGGGGTTATAAAATGTTGCAACCACTATAGAAGTTGTGTGGTGCTTCCTTAAAATATTGGAAATAGAAATATATCACACATTAGTGTCTGAGGTCTTAAAGGCTTGAAGATAAACAAGCGGCCATACAACAGTGAAGCAACAAGCCCACATGGAAGAAGCACACCAGCCAGTGTGTTCATGATATGTTGAGACTAGGCAACCGGCCTAAGAAGATTCACAACAAACAGTAAACAAAAAACATAAATGCATTAGTGAGAATAGGGGGGGGGAATTGGAGCGGAGACCCAAAGCCCATATATAGACAATGGAACATGCCCGCACAGAGAAGTCACAGGGAGGAGGTAAGTCAATCAGGGTTCAGTAGAGCACTAATGGGTCACACAATATACCACTGTTCCCTAGAGGTCTCCTCATACCCCCCCCCCCCCGCTATCATGACCCCAGTGCCGTTTCCCAATCTGGACTAGATTGGAGCATGTACATAGGGATAGGCAAGAGATAAAACTCACAACACATGGAACCCTGAAACAGGAATGGAATAGAGATACCAAAGGGTAGAGGGAAGAGGGGTAGAGGTGGGGAGAGAAGGGGTCACTGATCACAATGAATGCCACATAATCACACACTCCCAGTCAGGAGGTAGAACAACAGAAACCAGAGGGGAAGGAAGACAGCAGTAGGCATGAGATTTGAATATAATTAACAATCTACAATCTATTAGGGGCCACCAGGGTTTGGGGGGGTGTGATGAGAAGGGTGGGAAAAAACGAGGAACTGATCCTAAGGGCTCAATGGAAAGTAAATATCTAGAAAAGAACAATGGAATACATGTACAAATATGTTGTATACAATTGATGTATGGTTTGTAACAAGAGTTGTAAGAGTCCCCAGTAAAATGATTTAAAAAAATAAGAAATAGATCACACAAAATTCCAACAATTGGTATATATCCTAGAACATCTCTACTTAGTAACATGGATATATATATATATATATATATATATATATATATATATATATAGAGAGAGAGAGAGAGAGAGAGAGAGAGAGAGAGAGAGAGAGAGAGAGTCAGAGGGTATTCACCAGAGATTTAATCTATAATTTGACCACACAAATGGATTTTGGACTTCCACTGTCATCCGTAACCTTCTGCAGACCAGGTGTTCATACTTGATGGTATGTCTGATACCATTCCCACCTTTGGATTTGGATTATATTATTTACAATTCTTGGATCATACAGGCTGGTGTGCTTCTATCATGTGTACTTAGTTTAGTTAATTGCCTTATTTAGATGCTGTTTGTTAAGATGACTTCTTGAGATAAAGCCCTTTCTTATACATATATGGGTGTCATTGGCTTTGTTTCTCTTGAAAACTAAGCCTAGCACAATGGAAATATGCAAAATGTTCAATGTTATCAACAATACTACTAGTATTCTGATAAAATTACATAATATTTTAGCCCAAACAGTTTTTTTTCTCTCAATTTATGAAGGCACAGCATGCAGATACTTTGATATTTGGAGATGCATACCGCCCTTATTATACATTGCTCCTCACCATCACAACTCCCCCAAAATATATGTAATTATCTAGACTTTACAGATTAGAAAACTAATGTTACAGGGCTAATTCTCTCGACCAAAGTCTCACAGTTAAGTATCCATGGCAATACTAACAACACATTGTAGGCATCTCAGAAAAAAAGCATGCCAGGACTTAAGCTAAAGATATGTCCATCTTTGAATCTTAATAGTGTTTGAATTGATGGATCTCCGCTTTTCTATAGTTAAATACGAGCTGTCAATAAATAAAATAGTTTATATGAAGTACCTAGCCTATGATGCTGGAGTTGTTTGCATAGTGGTTATGCATTGGGCTCTGATCCACAAGGTCGTCAGTTCAAAACCTCCAGTAATTTTGAGGGAGAGACTGGACTTTCTACTCCCATAAACAGTTATAGTCTCCGAAATCCACAGGAGGTCGCTATCTGCGTTGACTCAATGGCAATGTGATTTTGAGTTTTGAGAGCTTATCAGAGTTAGCTATTCATTACAGGATGATGAGGATATGTCACTGAATAAGAAGTCTGGTTAAAGAACTAAAATTCATCAACAATGTAATATGAGGGCATACCTCCCCCCAAATAGAATTGTGCTGGGCGAAGTTAAACTTTCCTAGTATGCCTTTTCCCACTAAGCAAGCATCCAGCAATTCACTGGGAGTTAGTGCACCTAGTGCTTTAGTCTGGGAAGGTTCTCTCTGGTCACAGTGATTTCTTTGTTGGGGGTAAAATCAGTTTCATTCAAACCTCATTTTTATTTTTGTAATGGCCCATTTAAGAGAAGAGTGTGGCTGCGAAATTTCATTTCCTGCTCTGAAGAAATGTCGCAGAAACTGCTGTGGTGTTGAACATAGCTTAAAAGGACAGCACGGTGCAAAAAACTCAGGTGTAAAAGTGGTTTACTCATTTCAAAGAAGGCGAAATGTCGATTGATGACAAACCTTGTTCAGAATGTTTGTCAACTTCCCGGACTGGCAAAATTGTGCACTTTGTGCTCGAAGGCAGACAATGGACCATGGAAGAGGTGGGAAGGTTATCTGGGAAGGTTGTCTTGGAGCTCGGTTCAGCGAATTTTAACAGAAGATTTGGGAGTGACAAGGGTCACTGTGAAATGTATGCCTCAGGTTCTGACTGAGCAGAAGAAAGAGCGCGAGTGGAAACACGCCGTGCTTTGAAAGAACAGCTCCGAAGTGATCCAGACTTTCCCCCCAAGGTCATTACTGGTGATGAGACTTGGTGCTACTCTTATGACTCCGACACCGAAAGCAAACATCAATCAGCCAGTGGAAGACACCATCGTAACCTCAC
Organism: Tenrec ecaudatus; assembly: GCF_050624435.1. Taxonomy (NCBI): domain Eukaryota; kingdom Metazoa; phylum Chordata; class Mammalia; order Afrosoricida; family Tenrecidae; genus Tenrec; species Tenrec ecaudatus. The sequence continues at coordinate 39,881,137 of NC_134548.1, read as the reverse complement.
CCAAAAAAGCTCGTCAAGTGAAATCAAAGACCAAGATGATGTTCTCTTTTTATATAATTTGAGGGGCATAGTGCATTTGGAGTTCTTTCCACCAGGTTAACGAGCTAATCAAGCCTTCTATTTAGAGGGTCTGTAAAGATTGCGTAACAGTGTACCATTAAACAGACCCGATTTGTGGCATAATGGGGACTGGGTTTGCTACCTCTACAATGCACCTGCTCACGCAGCCATTTCAGTGCACCAATTTTGGGCACAAAACAGCACGCCTCTCTTGCCCAATGCACCTTACTCACCTGACCTTGCACCATAAAACTTATTTTTGTTTCCACAAATGAACAGGGACATAAAAGGACAGCAATTTGATGACATAGAATAGGGGGATAAAACAAAACAAAAAAACCCGAGGGAGATGCTCTTAGCCACCCAAACAGATAAGTTTGAAAAAATGTTTCCAAGAATGGAATTGCAGATTTCACAAATGTATTAGGTGTAATGAAGAGTACTTTAAGGTGATAAAATTGCATTGTAAAAAATTTAAACACATAGCCTTGAAAAAATATTGTTTTGGGGGGGCATACCCCCTTGTATATACAGAGAATGATTTATCTCAAGGAGACAGCTCATATGGTTGTAAAGGCTGGCAAGTCCCAAGTCTACTGATCAAACATCAAGATGCAGGGTTCTCTCTTTTTTTGGTAGTTATTGTTATTATTTATTAATTAAAGGTCATTTGGGGGGATTCTAACAACTCATAACAATCCATACATCAATTCTATCAAGCATATTCATACATATGTTGCCATCATTCATTTCCGGGAATTTACTTCCTATTGAGCCCTTGGTAGCAGCTCTTCTTTTGTCCCTCCCCACCACCCTCATGACCTCTTGATAAGTGATAAATATTATTTTCATATCTTAAACTGACCAGTGTCTCTCTTCCCCCATGATTTCTGTTGTTCATCCCCTTGAGGGGTAGCGGTGGCTATCCTTTGATTATTTTCTTGACTCATATAGTTGTCGTGTCTGATGAACCCAAGATTATCAGGTCAGATGGGAGGAGCTGGTTAAGGAGGCTAACAAATCCAACCTAAGCAGGCAATACAGGAGGCAACTGGCTCAAGTTTTAAGAACCAGAAGTCAGATAATGATTAACCAGATGCAGGATCCAGAGCTAGAAAATGCCTTAAGGCTTTGCCAGGATGTCTGTATATATTGGATGTAGGCCACACCCCAAAGGAAACTCCCTTTCAAATGGTTGACTGTTCACCTGCTCATCCTTGTGTAGGGGCCATGCTAATCTTCTCTGTATCATTCCAATGTTAGTATATGTGCTGCCGAAGCGAACACTGACTGCTCATCTCTGATCTCATGACAATGGTTATTACATTATGTCAGTTATCATAGGGACGATTGCATCGTAACTTGCCAACTTGAGAACAACTTGCCCACTCAAGTTGACACACAACCTTAACCATCAGTGTGACCAATGTTTATGTGATCATGTCCCAGTAAAGACACGGGTTGACAATACTTCTGATATATTGTCACACTCTTATCAAGAAAATAACTCTGTCCTCACTTCATGGAGAAAGGCACTTGGAAGCTTTGTGGTACTTTTCTGATGTCTGACTTAAATGCCATCTCTTGTGGTTGATTTAAATCTGTATCCCTTCCCTGTAATAAATCATAATCACAAGTCAGTGGGTAGTTCAAATGGTTTGCACTAGGCTGGTAACCAAACTGTTGGTGGTTTGATCCACCGAGAGGTACCCTGGAAGAAATAGGACTAGTCATCTGCTTCTCTAATGATTGGAGCAATTTGAATCTGTGACACATGGTTGTATCCAAAATCCTCAACAACATAATAACAATAAACCATCACTCTGAGTATAAAAGCTTATAGCGAGTACTTCCTTTCTTCCAGAGAATTATCAAACCTGAGGGTGGTGGTAGTAGGTGGGGATGCCTTGTACTCAAATTTCTGTCAGAGATGAGTGTGTTCCTTTTTTTTTTTTTGACTGTTCTCTAATGTCAGACTTGGTGAAAAGACTAGAGTAGTCTTCTGGACTGTGCATGCTAGATTTAAAAAGTTATCACCTTTAGTTTCCTTATTATGACTATTTAAGTCATATTTGAATGCCTTCAATAAGTTCTGAGGGTAAATATTACAGATATTTACAATCTATCATGCCAATTGTTCTCCCTAAAATTTACACTCAAATACATTTTTTTAAATATCGAGGAATTTTTTTTGTTTTAAAGCCAATATTCTCCAAAGAAAAACAAAAAGTGAAAGAAAATCTGTAATGAACCTTTAATATTCCATGATTTGTACGTCTTAATTTGGCTCAATTGTTACAAGTCTCCTAAAATTCATGTAAAAATGTGTGCCTGATAAAAGGGACTTTGCAAACTGCAAAATTTGCTTATTTAACATGTAGACATTTAAAAATTGCATATAAAATTATTTTCAGATATAAATATTTAATTATATACTACTTTTTCCCATCACTCCTTATCTTAAGTATAAAAAGAGCCTTTACCAATTTACAGATAGGCAGAGTCATATTTGAGGGATGCAAATTTTTGCTCTTTTTTCAAACCTTTTAAAATATGTGGCTAGAGATTAGGAAGAGCCCTGGAAATGTTGTCGTGGCACTCTCGGCTCTTAACCACAAGGTCAGCAGTTTGAAACCACCAGCCTCTGCGAGGGAGAAAGATAAGCTTTTCTACACCCATAAATAGTTACAGGCTCAAAACCCCAGGGCAGTTCTGCCCTGTCCTATAGGATTGCCATGAGTCGGAATTCACTCAAATGCAGTGAATGAAAGTGATTGGAGATTGAGAGGACCAGGAGAAATAAGAGAATTAGTACTATTAATTATGTGAATTCCACGCAGCTAAGTATTCTGAGTCTTACTGGAAGTTCCAAGCCTGTAAAGTTAGTCTGAGCAATCAGGATATGACAGCATTTGACCATTAAAAATGAAAGCTGGAGGATCTGTGGCCCAGTGGCACATGTGAACCAAAGAAAAGAGGAAGAAACAGAAGGGAAATTTGGCATACAGCCAGGCAGTTGGTGGATCTATGGGGTCAAGGGAGAGTACAAGCAGTGAATGTACAAGCAGTGAGTCAAAGACCGATTCCAGGATATTGTGTATCTGTTGAGCAGATGGTCACCAATGGAAGCAGTCCAAAGATAAGTGGAAAGCAAATGCTTGGAAAATGATGAGGGCAAAGAATGTATGGATGTGCTTTATACAATTGATGTATATATATGTATGGATTGTGATAAGAGTTATATGAGCCCCTAATAAAATGTAAAAAAAAAAGATAAGTGGAAACCAAAAGAGTAAATACAATAAAATGAAAGGAAATGAACTAGGATAGTTCAAGCAAGAAGAGATACACTTCATCCCATAACTCCCTGAGCCTCTCCCTGCTTTCTGTGTTTGGTTCTGAGCCCCAGTACAATGCCCATTCTCAATGGATTGGCTTTATAAAGGGGCATGTGACTCAGTCTCTCACTACCTAGCTCAGCTCTCACTCTATTGGTAAGACCAGAAATTGGACTACCTGGTTAAACAGGAATTGTCAAAGGTAATAGACAGCCCTGTTGGTCGACAAGGAGATGCCATGGCTTTCACTTGCTCTTCCTGCTCAGTGCAAGAAACCATCTTTATCTTTCCTAGACAAAGACAAGTGATGCTCTGTGACAGAGGAATTTTAAAAATTCACACTTCATGTTCCACTCAAAGTGAAAATTAAATAACAATGGAAAAGAGATGTGGTGTGATCTAAAATTGTGTCTTAAGATTTACACTTTTTAATAAGTGGGGAAAATGACACTTTCTTCAAATGTTACAGGCTCAGAGATGCAACATACAAATGTGGAAAGGACCAGATTCAGTTTTCAGTACATGACTTAATTAAATCGATGCTGTCCTCCAAGGACCTACACATACAAAGGAAGAGACCGCACATGATGCAGGCGTTGAACTTAAATGATTACAGTGACAACTCTGACTTAAACAGAATATTTCAGAGTGATGGTGTTGTGAAGTGCCATAGAATCAGTTCCAACTCCTACTGACCCCACGTAAAAAAGAACAAAACATTACCTGGTCCTGCGCCATCGTCACAGCTGTTGATATATTTGAGCCCGTTGTTGTAATTACTGTGTCAATCCATCTAGATGAGGGTCTTCTTCATTTTCCCTGACTCTACTGAAAATGATGTACTATTTCAGGGGCTGGACTTTTCTGTTAAAATGTACAAAGTATGAATTCTCCCTATATTCCATTCTAAGGAATATTCTGGCTAGACTTCTTCCAAGAGAGATCTGTTTGTTTTTTGGCAGTTCATAGTATATTTCATATTCCTCACTAGCAATATAATTAAAATGCATCACTTTTCTCCAGTCTTCCTTACTCATTGCCCAGATTTTGGAAGTTGTGATAGGTAGGTTTATTGTGCTAACCTGGCCAATAAAAACATGTGGGATTAATAAGGTCACAGTTTGATTGGGGGGCAAAGAGATAAAGGACTTGGCAAGTCCCACTTCTCTCTCTCTTGCTCTCTGGTGATCAGACCAGCGTGTGGTTGCTTTAGCTAGTTCGCAAGAGCTTGAGATTCCTTCGACTGACTGTTGGTGACCCGCCCTGCTGTTTGCTGCTTATGGCCAGACTGCCTGCATTGTTCTGTGGAAGACTCAGCTGTCTTCTTCCTTGACCTTGGACCCAGCAGCCCTTGTGGGTTGAAGGACTTCCAGTATATTAACTGTTCCACAGAAGTGAGTTGAACTGAGTCCTCTGTGTGGACTAATTAGCTGTTATATTCCTTCTTGCTGTATATATCTATCCATGTATATGTATATATATATAATCATATGTATCCTGGTTTTGTTTCTCTAGAGAACCTTGTCTAACACAGATATATGTGAGGCAATTGAAAGTATCATGGTTTGGCTCAGGCATAGCTTAGCCCTCAAAGTGACATATTTTCTTTTTAACACATTAAAGAGGTCTTTTGCAGCACTGGCCGCATAGTGGACAATGTTAGTAAACGGTTCAAACCACCAACCTTCTCCAAAGAAGAAAGATGACATTTTCTGCTACCATAAAGATCTAGTGTCAGCAACCCATAGGGACAGTTCTACTCTGAATGTAGGGTCACTATGAGTCAGAATTGACTCAATGGCAATGAATTATGAGCAGCACATTTTCCCAATGCATTATTCCATGTGATATTTTGATTAGCTTTTATGGGTGTCGATTGTAGATTTACATAAAATAAAATCCTTGACAACTTCAATACTTTCTCTGTTTATCACGATGTGATTATTGCTTAAGTGTTGAGTATTTTTATTTTCTTTATGCTGAGATGTAATGTATACTGTGGACTCTAGTATTTGACCTTTATCAGTAAATTTCTCAATCCTTTTTTGCTTTCAAAAAGCAGAGTGGGTCATCTGTACATCACAGATTATTAATGAGTTTTCCTCCAAACACATGTCAAATTCTTCTTCATATAAGAGGGAGACATCGAAATTTCCTGCAGAAAAATTCATTATACTTGAATTCTACTTTTATTCAAACTTTCTGCACCCCCCATATAGTCTTTTTTCTCAGATTATTTGTTCAGCATACAGATAGAATAAGTATGGTTCAAAGACACAAATCTAAGCACACCTACCCTGATTTTAAACCGTGTAGTGTCCCCTTGTTCTACTCCAAATCACTGTCTCTTGGTCTATGAACAGGTTCTGCATATCAGTGGCAAAGCGTCCAACACCATAGCAACATAAAAGCTACCACAAGATGGCAAACTGACAGATGAGTAGTGGTAGTAGGGCTGTAGAAATCACTCACCACTACACTAAGGAGTCACGTTGGTCATATGGGCAGTGAATCTAACACAAATTATGTTCATTTATTCCCACTGTGAAAACGTTTTTAGTCTTGTAACAAATGTTAAAAGAGAAGGGCACAGTGTAGTTATTACACAAAAGCCTTTCTGGCAATCTTATTTTATTCTTCTCGCAGGTGCTGAAAAGCATGCCTAGTATGGATTTGTACTAGTCACTATAGTTAAGAAAAATACATACCTTGTGATTGTAAAACCATTTGTCACTATCTCTCCCTTAAAAATCAGTTTGCCTACCTCATCATCATCATCATCATCATCACCATCATCATCACTCTTTTAACCTTTCTTAGTAACTTCATTATGAGCCAGATTGTTTTACGAACATATATCATAACTACCTTGTAATGTAAGTTATGTTATTTTCCTCACTTTACCAATACTGGATTTATTGTTCTTCTTGTTTTCCATAGAAAGGATTCAGGCTCATAAGGACCCATAGTGAAAGAGTAGAACAGTCTCACAAAGTTTTCTTGGCTATATTATTTATTTCAGGTTCGATTTGCCAACCTTCCAAGTAACAGTCAAGGGCATAAGCATTTGCACGATGAGTTATGCTTTTGTGTTATTATATACCTTCCCTGTAATTGCACAGACAGTGTATAGTGAAACTGGGATTCAATCCTAGGTCGGAATGCATTGAGAGCTAGTAATCTGACAGGTAATGCATTGAAAACATAAGTGTGCCTATGTGTAAATCTAGAGGTACGAAGGAGAGGAATAAAAATTAATCATATAAATTGTCATAAAAAGACATGTTTGATTTTGAATGCTTTTATATAAAATAATCTTGCACAAATATGACAGGATAGTGGAAAATAGGGCAGACTTGTCAGAGACTATTGTTCTAAAAAGTTATCCTAAATTATAGCAAACATTTTTAAACTTCCATTAATTTCTGACCTGAAAGTACATTTTTGAGAAAATAAATTTATTTGGGCCTCTATTATTATTTCCATATGTCACCAGGATCCATTCTCTTCATCAATGAATAGGCAGACATGAGTGCTTTTGTTTGCTTCTCTTCCCCTCCTTTCCTCTGAGAAATCCATTTATTTTGCAGTCTCTTAGGCTAATTCCAAAGAGACACATACACACTCCAAATTTCTTGTTATATACTGGTAACTGCTTCCAGTGCTGCATCAGATTGTTGAAACATTTCAGTTGGTGTCCTTTCAATACCTTCAGTGACATAGAATTGGGATCATGATAGAGGGGGAGGGGGAAGCATTTAAGAACTAGAGGAAAGTTGTATGTTTCATCGTTGCTACACTGCACCCTAATCCGGCTAGAGCAGATGATGTACAGTGGTACATATAGGAACTGGAAACCCAAGGAATCCAGGATAGATGATTCCTCCAGGACCAGTGGTGAGAGTGGCGATACTGAGAGAGCAGAGGGAAAGTGGGGTACAAAGAGAGAACCGATTACATGGATCTACGTATAACTTCCTCCCTGGGGGACAGACAACAGAAAAGTGGGTGAAGGGAGACATCAGACAGTGTAAGATATGACAAAATAATAATAATAATTTATAAATTATCACGGGTTCACGACGGAGAGGGTAGCAGAGAGGGAGGGGAAAATGAGCTGACACCAAGGGTTCAAGTAGAAAACAAATGTTTTGAGAATAATGATGGCAACATATGTACAAATGTGCTTGACACAATGGATGGATGTGTGGATTGTGATAAGAGTTGTACAAGCCCCCAGTAAAATTATTTTAAAAATAGAAAAGATAAAAAATCACCTTCAGTGACGCCTGTTATTCTTCCCATAATCTCATCGGTTCTTCATCGTATGCTACCTTTTGAAATGGTTGAACGTTATACAATTTGTTTTTGTACAATGACTCTTTGTATTCCTGTCGTCTTCTTGTGATACTTCCATCATCATTCAATATTTTTCCATATTATGCTGTTATTATTGTTAGGTGCTGTCAAGTCAGTTCCAATGCAGGGTGCCCCTATGTGCAACAGAACTAAACCCTGCCCAGTCCTGCGCCATCCTCACAATCGTTGTTATGTTTGAGCCCCTTGTCTAAGACACTGGGTCAGTCCATCTGGTCAAAAGTCTTCCTCTTTTTTCTTTCCCTCTATTTTACCAAGCAAGACGTCTTTTTCCAGGAAGTGGTCTCTCTGAAAAACATTTCCAAAGTACATAAGATGATACTTGACATAAAGTCTCATATTCCTTGCCTCTAAGGAGCATTCTGACTTTTCTTCATCCAAGATAGATTGATTTGCTTTTGGTGCAGTCCTGGTATTTTTAGTACACATTTCCAGCACCATAATTCAAATGCATCAATTATTCTTTGTTCTTTATTATTCAATGTTCAAATTTCACATGCATAGGAGGTGATTGAAAATACCATATTTTGGGTCAAATGTTCCTTAGTTATCAAAGTAATATCTTTGCTTTCCAAAACTTCCAAGAGATCTTGTGCAGCACACTTACCTAATGCAATGTGTTGTTTGATCTCTTGACTGCTGCTTCCATGAGCATTGGTTGTGGATCCAAGCTAGATGAAATCCTTGACAACTTCAATCCTTTCTCCATTTATTATGATGTCACCTATTGGTACAATTGTGAGGATTGAGGTCGTCTTTACATTGAGTTAGAATCCACGTGGAAGGCTGCAATCCTTGATCTTGATAAGCAAGTCCCTAAAGTCCTCCTCACTTTCAGCAAACAAGGTTGTGTCATCTGAATATCGCAGATTGTTAATTACCCTTCCTCCAGATTTGATACATGTTGTTCTTGATTTAATCAAGCTTCTCTGATTGTTTTCTCAGCATACAGATTGAATTTGTATGGTGAGAGGCTACAACTCTGTCTCACACATTTTCTTATTTTAAACTAAGCAGTACTCCCTTGTTCTGTTTGCAATATTTCCCTTGAGCGATGTACAGGTTCCCTATGCGCACCATGAAGTGTCCTGGAACTCCCATTCTCCTCAAGGCTGTGCATAGTGTGTTATGATCCACACAGTCTAATGCCTTGGCACAGTAAATAAAACAGAAATGAACATTTTTCTGATATTCTCTGCTTTCACCCAAGACCCATCTACCTGATGTCAGCAATGATATTTCTTATGAATTGAACCTGAAGCTCTCAAAGCTCAGCCAATGTACTGCTGCCACTGCTGAATTATTCTACAGGAAAAATTTACATGCATGGGATATGAACTATATTGGTCAATAATTTGGGCATTATGTTGAGTCCCCTTTCTTTGGAATGAGTACACACATGGATCCCTTCCAGTCAGTTGGCCAGGTAGCTGTCTTCCAAATTTAGTAACATGATGAGGGAATGCTTGCTTCATCAACTTGTGGAAACATTTGAATTGGCATTCTGTCCATAGAATTCTCCAAACTTGCAGATTAAGGGGGAACTTTTTCTTCAGTAGTTCACCTTGAGTAATATTGAAATGTGTTCTGCTATTTTTGTTTTCTAACTTTAGGTTTTTGTACATTAAATTACATAATACTTTGTCTTCCAGGACTGCCTTTTGAAGCCTCTGACCAGCTCTTTTACTTTATCATTTCTTCCATTTGCTTTAGCTACTCTACATTCAAGAAAACGTTTCCCAAATTCTTCTGTCATTCACTTTGGCCTTTTCCTTCTTTCTTTTGCTCCTCTTTCTTCTTTTCTTCTCATCTTAATGGCCTTTTGCTTTCTTCATCTGTGATGTTCTTGATGTCGTCCCAGAGCTCCTCTGGTCTTCACTAATTAGCTTTTAATGCATTAACTCTGTCCTTCAGGTGGTCTCTAAATTCAGGTGAGATATACTTGATTTTCATTTTCTCTAGCTTCAACTTAAATTTGTGTATGTGCAATTGATAATCTGTTTCATAGTCAGCCACTGGTCTTGGTTTGGCTGATAATTTTGAGTTTCTCCATCATCTCTTTCCACTGATGTAACCAACTTGATTCCTGTTTATTCCTTATGGTGAGGTCCATGTGTACAGTTGCTGTTTATGTAGATGAAAATGTGCATTTGCAATGAATAAACTGTTGGTCCTGAAAAATTCCATCCTACCTTTTCTAGCTGTGTTTCCATCACCAAGGCCATATTTTCCAACTACCAATCTCAATGCATATTTGATCAATTGCAGACTGAAGAAAATTATAGAATTCTTCAATTCCTTCACTATTGGCTTTAGTGGTTGGTGGGTAATCTTGAATAATAATTGTATCAATGGGACGTCTTTGTAGGAATATGGATGTTTTTCTATCAGAGACAGCATTATACTTCAACATAGATATTGAAGTGTTCTTTTCAATGATGAATGCTGCTCCCTTACTTTTGAATTTTCCACTCCCTGCATAGTAAACCACATGGTTTTCCCATTCAAAGTGGACAGTAGTAGTCTATTTTATATCACTAAGGCCTAGGGATATTGATATTTATGTGTTCCATAAGATGACTTCCAATTGTTCTAAATTCATAGTTTATACATTCCACATTCTAATTGTTAATCAATGTTTTATAATTTGCTTCTTATTTTGAGTGTTATCACATCTGCAAATGAATTCCTAAGAGGTTACTCCTCCCAGATATATTGTAATCCTTCCAAGCTGATAGATTCATCTTCTGGGACTTTAGCAGACAATGCTGTGCTGTTATTCATGATGTTGTCTGTGGCTTGTCTCTCAGAAGGGGAACATTTTTCGCTTTTCCTAGTCTATCTTAGCATGAAAACATTGCTGAAACCTGTCAAATAGTAACTAACCTGCAAGTATTTGAAATGCACATGGCATAACTTCCAGCTTCGCAGCAACATGCAGGCCTCCACAGTTCAACAAACTGACAGGCAGGTGAGAGTCCAACTCTGTAGTGACCCATATACTATACGTGGTCAAAGAAAAATAGAATATATAAATAAATAGAATATATAAATCTTGCCCCCAGCAAGATTTACTCAAGAGGCCATTAGCTTACCACTGTTCTACCACATTGTTCTGGTAGCTCAGGAGCCAAAGAACCCAAGAAATTCTTACCTGAAGCATTGCCTCCAAGAAGAGTGGAAAAACATGCTTCATTGCAAACTCAGTTCATCTTGGGTTAGGGCATATTTTACTTTTTCCCTTCTTATTTGTCAAGAAATGAGTAGCTTCTTTCAGGAAGAAATGGAAAATTTTTTCTGCCTGCTGATGGCAGAGATAAAGGTCATTTTCCTCTCTGATTAAAACAACAACAGGCCCTTCAGATGTCTGTGTGTCAGCTTCAACAGTCGCATAAGCTATGAAGGAATCACGAAAAGTGGGAACGTGTACAACTGAATCACTCTGGCAGTAGAAACTGGGCATGTTTTATGTTGTTCAATTTTGTTTACCATATAACAGACAGAAAACAAATTATTCAGTACGTTATTTTAAAAATCAACATAAAGAAAACAAAAATCCTCACAACTAGACTACTGAGCAACATTAGGTTCAGCATAGAAAACAGTGTAGTGGTCATGGACTTCACTTAACTCCCATAATCAATAGCCATGGAAGCAGCAGTCAAGAAATTAAATGGGCATTGGGCAAATCTGCTACACAAGCACTCTTTACAGTGTTAAAACATAAACATATAACTTTGAAAACTAAGGTGTGCCTGATAGAAACCATGATAATTTTTATTGCTTCATATGGATGTGAAAGTTTGATAATAAGTAATGAAGACTTATGCAAATTTAATGTATTTGAATTACGGTGATAGTTAATAATATTGAATATACTACCGGAAGAACTAACAAATTTTTACTGGAAGAAGTATAGCCAGAATGCTCTTTAGAAAAGAGGATGAGGAGACTTCTTGTCATATACTTTGGCCATGTCATCAGGAAGGGCCAATCCCTGGGGAAGGACATTATGCTTGGTAATGTAAATCGTAAGCAAAAAATGGAAAGACCCTCAACAAGATGGATTGACACAGTGACTACAACAAAAGGCTCAAACATACCTACTACAGTGAAAACAGTATATAGGTCTGGACAACATTTCGTTCTGCTACGCCTAAGGTCTCTATGAAACAGAACTGACTTGATGGCACCTAAAAAATCACAGGTGTATGAAGATATTCACCAGAGTCACAAAATCCAGAAAGGTACCCATTCGAAATAACCAAATAACCCAAAGAGGGCTTATCGTAATTTCTAGTACTGTTATACATCTTTTTCACATTCTTGGGGTGCAAAAAGGTTGTAATGTTTTAATAATGTACTTAGCATTTCTCTGCATTCGCATGTTAGCATTGCAAGACTAACTACTCCTTTCCACATAGACATATGACCAGCCACACCACGCTTAAATAGGAGACCACTTTCTGCTAATTACAATATTTTATTCCATGTAAACTACTTCCTTTCTGGTGTTGAAATCCAACTAAAATTCGAACAATTCTGAAACCCAAACCAGAATGAACTGTCAGATAATTCACAGTGAAGTTCAGGGCTTATATCTATACACAGAAGCCTGGGGAGACTGTTCACAAACATCTACTGCTCTGTGTGATGATTGATGCTGTTTGTCAACTTGGTTAGGCTGTGATTCTCTGTATCATTTAATTATGCTCCACTTTGTGATTAAGGTTAATTTCCTGGAAGTGTGACCTAAATATAACATATACAAACATTCCTCCAAAGCACTCTCTCTATTTCACTTTCAATCTTGCATCTAATTTACCATCATCTGATCTCCAGTTCTTGTGAACTAAACCATTAACCTGTCACTTTACCTGTCAATATTGGGGTTTGTCAGTCCCTGTGATGACGACCATGTGTGTCAGAAGCCACCTGCCTCCACAAATATGTGAGCCATTTACTTGACTCAGGTTCTTTCTCTCTTATACATACATGTATACCCACACACAGGTTGATGCCTCAAATGGTCCTTGAAAATGAATGGAATTTTTCACACTTTCAAACTTTTTGAAGTAGATAGATAGATAGAGACAGAGAGAGCCTGATATTCAGTGGGTTAAGTGTTGGGCTTCTAACTGAAATATTAGCTGTTCAATCAACCAATTGCTCCATGAGAGAAAGATAAGGCTGTCTGCACTTGGAAACACTAAAGAGCAGTTCTACTATGTCCTATAGAATTGCTAGGAGTCAGAATTGAATCAAAGGCAATAAGTTTGATTAGGGTTCATTCATACATACGAGGAAGCACCCAAAAAAGGGGAAAAAAGCTCCCCTGGGCAAAGTTTTCATAGTATGCATTTCCCCCCACTAAGCAAGCGTAAAGCAATGTGCTCTGGGTTAGTGCACCCAGTGGTGTCACCCGGGAAGGTTTTCTGTGGTCACAGTGAATTTTTTTCATAAAAGCAGTTTCATTTGAACCTTGTTTATTGTGATGGCCAATTTAAGAGAATAGCATGTGACCGTGAAATGTTGTTTCCTGCTTGGGAGAAATTCCACAGAATCTGCTGTGATGTTGAACACAGCTTACAAAGATGACTCTACAGGAAAAAGCCAAGTGTATATGTGGTTTTCTTGTTTCAAAAATGGTGAAATGTCAATTGATGACAAATCTTGTTCTGGACATCCATCATGTTCAGGAACAGATGCAAATGTTGACTCCTTGTGCATTTGGAGTTCATTTCATCAGTTCAGACTGTTAATCAAACATTCTATTTAGAGGTTCTGTAAAGATAGCGTAACAGTGTGTGACAAGAAAGGCCTGATTTGTGGCAGACTGGAGACTGGTTTTGCCACCACTATAATGCACCTGCTCACAAAGCCATCTCAATGCACCAGTTTTGGGGAATAAACAGCATTCCTCTCTTGTCCCACGAACCTTGATCACCTGACCTTGCCCCATGTGACCTTTTTGTTTCCATGAATGAGCAAGGCCAGGAAAGGACAGTGATCTGACAACGTAGAAGAGGTGAGGGAAAAAATGTAGGAGGTGCTGTCAGCCATCCAAACAGATGAGTTTGAAAAATGTTTCCAAGAAAAGAATCACAGATTTAACAAATATATTAAGTGTAAGGGAGACTACTTTGAAGGTGATAAGGTTGTTTGTTAACAAAATTAAATACATAGCTTTGAAGAAAAATTCTGGTTTGGGGGGTTCCCCTGTGTGTGTGTGTGTGTGTGTGTGTATGTGTGTGTGCAATCGCTGTTTTACTTTGTTTTCTCAAGAGAGCCCAGCCTAAGACATTTGGTGTTGAAAGTGATTTAAAATAAACAAAATCATAAGGATAAGTTTTCTCTATCAGGTCTCAAGTCTGACTAGTATTAAAGGTACTGGTGAATGTCTACAGTACTAAAAAGTGGTTAATTAACAGTGGTTAATCCATGGTGTGAGGTGGCAATAAAAGTACTCAAAATATTACACAAACTGGTCCAAATATTTGTGAGACAAGGTTTTTGGTAATTCTGTATTTTACATTTTTCTATAATTTTGTTAATATGAGAAACATAAGAAATCTGATTGGTTTGTATGACTTTTACTAACAATGTGGTTTACGAAAGGGATATGCTCAAAGCTTCAAACTCACAGTTTAAGTGCCACACAAGACCTGAACACTGTCACTTGTACCCTAAAAGAAAGGTGTATTTATTGTAATAACACAGCTTAGATTGTCAAAAATCAAACCCACAATCTTATCCAAGGAGTGGCTAAATTATAATGCCAATTGAATTCTCAACCTCAAATAGTGTCTGAAGATAAGGTGAGGAGACTAACAAATCAAAACCCAAACTCACTGCCATCAAATTAATTCTGCCTCATCCCTTTGTGCATTTCTGAGACCCTAACTCTATGGGAGTAGAAACCCTCATCCTTATCCTGAAAAGTGGCTCATGGTTTCAAACTGTTGAACTTGTGTTCAGCAGCCCAACGCATACCCACTAGGTTGTCAGGAATTTAGGTGCAGACATTGGAAAGAAATGAGATCCTGAAACCTGAGATAGGGCATATGGACAAATAATCAATAAGCTGAGGACATTGAGCTTCTCAATTTCATTGAATCACTCCTGTCAGAGAAAGGGGACTTTTACTTTTGAAGAGATTTTTAAAAAGAGAGATTATCTTTGATGAAATTATTCCATCGTTATCTGCTAAGCCATTCTCCCCGGTAAAATGATCATCCTTTTCAGCCTCATCTGATGAAATCAACTCAGCTGCGCCAAAGAGTCTTCATCTAATACATTGCATGGGAAGCACCTGGGGAAGTCCTTGGGGCGTTGCTGAAGGCAGATGCCTTACAGGACATTGCTCAATATCCCCAGGATACACCCCAGCTCTCATCTACCCTTCTAGGCTGTATCTCGATTTACATCCCAGTGAACTCCAAGAGGCAAAGAGCATGACTCAGGAGGAGGTCTCACATGCCTTGGGAATGTGTGGAGAAGTGTATTAAGGGTGTGGCATATGGTAAAAATATATCATTGGATCTGTTTGAATTTGTTGATATGGGCACACTAAGCACAGATTATTCATCCAATGTTTTAGTTTAGGTTAGAAAAGGATTTCATAGTTTATTTGGTTTGTTCATTGTTCATAGATTAAGTGTTGGCCCTACATTAAACTGAAATGCCGACCTTCCTTGGTATATCTTAGAAGAAAATATAGTAGAAGAAACTATCCAAAGGCTTAGGGAAGTTGGCATGTTAGAGTGGCTTTATCAGACTAGACCCACAGATTGGTTCTACACAGAGGACTATAGAGTGCCCAAGGGACACACTTTTGCCACAATGGTGTGGAATACATTTGTGAAGGGATTTCCCAAAGTTTTGAAGACAGCTGTGGGTACTATTTTATGTAACTCAGATTTGCCAGTGGGAATTACCCTAAGTGAATTAAGATGCATGATTAAATTGGAGCTGATTAGAACCCTTAGTAGTTGAATCAAAGTGACAGCACTTAACTGACAAAGACAAAGTGGGTGTGGTTACTGAAAAGGATAGCAGAGTCAAGGCAGTAATCAGAATAGTCTGATTCAAATGGTCTTACCACCCTTGGCTACTTAGAAGGGGAAGGGGGTGGTCCTACGAGTGAAAAAGATGAGGAACCTCTTAAATATGTACTTAATTTGTACAAGTGGAAGAACTCTAGGTCTAGCTTGAATGACCAGAATAAATAGTTAAGACTCATCAGTCACTTCATAGACTTGAACCTGTCTACAAGCCTTTGAGTGAAATGGAAGCCAAGACCCCTTAAGAAGGAATCCACTACAGTGTCAGAAATGTAGACTCTTAGTTCTTCTCCTTGCCTTCCCCAAAGGGATCTTTGGCCATTTACAAGAATTATTATTCATTAAGGACCTGAAAATCATACTTTTGGGGGATTACTGGACACTGGTTTAAAAAAATTAATTATCCATTTTATTATAGCAGTCTGATCACACATGGTCCAAGAAAAGTCAAATAGTAAACCCAATGTAATCAGGTGTTAAGCATTGGTCTTCAAATATCATAGCTAATGATGTCATGCTTGCCTGTGATCTTGTCAATATAAAAACCACATCCACATTTCATTGGCCACCAAACCATTCAGCAGAGCTTCTTTAACTGTTTGAAGCAAGCAGTTTGTGCCCTATTGGTTCTTTTTTTTTCTTTGCCCTAATCATTTTCTTTAAAAAAAAACAAACATTTTACTAGGGACTCATACAACTCTTATAACAATCCATACATATACATACATCAATTGTATAAAGCACATCTGTACATTCTTTGCCCTAATCATTTGCTTTTTTTAACATTTTATTAAGGGCGCATACCACTCATCACAATCCATACATATACATACATCAATTGTATAAAGCACATCTGTACATTCTTTGCCCTAATCATTTTAGAAGCATTTGCTCTCCACTTAAGCCCTTTGCATGAGGTCATCTATTTTTTACCCCTCCTCCCCGCTCCCCCCTCCCTCATGAACCCTTGATAATTTATAGATTGTTATTTGGTCATATCTTGCCCTATCTGGAGTCTCCCTTCACCCCCTTCTCTGCCGTCCATCTCCCAGGGAGGAGGTCACATGTGGATCCTTGTAATCGGTTCCCCCTTTCCAACCCACTCACCCTCCACTCTCCCAGTATCGCCACTCACACCCCTGGTCCTGAAGGGATCATCCACCCTGGATTGCCTATTTAGACTCTGAATTTCTGTATGGATCTCAGCAGGGCAAGGAGGAACCAGCTCCACATTGGCACAGTGCCGAAATGAGGCTAATTGAGGCTTCAGATAAGTCACAGCAGCATTTACCAGCACAAGTTTCATTCACCAGGTTATGGATAAATTGGGCCATGGTTTTAAAAGATAAGTCTTTGGCCACAACAGCCAGCTGAATGTCACCTCTGGGCTGGACACTGGCTTTGCATTGACACTAATCCAGAAGACCCAAAACATCACTGTGGCATATTAGTCAGAGATGGGACCTTTGGAGGTCAAGTTATTAATAAAGCCTTAAGTCTATCTCACAATGGTTCCAGTGGGTTCCAGAAACAATTTTGTAGTGATTTTCCCAGAATCCATCTGAAGGGGTTTCCCAAGTTCCAGAATGTGTAATTGTAACAGGCATACTCAGCAACTGGCAGAAACCCCACATTGGATCCTTGATATCTTTAGTATGGGAAAAATCAAGTGGAGGCCATTGGAATTAACTCTAGTGGAGTAGTGTGTTTCTCTCTCTCTCTCTCTCTCTCTCTCTCTCTCTCTCTCTCTCTCTCTCTCTCTCTCTCTCTCTCTCTCTCTCTCTCTCTCTCTCCTGCATCTGACATCATTATCTGACCTCCAGGCTTATGAGCCATCAGCCTGTTTCCTTACCTGCTGATATGGGGATCCATCATTTTTCACAGCCCCATGAACCAGCAGGCTTTCATCTGAACAGTTTTGGGGTGTGTGCATCATCCCCTGAACACACGTGAGTTCAGAGAGTGTGGTTTTCCATAAGCAGAACCAGAGGATCAGTTTCAATGCCATGCGGATCCCACCTCTTAATGTCACATAGACCCACACCATTCCTGCTTAATGATAAAGCAATGCACTTGCTGATCCAGTTGAAATATCTCTGAGAGTTTGTTTATTGTTGATGTTGTTCTTATTTGGAAAGGGAGAAGTGAAAAGAGAATTACGAGTGTGGAGATAAAAATGTTATCTTTCTCTACTGTTACAACCAAATGTATCCACCAAGCATCATCATAGGTCAGACCCTCCAAATATAATCATTAATCTCAAAGACATCTCATAGCATTTAAGTGATTCAGTTTTAGATTCACCCTGTTTTGCTTGTAAAACTGTGCATCACAAACACTGGGTCATTGTTTCCCAAACCCATTTATTTGCAGGTATTTTCCCTAACTTTCACTGCAGAAAATGGGGCCATTCAGAAAAAGAAAATCAAGTAGGAGACTATGATTGTTGGGTTTTCTGTCACCTTTGCTGGGTCAAAACTTGACTTACTTCGCAGTTAAGGCCTGATAATCCACCAAGACTTGATCTAACACAGTGCCTGTTGGCTCTGTGGTAGGTTTTAGTGAGCAGGCAATCTGTTTTCAGGTTAGGGTGGAATGAAGCTCCTTTACTAAGATTGCAGGCCTCATGCAATCCAGGGGAAATTTCCTTAGGGGTGTGGCCTACATGCTATGTGGAAACGGTTTTGTTTGTTTGTTTGTTTTTGCTTTGTATGGGGTTTTTTTTGTGTGCTTTTTGCTGGATATGGCTTCTGTATCTGGTTTGTCAACCTTCAGTTGTTTGGACCTGAGCCAATGGCCTTTCATGTTGCCTATGAATCCATGGAGCTGTCAGCAGCCTGCCATCTGACCTGTCATCTAACTGGCGGACTTTGGATTCATCCTTCTCTTAAGCCACCCTCAGGTGGTGTTCCTGCAATCTTAGATTCATCAGCTCCCAAGGCTGTGCAGGTAGGTGGGGAGTGCCTCAAGCTTAACATCTGTTCCACAGACTTTGAACCTGCTTGACCTTGATCTGGATTTACCTGCTTCTACAATTAAATGAGCTATTTTCTTTATATAAATTTCTCTTTTAAAAAATCATTTTATTGAAGGCTCTTATAACACTTATCACAATCTATACATACATCCATTGTCTCAAGTAAATTTGTTCATTTGTTGCCATCATTTGCACAGGATTTTCTTTCTATTTGAGCCCTTGGTATCAGCTCCTCATTTTTCCCCTCCAACCTCCTCCCTCCCTCATGAACCCTTGATAATTTATAAATTATTTTTTCATGTCTTTCACTATCCGATGTCTCCTCCCACCCTCTTGTGTGTTGTCCATCCCCCTGGGAGGGGGTTATAGATAGGTCATTGTAATTGTTTCCCCCTTTCTCCCCCCATCTTCCCCTTATCCTCCTGGTATGGCCACTCTAAATATTAGTCCCAAGGAGTTTATTGGTCCTGTATTCCCTGTGTTTCCAGCTCTTATCTGTACCTATGCACATGCTCTGGTCCAGCCAGATTTGTAAGGTGGAAGTAGGGTCATGATAGTGGGGGGGGGGGCAGGGGAAGCATTAAAGAACCAGAGGAAATTTGTATGTTTCATTTATGCTACACTGCACCCTGACTGGTGCGTCTTCTCCCCACGATCCTTCTGTAAGGGGATGTCCAATTGCTTACGGATTGGCGTTGTGCCTCCTCTCTGCACTCATTATGATTTTTTGCTCTGGGTCTTTGATGCCTGATACCTGATCCCATCAGCACCTCATGATCACATGGGCTGGTGTGCTTTTCCATGTGGGATTTGTTGTTTCTCAGCTAGATGGCCGCTTATTTATCTTTAAGCCTTTAAGACCCTAGATGCTATGTCTTTTGATAGCTGGGCTCCATCAGCTTTCTTCACATTTGCTTATGTACCTGCTTTGTCTTCAGTGATCATGTCGGGAAGGTGAGTATCTCAGAGTGCTGGATTATTAGAACAAAGTGTTCTTGTGTTGAGGGAGTACTTGAGTAGAGGCCCAATGTCCACCTGCTTCCTTAATGCTAAACCTATAAATATATGTACATAGACCTATTTCCCCATTATCATATAAAAATATTTACATCTGTACATGCCTATACCTAGATCTCTATACACGCCTTTTGCCTTCTAGTTCTTTCCTCTATTTCCTTTACTTTCATCATGTTCAGCCTTCATTTGGGTTTCAGTAATTCCTCCCGGTTACATTGCCCTTGATTAAATCGTACCAGACCTCCTACACTTCACCATTGATTTTCAGTCACTTGTTCCCTTGTCTCTGGATTTGTTAACACCCTCTCCCATGTCCCCCCAGAACTGTCATCCCATTGTTCTCTCTTCTGGCTTCTTTATCCTGCCTATCCCATCCAGATAGGCAGCAACAACAATATGAACAAACACAAGACTGAGCACAACAAAGCAACAATAGAAAATAAAACAATAGCTACAACAACAAAAAGGCAAGAACAAAAACAAAAAAGAAAAGCCTATAAATAGTTCAAGTTCTTTTTGTTGTTCTTTATGAGTGTTTTCCAGTTGAGTCTGATGGGGTACCATGCCCTGGCCACACAGAATATTTTTGGTGTTCCCTGGGAACTTCATTGCTCTGCTCCCGTTGCTACTCTGTTGCACACCCCCAGTGCCTCGCCTGGGTGTGGTGGGGTCAGGGCAGGCACAATCCCCTGCAGTGTGTCTCCAGTGTTGTCCCCTATGGTGCTATGGATCAGTGAGGAACGTCATGTCTCTTGGTGGGGCCGGCCCTATGGTCCTCTCTGTGTATTGGCTGCTCTGAGCAGAAATATTGTCCTCAGGGCTTGGTGGGCCAGGATGTGCTTCACTCTTTTTTCTCCCCCCCCCCCAACATTTGCTCCTGTGCACTCTGATCAGACATGTCCCTCTCCTTGAGCTGTAGCTTCAGTGCTGTTCTCTGAAGTGAATTCTTCTATAGGGGGTGGGTGCTGTCCACTTAGTAGGTAATCAGGCCAGCCCCTCAGGCCTCTCCATTGGTTCCCTCCTTCATGCCAGTGTGTTGCCTTATTGTCTTGGAGCTCCGGGTTGAAATCTGGCCTCTCTTTTCCTGTGGAGACACAATCAACACCCTCCCCTTGGGTGGATTAGTGCTCTGTTCCCCCGGCTACCCATGTCTTTTTTCCCCCTCCTGTTTAGTTGGTTGCCATATGTATCCCTGGGTTTAGTCTGGCCCTTGCCATTAAATTCCTCTCTTTATATAGAGATGTAGATTAGCCATCATTATATATATATAGTTGTTATTAATGTTGTTGGGTGTCATCAAATTTTGATTCATAGCAATCCTATGTGTACCAGAATGAAACACTGTCAAGTCATGCACCAACATCAAAAGTGTTATGTTTAAGCCTATTGTTGCAGCTACTGTGTCAATGCACCTTATAGGGGGTTGTGATAGTTAATCCTATGTCAACTTGAAGATGTATGGAAGTGTAGTGGTGGAATCCAGCCTGCCATTCAGGAAGCCTGATAATGCTTCCTTGGGAATGTGGCCTTCTCACAGGGAGAATCTAGGAACTACCTTCCCTCTCAACTCTGTTTTCCTGCTTGCTGGTCACCCTGTGAGCTGCTAGAGCCCTGCATGCTTTCACCAATATTGGATCCACATGACTCTCTACCCACCAGCCTCCATTCTGAATCATTGCATGTGACTGTGTGGGTCTGAACATGAACTGGCTTATGGACCTAGTATCGGACTTATGAACTTGAGTTGGACTTGGCTGGAACATTTTTTTGATGTGTAATTACTTCTTGATATAAAGCTCGTTCTTATATGAGTGTCACTAGATTTTTTCCCTCTGGTCGGCATAACACAATGGCCTTCCTCTTTTATATTGTCATACTTTACCAGGCATGATATCCTTTTCCAGGGACTGGTCTCTCCCCATAACATGGCCAAAGTACATGAGAGGATGTCATTCCATTTTTGCTTCTAAAGAGCATTTTGGCTGTACTTCCAAGATAGATGTGTCTGTTCTTCTGGCAGTCCATGGTACTTTCAATATGCCTTGCCCATTCCAAAATTCAAATATGCTGATTCTTCTAGGTCTTCTTTATCCAATGTCCAACGTTCACAAGCATAAACAGTGATTTAAGATACCATGCCCGCTCTTCTCAATGCTATCCATACTTTGCCACAGATACGCATAACTGAATGCCTTTATAGTCAATAAAACACAAGTAAACATTGGTCTGCTATTTTGTTTTTAGCTTTGATCC
Organism: Tenrec ecaudatus; assembly: GCF_050624435.1. Taxonomy (NCBI): domain Eukaryota; kingdom Metazoa; phylum Chordata; class Mammalia; order Afrosoricida; family Tenrecidae; genus Tenrec; species Tenrec ecaudatus. The sequence continues at coordinate 39,859,052 of NC_134548.1, read as the reverse complement.
ATCTGAAGTCTGAAATGATATCCCTAATTGCATGTCCTCTTCTGAATCATATTTGAATTTCTAGAAGCTCCCAGTCAATGTACTGCTGCAATCTTTGTTAAATGATCAACAGTACAATTTTACTTGCTTGTGATATTGATGGTGTTCTTCAATACGTTTCTCCTTCTATTGGGTCACCTTTATTTGGTATGGGTATCAATATGGATCTTTTACAATTAGTTGGCCAGATTTTCTAAATGTCTTGGCATAGGAGTATTTTATCAGTTTATTGAAACATTTCAATTGGTAGTCCACCATTTCCTGGAGCCTGCTTTGTCATTAGTGTCTTCAATGGAGCCTGAACCTCTTTATTCGGTACCACTAGTTCTTGATCTTATGCTGCTTATCAAATGATTGTATGGCAACCACTTCATTATGGTGCAGTGGTTCATGTTCCTTCCATCTCTCTTGATGCTTCCTGCACCACTCAATATTTTTCCCACAGACTATTTCAATATTGGAAGTCGAGGCTTGATTTTTTTCTTCAGTTCTTTCAGCTTGACAAATTACGTGTGTTCTTCCATTTTTGGTTTCAAATGCCAGAGTTCTAATACTTTACTTTGTATTTTCTCACCATCCTTTGATTTTTTCTCTTCTACTCCTTTACTTCATTACTTCTCCAATTAGATTTGGCTGATTTACATTCAAGAGCAAGTTTCAGAATCTCTTCAGACATTCACTTTGATCTTTTCTTTCTTTCCTGTCGTTTTAATAACCTTTTGTTCTCCATGTATGATGTTCTTCATATCATCTCACAGCTTATCAGGTTATCTATATTCTTGAGATGTTCTTGAAATTCAGGCAGAATATACTCAAAGTTATATTTTGGTTCTTATGGACTTGTTTTAATTTTATTCACCTTCACCCTGAATATGTATCACTACACCTATCATCGGTCTCTTGTCTCTGTTTCTATCTCTGTCTCTATACGAACAATTGTGAGGATGGCACAAGACTGCAGTATTTTGCTCTGCTGAGCCCACTCAATGGCACCTCACAACAACATTTCTATCTCTATCATTCTCTAAATGGTTTTGCTTCTCTTGAGAAACCAGTCTAAGACAGAGACCCTGATAGTATAGGAAATTCCAGTGGTATAGGAAGGAAGACACTGGTACCTATAACATTCTCTAATGGGCCAGCCAGAAAACACCAACATTGCCCTATTACATGAATCAGAATTAAAATTATATTATATTAAGCCACTGAGATTTTGTAGTTACAGCACTTAACCTGTCTGTTTTAATGTATCATGATAAATTAGAGCTCAATTTAGATAGCTACTACTCTATAAGCCCACCTACTTTTCTCTGACTATTTTCATTTATAAAATGTCTTCTAAAAACATAGGTCTCCAAAAGAGAAAGTAATAACCTTTATAAGTCCTTTCTCAAAAAAATACTTGATCTTTTTGATAATTTCCTGAAAATCTGCCTCTTCATTCAAGGTATGGAGGTCAGAATGTACGCAGTCTCTGTGCCTGAATACATCATCAATTTCTTGGTGGTTGTAAATAAAATTCTTTCTGGAGGCTTGTTTCAGTTTAAGATTTAAGCTATATCAGATAACAATAAAAATTAGATAAACATACACATATACACAGAGACAAAATACAAAGAATCAACACTGGCAACAATATTCTAATACCACATCCAGAAAAATGCACATTTTCATCACATGTTTAATATATTTAAAGAAATAAAGGAAGTACCAAAATACTTGTATGGGCATTTTTATTATTGTTCAGCAAATATTTGTTTGCCAGCCCTGTTTGCATGAGATGCATATAATTTCCTGTTCTCATCCAATTGATATTAGATTAGCCATGTGATTTTTTTTCACAAATTGAAAATAGGTAAAAATGATAATTTGTCTATTTCAAATGTAGGTCTTGAGTTTGAAATGTAGGAGTTTCTACCCACACTTTTAAAATTTACATTTCTTCCCTGATAAGTACATGCCCCAGATAGCCACAGCTCCTTCGGTATTAGTCAAGGACGGGACAGCTGGGAAGACCTGAATTTATCAGAGAGCGTAAAGCTGGCACTTCGGACCTGTGAGTGAGAAGCACATTTATTATTGTGTACTCTGAGACCAGGCCAGGCTTCATTCTGTTGTACATAGGGGCTCTATGAGTCCTAATCGACTCAATGCACCTACCAATAACACCCTTTGCAATGCCTTGTTTGTCTTGCTACAAAAGTTGGTTAATATAATATTAAAGAGAAAAGTATTCATGTGTATTTGAAATTACAAACTCAATAGATGGTTCTGTAGAAAATCAGACCCAACTGAAGGAAAAAATCACACAGCTGGTAACAAAATTTTTAAAAACTAGAGAAATTGCCAAGATGCACTATGGAATAAAAAAAAGAGAGAAAAAACAACAAAAAGCTTTAGAACTACAAACTTAGACTGAAAAGCCAAACATTTTATTGGCATTCCAAAAACAGAAAACGGAGGAGGAACAATAGTAAATGTAAGGATATAAAACATTGATACTGCGTACCAGCCAGGAAGCATACATCATCCCCCTTATGCGCACTGCATAAGAATTACCTCGAAAGAGGAGACCTCACAGAGACTGGTGTCACTCCATTAAGAAGAAGGAAAAGAGAGGAGACTATCATCTGATGCTCTACAACATTGAGACAAAGCTGTGACAAATCAAGAGGCCCTCCACAGGAATGCGAGGAAAACCTTACTGGAAACGGAAGTTAAAATCAAGAGAGGGGTGAGGCACTAGTATGTCTGTTGGTGAGTATGGTGGTAAATGGAAAGGAGGAACCTCACATTGGGAAGTGGTGACAAACAATAATAATTGCAGGAAATCTAAGGGGAGGATAAACCTGATTTTGCTTCTGGCTAGACACTATGAATGTGTTTCTCACCACGCATGGACTGAGCACTATGATGACCTCAGGTACAGGCCTTACAGGTAACCTAGCATCCCCAAGGGCCACGCCAGAATGACTCCATGTGGAAATGTGATTGAACGAACTGAGGGCTACCTCAAAACTCCCTGTACCCTTGGACTGAAGACTGAAATACTCCGATAGGAACAAAGAATGGCCACCCCAAGGCTGTGAAGACAGCGGTTGCAGGACCATGGCTGGGACCCTTGGGTTAGTGGGTTAGTGAGTATCCAATGAAAGGGGACCCGGAATCACCATATATTTAGTACTTCAATGCTTGCTTGCATTAATATGGCATTTTTATCTGATAGGCAAGGATCTGCACTTCTAAGAAATGGTACAAGGAATTGTCCCCTAGCACCCATCTACATGCTCAGTTAATTAAGGGAACGCAATTAATTAAGAAACTTATTTGTACAAAGCAACAACTCACGGATTGCTGGTCAAGCTGCACTATCCTCACTGCCGTTGAGTGGGATCCTACTCATAGCAGCTCTATTGGACAGAGTAGACCTGGCCCTGTGAGTTTTCTTTTCTCTGTTAAAATAGGTTTATGGGCATATATTTAACTTATCATACCATTTACTCATTCAATCATAATAATCATATTTGTGCAATTATTTTTTAAAATCATTTTATTGGGGGCTCATACTATTCTTATCACAATCCATACACCCATCCATTGTGTCAAATGCACTAGTGCATCCGTACATTTGTTGTCATCATCATTCTCAAAACATTTGCCCTCTACTTGAGCCCTTAATATCAGCTCCTTATTTTTCCTCCTCCCTCCTCCTCCCCCCTCCCTCATGAACCCTTCATAATTCAAAAATTATTATTATTTTGTCATATGTTGCACTATCTGACATCTCCCCCCACCCAGTGAATCTATTAGCTTAAGGCACACCTGACACTGATTATGGGCTCATTAACTTAGCCAAGAAAAACCTATTTTCTTAAAGGAGTACATCTACAGGTATAGAGGTTTGTATGTATTACGTGTTTCTTTGGAGTACACAATTCAATCTATAACAAAGTGGTTTTATTGGCATTTAAAAGTAACTATTGATTATACGATATGTAAATTATGTGCCAATAAAACTCTTGAGAAAAAAAAATAAGAGCCCAAACTAGAATCAAGGACCAAGACTGTGGTATTCCAATTGTCCTATTCAAAATTACTTTGTATTATTTGTGCAATTATTACCACAATCAGGTTCATAACATTTTCCTCTCATACATGTTGTTAGTCCCCCATTTTCACCCATCCTCCCCTGCCATGGCACTATCCAGTTACTGTCTGTTTAGGTCTTCCTAACTTGGATTTCATTTACAGTAAATCATTTAAATACAAACCGAAATAAAGTAAACAACAACAACAACAACAAAGAATGACTAGAGAAGACAGAAGAACCACAATTTTTAAAAAACTGAAATAATTAAAAATGGGTCAAAAGGGAGAACAAATAATAAAGTATTACATTTTAACCTAAGAACTTCTGCCATAATCAACCTTACAATACTATCTATCTGATAACAAGGCTATTCACATCCCTAGATTATGGTCAGAAGGGGTTCACATGAAACTTAACTCATGTGGAGACCCTGCAATTGGATATTGGGTTTCCACTGTCATCCATAGCCTTCTGCAAAGCACGTGGTCACAATTTAAGTTCGAATGCCATGCCCTCCTTCAGATTTGGATTTCATTACTTACAACCTTTGGATCACAGACTTTGATATGCTTCTTTCATGTGAACTTAGTTGATATCTCACTTATATGGTTGCTTGGTTTAAGACAAGCCTTTGAGATCCAAGGCACAAATTTCTGATAGCCAAGCACCATCTGGTTTCTTCACCACACTTTGCTATAGCACTCATATATTCAGTGATTGATTCATGAGGGTGAGTATCCAGTAGAGTCATGTCATAAAAACCAATTGTTCTCTGAGTGGGGCTAGAATTAAATATGAGCCCCAAATCCATCCATGTATCTATGGTTTATATATGTCTCTGGTTCCATTTAGAAATATGGTTTATGAGAGAGAACATTATGAATCATACTTCTGGGGCATAAGATCATTCTATTGATGTTTTCATTAATATAACCCCATTGGCATTTAAAATGAAATCTGAAGTTCCAGTTTACATTAACTGTCACTGATTTGTAAAAAGGAAAATTTCAAAATATCTACGTCTCTTCCACCAAGTAGAATTCAGAACAACAGAAATTAAACAGGATGGATGGAACAGAGAAAGAGTTTGAGAACCCACAGTGGAATTTAGGGGAAGAGAAGAAGCAAGTTGGTTCTGTATTTGAAGTGTAGACACTGTTGGGGTGGCCTTTAAGGAAATGAATACACCTTATCTAAAATGAGAAATGACAAATTTCTGTAGTCTTGGAAATTTAGGTCCCTTTCGCTGAGAAACTTGAGGCAATTTTCCAGCAATATTACAAAGGAAGGCTATCTGGTGGTATCCAGGCTTCCTCTATCCTCAGAACAATTTTACAGCTCTCAGTAACTCACAGCATTCCCAAGGTGGTCCCACATCAGTGAGAGGTTCTGGTGCTAAAGCGTTGTTTGCATCATGAGGAAATCACTCTGACCATCACTGTGCCAAGTAGTGGCCTCCAAGTGATGACCTAGAGTGGCGGTTCTCAGCCTGTGGTTGGTGACCCCTTTGGGGGTTGAATGACCCTTTCACAGAAGTCGCCTAATATATCCTGCATATCAGATATTTACATTATGACTCATAGCAGTAGCAAAATTACAGTTATGAAGTAGCAACGAAAATAATTTTATGGTTGGGGGGGGGGTCACCACAACATGAGGAACTGTATTAAAAGGGCTGCGGCCTTAGGAAGGTTGAGAACCACTGACCTATGGGAACAAAACCTGGAAAAGAAGTGATACTGCAGCAATATTTGTACCTATTTGTACTTCAGTATGCCAGGCAATGAACAGTAGGATTTATTACACTAATTTGCATGGAAATTTCTGGCTAAGAACGTTTTTGGTTATTTAAAATGCCAGCACTTGATGACCACAGAGACTCGTCCAGTCTCACCACGAGAATGATAGACCTCAAGATGTCCTGTGACAAATTTCCACCTACTTAAAAGTTTTCTTTATGTGTGTCTCTTTCCAATGGTTGCGAATTGTAGCTGTTTAAGAATATCACAAATATTCCATTATCATCCTGATAGCAAACATTGGTATTATAACTGAATGCTAGGTGACTTTCTTTGTTTTTAGCAAGAGGATTACAAAACTCTATGTAAAAAAATGAAAGATGTACTCACTGTCATATTAAGGGTTGGAAAAGGGAAGATGTGATATTTTATGGTTGAAAGCAGTTAAAAGTTAAACGAAGTTGAAAGCAGTTAAAAACATTTCATCCTTATGATTTAACCAGTTCCCAGGCTGGAATGGTAGCGGGGCGGACCCTGCTTCTCTGCCAGTGGAAGCAATTCTATCGCTGACATTGTGTAAACTTACTGGGTATATGGTGATAATAAAAACTAGACACGCTTAGTTGACTTTATTTCTGTTGTTGTTTTTACTTCAAAGACCATGACCACTGTAGCAAAGAAAAATTTAATGCTCTTTCAAGTTAAAATAAAACCAAACCGAACTCATTGCCATAGAGTCTAGGCCAATTTATAATGACCCTTTAGGGCAGAGTAGAACTGCCCTTGTGGCTTTTGAAGATTGTAACTCTTTACAGGAATAGAAAGCCTTGTCTATATGACATGGGGAAGCTGGTGGTTTCAAATTGCTGACCTTTCCCTTAGCAGCCTAACACACTATCCAAAAGGGCTACTTCAAGTTCAAATATAGTGGCGTACTAAGAGATTGAAAAACTGTTCACATCAGAAATTTCGTGGACCATTGGGCTTCAAGGCACAATAAATACATAGGCATTTATATAGTGTGAAGACAAAATGCAGGGTGTACAATATTTTACAGTTAGGGACAGCCTTTCTTACAATGCAGTTGTCAGTGACGGGATTAAATGATGTCTTTGTTGACGGGTGCGTCAGCAGCTCAGGGACAGGACGTTAGGCTAGGGCACGTGCCAAAGTCACACAGCAAATGTGTTTTCTAGGTATTAATTAACCTATCTTAGGGCATAGGTTTCTGGAGAATGTATAGCTCAGACATGTCTTAATTACACTGTAAACAAATCAAATGACATTATTTTAACATGATAAATAAGAGAAGTTGAAAATAACGTGCTTGCAGCAACATCGTTTTTTAGAATGCTCTGCATGACATTCAGCATCTGCACGACGACAGAGCACAGGTCCTCTAGGAACAAGCTGTCAACACCCTGCATCAGAGTGAAATACATTTTCTTTAGGCTATACGGGTAAGCACAAGAGAGAAAATTGCTATTAGAAAAAGAAAACTATTTCATTTTCTTTCCTCTTTTGTGTAAACTTTCTATTGTGATTTAGGATTACAGAGCAGAGTCTACTGCTATAGTGGCAAGCAACAGGATGGGCACAGCCTCAGGCTTGCAGGACATCCAGACTACTGGCCAGGGTGGCCGGACAGCCTGCTAGCCAGCCTGACTGATGCCAACGAACCTGAGCTATCCTCGCTAGGTGGGTATCTCGAAGGTTACTTTAGCAGAGGGCTCCTCACATCAGCTGGCATGATGAGACTGTTAAGGGAGGAGGAGGGGAGCTTAGTGAAAAGGCCCCCCTGCCCTCCCATACTTTCCTATCAGAGGATGAGGGCTATTGATGGGAACATCAAGTCAGGAGAGAGGAAAGGGAGCAGACGCATTTGGGAGAAGACAAGTGCATGTCTGTTGGTAGAAAACGGGGAGGACCAATGTTCAAGTGTGGCAAAAATGGTTAACAATACTTTTAAGGACTCTAAGGGAGGAATATGCGTGGAAATATGTGCCAAATGAGCAACATAGATCTGAGTTTCTATACATCCTTTGGGACCCACAGCAAGTGCCATAGAACACTGGGGCGTTGAATCCTGGCTCTTCAAGGTGCACAGCATGCTCCAACGCCATACATGTGAGATCTGATATGGAAACTAAACTGGGTGAGCTGGACTCTACCTCAAGCACCCCTGTAACTTACTACTGAAATTATATGGGTGTGCAAAGGAGAAGACAGCAATACCAAGAGTATTGAACTGTCAGTAGGCAAACTAACTAACTCAGTATATCAATGCCCTCCTTACTATATTGAGATGTGTATTATTCTGGCAAACCAATTTCAACCTGTAATTGAAATTGTGAGTAAATGTTACTGTAACTTTTGCCTGACAACCAAATCCCATTGTTTGTGTAAATAAAGCCATGTATGAACTTATTCAGTACACGTGAATAATTCAGGGATCGTGATATGTAGCTACCCTTCACTAGTTCAATGTCCCTCTCTCAACTGTTTAAAAAAGTATTCCCATGGGCTAATCAATGACACTATTAACAGAATATACTTATGCTCCAGGGTGACGATCAATAAGATTCTCTACCATAAATTAGCAAGGAAGTCCCTAAGGCGACGCCAAATGCACATAAAAAACATTGATTTAGGAATGGGTTTTGAGTTTTCAATCTTCACTCCAATCTAAGAACAATTCATTTTTATGACCTGACCCTGCTTGATACTCGCCTTCATGAAAGAAACACAGAACATATGAGTGCTATAGCCCAGTGTGGTGAAGAAAGTACATGGCACAGCGTCTGGGGTCTTAAAGGTTTGTTTCCAAACAGGCAGCTACCTAAGTGAGCCATCAACTACATCCACCTGGAAGAAACATGCCCGCCTGTGTGATCCAATGACTGTACATAATAAAAGCAAATCCAAAGGAGGAAATGGTATCAGAGGGTAAATTATGAGATTCTGGTTTGTAGAAGGCTATGGGTGACAGTGGAAGCCCAAAATCAATTTGCAAAATCTATACAGGAAATAAACTGCCTCTGATTTCCCTCTAACCATAATTGAGGGATAGAAATAAACTGGTTACCAAACAGAATATTAGATGACTATAATGATCAAAATGGAAAACCTGACTTGAATGATTGAAAACTTGTCACTTGATACACTTCAGACTCGATCTGGTTTTCATTATTTTCTGGCTCTTTTTGTTTTGTTTGTCATATAATGGTTTATCGCTGATGTATTAGGTCATTGTGAGCAGCCTTCCTGAATCTTTGTTATGTGGTTTTCTCTATATGGAACCCAGGATTGATGAATTTATAGAGACAATAATTAGAATAAGGGTTCCTGGGAGGTGGTCTGATGGGGGGAGGGTTACAGGGGGTCTCATATCACTGAATTCAAGAAGGAAGAGAATGTTTTGAAACTGACTGTGACAACACAATAATGCTTGATGTGATTGGACTATGGAATGGTATGATGTCTGGATTAGCTTCTAATAAAATGATTTGGGAAAAGAAAGAAAAGAATGTGTCAGCGTTGTATTCTCTCACCACACTTATTCAATCTGTATGCTGAACAATCAGAGAAGCTGGATTATAAGAAGAAGAATGAATGAGGAGCCGATATCAAGGGCTCAGGTGGAAAGCAAGTGTTTTGAGAATGATGATGGCAACAAATGTGCAAATATGCTTGACACAATGGCTGGATGCATGGATTGAATTAAGAATTGTACAAGCCCCCAATGAAATGATTTTTTTTTTAAAAAAAAGAAGAATGCTGCATCAGGATCAGAAGAAGGCTTATTAACAACCTGCAATATGCATATGATACAATCTTGCTTGCTGAAAGTGAAGAGAATTTAAGGCATTTGTTGATGAAGATCAAGGATTGCGCATCTGTGTAAAGACACCTAAAATCCTCACAACTGGAACAATAGGTGACATCATGATAAATGGAGAGAAGATAGAAATTGTCAAGGATTTTATCTTGCATGATCCATGAACTTTATATAGGGTTGCTATGAGCCACAATCAACTAGATGGCAGTGGTTCGGTAGAGAAAGACAATGTATTCAGGGCGGAGAGTTCTGTGGTTGTTATATAATCTCTGGATTTCATTTAATATCATGTCTATTTTTCTTTGTGGATTGGTTGTGGGTTTACACAGTTCATCTTCATTCAATGATTCATACACACACTTTCATGTCTTTGATTGCAATCCACACAATGTCACGTTGTTCAGCTCACTTCTAATCTGTATTTCCCATGTTCTTTCTTTTTCTCTAACCCTTCCTGTTGTCTGATCTTTGTGCTTGGGAAAATACTGCCTTTTGATATTGAATCGTTAATTTTCTAAGAAGTGGTTATCACCCTAATGTAATTGATCCCCTTATAGGCCTGTCTATTGTTTGGTTGAAAAGTCAGAGTATTAACTTTATTTCCAGGCCTGAATTGGCTTCCACAAGTAAGCCTGGTCTTTTCCATTTTAAGTTTTGTTTCAAAACAATCTAATGTGATTCCTTTCTAAATTGATTCCTTTCAAATAAGTGTGTAATAGTAAACTTAAAAAAACCACAACAAAAAAAAAAACCACAACAACTTACTACCATTGAGTCCATTCTGGTTCCTAGCGACCTTATAGACAGTATGGAACTGCCCCTATAGGTTTTTGAGGCTCTAAATATTGCAGAAGGCTTCCTCTTTCTCTCAGAGAGCAGGAGGGTGGGTTCAAACTGCTGGTTTGGTGATTCGCAGCCTGTGTTAGGCCAGCTTGTCCAGAAAACAAATCCCGCGAGACACATCTCTGTACAAGAAAGAACTGTCAAGAAGCAACTTTACAGCAAGAAGGCACCCCATGGGGCTTGGCGTAATGCTCTAAGACGGATGTGGTGGAGATTGTACAATTCCCCTTGGAACGAGTGAACAATTGAATATAAATTATGTGCCAATAAACTGTTGAAAAAGAAAATGTTTAAAACAAATTTTTAAAAAGGGTTCCCCAGTCCCAGTCCAACTCAAGTTCATAGGTCAATGTTAACCCAGGTCTTTTCAGACTCACGTAGGTACGGCTGGATGAAGCTGAAGGGTGAAGCAGGAAGCAGAGAAATTACAGGCTGGTGAGTCCAGAGGCATGTGGATCTAAGGTTGGTGGAACATGGCAGGGTGATGACAGCTCTCATTGGTGGCCCATGTGAGGCCACCCCCTGAGGGCAGATACAGAGTTCCAGTGAAGTCCCAGTGAGGTGGAAGTTGAAGTGAGAAGGAGAGGGGGAGAAGGGGAAGGGAAAGGAGGAGAGAGGGAGGGGAGAGAATGTCTGTTTGTCTTGCTCTTATACAAAAGGCTTATGACATCAAGGAGGTGTCATCAGACTTCAATTTGATTGACAGATTTGACTTCACCCCCAGCCAGGAGTGTCTACTTGATACAATGCTTAACTGCCACACAGCCAAGGGCAATTTACTACACCACAAGGGATCCTGTTTGTGGTGGTAGCTGGATGTAATCTAGTTCTTCTGGTCTCAAGGTCATAAGGACTAAGGCTTACAAGGCCCATTAGATCTTTGACCTAATAGCTTCCATGCAGCTTTGATTTTTTTTTCACTCTTTTCTTCTCTGCATGTGAAGACCAATGGATGCAACTTAGATAGCTATTCACAAGTTAAGACCCCATTCACTCCTCACCAAGGTAGAATGTAGAACACTGTCTTTAATGAACTATGCTCTGCTAATTGACCTTGATGTCACCTGAGATTATGGTACTGAACCTCCAGGAGTCCCTGAACCTCTCATTCAATGAAAGTAATTACTTACAAAAGCCTGAGGGTTGGGAAGCTCCTCTGCATAAATTGAATAACAACTTTCATTTTATCATCAAACTGAGGATAATTAGATGATTGTGTGAAGGTTGCTTCCAAGATCAGGGCATCTAAATTTACCAGGAGATGAATTGATGTCTCTGCTCTCTAAGATCTGGAAAAGCTGTACTTGAAAAGAATTTAAATGTCAAAAACCTTTAGCAGCCCTGAAGGAAAGGCCCATTTACAAGCTTTGACTTTGTCAGTCTGTGTCATCCCCTGGTGGTCCCACAAAGCAAATCAGTAGGCGGACAGGAAGCCTACATAAGCTAAGAACGTCTCAAGCACAGTAACAATTGTGAAGGTGGTGCAAGAGCAGGCTGTGTTTCCTCCTGTTGTACACAGGGCCATTTGGAATCTGAATCAACCGGAGGGCGCCTAACCACAAGTGAGTAAAACTAGGCCTTTCAAACGCGGTGAATTCATTTGCGCAGCTATCTGCGGGCTTTTCTCTGCTGAGAGGCCTGCAAACGCCTCAGCAGCACTGCACTGGGGAAGCTGAACACAAAGCCGCCTGGGGCTTCCTCTTGGATCCACTGATTATGATGTTCTGTGGATAATTTGTTTCAAGGACATGATTAGTGGAATCATTATTCATAAATAGGGATGCCCAGACAGCAAATAACACAGGCTTCTGACTGGCTGTCAGTAGTTGTCAGACTCACACTAATAACACTGGAGAAATGAAAAGGCTCTGACCTTTCCCTCTAATTGTATTTAGCAATGCCATTTCCAAGCATCCATAGGGTGCTGTGGGCAGTGTGTTTCCTGCGAATTGTGTCATTTTAATACACCATTGCAGTGCCCTCGCTTGCAGGGTACCAGAGGTCTGACAAATATGTCTTATGTCTTAATGACGCTGTCTCATGGAAGGCTTTGTAAACAGCATCCCCTTTTCTCTTCCAATGTCTCTTCCTTTCCTGAATCCACACCAAATCTGAGGAATGGAATTCTGTTAGCTACCAGCATGGCCTCTATTGAGAAAGCGGCATTAAGGCCAGTCAACTCAGTTTTATGAAATGGCTTCTCTTCTTATGGTGGTGAGTGAAAAAGGTCGCAGCAGCTTTCCTTATGAAGCAACTGCTCTATCCCCTTTAATTTCTTTGCATAATGATTCACAATTCAAGGACATTCCCCGCCCCAGAGCGCTGCAAACTGAAGTCAGCGGTAGAAAGACCCTGGGGAGAGTGAGGGCCATTTGCAGAAACAGCAGCCAATTCCTCCAGGGCAACATCATCAGGACTCTAAAAGCCCCAAATTAAACTGCTGTAAGAGGAAGGCAGATAATTGGCCTCCTCGGATTTTCACAGTTGTCGCCTCCTTTTGAGCATATGCTATTGAAGTTTTTTTTAATTTATTCTTAAAATGAACTCGTATGTTATTAAATACTCCAAATCTACTTCACTTTTCAACTTCCCTCCCCTTTTTAGCCATGCTAACAGAGGGGTAAGGAATCTGCAGGGCTTTTAAGGCTTTGGGCATTCACTCTTTTTAAAATGTTATGCTTTTAAAGCAGCACATTTTATGTAATTGTACAACCCATCTAAACAAATGAGATCAGTAATAATATCCCATTAAACCCTCCATAAATGTGGTTCTCTTTCTTTTTTTCCCTCTTATCCTGCCTCCCTCCCTCCTTCCCTCCTTAATATCCATCTCTCTTCTTCCTGCCCCTGCCCTCTGAAATCATCCCCCAGTCTTTAGTCTTAGCTTTTGGTGTAAAAACCATGCCCCCTGCCCCTTATTATAAAGGTGCCATTAGGTATTTGTCTTTACAAGATAGACTAATTTTGTTAATCTCTAGTTTTGTCCTGATCTTGTGTTTCTTCTGATTCATCATTGTTTTTATTGATCCATCATATTCATTGTATGACTTTATCAGCGTTTGTTTTTTTCCATTCCTCTGAGAGTTTCTGGTTATATTAGCTCTCTTGTGGGAGAGATAGACCTTGGTCCTTGGCTTTGGGCGAGAAAGAATTCACCTTGAAGCCTGGATTGTGGTCCAGGTGAGAATTATGAAAGTTAAAAGAAGTTTCAGGTTTATACAGGCACCCTCAGGGCCCCTCACCCCCATAAAGCATGCCTAGAAGATGCTGGAGAAAAGGCAGGTGGTGGGCTCTGGGCTACTGCCTTTTCAATTCCTCTGCAGGGAGGCATGATTGATGATCCTGGTCAACCCCATTGGCTGAATTGAATTCACCTGGCTCAGATGGGCTGATCCAGGTGCAGTGCCCACCTAGGTGTACCACCCCTTCCTGACTGGAAGCTTGACCCTCGGAGCATGCGTAATGGACGCCCAGTCCCTATGCTAAGGTACTTAACAGTTATTTCCATGTGTTTGCTCTTATGAAAACTTGTGCAATAAACTTAGGTGTGCATGCATCTGTTCGTGTTGTATTCTTTATTTCTTTGGGGTTTTCTATAGAAAGGATTATATAATATCAAAATAGAGAGTGTTGTTTCTTCTGTGCTTATGTGGATGCCTTTGATGCCTTTCTGATATTGCATAGCTCAAGGACTCCCGGGACCAGCTTTAAGAAGTGTGTTGATAAAGGGCCACCCCTCTCTGGTCCTTGTTCAAAGGGGAAATATTTTCAATTTCTCTCCACTAAGTGAGATGCTGGTCGTTGGTTTCACATCTATAGCCTTTCTTATGTTGAGAAATTTCCCTTGTATTCCTATTTTGCTGAATGTTTTTTATCAAGAATGCATGTTGAATTTTATCAAATACTTTTTCTGCGTTGATTGAATTAATTATGTATATATTCTCCTTTATTTTGTTTGTGTGATGAATTACACTGATGGTTTTTCCAATATTAAACTGTCCTTGCATATTTAGTATGAATCCCACTTGATCATGGTGTATTATTTTTTGCTGCTTTGCTTAATTCTGTTGGCTAAGATTTTATTGAAAATCATGACTTTTATATTCATCAGAAATATTGGTCAATAATTTTCAGCTTTTGTTATGTCTTTTCCTGGCTTAGTTAGAATTGGTATCAACTCTTTTCTAAAGGTTTGATAAAATTCCTGAATCAAACCATCTGATCCTGGACTCTTTGATGTTGAGAGTTTATTTATGACTAGACGTATTTCTTCTCATTTTAGAAGATAGTTGACTTTCCAAATCAGACTGTAGTAATTTAGTTAAATAATGCATTTCTAGAAATTTAGCCATTTCTTCTAGATTTTCAAATTTTCTGGAATACACTTTTTCAAAAATAATGTGATTCTTTTTATCTCATTTAGATCTGCTGTAATGTCACCAATCTAATTCCTTATTTGTATAATTTGCTTTTTCTTCTTTTCCTTTGTTAGATTTGTCAATGGTTTATCAGTTTTTGTTAATCTTTTCAAAGAACTCACTGCTTGTCTTGTTGATTTTTCTGCTGTTTTGTTTCCTGATCCATTTATTTCTGCCCTAATCGTTATTATTTATTTACTTCTAGTACGTTAGGGTTTGTTTTGCTGGTCTTTTCCCAGTTGTTGTAGTTGCTGTTTTAGGATTTTTATTTTAATTCTTTCTGATTTTTTGATGTTTGCCATTATAGCAATAAACTGCACTCCGAATACTGCTTTTGCCATGGCCCCCAAATTTTGATGTTGTATTTTTCTTCTCAATTATTTCAAGAAATCTTTTGATTGTTCTTTTCATTTCTTCAAATATCTAGAGGTCTTTAAGTAAAATTTTGTTTGATTTACATTTATTTAATATTTTTTGAATTGA
This sequence comes from Tenrec ecaudatus, assembly GCF_050624435.1. Lineage (NCBI taxonomy): Eukaryota > Metazoa > Chordata > Mammalia > Afrosoricida > Tenrecidae > Tenrec > Tenrec ecaudatus. Next base: position 39,843,602 of record NC_134548.1, on the reverse strand, counting down.
TTGTACTGTGGTTGATGTCTAATTTTACATTGTGAACTGAAAAAGTGGTTTGTGATATAGAAATGTTTTTTATTTTATTCATATTGTGTTAGTGCCTAAAATATGGTCTATTCTGGAGTAGGTACCATGAAAGATAGAAAAACAATGTGAAATGTGTTTTTATTAGGTAATGTGTTCTATATATGTATAAGAGATCAAGTTGATTATGTATATTTATTTTTTTCATCTTTGTTGATTTTCTAGTTGATCTACCTTTGGTCAAAAATGATATATTGAAGTCTCCTAGTATTATCATATTATGATCTGTTTGTCATTTCACTTATGTAAGAATTTGATTAATGTATTTGAATGTTTTCTTGGTGTATATATATTAAATATGGTTATTTTTTGTTCAATTAAAGCTTTCATGATTATATAATGATCTTTGGTTTTCATTATGTCTTTTACTTTTATGTCTACCTTGTCAATGATTAATATTGCTATTCCTGGTTTCTTTCTACTACCTTGATAGATAATACTTGTTATAGCTTGATACAATTTTTCATTACTTTGATTTTTAGTTTGTTTCTCTTTATATCTAAGGTGCATTTTCTCTTAAATAGTATATGAACACTAGGTTTACAGACATTTCTTATATACCAATCTGTACAGACATGTGTCAAACTGACATATGAAACAAACTGCACAATATCTTTAAAAAACAACTTATTTTATTTAAACACAACATAATTATCAACTATTACCTTATAAATGAAACTTTGTGGTAGTATATATTTATATGAAATTTATATTTAATATACATTTGAGATATAGGGTTTGACATATCTTAAGGCTCACTTGTGTCAGAAAGTATGACAATCTCCACTGCATTATTTGTCTTTACACTTGATGTTTACTTTCTAGGAAGTTATTGTTTATATTTATTACTGAAGTAAAGTTTTCAATGAATGAAAATTATTTACAGTGATTAATACTCAATTTGCATTAAATTAATGGGTATCCATAAAGATAGGTATACCACACAGAGAATTTCAAGATTAGAAGGCTTAGAATAAAAAATGAATTTAGATATATATTTGTGTCATTAAATGGATAAAAGGCAGGATATATGGTTAAAGTAAAAATGGTTTCTGTAATTTTCACCAAGGAATTAAAAATGCATCAAAATAACACTTCTAATAAATCTAGTGTTATACTTTTTTTCCCATCCATTCTATTAATCTTTTTCCTTTACTGGTGAGTCCATCCATATACATTCAGTGTTCTCTCTGATAAATATGGTTTCATTGACATCATTTTATAATATTTTTATTGACACCAGTGTCAATTTTCATGTTTTACATGATATTACTTTTGTTTATGGTTGTCTTATCTATACTTTCTTTGAATTTTTTGTTTTGTTGAAGTTTAAACTTTTTTTGAGGAATTTTTCTATTTTCTGTTAGATAAATTTTTCCCAATTCAAAACAATTTGTTGTCTTTTGCAAACCATTTAATATATTCTCCGTTTGACTATTCCTTGTCTACTCTGGTCCCTCTTTTTAGTCTTCATTGAAGAATGTTATCCACGGTTCCTTGTTTTAATTCATTTAGCCCAGTTTCACTCTTAGTTTTATGAAATGGAACATTTTCTCCATAATAATTTCTTTTCTGGTGTTTTTAGGTTGCTATCTGTTGTGTTTATGGATTCTCTGTTCATAGAACATCTTTTCCTCATTTTTTTCTAGATGGCTGTGTTTTCATAAATTCTTTTAGTTTTCCCTTATCTGTAAATGTCCCTTATCTGTAATTGTAAGCAGTTAAGTCTCAGAAACCCACAGGGGGTAGCTATAAGTCGGCATTGACAGGAAGGCAGTGAGTGAGTAGTAAATGATTTTATATTCCTTTCATATTTGAGGGATAATTTGTTTATAGGATTTCTGGTTGGAAGAATTTTGAATATATCATTTGTGTCAGTCTGGGTACATTAGAGAAACAAATCCACAGAAACTCATAGGTGTATGAGAGAGTTTTATATAAAGGTAAGTATCCATCAAGCAAACACCCCATAGTGCTGCCTAAGCCCACAAATCCAACATTAGCCCATATGTCCAACACCAATCCACGAATCCTCCTCCATCTCACAAAACACACGCAGTGATGCCGACTGCAGGAGGAAAGCCAAATCAATGAACATGCAAGCATCTCAGCACTGGCAGGGGTCTCCACACCCAGGGCTGCATTGGGGTAGGTCCATGTGGCTTCTTCTCAGGGATGTCTTACAGGAAGTGAGCCTTGCCAGTTGAAGAAGGGAATTGGCTAAGGGAGCCGCACCCTGGTCTGACCATCAGAAAGCAAGACATGAGAACTAAAAAGGCGAGACCCACTGAGCCATTAATCTCTCTGCCCTTCAATTAACCCCACATGTGTTTATTGGCCAGGTTGTCACAATAAACTTTAACTATCTCATCATTCAATTGCCTTCTTATCTGAATGATTACTGTAGAAAAATCTAAACTTATCTGAACTAGTTGGCCTTTCTATGTGATGATTATTTTTTGTCGTGCTTTTCTCAGGATTGTCTCCTTTTCTTTAATATTGAAACGTTTGATTATATATTGAGGTGATTTCCTTTTGACATCAATTGTTTGGAATTCTCTGGACTTCCTGAATAATTTTATGTTCTGTCATAATATTAGTGTAATTCTCCCTAACGCTTTATTAACTATTTTCTGAGTTAATATTTCTTTTTTCTGTTCTGGGATATTAGTCAAACAAATGTTGTTCCTTTTGATACTCAAAGTCATTACCATTAAGTAATGATGGCTCACTGTGAACTCCTGTGGGTTTCTGCGATTTTAACTGTTGACACTAGTAGAAATCCCAATCTTTTTCCAGTGGAGCTGCTGGTGCTTTCGAACTGCCCACCATGTGAGGCACAGCCAGCATGTAATCACTCCACCAGGGCTCCCATAAAATTCTTAAGTTTCTGTTCAGCATCTTTGGTCATACTTATAGCTTGATTTCTTCTATTTTGGTCTTCATAGATTTATTTCAGGATCACTATTCTTGATTCCATTGTTTCAATAATTCTGTTCTGTTCTTTCACAGTTATCCAGTTCTGCTATTTTGGCTTATTTTTTGTATTTATATTTTGAGTTGTTGAATTATTTCTTCCATGAATTCATTTTCATACAATGTTCTTTTAGAGTGTTCCTTAGCTCCAATATAGTCTCCTGGTCCCCCACCCCTCCCCATTATTTCAATCGGTTTTTTTCCTCCAATTACTTAAAATAACTGGAGATCATCACAGCAATACCCTTCCCCACCCCCACTCCCTATGCGAAGATCCATTGTCCTCTCCTCCTTCAGAGATTACTCTGGAACCCTGTCTGTATGTGTTGGAGTTAATTGGATTGTTTTCTCCTGTGTCTGTAATTGTGAAGACATTGATTGTTGTTTCGAAGATATAGTATTATTTGTTCGCTTTTTTCATATTTGTGTATGAATGCAAAGCAATTCCCATACACTTGTTGTGTAAACCAGGTAATACAGGGTCACCAGGAAACTCAATACCATCCTAAACCCAGTATGAGTCAAAGGCAGAACAAACTTAAATACTACCTCTGTCAATGTCCCTGTTTTGAGGCTGGCTTCCATGTCACCAGGAAGTGCCAAGCAATGATCAACCCGACCAGCGTGATGTGGGAGAGAAGTGATTATTTACAATATTACTGAAACTATTCTTGTGGGCCCTGTATATTGGTGTTAGACCAAATTACTATTTGCGAGCAGGCAAGTGTTACCATTTTGAATCCTGGGCCACAGAGAAACACTCACAGTTCTGCCCCTGCCCAGGGTTGATCAGCCCTTCCAGTGCATCAGGGAATTTGTGCTGCGGTCCATTCCCCAAAGGTTCCAGTTCAGTACGGGGAACCAGTCAACAGCAGATCTAAATCTCCCCTATTCAGCTGGTGGATGATGACTGGCCTGGGATCCTATCAGTCCCAAGATTTATAACCCTGTGAATTCTCCCCTCCAAATTCTGACTTCACCTCACCCCAATTATGTTGGGGGAGCAGCACTGATTAGTGGCAGGGGAGAGGGAGGGAGGCACCAGTTCACCACTGAAGTCCAGAGGCGGCCGGGAGAGTGGCCAGGACCAGGGAGCACGTAATTCCTGGTATTCCTTTTCTTTCCGACTCTTTGCCTCAACTCCTCCCTCCGAGTTGCTGGTATGTAGCCAGCAGCGATTAGTATTTCTCAGGGAAGGTCTGAAAGTCAGGGTACTGAAAGTCTTCTGCTAATAAGGAAGTATTTCATGGGAGAGGGATTAAGAGTGACTCTGAGCACACATCCATGTTGTATTCTCCGCAAGACTGTCGCTATTGGAATTTCAAAAGGATGTACTGTTATGTGCCCAAATGCCTGAAAGGTTCTCCCAAGTAGTTTGGCATGACAACAGAGGGAGGCAAATACACAAGACATCAAACAAGACAACATAAAAGACAATAAGTGAAGAAAAGATTTAATAAACAAAGACCATTTCCATCATGAATCAGGTCACTCACAATTGGAGGAAGCTCCTGTCTAGGGTTATAACATTGGATTTTATACAGGGAGGGTGGTGGGACCCCATTGGCTTGCCTCGGTGCCTATCCTGCTTCCCTTGTGTCTTAGCTGGTCTTTATTAGAGTACAATGAGTGGTTTTACAATCCATGGCTTGTGCACCTCATTATCATGTGAGGCCTTGTTGGGTTGTCATCCAGCATTCTAACTGACCCTCATTATCACCAGTGGAATAGATCCTGTGGAGCAGTTTAAGATAGGTCATCCAGACTGCTAGCTTACAATGATATTCCCCACGAAAGAGGACAGGAATCCGAATTCATTTGGGATATATGGACAATGACCAATCTGGCATCTTCCTGCTGAGACAGAACACAGGATATATATATATATATATATATATATATATATATATATATATATATATATATATATATATATATGGAACAGCTGCAATTTGGAAAGACAAACTAGATCAACATGCTAAAGATACGTGGGTTGAACAACTGAAGGCAGATAGCTTCTTATTAACCAAAGGAAAGGAAACAGCCAGAACTTTGTCCAGATATGCTGCTGGTCATGGTTCAGCTCTCAAAACTTGAAGCAAGACTCTTTCTGACACTTTGGTTCTTTTTGAACACATACAAGACAGCCTTGCTTATGGCTTGAGTGCTTCAAAAGCCTTTCCCTGGTTCTTGCCTCATTCTAGCTCGTCCGATTCTCCTCATAATGATTTTGTGATTCTCCCAAAGCTTAGGATCCAAATCCTGCACATTTACCTGCTATTCCCAGGTGCAACCCCAAGTTTCAATAAAAAACCTCTCCCCAGAAGGGGGTGGGAGGCTCAGGAACAACTAGAAATTGGTGGGAGAATAAAGAACCTTTCCAAAATGCAAGGCAAAGGAGGTGTGAAAATCTTTTTGATGAGGACTCCTTGATGCCAACTACTTGGAGATAGGAGGAGGTTAAGACACCACAAAAAGAATTTTAGTTTTGAATAAGGAGCTCTAATGTCCAACAGAAAGTGGATGGGCTTCCTGGCAATGTCTACATATCCTCAAGACTCTCTGAGTTTGATATGAATAGTGTTTCCAGTAATAGCTTGGGAGCTGGGGCTCCATCATTCAACAGTTTCTTTCGCTACCATGTTTTGCATAGGGCATTTGTGGGCCAGATACCCCAGGGTCCCACACTGGTAACCGTTAGAAGCTTCCCTTCCACCTTGTGTCTTGTGCAGTACTTCCTTTGAGACATTTAAATTGACCTTGACCTGGTTTCCCAACCCATAGCAAAACCTCAGATCCAACATCGTATGAACTGCACTGCCCACTTCACCTCAGGGTTTGGGCACTCTGTTGGCCAGAAGAGTTGTTCTAAGAATTTGGGTCTTTTTTGTTCCTCCCAGTCTCTTTGTTGTACGGTTGTACAGCGAGGCCACTGGAAGGAGCTCATTTGGGTTGATTTACTGTCTCTGGCTACCGGGGGCCTATTGGTTAGTGAATCGAGGGTTTAAAACCATTTTCCCCTTGGCTGATTGCAGATCTGGCTGATGCATGTCTGGAGCACCTCTACAAAGCTAACTCCTGGAGGCTGCAGGGCTTTCTTCTTTTCCTTGAGTGACTTCAGTCACTTTGGAATCTTTCATTGGCTTAATAAGAATGTCTTTCCTATTTTCAATAAGGCAAGCCTGCATATATTCCCTAGATGTTCTGTCATTTATCTCAGGTTGCCCTTCTTGGTAGTTCTACTGTGGATCTTGGTCAGGGATTTCAGTAGCTCCATCTTTTTTCTACAGAGCTGTTATTGTTACTGAACTGCCCAGTATTAGCATCACAACACTGAACTCACTAAGTTACTAAAGTTCCCTACTAATGCTTTAAAGAGGCAATCACCCATCATTGGATAGTTTATGCAGCTTTCTGGGGATATTAGCTTTGGCCCCAGACTTGAAAAAAGTAAATTATAGTGAATTCATTTAAAGTAGTTTTTCACACAAAGAACTCTTAAAATGCTCACACTATTCTCACATAAAGAATTTAAAGAAACATTTCATCTATTTAGTAGCTAATTTCTATTTTTGGATCAGCTATAATTCATGAGCTCCATCACACTTCGGAGTAGCTCTGATAGTGCAGTGGTTGCCAGTTGGGCTGGTAATCACAAGGTCAGTAGCTCAAATCAACCAGCTACTCTGCAAGAGAAAGGGGGCTTTCTACTCCCAGTCAGGAGTTGCAGTCCAGATTGTTTGTTTTTTAAAGCCGGCTGGAACCACGGAGAGTGTCACAGAGAAGTAAAAAGGGCCTCTGCTATTCCTGAAACCCTTAAGAAAAAGTGCAGGAATTTCACAGAACTAACAAAGATCAAGCACTTGAGCAACAAGTTTACCCAAAAGATGCTTCAAAAGGCAAGGAGGACACTCATCTATGAGAAGAGTAAGCACTATCACAAGGAACATAGGCAGATGTACAGAACTGACAACCGAGTGGCTAGGAAGGTAATAAAAGCTGGCACTTCGATGTGCCTAGAGAGCCCAGGATGGCGTTTGCTATCAGGATCACAGGTAATGACGGGGTGAGGCCAGAGGTTAGAAAAGTAATGCAGCTTCTTCCCTTTCCCATATTTTCAGTGACACCTCTGTTAAGCTTAACAAGGCTTCAATTAACAGAACTATGCATTACACATGGGGGTGCCCCAAACTGAAGTGAGTAAATGAACTGATTTATAAACGTGGTTATGGCAAAATCAAATAGAAGCATATTTCTCTGATAGATAACACTTTGATTGCATTATCTCTTGGTAAATATAACATCATCTACATAGAGGAACTGGGTAATGAGGTCTATACTGTTGGGAAATTCTTCAAAGGAGAAAATAACTTCCTGTGACTGTTCAAATTATCTTCTCCATGAGGTGGGATGAAGAAAAAGACTACCCATTTTGTAGAAGGTGGTGGCAATGGGGAAGACCAGATGAATAGGCTTATTGGAAAGATTTTCTACAGTATCTGCCATGATTATTTTTGTCAGATTCTTTTTGTCTGATCAGTTAAAAACATAGTAACTGCTTTCACATTAACAACAACAACAAAAGTTATAGTCCCAGAAACTCACAGGGGCAATTCTAACCTGCCCAATAGGGCTGCTACGAGTCAACATCAACTCCATGGCAGAGAATTTGTTTTTCTTTTTTAATCACCTTTCGGAGTTCTACTACTCCTGACTTCATTTGATGAGATCCAATTTCAGGATCTCAGTCATATTTATAAATACAATATAAGTCTGCTTTTGTAGCATATTTTTAGTTAAAGGTTTTATGGAGTCCACATCACAAAAGCTTATCTGCAGATGACAAAAGTTGATATGGTTATGTTTAATCAATAGTAATATATATATATTAGACAATTTACAAACTAACACTAAACTCAGGTTAACTAAAATTCAGAAGCAATGTTTGACAAAAGGAAAGATCTTGGAAAAACAATGGTTAAAATTTCAGATATAACATTAAACTTAGTTGCAATACTTTCTGTCACTGTTTCTCAGTTATATCAATGAGAAATAGTTGATCGATTCTCAGTCTTTCCTCAACTTTTCTTCTACTGGTTAAATGTTCTTAATATGATAATTAACTTAACTTGAACTGATCATAATTATCAACTAATCATGATATAGGGCTTTAGGTTCACTTTACTTAACTCTTTTTAAAGACGATCTTATTGCTATTTAGTAGAAGGTATTATCATTCATGCAACATTTTGTGATAATTCTCATCTAGTAGCCTAGAATCCACCAAAGTCTTTCACTTGGGTTTGTCACAACAAAATTTTATATTTTACTGATCGAATATAACACATACATTATTTATTATTTATAAATAAACCTTCTTTGAAGCCTCTTACATATCTTATCACAATCCATACATTCCTCCTGTGTGTCAAGCATATTTGCACATACGCCACCATCATCATTTTCAAAGCATTTCCTTCCCACTTGAGCCCCGATATCAGCACCCATTTCTTCCCCCTCCCTCCCCCACATACTCTCTCTCACAAACCTTGATAAGTTATAGATTATATTTTCTGTATCTTACATTGTCCTCCATCACCCCTCACCCACTTTTGTTATTTGTCCCTCTGGGAGGGGGTTCTAGTTTGACCCTTGTAATCAGTTCCCCCTTTTTCTCCCTCCCCTCCCTTAATCCTCCTGATATTTCTACTCTCCTTGTTAGTCCTGAGGGGTTTATCTATGCTGGATTCCATGTTGCAGGCTCTTATCTGTAGCAGTGTGCATGTTCTGGTCTAATCAGATTTGTAAGGTAGAATTGAGGTCATGATAGTAAAGGAAGCACCAAAGAGCTAGAGGAACGTTGTGTGTTACATTGGTGCTATACTGCACCTTGACTGGCTCATTTCTTCCTTGTGACCCCTCTGTGAGGGGATGCCCAATTGTCTACAGATGGACATTGGGTCTCCACGCCATGCCCCCCCATTCACCTTGGATATGGTTTTATTCTGCATATTAGATGCCTGCTACCCGATCCCCTCAACACCTCATGATCACACAGGCTGCTGTGCTTCCTCCATGTGGGCTTTGTTGCTTCTAAGCTAGATGGATGTGTGTTTATCTTCAAGTCTTTAAGAACCCAGAGGCTATAACTTTTGGTAGTCAGTCACAATCAGCTTTCTTCACTACACTTGCTTATGCACCCATTTTGACTTCAGTGATAGTGTCAGGAAGGTGAGCATCACAGAATGCTGAATTGTTAAGAACAAAGTATTCTTGTGTTAATGGAGTACTTGAGTTGAGGCCCAATGTCCACCTGCAACCTTAATTCTTAACATATAGAAATAAGTACAGAGTTCTATTCCCCTCTCATTATATATTTACTTATGTACATGCCTGTATTTTAGGCCTGTATAAATGTCCTTTGCCTCCTGGTTCTTTCATGTTTCCTTTTTACTTCCCTCTTGTCCCACCATCAGTTTTGTTTGGGCTTAGTAATTCCTCACTGCTACATTGCCCTTGATTGAGTCCCACTAGCCATGCTACAACTTTCATTCCATTGATTTTAGTTCACTTGTTGTTCAGTTGTCCCTGGGTTGGTGCCCCCTCCCTTTCCTTCTCTCACCTCCTCTTCTTCCATATCACCCGGGAACCATTGGTCCCATACTTTGCATGTCCGAATTATGTATCCCGCCTATCTCATCTAGATAGATGTGCAGATACATTAATAAGTGCAAAAACCAGGAAAAGCCAAATAAAACAGCATAGCAAGTCAAAACTAACAATAACAATAGCAAGAAAACAAACACAAAATAAAAGTAACAAAAAGAAAGTTACTGATAAAAATGGGGAAAAAACTATAAATAGTTCAAGGTCTATGTGCTGGCTTTTATGAGTGTTTTCCAGGTGAAATTGATGGGGTGCCACACTGTCTTCCAAGTCTATTTTTGGTACTCCCTGGAGTTTCATTAGTCTGTTCCCCCTGCTGCTCTGCTAAATGTCCTCAGTGTCTCGCCCCAGCATGATGGTGCCAGATCATGCACTGTTCCCACACTGTCTCCAGCAGCATAATGGTTCAGTGTGGGATGCCATGTCCTGTGGTGTGGCCAGCCCTACAGTCCTCCCCATGTGTTGTCTGCTCCAAGCAGGAACATCATCCTTGGTGCTTGGTGGGCCAGGATGTCCTCTCCTCCCTCTCCCTTTGCGTTTCTTCTGTATGTTCTAATCCCATGCACCCCTCTCCCCAAACTGTAGCCCCAATGCTGTCCTCTGAAGTGCATTCTTCTGAAGAGGGGTGGGGTGTCCACATAGTTGAGATAGGAGCTGGCCTGGCAGACTTCTTTATTGGTTCATGGGTACATGCCAGTAAGTTGTATTCACATCTTGGCATATCCGGTTGAAGTCTGGTCTCTCGCTCCCTCTCCTGTGGAGGTACAAACAATACCCTCTCCTTGGGTAGATTAGTGCCCTGCTACCCCTTTACCCATGGTTTTTCTCTCCCTTTCTTTCCCCCTCTTATATATTTGGCTGCTTTATGTATGCCTGGATTGGGTTTGGCCCCTGCCATAGTTGCTGGCCCTCACCCCAGGGATGTATGTATGTAGCAGCTTTTCCTCTGTGCCCTGTTTGTTTAAGCTTACCTCAGCGGGCTCATGTTGTACTGGTCCTTTTGTGCTGGACTTACTTCGCTTAGCATGGTTTCCTCCAGTTCTCCCCATGCAGCGATGTGCTTCGGGCGCTCAGTGCTGCATTTTAGGGATGTGCAGTACTCCATTGCATGTATGCACCACCGTTTTGTTAGCTCTCTCTCTGGGCTAAATTCCAACCTCAGTCCTTGGCTCCACACGAGAAAGAATTCGCGTCAAAGCCGGGCTCGCGATCCAAGTGAATTTAATAAGAGTTAAAAGAAGCTTCAGGTTTTACGCGGCACCCATAGGAATCCTTTGACCATGAGGCCTGGCAGAGACTGCTTAGGGTCACGCAAAGATCTCTCTCCCAAGTTTTCCTCCTAAAAAGACCAGACAAGCCCCTCTCCCTCTCGGTTCCTGCCTTTTCAAGGGTTCCGGGGGAGGTGTGGTGAATGACCCCAGGTCGATCCCATTGGCTGAATTGCAATCACCTGGCCCAGGTGGGCTGCTCCAGGTTTAACGCCCATCAGTGCCCACCGGTGGGAAAATCCAGCTTTGTCCTATGCTGGCTCTCCTGGGCATGCGTCAATGGACTTCCCAATCCCTAGACTAAACTACCTAACAGTTTTTTGATCCATTCATCTGTTGATGGAAATTTGGGTTGTTTCCAACTCCTTGCAATTGTGAACTGTGCCACAATGAACACTGGAGCACAGATGCCTGGTCTTGGTTTGAGACCAACTGCAGTGGGAAAGATAGAAAGGAGAGAGAAGAAAAAGAGTAGTAGGAGATAACTGAGGCTTGATCGCCTGAGTGTGGGGCTGGAGGAGTTCCAATCCTGCCTCAAGGTAGTGAGGTGGTGTGTCCACTTGTTGTAGGGTCCCTCAGGCACTGGGAAGAATTAGCTTCAAAGCCAATATCACAGAAGAGGCCAGACAGCAGTTCCCATAGTGGTGTTGAGCCCTGGAGTTCACTGATATAGCTGCCTTGTATTGTATGCAGCACTGCAGAGGGTGGGGGTGGGGGGTTCCCTCAGCCCTGTGTAGGGCCCCAGGACAAGCAGATCCTCCCCAGCTCTGTGGAGGATCATTGAAAGTGGACAGTAACTTTCCCGCTGGGTTTGTTGTCCTAGCTTGTCCCAGGACTGCAGATTCCCTAATAGCTCAGTGCTTCCACCCCACCACCCATGCCCCTACCAGTTGGAATTGAATTAAGTTCTTCTGAAACTGAGGCTTGCTCCAAGGGGTCTTTGTTATGCTGCTAGTCTCTGGGCTCTGTAGCTCACTTCAGGCCTTCCTTAGCATGGGTTCCCTTATTATGCTAATGTGTTGCAGGACTTACTCTACCAGTTGTCTTGGAGTTAAGCAATGAACCTGGGATTTGCAGTTCTTCCTGAGAAAATACTTTTTCTGTCTATTTTAAATGGGGTGCCCTGATTTGGGGCCTGTCACGCTGACCACCAGAAGGGGAGATCCAGGTTATCAGAGAGATTGTTTTCTTCTAGGACAACTGGAACTGAATTCGCGCCCCGCACTATGAATATCTGCTTATTTTCTGCCACACAATGACCTGACTCGGGTACATTTCCTTACTTACCTTCAATTGCTCCAAATATATGACTACCTGCCTATCTGATTCCCGGGCTATGAGCTCCAGGCAGCTAACAGCGCGGGAGCTCTGGTGTGGAGTCCTGTGACTAGCTTTCAGAGGTTCTCCTGTCTGGGATTAAGTCCCCTTTGGGGCATCAGCCTGAGGAAATCGCTACTCACTGGCAAACTAGGGGCTGCTCAGCAGGAGCACATGAGCCCCGCATGCTGAACCTAGAGTGATTTAGTGTGTTCTCTTTCTGAGTGGAAATTATAAAAGAGTGGGGTTCAGGACAGACCCTCTTACCCTGGTTCTAATTTCAGGACTTTACCTCCAAGTAGCCTTCACCTTGCCTCCCAATTTTCTGGTCTGGCAGCTGGAGCTCCGGGCTCATGAATCTAACTAGATGCCATCTTCTTCTGTCTCCAACATATACATTTTAGATCAATGAAGACATACACTGATTTGAGTAAGCATCAAGTTCAAAGGGTAAATATTAATTAAACTTGTAGGTAAATGAAAAGGTTTAAAAGGAAAAAGGTAGCAATCAAAATAATTGAAACAATCTTATTAAGAAAAAATTATCATCACAAGATAAAAATAGCCACTACAAAAATCAGATAAAAGAATAAGAGCAACATATGTGATACTTGAACAATCTACTTGGATGTCTTAATGACCTTATGGATGGAACCGTCTTAGATAGCCACACAGGCCAAATTATCCAGGAAGAAAACAATTCGAGAGATGTTGAGGTGAGAACCAAACCAAATGTAGCCCACAGTTAGGCTAACTACAAAATAGGAAGTAGGTCTAGGTTACATGATTTCCCGTTAAGTTTTGACTAGTCAGTAATGATCAGAGAAATACTAGGACACCTGCGTTTTTGTTTGTTTGTTTAAGATCATGAATTCTGGTAAGTCAAACTTACCCTTTACCTAGAATCCAGACTATTTAAAGAATGAGTTATATTTTCAAGCTAGTAATCAAAAAGAAAATCCCCTCAATGTCAAGAAACCTAATTCTTTGTTAATATCATTTAGTATTAATACTCTCCCACAAAAAATAACTTAGATCAGTTAAACTTTCAGTCAGAATAAAGTGTTCATTATATCATATAAATGTTCTTCAAATGTTGTTCTTATATATCTCTTATAATAATAACCCTTTAAAACGAGGGGAAAAGGAGCAACATAAAAAATTATCATATTCTTTGGCAAGCTAGAATGGAGATACATATTATCTTTAAGAAGGTATACGATTTCGGGGAGCTGAAGGAAGATGGCTTCCAGATAGCTGTAACTATCAGGACCTCTGTGAAGAAGCATGGTGAGAATTTAACCGGTAGGGACCCATGCCCTGGGAAATCAGGCACGCCAACTGAAATCTGGGTGCTCTAAGACTAATTTTTGTTTTAAAATACTCCTTTTTCCTCCCAAAGAACCCAGAGCTCAGCCTAACTCTCAGAGTCGGTCTAGTTCTAGTTCCCTGTCCCCTTGTCCAGCAGCTGCAGGCACAGAGGGCTCCCCTCCTCCTAATCAAAAGCCCTATCTCACCTCTAGTTTCAGTTCTTCCTCCTTCGTTGCTCCCTGAGATGCCTGCTTGGAGGACGGGTCAAGTGACCAGTCTGGCACGGAGTCCCCTCACAATATAGACAGTGTAACTTTCTACGTTTTTTTGGTTACCAAGGCACCTCCCTCCTTTTCCCCCAGAGATCCAACACCTTCTGGCTAGCCTAGCTCCTACATGGACTGATCTGCTCCCTGTGATCAGAGAAGCTGACAGCTGCCAAACCAGGGCGCTTTGTTCTAAACGCACTTTCTTCTGTGGCTTAGGCATACCACACCCACTACAGCCAGATGCCTTGAGATTGTAAACCTGACACTTGTCCTGTACTTCATAAAACCCACTTGGATTCTTTCAGGATTACCCACTCCAGAAACCTAACACAGCCATCAAACATAGTTTATGAAATGACTGAGAACTAAGACACTAATTAAAGATATTTATCCCTATTTATATCTATTCCGATGTTTGCTTATTTTTTAATTTCTGAAGTCTCAAAGTATATCGTTTTCTATTGCTGCTGTAGTTAATTACTTCAAACTTAAAAAATAAACAAAGCCATCGTCAGAGTCTATTCTGACTGCTGGCCACACTTAATATCTAAGAATAGAGTAGAGCTGCCTCGCAGCGTTTGGAAGGCTTTACATCCTTGTAGAAATAGACTATCGCATCTTTCTCCCATGGGGCCACTGGTTGGTGTCAATTGCAGGCCTTCCAGTGAGCAGCTGAGCACTGAAACCATTATATCACGTTAGCAACTTAAAACAACACACATTGAAAATCTCATCGTTCTGAAGGCCCTGAATCTGACGCTGGTCTCACCGGGCTAACCTCGAGGTGGAGGTGTCAGAGCAGCTGAATTCTTTTCTCATGGGCTTAGGAGAGAGTTTGTCTCCAGCTATAGGAGACGTCCTACATTCCTTGGCTCTTGATACCCTACCAGTAAGATTTCTACTTTTGACCTTTTTCACATATCAGGATCTTTGTTGCTATATTTATACTGGTCACATCCAGATACTGCAAGGTGCTTTTCCCATATAGAAATATTTAACTTCATCTCACTTGTGGGGCCCCTTTGTCATGTGAAGCGGCCTAGTCACAGGTTCTAGAGATGAAGACATAGATAAATTTGCTTATTCTTCTGCTGATATTTCCTTTCAGTTTAGAGAGCTTCCTTAAGGATAGTTCTGCTACCAACAAATGTTCTTAGTTTTGCCTCTTCTGATAATGTTGTTATTTCCCCTTCATTTCTGAGAGAGATTTTTGGCTTTAGAAGCCTGAGTTAACAGTTCTTAATTTTCAGCACTGAAAAATGCTATACCATTTTCGTTAGCTTGTATGATTCTAATGAGAAGTCACTACCATTTAATTGGTTCTCCCCTTTAAGTCATATGTCATTTCTTCCTGCTTCACTTTCAAGATTGTTTCTCTTTTGTTTTAGTTTTCAAAAGTTTAATTATAATGTGTATTGTTTTGGGGTTCTTTAGGCTTATTGTATTTGGGGTTTACTCAGCATCTTGAATCTGCTGGCTTATTTCTTATTCAGCATATTGAAACTGTGAGACATTTTTAGCCACAGTTTATTTGAACACATTTACAATTCTCATTCCTGGGTGATTTCTGGGACTCCAGTATTACGTTTTCATGTTCCACAGGTCTGAGACTCTGCTCATCAGTGTACAGTCATTTTTTTTCTGTTATTCAGGTTGGGCACATTCTATTAATCTTATTTCAAGTTATTGATTTAATCTACCCTCTAGACTGGATCCCATCCAGAAAATCATCTAGCTCTATTGTTGTATATTTCAGTTCTATAGTTTCTGTTTGAAACTTTCTTTCATAACTTTTACTTATTTATTGAGATTTTCTATCTTTAACCTTTTCTCAGGAGGCTTTGTAATTGTTGAATCAGTTTTTAAGTCATGGCTGCTTTTTCTAAAATTGATGTATCTTTAAACTATTGAATTGTATAATATGTGAATTATAAGTAGATAAACTTAAAATACTAAAATGATGATTACTTTAAATATTTGTCAGATAAAATAAGCTCAATATGTGATTCTTCTTGGTGTTGGCATCTATTTATTCTTTTATCTCATTTAGGCTGTGATTGTCCTGTCTTATGGTATAGTTTATCAGGGTAGGGAAACCACCTGACAGAGCTAACTGATGAGTCACAGCCAATCAGAGACCACTGCTTAAATTCCAGCCAATCAGGGACCACTGCTTGAATTCCAGCCAATTAGAGACCAGTGCTTGAGTCCCAGACAATCAGGGACCACCACTTGAGTCCAAGCTAATCAGGGACAACCACCTTTTTTATTAAAAATCCTCAGCTCTGCACTCAACCACCTCCACCAGATATATAAAAAAGGACTGACAGCTCTGGGTGATGCCTCACTACATGCGCCCTTTTGGTAGTGTAGATAGATTGGGAGTCTGTCCCTAGTGTACTCTGACTTTACTGCTTGATAAATCTGCCATGCTGCCTCCTCCTCCCTGTCCATCTGATCTCTGCATTGCCGACACAACACCACTCCTTTCAAGAAGCTGTGGCACCAGGATCTGCCCATTAAAAGGGTCACCATACCCTAACCGAATGAGTAGTCCTCTATCATGTTCTGGTCATTATATTAGGGGACTATGAAGCCTATGTCCTTATTTATTTTAAACCAGGCAATCCTCTGTGAAGTTATAGCAGGAAGTCTAGGTGTGTGTTTGCTCAACCTTTTTCTGGGCCTTGCTGACATCACCTCTGCAAAAGTAGAATGCTTACTAGCATGTCTTCATTAAGGAGGTAAAGTGGAATTTCAGCTTGTCCTCAGCCCCACTGGCACTTTTCTGGATAAGGTAGAGCTTGTCCTGCTTTATGTCGTTGTTCTCCATGAAAGTGTATGTTCGGCTCCTCACCAAGCTCTCTCACAGCAGGGAGGAGGAAAATGGAGGACTAACACTAAATATGTTGTTGCTGCGAGGTGGGAGTGAAGTCATCTCCTTACTGAGCCCTGCTAACACTACATGAGTAGAAAAGGTGCTCACTGGCTCTACTTCCCATCACCCCATTCTGCCTGACTGCTGCTGCTGTAAAAATCAAGGCTCTGCTCCCCATTGTGTTGACTGACAAGGGGAATGGAGGTCAAAGCCTAGGGGATACAATCGGTGCCTAATACTATAGCTCACTCTGGGGTCCCACTGACACTCTTCTGAAGATAAAAGTGCTACAGCACAGTGTGCTAAAGAAAGCAGATGGTGCCCAGTTATCAATTGGTACTGTGTCTGGGGTCTTAAAGACTTGTATTCAAACAAACAGCCATCTAGGTGAGGAGTCAACTAAGTCCACATGGAAGAAGTAAAGCAGCTTGTGTGATCCAAAGACGACATTAACAAAATCCAAATGTGATGAAGGAAAACAAAGAATAATCAAGAAAAGACCACCATCTATATTTACGAAGCCAGGGAAGAAAATTTTGTCATGGAACAAGCAAGAAATATAAGGTGGGCAGTGGGAGCCCCACACTCATCTGCAGAATATCTAGTCAGATTGAACCACTGGCAGATCCGTTCTAGCCACAGGCAAAGGTCTCACACAGCTTTACTATCAGATAGAGATCATTGTACATTGATTATGCTGGATCAGACTGGGTATGTGGTCAATTGACCACTCTCTTGATCTAACCTGAATTTGTTCTAGTCTCAAGTATTTCTTGCTTGTTCCATGACAAAAATTTCTTCCCTGGCTTTGTAAATATGGATGGTGGTCTTTTCTTTATTACTCATTATTTGTAATTGAATCTTTATATTATCATTATTATTTTATCCTTAGCACTTTATTCATATTTTTAAATTGCCACTGTTGGGTTTCCCAGTTTTCGAAGCACAGAAGGAGTAGATGCATAGAGATAACTCATGCAAGGCTTTATAAGGAATGTAGGAGTGGGGGGGAGATAGGGAGAGTGAGGGGATTTGGGGGGCAAACAATGAATGTGGGAGGGGGAGGGAGCATGAGAACTGATTGTGATTATAAAACTCATTTCAAAAGTGATTTAACCATTAAAATATATGATATGTGAATACTGTATAAAGAAAACCATGGGGGGGGGGAGAGAAAGAAATCAAACTTGATCAATTGTTACCATAGGTAAAGGGAAAAGACTTGTTACAATAGGGGACATTGAGTTTATGTCAATGGTGGTGGAATAAGTTTAAAAAGGATATCTGTGTTAGGCTGGGTTGGCTGTAAAAATAAATCCAGAGACACTCACATATGATATGGTAAGAAAGAGCCTTATATCAAGGGGTCATTATTTAGCAAGAAAACATTCCAGCCTAATCTAACTCAAGTTTATGTGTCCAAGATTATTAGTCTTCAGACTCATGAAGTCACATGCAATGATGCAGAATATAGGAACAACGTCCTGTGAATTCAATGGTGGTGGCTCTGGCAGCTCTACAAGTGACTTCATAGCAAGAAGGCAAAGGCAGAGAGAGGGGGCAGGGGTTTCCAGGAAGCACCATTCCGCTGTGACCTGCTTGACAGGCTAGCCTCTACCCCTACACGTCAAATTGACACGAAATTACGCAACTACCACAATAACAATAGTGGCTGTACAGCATGAAGAGTATTATCAATGACACTGAATTATGTAATTAAAGTTGTGGAAATGGGTAATATTCTGTTGTGTACATTTTGTCCACAATTAGAAAAAAAATAATTACATGAATACAATGATGACAAGAAAATGTTCTAAAATGGAATAAGATGACACTTATATAATTCTCCTTGATATTATTGAATTATTGAATTGTATGACATGTAAATAAAATGCTAATTAAACTGTTCAAAAATGCCAAGCGTATTAAAAGACCATTAGTAAATCTAAAAAGCATTAATAAATGTCCACTCAATACAATTTTGATTTTCACATCACCATTAAAATATAAATGCTTATAAAAAGAAAATTCATGGACTCTACTGCCATATTGATCTTCAAGTCCTCAAGGCTACCTCATTTTCACATCATGCAGAGTCTCCCACTATGTTTCTTTGATTTGTTAAGTTCAAGGTTTAATTGAAAGTGGGAGATTCAGGGAGGAAAACTTTTGTTCTATCTTGACTTGATTGCATGTGGCTTGTCCTCCTCTGAGTACAAACCATTGAAGGTCACTATGAAGAAATGGGGATTGGCTTTTTTATGTAAAATCTTTTCAATGTATCTCACTCAAACACACTGCCATCAAGTCTTTTTATGACCCTTCCCTTTCAATCCATACACCCTCACCATGAACAGGAAGAAAATTGGATTCTGTGCATGCTCCATTGTTCTCACTTTTAATTTGTTCCCTAAATAAAAATGCTCAGTCGGAGACTTGTCCACCTTAAGCACCAGGACTTGTTACTTTTTTAGCTTTTTTGTGCATCCAGAAGATTGGAGTACACACAAATCTTGCTTTGAGGCAAAAAGAGATACCTGTCTGTGCCTTTGTGGTAAATCTCCATGAGTGTACTTGTACAAACCTCACATTTATTCCTCATACAGTCTGATGCCAGCCTGCTGTGGCCAATTTCTCAAGAGATTAAAAAACAATATATATCTATATATATTTTTAATCCTAGTATCTATTTTATCCACACAGCACTTTAAATTTGCTAATAACAGACTTGTGTAAGATGGGATCTGCTTCCTGTGGTTATTACTGAGAATTAAACCTTTGTCACAGCCCTGGAAATTAAAATCCTCATGTCTTGAGGGCCCAGCAGTAGATGTTTTCCTTGTCTCTCATTAAATTACCCATTACTGTTGATTGAACAAACAGAACAAACTGTTGATTGGGTAAACAGCAACCCTGCAAGCCACACTGGTGATTTCCAGAAACAAGACATGCTCCCAGTGTCTTGGGGACTATGGAGGGACACAGCAGAGGAAGCACCACTCTTCTCCTTGTAGTTTTGTCACATCTGAGAAGAAAATAACCTGGATTCTGCTTCCAAATGTGACTTTTGTTTATACCTTTCCAAGACTGGCACACTTTATTTTCTTCATTACTGTGCTAACATTGTCAAATATTCAGTCCCGGAAAGGTCCTGGCGATCAATGGTTAGAATTTCATAGAAATAATTCTAAACAGACCCTGTGAATACACTTTCTACCTTGTTGTGATAGATAGTATGCCAACTTGGATGGCCCAGAATTCTCAGTGGCTTGGCAGTTACACCTAATAAATCTGCATGACATAACCTAACAAAATGTAATCACAGCCAATCAGTTGTAAACCTCCATAACATTATATGATTAGGGTGGAATGCAGCACCGTTACTGAGGTCACAGGCCTAATGCAACTAGTTGCCTTGAGGGAATGGCTTACTTGAAATATAAGTGGATGCTATGGGGAAATTGCTTGCTTTTTGTTGAGTCCAGAGCCAACAGTCTGTCATATTGCCTGCTGATCCTGGGAGTCATCAGAGGCCTGTCTTCTGATTTATCAGCTGTGGATTCATTTGACTCTGTAGCCACAAACCTAACCTGCCAACCTTAAATCCATCCTTTTCTACAGCCATCAGCCTGTAGCCTTCTTGCTGATCATCAACCTCTGAAGCTATGCAAGTCAGGACACGCCTTCAGCCTGACCAATTGACTTGGAACCTGCCTCGACTCAGACTTGCCCACTTCTACAATTGGGTGAACCAGTTTTTCTATATGTATACATAAATAAGCATCGATGATTCTGCTTCTCTAGAGAACTCAACTTAAGATATCTCCTAATATTATGCTCAAGAGGCCAGAGTTGTATGACACTGTAAATTTTAATATCCTTTGTGTGAACCAGAACTGTGGGGGGAGATTTGCTGAAATAAATGAAAAGCTTTGATAGTATATTTAGAAGTTAATTAAAACACTTTTTTGATTCACCCTGGTTTTTATCAATACATAGCAATAGTTGAGATTACTTTTAAAGTATGTTACAGTTATGGAAAATATAAGTTCTCCTTCTGCATTACACAGGATGCAGAATTATAAAAGCACATATAAATCAAACCAAGTGATCTAGGTATAAAAGGAAAATTCAAGCGCCAATATTTCTTTTATTGAGAAGCCTTGAATGATTTCTATTTATGACAAAATATTTACATCTTAAAATTTATTTGGGAATTAAAATTAGTTCTCTTGCAGCTCATTTTAATATACAAATAATTACTTTATTAAGGAATACAATTGGTTTAGTTGCTAACAGTTTGACTAAGTATGCAAGTCATATAATTTTCCAAGCTCTGGGGAACAAGTGTCTCAGCAACCACATTTCCTTGTCTGAGTTGTGTGTGTCGGGCTGTCCTAGAAGGTAGAACTAGAAAAGGTCCAGGATATCAGTAGAGGCAGAACAGCTGATGCTCACAGAAAGCAATTACAAAATTACAAAACCAGTTGTACAAAACCTGAACTAAAATTCAGAAACTTTCAATCCCTAAACTGGTGCTTGTATCAGTTCATCATCAGTTCCAGTACTTCCATAGTGCACCAGGATCACCTAAGCAGCCACATTACCTCATTAGCAATGCCCATCGCATCCTCTCAAGTGCCATCTGCACCGTCGACAAATGACTATCAAGAGATCTTACTGCCCTCATTCAACATCTGCCTGGCTACAATGGCACACGTTCCTGCAGGCTGACTGGGCATGCACTCAAAGTACTTCATCCCTCAGCGCCTACTGAGGAGTCAGTGCACGCACATCCACGCGGCTAGTGCTTCCTCAGCATGGCCACAGGGTGTCCTTCACGAACCACTGGGGAATGCACTAGCTGCTAGTATCAAACCAGAAGGACCCCACAGACACACAAGAGCTGTGGAAGGAGTCTGACCACCCAATATTTGCTACCCAATAGCAGGGGGAAATTTATCATTCCGCCTTCAATAAATTCTATAAGGGAGAATATATAAAAGCCTAACTACAGTGGACTACACTATTAGTACTACACACAAGTACGAGGAAATCCCACCCAGTCAGTAAACATCACCAAACTCATACAGAGACTAGCACCATAATTGAACTACAATAAAAATAATACAAAGGAAGAAAGATATTCTAAAGAGAAAAAGAATAAACAATCCTCCAGATACAGCAAAACCAACAAATCATGACAAAACAAAGATACAATCATTACGAAATACATAAATTAACATCTCAATGCCTTTAAGATAGCTGGCAATAATAAATTGCATAAAGAAATAGGGTTAAGATGGATCAAAATGTGAGAAAATAGTAGAAAATAAATTATAATAGAACTATTGATAAGGAATTCAAAAGACATATTTAGGCTCCTCAAAGGATCAAGGAAGAGACAAAGCTTAGACGAATTCAGAAAAACCATAAAATGGCAAAGTAGACACTTGGAAACCATACAAAAATTGACAATAAAAAATACAGAAGATTAATAATAAAGACTAGAAATAATTAACTCATGGATGTGGAAGCAGAATTAAATCAATGAACAGTAGCATCATCAAAATAAAGGCTAAATTTCTTGTTGCTAATATTTTTGAGGCACAACTTGAAAAAGTATGAATAAAAATAAAGAAAACCTAAGAGTTATTGGTGATACCATAAAAAGTGTTTATGGATAATAGCAACATCAGGAAAAGAGAAGAATTAAAAAGTAAACAAAGAATTTTTGAAAAGACATCGGGAAATAACTTACCAAGTGTTAAGAAAGATAAAAAGTTTTCCAATCAAGAATCTCAAGGGATCTCATACAAAGTAGACCCTAAAAGATATTGACTTGAGACATATCATAATCAAACTTACTCAAACCAAAGACAAATAATTCTGAAAGCAGTTGATAAAAAATGAAATATCATTTGCAAAAGGGCTGTGCTAAGTTGAAGCATCGATACAAGGAGAATTCAAAAAGTTAGTTGAAAAGAACACAAAGATAAAAAATACAAAATACAGACTTTTGTTTTAAACAAAGCTCTCTCAAGGGCAAGACACTTTTGTAAGCAATGATATAAGTCATTTAATCCACCCCAAAAGAATGAGGGTCCTAGAAATTTAATCATGTCAATGTAATATTTTTTTCATTATTAGTTGAAAATGAGTTTCATTTGAAAAAATTTTAAGAATAGGAAGAAAAAAAAAGAATCAGAAAGAGCTAAATCAGGACAGTAAAGTGGATGCCTAATAATTTCCCATTAAACTCTCCCCAAATGGGTCTAGTTTGATGAGAGGAATGAGTAAGAGTATAGCAGTGGTAAAGATGGGCTTTCTGGTGACATTTTCATGGGCATTTTCTGTTAAAGCTTTAGCTAACTTTCTCAAAATACTCTCATAATAAGAAAATTTCACCATTTTTGGTACTCCAGAGTGTCGACAAGCCAAATAAATACCTAGTATATAAAATAAAATTTAAAACAACCCTCTTGCCATGCCCTTTGCTCTTGACCAGTTTTCTTTTACGTTGGCTAGATCTCCTCCACGTCTTGGTACCACTGGTTTGTGTTTTGTCTTCAGGATCATACTAGTGTAGCCATGTTTCACCTTCTGTTACAGTTCGTCCAAGAAATGCCTCAGGATCTTGATCTCACGTGTTTAAGTTTTAAAAGCTCTGCTCGTGTCTGCAGCTGATGTAGGGACAATAGTTTTGGTGTCTGTGGTAAAATGAATGGCAGCTCTTCCGCCATATACTGCCAAATGTCTAAGTGGGAATGCAACTAAGCTGCATGGGACTCCAATGTGAGGCTTTTTTGCCATTCTGGTAGGTTTAAAATGAGTCACCTCAGAACATGAATAGAAGATCTTACAACTCTCAAGAGAGAAGAGCTAAGAGTGAAGTACATCTTATGGACCCTGTGATCTTGGATCAAAGATCCAGGAGTCAGAGGGCTGTGATACCATAGAAGTGGCAGTGAAGTGATGGAGATGCAGTGGCAGCAGAGGTAACAAAACCAAGTGAAGACAGAACACAGCAGTAGGCCTCTTGGTTCACAAAGTAGAGCTGAGTACTTTTGGGCTGGCAGTACACGTGTGTAGTGGAGTGCCTCTAGACAATCAGAGAAGCTGACCCATGGAGCTAGAGATGAACTTTTTCAGGGTGAGGCTTATGGTAGTGAGGTGCTTTGGGGCATTTATCAACAGAGCTAAAGAAGTTTTCTAACACTGTGTAAGAAGGATAGAAGTCAAAGGGCTGGATGACTGAGAGGCTGGCAGTGTGAGCAGCACACCCTCAGGCATGGTTGAGGATGGGCTGCCCAGGCCAGAATTGTATCCTGATAATTCTGATACTAAATTATAGCTAGTTAACCTCCCTAGTCTACCTGTAGTCACATGGGTTGTCTGTGGATTCTGGGTGGCACGGCAATATATATTTTTTTAAGAAAGCAGAGAAACAGAGTGTCTTGGGAGGGACACTTGATATCTGAATTACTAAAGATGGTTCGAATCAGCCTTGAAGTGATATTGAGTTTGAAAGTCTCCACCTCTTGTGAATGAAATCAGAGGAGGTCTGATAACTGATCCCAACCCATTCTTGCAGCACATACTGAGCAGAGAGTTTGCTCAAGTTTAATTTTTCAGTCATGATTGTATAAACTGAACTATTCGATATATCTCTGGTGATGGCCATGATCTCTGTTGTTAGTAGTCGGGCTTCTTCAATTAGGGAACAAATCAGGGTAATTATTTACTCACAGATTGCTATGGATGGGCTGCCTCTGCAGGCTTCGTTTTCAACATCATCTCATTGCTTCTTAAAATGAGGTGTTCATTTGTAAACTGCTGCCTTATTTCGGGGCACAGTCCTCATACATTCTTCTTAAAGCATCAAAGATATCACTATTCCTCCACCCAGACTTCTCCATGAATTTTAGGTTAGTTTTTGCTTCAACTTTAGCAGAATTCATATTTTTGTTCGCAAATCAATGTTTTATCCTCCTTAGTATCGCAAACTAGACCCTGTTCAGAAATGTTATAACAAGTTAGTACAAGTATATGTTGGTATAAAACATGTTCAGAACTCATGCATATTTTTCTTAATATGCATTTTCCATGAACTTTTTGAAGACCCCCTTCATAACCCATGAAGGAAAGAAGACAATGGGATAAGAAAAGGACTTCCATTTGCCATTCTTTTTGTGTGTGGTGCTAGGTAGGTCTGGGTTTACAAATTTCCTTTATTTCTGCATATCTGGAAATGTCCTAGTTTCACATAGCTTTGCTGCTTATATGACCCATGGTTGGCAGTTCTTTTCTCCATTCCACTTAATTTTCTACAAAAAGTTAGGAGGTCATACACCCCCTAATTTCAACATACTATACAATGACAGTAATCCATGCAGCCTGATACTGCTTCAGGAATAGACATATAGACCAATGGAATCAAATAAAGGATCTAGAAATACATCTATAGGCCGCTTTTTTTCAACAAAATACCAAAGTCTGTTCAATGATGAAGAAATGATCTCTTAACAAATGGTGCTGACACAAGTAGCTTTCATTTTCAGAAAAATCAATTAAGATTCATACCTGACATCATACAACAAAAAACTAACTCAAAATGGCTCTAACACTTAAATGTTAAAGCTAGAACTATGAAGTTTCTGGAAGATAACATTGATGAAAACAAGGGACCTAATCTTTGGTTATGCCTATCAAGCACAACCAAACAGGCACAAACAACAGAAACTAAATTAGATAACAGACCTCCTAAAAAGTAAATATCTATGCCTCTCAAAAGGTTTTGTCAACAAAGTAGAAAGAGAACCAAGGCTCATAAAAGCCCTTGACAATGACATATGCGATGCAGGTTTATTCTCTGACATATATAGAAACTTCAAAACATAAAAAATAAAATAAAAAGAATAAATAAAGAAAGAAACGTCAATGACAGAAAGAAAATTCAATCTAAAAGTAAACAAAGGACATGAACAGACACTCTTCACTAAAGAAGATAGAATTTGTGGAGTTAGCCAATTATGAGGGAGCTTTAAAAAATTCATGGGAAAAATGGAATTTGTTTGCTCATGATCACTAGTCATCTGCCTAATGCAAACCAAAACAATCAGCTACCAGCTATCAGCTTACACTGACAATGACAGTCCAATTTAAAAATCAGAAACCAACAAATGCTGGAGAGGTTGCAGTGAGATTGGAAGTCTCATACACTATTGGTGGGTCTGTAAACATGCACAACTGTTATTGAAAGTGATATGACACTACCTAAATCGACTGGGGATGGAAATTCCATACAATCCAGCAATATCTCTGCAGCGTATGTACTCTAAAAAGTAAGCGACATACCATAAATTGACACATATATGCCCATGCTCATTGCAGCAGTGATTAAAATAGCATGATATCGGAAGCAGTCCAAACAGCCCAAAAGCCCATCAGTAGAAGAATGGATAAAGAAACTTTGGTGCCTATACATGATGGAATATTGTGCATCCCTGACAAAAAACATGATGCAATCATGAAGCCCCTCATGGGATGGTCAGACCTGGAGAACATTATGGTGAACAAAGTTACTTAATCACAAACATATAAATATTATATGAGACCAGTGTTGTCAGTTCAAACATCAAGACAAAGACAGTGGAGATCAGGTTATGTAATCATTCAAACAGGCCTCCCAGGAAGTGGGGTGGTAGGCCTGTCTAATGCTTGTAACTTATTCATTACTTCCTTATTAGTACATCATAAAGACTCCAGGGGGAAACTTGACCTCAGCTTGGGAGTGTTTCTACTTTGATGGGGCGGGAATGGGAGGGTATAAAACAGCCCATGCCATGGGAAATGCTCTATGATTACCCCAATTGGGTGAAAACTCCGACATTGGTGTTCAGTGTCCTCTGGTGGAGGATCCTGACCAAGAAGAGGGAGGGCTGTGCCTGTCTCTAAGATGATGATTTCACTTGTTTTCGTGGGTAGAGCAGGATGGGGTGGGGAGTAAAGAGGAGGTCTTGCCCTTGGGGAAAATGCTTGATATGGTTTATATGGGCCACTGGGGCAAAAATCTACCTAGTATTATTTGGATAATCATGCATTTTAATAGTGTCTTTTCAACTCTTGGTGACTCAGGTCCCTACTGTAGGCTACCTGGATTTTAGATTTTGTCTTCTTGAGGTGTATAACATTACATAGACCACATCAGAAAGATACAAGTCAGAAAGGCCATTAAGTGAATGGGACTTTACTTAAACACGTTTCAGATGAAAGGAACATATTCTTTTGCATTTTAGGCTATAATGTCTGCAGGGTCAATGATTTATTTATTGTGCCTTTTCTAGCCGGTCTCTTACTCTCACCAATGACCTTTCCCTGCATGGGTCTGGTAAGAAGGTAGGGGAAAATACTGATCCCATTCACTTGTGAGGAGTTATAGATAGAATTCCCTGCAGTGCTATCCTGTTGTGCAGAAAATGAGCCCTCTGAGGAGCAGGCGTAGTGAGCTCATTAACAAAAGTTCCAGGAGTGGATCACATCCTTTGAACCCAAGATATCTGCACAGTGAACCTCCTGAATCTGGATGCCAGCTATACAGAGGAGCAGCAGCAGCAGACCCAGGAGCTAGAACATGGAACTGATAGACTTCCCAAGCCATAGAGCAAGTGAAGATGAGTGCTTTTGTGCAAAAGGCTGGTTTGAGGAGTGGGGTGCTTCTAGGCACGTAATTGGAGAAATCGGACTTGCTAAATCACAGAAATGAAGCCGAATGCTTTGGGGCTGAGGTTTATTGGTCTGGGGTCCGTCCCTCTGGGCACTTACTCCAGGGAACTGGGTTTTCTGATCCATCGAGCTTGAGCTGAGCCTTCAGATCAAGGCTTCCAGCAGACTAAAGACGTTAGTAGAGTTCTTCAATTTCTTCACAACTGGCTTTAAGGATTGGTGTGTCAATTTGAATAATAGTTGTATTTACTGAACTTCTTTGTAGGCACAGAGATATTATCTTATCAAGACAGATGGTGGAACATTTTTGACTATGAATGCCACACTATTCAGCTTAACTTTTTCATTCGCAGCATAATAAAACATATGGTTGGCTGTCTTTCATTTTTAAAATCATTTTTGGAGACTGTACAATTCTTATCATAATCCATCCATCCATCCATCCACCGTGTCAAGCACATTTGTACCTTTGTTGCCATCATCCTCAAAACATTTGCTTTCTATTTGAGCCCTTGGTATCAGCTCATTTTTCCCTTCCCTCCCTACCCCCCTCCCTCATGAACCCTTGATAACTTATAAATTATCATTATTTTGTCTTACAGTGTCCAATGTCTCCCTTTACCCACTTTTCTGTTGTCTGACCCTAGGGAGGGGGCTATAAAATATGTAATTGGTAGTGGTGATAATTAACAAAAATGAATTTGTCTTATAGAGCTACCTAGTTTGTGGTATTTTGTTATGACAGACAAACAAGAACAACAAAACCCCAGAACATTTACCTGTATATATGATTTAGATGTTTACATTTACCTCTTTCAGGCACTTGTTTTCATCCATTAAATGCAGGTGCTTATTAAAAACAATAAAAATAATTGAAAGAAAAAAATCACACATGGAATTAATTTCTAGAGGGATTCTGAATTCACAAGTTTTGTGTTTGGGATGTGATTTCATTACTGCTCTCTTAATCCTTTAGTAGGAAAAAAACCTTGATTAGGATGATTTTTATATCAGAATACATCCTTGAATATCATTTTTTCTTCTGGAGAGTGTTTGCCTCTTAAAAGATAACCTTGATATTTTATTAAAAGTATCACTTCTCCAAATTAAAAGATATTGTTATAACTAGGTGCCACTCTCAGCACTTCAGTGGCTAAAAATGGGGTAATATATGGAAGATGTTTCACATCAGTGGAAGCAGTAAGCCAGGAAATGAATTAGATTCCTTTTAGGCTAATCTTAGAGGAATCAGAAGATTTATTCAGAGTTATTTAAAAAGCAGTTAACATTCCATTAGCAGCAAACTGTGATCTGTGTCAGCAATTAGATACTCTTCAGTCATTTATTTCAGAGCAAGAAGTCACTGCAGAAGAAGTGCAATTATTGAATATCTAAGAAGGAGATAAATACTGACGCAAAACTAGAATATTTTTTCTTACTGAATTATGGACGTTAAGCTTATTTCTTGGCTTGATTTCATCAAAACATTCAGCTGTTTTATTTTGGTCAGTTAAGTTTATGATCAGGAAAGATGAGATGATTTTTTAAAAAGAACACTATAGCTCATAGTGATAACTGAAGTGCCAATTCCTTGATAGAATTCTACAAAGAGGATGAGAGACGCTAGTTGAAGTCTCAAGCCCTTATGTAGGACAGAGTAACTATCAGACTGGACAAGAGGCCTGCCCACAATTGTGGTGGATCGTTGAGGGGCAGCATTCAGAGGTCCATGACCTGCAGAGTACCCTTCCCCTTGACTGATTTGGTCTAAGCCTCAGGTCCTTGCACATTATATTTTCTCTTGGCTCTTGATAGGTGGGAACCAGACAGCAGAGGTGTCTGTGATTCATGCTAAAAGTCAGGTTCTTATACAGTAGAATGGAGCAACTTCTGAAATAAATGAACAAGTATGCTAGAGGAAATCAATAGTCGCCATATTTTTCTTCTCTGAATTAAAGACATTTGAAGACATCTAATTCCTCTACCCAGTAAGTACAACTAAAATCTACTAATACAACTAAAATTATGATTACATATACACACACAGATGCAAGAGTAAATAATAAAAATAGTGCTACAAGAGTTTCAGATCATACATGTATGCATTTATTACAGGCAAAATATGTTTAAACATATCTCTGTGATCAGAGGATGGGTGCAGACAATGTCTATTTGAAATACACTTGTATTAGTCTTGTTATGTGTCTTTTTAAAAATCCTATCAAAATCGTGACTTCCTAGGGGATCAGCTGGCTCAGTTAAATTCGAGACAGCGTGGTCAGCTCAATTGCTAGAGAAGGACAACATGTTTGGTCAAGTGCAGGGCCAACAAGAGCAAAGGAGGTTTTGAGGAAATGAATTAACCTAGTGGATGAAACAATGGACGTGGACAAATTAAGAGGCACTAACAGTTATATATATATAAAACATTGATGATAGAAATTAAGCCTATATTGCATGACAGAATTTAGTAAAGCCAATGATTTCTTCATCACAAATATCTTTTTTTCAACAAGATAAATTGCAACTATACTTGTGGACTTCCCCAGATGGAACCCAATAAAACAATATTTATTTTTGTGGGAAGAGGTTAAGGATAAGTTCAATATCAGAGGCTAAAATGAGACCAGGGATGGATTGTGTGACTAAGAACCAAAATACAATCTTGAGTCTATGTGTTAATCCGCATGGACTAGAGAAACAAATCCATAGATACACATATGTGTGTAAGAAAGAGCTTCATATACAAGAGCAATTGAATATTGAGAAAACATCCCAGCTAAACCAGATCAAGTCCTAAAGTCCAATATTATCCCATATGTCCAATACCAATCTATGAAGTCCTCTTCAGACTCATGAAACAGATGTAATGACGCCAAATGCAGGAAGATCACTTGCCAGTGGGTGGGAATTCTGTGGATCCAGTGGTGTTGCAAGCATCTCAGCACTGGCAGGGGTCTCTACATGGATTCTCCAATTCCCAGGCTCTAATGCAGTTCAATGTGTCTTGTCAATGTCTCCCAGGGTGTGAGGAGAGAGAGAGAGGAGAAAAGAAGGAGAGGGGAGAGAGAGAGAGAGAGAGAGAATGAATGAATACAGGAGTTTCCAGAATCCTCAGAAGGCCATGCCCACACAGAGACCTCATTGGCTACATTCTGATTGACAGGCTAGACTTTAACCCATACACTCTTAATCCTCAAATTGACACCAGATTATTTAACTACCACAGTCTATTCTACCTGAATTTCAAGAACATTTCAAAAATAGATTTGATGCACTGAACACCAATGACAGAAGATCTGATGAACTATGGAAGGACATCAAGAACATCATGCACGAAGAAAGCAAAAGGTCACTAAACAGCCAGGAAAGAAAAGACCAAAGTGTATGCCAGTTTTTCTGCCACATTCACTGATACACATAAAAGGAATTTTGTTTCAAATATCTTAAGCAATTCAATTTACAGTAAACTTCTGAAACTGGTAATGCCTGGTTTTTAAAGTAGGGAAGATTTTAAAATATGGTTAATTGAATGGTTCTCCCATATACTTGGGGGTTGAAAAACTTTGTGACAAAATATCATTAGCTTTTAATTACATTTTCCATGAATTTTTGAAGCCCCTTCATACAGAAATGATAAGATTCTATGAATTTATTTGTATTAAATTTATTCACCTAATTATTAGCCTAACATTTTTGGGTAAAACTAATTATTATTTAATGGCCGATATAACATGCTTTTGTTTTGGATCTTGTAACAATTTCTGCACTGGTGCTAATGTCAAATATAACTTTACATATTTACAAACAAATCTACCCAGAGACAAGTAATATTGAGTCCATATGGACTCTTGACGTCTCTTGAGAACACAGCATACATACTCTAAACCAGTGTGTTTAGATTTAAGTAACTTGTTTCTGAACATATGTGCCATTAACTATAAATCACTTGATTTCTAGCAATATTTTAGAAAACACCTGATATTAACTGGAAAATTTTTGCAAGTTCCACTCACCGTCAATCATTGAAGGCAGTTTGTGAGGAGTGAATACAAAATATTTGGTATGTTGCAATCTTTCAAGATAGCCTAAACTTTAAATAAAAGTTGTTCCACTAGTTGCCTCCTCAAAACTGAACCTAATTTTTTCTTATTCTGAAACTTGCTCATAATTATAGGCTAGCTAAGGCAAATGGAAGAAAGGATCGTGTCAAAGACAGAACAGAAAATTTCAAGGGCAACTCGAGAAAAGTGAAAAGATCTAGATTTAGAAAACCAAAAAGGAATAACACGCTCAACATATCTTAAATGGAAAGGACTAAAGAAAAAAGTCGAGCCTCGAGTTGCAATATTGAAAGATTATATGTGTAAAGTATTGAATTATGCAGAGTATATTAAAACAAGATTGAAAGAATACACAGAGTCACTGTACCCAAAATAACTAGTTGACATTGAATCATTTCATGGAATTTTCAATTACCTCATATGCACATGAAGGTTGAACACTGAATAAAGAATCCTGAAGAACAGATGCATTTGAATTGTGCTGCTGGAGAAGAATATTGAGCATACCACAGACTGCTAAAAGGACAAATGGATCTTAGAAGTACAGCCAGAGTGTTCCGTAGAGGCAAGGATGGTGAGACTGCCCCTTATATACTTTGGAATGTTAGGCGAGACGAGTCCCTAAATAAGTACATCATGGTTGGTACAGAGTGCGAAAGAGAAAGGCCCTCAACGAGATGGATTGACACAATGGTTGCAACAGTGGGCTCAAGCATAAGACCAAGTGTAAGGATGGCACTGGAACGGGCAGTGTCTCATTTTGTTTTGCTTATCGGTCAGAACTGATTTGATGGCACCTATTAACAATAGGAACCCATAGCCATTGAGTATGGGTCATTCCCCAACAAAGGTATCCCAGAATCAAAACAAAGTGGTCCCTGAATCAATCTTGTAAATTTAAAAAATCTGCAATATCCCTTTTCTGATTCTATGGGCCCTTGTCATTGCGATGAATTGATATGCCACCAATCATAATTTTATAACAAATTTCCTTGACTTTCCAAGGTATTTTATTTAGCCCCATGACTATGAATCCTTTGGGCACCATTGTGGTCTCCTGCTGATGGTCTCTCTCATCCAGACCATTCACTTTTTCCCTTGTCTAATTTTTGTCCTGTATAAGACTTAATAGAGGGATCTCTATGAAATATATTCAAATTTGGAGTCTCTTTCCCCACTAGAATAACAGAAAGTGGAATTCAGTTTAGAAGTGAATATCATTTTCTTCTTCCTACAGGTAATGAGCCTACAAGGAGGTTGGTCATATTTAATATTTTCCTCTGTAAATTTTTACACCTCATCTTTCTCCCATGGAGCAGCTGATGGGTTTGAATTACTGATCACTTTTTTTTGGTCAAGCTCTAAATGAGGTGTTGGAATCGCTTGGAGTTTGGATGCAGATTCTTGCATTTAGCTTCAGTGGACTGAGTCATAAAGAGGAGAGTACTGGTAGTGTAGAGGGTTACCCTTTGGGCTGCTCACGAAAAGGTCAATATTCCTACATACTAGATGAAACTTTTTATACTTAAACAGTCTCAGAAATCCGCAGGATCCCTGAGTTGAAATTTATTAGAAGGAATTGACTTTTTTGACGAGAAAACATGTAAATATGCATTTTTTGCAATTACTGCAGATTATCTTATCACCAGAGAAAAGTTAGCAATCACCACATATAATGCACATAAATTTGAGAACCACTGCTGTGGTAAATTTTCTCTAAGCATTTTCACTCATAGCTTTGTTTTTAACTAAAACATTTCACCAATGATTCACACAATTTATCTAAACATAAAATCTTTGTTATAAGTTCCCTACAAATATACCCACCTGGTAACTGGCTATTTCCATATAAAGAGTAGAGTGAATTCTGAGTCACAGTGACTTATAAGACAGGGTAGAACTGCTCCATAGGACTTCTCAGAGTGAAAATATTTTAGGTAGCATGATTGCTTTCTTTTTTCCCCTCTGAGTAGCTGGAACCACCAAAATGTTGACAGTGGTGAAAAATATTTAACTGTCATTGAACAACTTGTGTCAAAATTACAAAATGGTAAAAGGAAACAGAGGAAATATTTAGGGAGCAAAGGTATGGATAGAGGTATAAACATAGGTGTGCACATATATAAATATATTAATTCATAAAAATAGAGGTATTGACATAGGTGCATATATTTATATGGCAATATATTGAGAAAGTAGACAGATGTTGGTCTCTGTTCAGGCCCTCCCTCAATGCAAGAACACTTTGTTCAAACAACCTGGAATTCTGTGGAGCTCACCCTCCTGGCACCATCACTGAAGACAGAATGGTACACAAGCAAATGTGGTAAAGAAAGCTGATGGTGCTGGCTATCAAAAGGTATAGTGTCTGAGATCTTAAAGGCTTGGAGTTAAACAAGCGATCCTCTAGCAGAGAAGCAACAAGCCCATACTAAAGAAGCACACCAGCCTGTGTGATCAAGAGGTATTGACAGGATCAGGTAACAGGTGTCAGACGATCACAAACAAACAAAGAAACAAACAAAACATGTTGAGAATGAGAGGCTTTGGAGAAAAGATCCCAAATCCATCTGTAGATAATGGGACATCCCTTCACAGAAGGGTCTCAAGGAAAGAATTAGTCAACCAGGGTGAAATATAGCACAATATTCTTTTGATTCCTCGAGGCTTACTCACTCCCCACTATCATGACCCCAAACCTGTGTTTCACCGTGGGCTAGGCCTGAGCATTTACACAGGTAGAGAGAAGAGCTGAGGCCACACAGAATCCTAGTCAGATAAACCACTCAGGAACAGAAATGAGAGTAGCCATACCAGGAAGGTAAGGGAAAGGTGGGGGAAGAAACCGTGGGATATAGGAGACAGCAGTTGGTGTAAGATATGACATTAATAATAAGTTGTAATTTATAAGGAGGTCATGAGGGTGGGGGGAGGGTAAAAGAGGAGCTGATATCAAGGGCTCAAATAGGATGTAAACCTTTAGAAAATAATGAAGGCAACATATGTACAAATACGTTTGATACAATTGATGTATGGATTGTTATAAGACCTGTAAGAATCCTCAATAAAATGATTTTAAAAAGAAATTAGCAAATGGAAACCTAATTTGCCACACAAACTTTCACTGAAAACACAATAAAAGATTACTGAATAACCCCAATTTTCTTTACTTCCTCTTAAGCAACAAGATGAAGTGTTAATTCTTTCTAAAATAGAACCAACTTTTCTTTTTATTTTGCCTTATGTTTGAAATGACCATGTATGTCACTAAGGATTCCAAGTTGATTTCACTTTTACTTTTTTTTTAGCCACTCAAAAACCAGTAGTAAGGTCCAAGGGCAAAGGATCTGTAAGGATTTTTGGTTTTCGAAGAAGTATATTGTATATAGTTACACAACTCAACAAATTAAATCAGTAATAATATCCTGTTAAACCACCTATAAATTTGATTCTTTCTTATTTTCCCTTACCCATCCTTCCTCTCTTCCTCTATAATTTCCTATCCCTCCCCTCCCCATTCCCACTCCCATCCCTGGCCTCCTTGTAGCCATTAAAATCTTATCTTTGTTTTTACTTATAATAAGTGTTATTAAATATCAGTCTTTATAAATGGACTGTTTGCTAATCATAATATTCTCTAGAATGTCTGTGTCTTTAAGTGTTTAAAAGAGTTATCATTGTTTTAAAATAATATTTCAT
Organism: Tenrec ecaudatus; assembly: GCF_050624435.1. NCBI lineage: Eukaryota > Metazoa > Chordata > Mammalia > Afrosoricida > Tenrecidae > Tenrec > Tenrec ecaudatus. Next base: position 39,808,351 of record NC_134548.1, on the reverse strand, counting down.
TGTATGAATGTAACAGAGTTTATACATTCCTCTGTAATTGGGGTTTTTCATTTCTGATTTTGCTACTATAGAAATTGCTGTAATAAGCATAGGTGTGCATATATATGCTCATGTTGTGTTCTTTATTTCGTTAGGTAGGGTATATGAAGAGTGGAGACTCTGCTGGATCATAAGGTACTTGGATTTGCATTTGTTTAAGGAAGTGCCAGACTGATTCCCACAGTGGTTATACAATTCTGCAGTCCCACCGGCGATGATTACTGGGGAGAAATCTGAATTTATCCTAATTGGTTGGCTTTTATATGTGATTGTTCCTTTTAGTGGTGCTGCCCAGGACAGTTCCTTTTATTTACATTAGAAAGGTTGGTAATTATATGTTGTGGTGATGTCCTTTTGGGATCAATTGTGTTTGGAGTTCTCTGGACTTCCTGAATAGTTATTTTAGGTTCTGTCATGCTATTAGGGAAGTTCTCCCTTTATTCATCCTCAGCTATTTTCTCAAGAGTTAATATTTTTTTCATTCTATTCTGGGATTTTGATCAGAGGTATATTGTTCATTTGAATGGTGTCCCATATTATTATTAGATTTTCTTCAGCTCTTTTGGTCATTTTTATAACTTTGATCTTCTATTTTGGTCTTCAGAGATTTATCTTCAAGATCACAAGTCTTGCTTCCATTGTTTCAATTCTGCTGTTTTATGCTTTCATAATGTTATCTATTTTAATAAGTTGGTTTTTACCTTTTGCGTTTCTATTTGGAATTGTTGAATGATTTCTAATATTTCATTAATTTTGTCAGAAGGTCTTTTAGAGCATTTCAGAGTTTTTGAATTCTAGTTTCAGTTCTTTCTCTATTTAATTTTTTTTCTCCCTCCAGCCACTTTAAGGAACTGGCGGTCATCATTGTAACCTCCTTCATGGGAAGAACCAGGGTCCTCTCCCCTCCAGCAGCTCCTAGGGTCTGTATCTACGTGTGTTATAGGTAACTTGGCTGTTTTCTCCCCTTTCTACAAGTGTCCAGAGATCGATTACTGCTTCAGAGACCTAGTTATTATTGGATAATTTGTTTTCTTATATTAGTCTATGAATATAGAGTAGTATCCACACAACTGTTGTGGAACCTGGGTGGTCAAGGGGTCAGGCAATTTGGTACAAACTTACCCTCAGCAGGAGCCGGAGACAGCAAACCATTAAATATTGCTTCCATTAAAATCCTGGTTTCAAAGCAGGTTCCCAAGTCACCACTGGGTGCCTGGCAATGATTGACCAAACCAGTGAGGTGAGGGAGACAAGTGACTATTTAGAAAGGTGTTCACCAAAGCTATTTCCTCTCGCATGGTCTGTATGTCAGTGTTGGGTTCACAGCGGTTCTCATCCTGTGGGTCATGACCCCTTTGGGGGCCGAACGACCCTTCCATAGGGGTTGCCCGATTCATAACAGTAGCAAAATGACAGTGATGAAGTAGCAATGAAAATAATTTTATGGTTGGGGGTCACCACAACATGAGGAACTGTATTAAAGGGTCATATTAGGAAGGTTGAGGACCACTGAACTACTATTTGGACCTGGGCTTGTGAGGAGGCTGGTCTTAGCACTTTGAGTCCCGGGCCTGCGGAATGAAAATGCTCACTCATTACCATGTCAACTGTCTTCCATAATACATGCCCCCTTGATACTGCACCTGCTTGTGGTCAGTCAGTCCTCCCTTGCTCAGGAGAAGCTCTGCCACAATCCATTCTATCCAAAAGGTTGAGAATGTAATGAGCAAGTGAGGACACCCCCAGTCCCAGTGCTCAGTAGCCTGTGAATTCTGCCAGCCAAGATCAGACTCAATCTTGCTGGAGGGGCAGTGCTGATCGGTGGCGGACGAGTTGGAGGAGGCTGACAGCTCACACCTAAGGTCTGGAGTAGAAGAGCCAAACATCAGGTATCCTTCTGGGGTCACAAAATTAAGGGCTCTCTTCCTCCTTCGGTTTTTCTTGTCAGTTTCTCCCACTGAGGCACGGTCAGTCAGTGTTTGCTTTTCTCAGAGATCGGTCAGGAACTCAGACTGCTGCAATTTTCCCGCAACTTCGAACACGTTCTGGGGAGAAGGAACAAGAACAGCCACAGATAAGAGGCCAAGTTGGAAACACTCCACAGCCAACTTTTCTTGACTTTGAAGTTGCACATTTTCTGCCAATCGAGTCACTGCTCACAGATCGGCCACTCTCTGTCCCCTTTCTGTACTTTGTCACATTTCCTCCCAGTCAGTATTCAATACCTGGAAGAATTCTATTCTTTAATACCCGGGTCAAATATAATAACCTCCTTGAAACATTTTCTCACTCCTCAGCCAGTAGTACCCTCACCACTGTTAACTCTCCCACCTTGAAAGTGTAAGTAACATCTATTGATGTCCTTTGATATTATGAACCCTTGATATTAAAAAACACTGCATTAAAAATAGTTAAAAGTACACAATGTATCAGGTTCCTACCCTGGAATTCATTTTCAACACTTTTGAATCCTTGGAGTCAAATAAAATTTTCAAAATATTGGTCTTTCTTGCAGAAACTCAGGAGGGTTCATTGTTTTTGTTTTGTTGTTTTGTTTTGCTGTTCCATGGACTCCCAGAAGAATTAGTATCATCGCCATTTCTACCCTATGTGAAACAATGCCCATTCTGTACAATGTTTTTATAAGGAAATTGGGAAGGAAAATAACCATAGGAACATTTTAAAATCCACACCTGTTTTCAAACCTCTCCAGATATTAAAGTAAACTACAAATGATGGAAGAATAGGGTTTGACACTTCTTCTCCCTTGAATTGGCCCCATGTGTCTCTCACATTTTCCTTGCAGCTTTGCTATTTTCTGACAGAAGTCCATCAACCTTGCAGTTTCCAACCTTCCTTGATACCTGGGGTCCACTTCTGGCAAATAAATCTCAAAATTACAAACTAGAAAATATAAAGCTCAGACATTCCTTAAGGGGAAAAACATGCATTAGTAGTTTATAGTTCTGATAATGAATATAAGTTTGTGAGGACATCTGATAATAAATATTAATTAGAATAGCTTGTACTTCACATCTCTGCTGGTGAACAGAGGAGCCCAGAATCCTACCCCACATTTAATAGACGTTCTTACCTTTAAGGCATTCAGATATCAGTTTACCTTCTCTCTCTCTTACTGTTGGATACCCTTCATATTGTTGTAAATATTTTCCTGCATCAACTTTCACAAGGGAACACTGTGGTACTTAAGAATGACCCATGCTCTTTATCTTTAGAAAAGAGAAAAAAAAGCGTCCATTGCCATCGGTTGGATTGTGACTCCTATTTACCCTGTATAGGGTTTCTGAGATTGCAATTATTTGTAGGAGGACACAGCCTCATCATATCCTGAGGAGCAGCTGGTGGGTCTGACCTTGAAGTTAACTGTCTAACACATACTACTGTGCCACCAAGGCTCCAGAAAAGGACAAAGCATTAGAAAATTCTATGTTTTTTGGAATGTAGCAATTTCTTGAAAATCTATATATGCATGAAATAAAATTATATTTACAATATAGACATCACAATTTTCAACTTTCCTTGTTCTTCAGTGCAATTGGCTACTCTTTCATCTATGTATGGATGTTGTTGTTATTATTAGTTGATGTCAAGTTGGTGCTGATTCATAATGACTCCATGTACAATAGAACAAAGCAGTGCCCAGTCCTGTGACAGCATCACAATTAAAAAAAAACATTTAAGCAATTGTGAATAGGAGTATTTTGGAGGGCCTTCGAGCCAAAAATATTCCTCTTCCTGCCCTATATCTGACAATATTCCACTGTTATTTCAGTGGCTAATTCCTCAAAAATGGAAAGCCTATTCAATATACCAGGTGTCTTCAAATAATTAAAGGAAAAATCCATGATCATTTCATTCCATTTTCCGTGAACTTTTTGAAGCCCCTCTGAGAACAATTACTCTTGAGATGGGTTCCTTGGTGTCCGATCCAAAGGAAGACCACTAGAGCTGAAGAATCAAGCAGAATTCACTTTTCTCAAGGCAAAGGAGAACAGGCAGGTCACTCACAACAAGATCGAAAGCCTTATCACATTTAACGCAGAAAGACTAGACTATGCATAAGTTACAAGGGGGAAGATGTGCCCAAATTAAGATGCTGAAGGGCATGATTTGAAAGGATAAGGAGAGAATTGTATCACAAAAGCCCAAAGCTCATACATTTAAATTAGCAGAGATAATTATTTTACACTTTGCAGGGCAGGCTACAAGATCATGGACCAGACATTTGCTTCAACTGTTTCTATATACTATACACCTTGTGCTGTGCTGGGGCACGTAATGGTTGTCAATAATTTTTAAATAAATGAATGCCCAAAGCGCATGCAGATTAACAAAACAATCACAGTTTTACATGACCCTCAAACAATCTTTGCCTCCACAAATGATTATTTCCATGTTCGGCATAGTGTACTTCAATGTCAATGTTATGTGCTGTAGCCTTCTTGCTAGGGAATTTTCTACTTTGCTATGGGTCTTTTCATGCTTTCTAACTGATCCTTTATCTTCAATTATTTTCACATTGTTATATAAATCCAACACAGGAAGGTCTTTTAAATGAAAATGATGTCAAATACAGAAATAGCGCCCCTGTGGGTCTACCTTCCAGGTCCACTGGATTAGGCTAGCATTTCACTTTATTTTTATGTCCTTGTCTCAACACCCGCCTTGTTTCTGTTGTAGTTAAGGGTGTTGAGGCTTACTTATTTTTTTTCTCCCAACTTCATAAAGAAAAGCAAACCACATACACCCAAGGTTGAATGCATTGCCACTGTAAACCCTTCTCTGTAGACGTTTTTTTCTAACAGCTTCCTGAGCAACCAAAAAATAATTTTAGGATATAGATGCTAAGTACAGCTATGATATATACTCAGTGGCTTAATAAAAGGTTTTGACAGAGCAAAATTGGTTAACTAGGTCTCTTAATGGACACAGCACCCCTCATGTATAATAAAAAGCAAGGGTGCTCCCTTCTTATGAATGTGTCATCTAGCTCCCAAAGGGTGCGTAAGCAGTAAAAAGCAACAAGGAAACCTAGAAGCACTATCGGGAGGAGACTTAAAAATCAAAGCCCCATGGGATATCCAGGTGTCAGTCAGAAGATTCTATACAGAAAGTGGAATGGAAGTATCTGAGAGCAACAAAGGCAGAGTTGAGACAAGAGGTGCTATTTGAATTTGATACATGTGTGGATATTTGAGTAGCTAGGAGTTGAAAGGAAGGGGTGAGTCTGAGAAAAGAGCCTGAATCCCGGAGGCAGAGTTGGGGACTCCCGCAGCCCAAGTGGGAAAGTCCTGAAGCAGAGATTCATAGGTATCTACCGCATAAAGGCTTTGGTTAATCTGGCACCAGGGGTTGCCATTAGAAATGGTCAGGACACCTTTGAGTCCTCTTTTGAGCATATTTGAGCAAACTTGTAGCATTATGAATATATGCAAGTCAGAAGGCTCTACCCTAACATCTGACCTATAGACTTGGAACTTGCCTACCTCTACTCTTGTGTGAACCATTTCCTTGGTATAAATATCTTTGTATATGTATTTAAAGGAGCTCTGGTGAGACTTTTAGATCAGTTTGGGTCGGCTGGGCACAAAGTTGACTGTTCAAACCTACCAGCCACTCTGTGGGAAGATAAAGTTATCTGTTCCCACAAAGATTTATAGCCTTGGAAACCTATACAGTTACTAAGAATCAGAATCGACTTAATGGAAGTGAGTTTGTATTTTGATTTTTATATATACATATATAAGCATCACGAGTTTTGATTCTCTTGAGGATTCAGTCTAAAACAATTTATTAAGGCATTTGAGAAGTTTTATGAATATAAAAGGCCTGTTGACAAATATACTCAGAGGCCAGCACCCATAACCTTTCTCATTCACACTCACAGTAAAGGACAGGTGAATTTTGGTATTTTTCTCTTATCAAAGGAAGTTCTTTAGGGAGCCCAAAAATTGGAATGGCTTTTAAAGAGTCACAGAATGCTAACTCTTTTCCAATCCAAGGTAAGAACAGCCAAGGCACATGGGCCTCAGTATCTGTCTTAATCAGCACCAAAGCAGCTAATTGATCAAAGATGAGTGCCTAGATTCGGTTTCATTTCATGTAAGGAGACTACCAGTAACCAACTCAGTGTTTCCTATAGGCCATTCTTAAGCTAATATTAAACTAGTTGCTGGGGGGTTGTTTCTGACTCATGGAGACCCCAACAGCTATGAGTTTTTCAGAAGTAGACTGCCAGGCCTTTCTTCCAGTCTTCTAGATGGATTAGAATTGATCATCTTTCTGTTAGTAGCTGGATACTTACTTAGCTGTCTGTTTCATCTACTGATAGTAAGGGGTTGTCCAATTGTTTTCTGTAATGAAAAACATTTTTGACATTAGGGACTCTATGATCTGTCACAACTGCTTAATTTTCCAGTGTAACATGAACGCAGCAAAAGACAACTCATAGATAATGATCTATGACTGTGCTCCAAGAAAGCCTTATTTATGCATATTGAAATTAGAATTGTATATAATTTTCATTCATTATTGAATATTACTCACCTTTTGATTTTCCCAACCATATAAAAGGCACTCTTAGCTAACAAGCTGTACAAAGCAGATGGCTGCTAGATTTGTCTCCTAGGCCACAGTTTGCCAACCCTTCCCAAGCATAGTTCCTCCATTTTGCAAATAAAATAGGACACACAAAAGATATGCGACCTACTCCAGATCATGCTGATTTTGTGGTAGAGCTAGTTATAATGTGTCAAAAATATCTGAAAGCTGGTCTGTATTGATAGCTTATTACTTTTCTATGTCTCTTCATTGATTAATCTCAAGGAGGATGCCCTCCTTTATTTCACTTAATGACTCACTCCTAAGAAACAGATAAGCATCAAAATGAACTTTCTCCTGGATCTTTTCTACATATGTTGATATCATTTAAAGATGGAAACACAGGAACGCATGAACCACATACACATACATGCATGGATCTTTTAGGTGATTGTTTACTAAGTAGCTCATGAAATTCCAAATAATAAATTTTAAAAATTTTGAAAATTTCAGTCTTATATGGTAATCTTATCGTTCATATTTTTAAAACGCCTAAGAAACAGCATTTTAAGAAATTGAATTTTAGTACTAGTTTTCAAAATAGTCTTTTCTTTGAAATAATTTTTCAGTTTCACTATTATTGTGTTCCTGTACTTAAAAATGAACCAACTCTAATGTTTTCACCCCACATTTGTTTGAAAACACACAAATAATTCAGAAACGAGCTACAGTATATTCATAGAATAGATCTTTAGACAGGAAAATATACATTTATTATAATTAAGCTATTATATCTCAGAAGTATTTCAAAAAAGATAAAATAATAATCTTGAAAATATCTTCAATTACATGTAAAACCAAGACAAATTTTCAGAGGAATGTGAGTTTATTTAAACTTATGAATCAATGGAGCACCCTTAATGGTGGAGGACACTCCTGTACTTGTGAGATTCGCATTTTCCCGCAGAAAATTGCGTCTATGAACTCTCCTGCGGCTGTATGTCTTGTTAGAAGCATCAATTTTGGCTTGTACATTTCTTGGCGGTTTGGTACGTTGAGGTAGTCCATTGATTTCATACAACCAGTACATATCAGCTGTCTGGAAGCAAAGAGAGGGCGAGGTTTTATATGACATATACAGAGGCTGACCGAAAAAAAAAATAGAACAAACTTACTATACTTAACACCTCATCTTCTTCAACATATGAGACTCAAGCCGTCTCTATTCAGACATAAAATGAACGTGGATAGGAAATCATGGACAATATTTTGATTTATGAATTAAGAATAATTCACTAAAAAATTGTCGCAGGTGATGGTCCGCTTTATAGGTGATCTGAGCTTCATCTAATGAGGAGTAGCAATCTACTTGGTTTCCATGAAACCGTTGCACAGCACGAACTATAGATAGTGAAAATAGTAACTGGCAATGTCAATTTATGCCTGACAATTTAAATTTCAATACAGAGCCCACTGGCACAAAACACTGAGCTTTTGATTTTTAGATTAAAATAACCTGATAATTAACATAGCCATTCAAATATTCGGAGGGTGGTGGAAAAGCACTGACTTCATTCATAATCTAATTCCAAGTCAGTGCAATTGTTACAGGGATTGATTTTTTAAAACCCTTTCCCCCCTGTTTAAATGGGCAAGAAAGCAATGCTGAATTAGGCAGTCTAGTATTTTCCACATGCTCATGTTCATACTAAAATCTCCTTGCTCTGGATGAATTTCCTGAATCCACCTGTGTTGTTCTAAATCATTATATTCTAATAAGAGTGGTACCACATACATTCAGAAAGCTTATTCAGTGTTAAGTCCAGCCCAATCCACCAGAGTTTAATGTGGAATATTCTCTCTACAAATGAATGTTGACTACATGTATGCATTTCATGCACAACTAGCCTGGTCTTATTTTAATCATGTTTGACCCTTTTTTATGGTTTTTGTAGTTATTCTGAATTCAGACTCTGTGGGTCCAAAGAGGTCCAAACCAAGAACCACATTGACTCTGGGTTTGATAACTTTTACTTCACTTAGAGATATTCATTTTGTAAGCCCAAACGATATTATCTTCATTGTGAGTATATCATTTAAAAGTTTTCCTTAGAAGTGACCACTTTTCAGTGAACTCCATTACGGAGCTTACATTACCCCCCATAATTTAGTGGGTACAAGTGGAAGAATTGAACGAAGGGGTCTAGACCCAATTTAGCATCATTAAAGGGCATGCATATACCTAAGCATGATAATTAGCATGCACAAATTAATGAATTCTTGAAGAGGCCTGCCCCATGCCTGACACATAGTGGGTAAACATGAGTGTACTGTAAGAAAGGACTACCACATGACACAATGAAGTCTTCCAGAATTCCCTGTCTTAGCAATATTGTCCAGTTTGTTATGACTGATCAAGTTTAATGCCTTTTCATAGACAATGAAACACAGGTAAACATCTTTCTGCTATTATTTGCTTTCCATGTCTTCATCCTATGTCTTCTTTCTGAGTCTAGCCTGGCTGAAAGGCTGGCAGCTCCCTTTCAGTGAACTGCTGCAATCAGTTCTGAATTATCTTCAGAAAATTTTTACTTCTGTGTGATAATTACATTATTATATAATTTCTGCATTCTGTTGGATCACTAGTCTTTAAAATGGACATCAGTATGAGGGGGCTTCAAAAAGTTTGTGGAAAAATAGTATAGAAAGATTTTGCAAAATTTCTGTGAATTCTTTGAGGGATCTCATAAGGATCTCTTCCAGTCTTCCAAATTTCTTGTCATTGACTAATGAGTATTTCTTGCACTGTGGCCATTTGTTGAAACATTTCCATTGTTATTCCAGAGGATTGCCTTTTGATAATGCCTTCAGTGCAGTTTGGTCTTCTTCCTTCAAAACCATAAGTTTTTGATGACATGCTACCTCTTGAAATGGTTGAATTCTAATCAATTATTTTAATACATTGTATAAAAAGATGTCTACTAACTTCTGTTGATACTTCCTTTGTCTGTTGTTTGCAAAGAAGCCCTGGTGGCATAGTTGTTATGAATTAGGCTGTTAATTGCAAGGTCAATGGTTTGAAACCATGAGCCATTCCACCACAGAAATTCTTTCCTCCTAAAGAATTAAGTCTCGGAAACTTATGTAATAAGTAATTGAACAGGTTCATTATATAGTATAATAAACTCACAGGTGCAGTTCTACTGTCTTCTTAGGTTGCTATGAGTTAGCAGTGAGTTTGTTTTTTGGGGTTTGGTGTTCAATATTGATCACAGAATCCTTCAGTACAGCAATGTAAGGCTGGACTTTCAGTTTGAGAAATAGTGAACTTGCTCTTCTCTTTTAGTTTTGTAACTCCATGTTATTGGATATTTCATTATAATACTGCACTTATCTTCTTGAGTTTCCATTTGAAATCTTCTGTTCAGCTCTTTAACGTCGTTTCTTCCTTTCCCTTTAGCTATTCTATATTTAGCGCAAGTTTCAGAGTTTCTTATGATATCTATTTTGGTATTTCTTTTTTTTCCTGTCTTTAATGACCTTTTGGGCTCAGGTTTTTTTTCTCAAATAAATATATTTTAATACACTATTTAATTCATTCACTTTAGACTTCAATCTACTGAAATACCATATGCCTTAATAAAACACTCCATAACCGTGGTACCTCAAATCATGTACACGTAATAAGTAATTGAACAGGTTCATTATATAGTATATTTATTTACACAGCACTTTATGGTCATTATTTGCCAGTTTCACATTTTCTTAATGTGAAAAGGCAGTACTTTCTTATTTTCCTTTGGTGTTGATAATCTTTTTGTTATATTTAAATTTTAAAAGTCCTTTGATGAACATATCCAAATAAAACAAGATATAACAATTGATATAAGTTGACTTTTGAAAAGTAATAGTGCTATTTTTTTTCTGTGATTAGTGAGTGAGACCCTTTCCCTCTAGTTCATTCAAATGCCTTTAGTACATCAAATCTCTTTGTCTAATGTCTTTCTAGAACTCACCTGTATTACTAATGTTGCTTTGTATTTCCTGCTGTACATCTGGGGTGTAAATCCCACATTAATGACAGCTCCTGACGTATTATTAGGAGGAAGTTCGCCAACCTCAGGTCTTACAGAAAACTCTAGATCACTTCCTGGTAGGAAATATGCTGTGTACTGCTCAGGATTTCTGAAACAAAAGTGTCAAATTCAACGTATTAAAATAATTCATTGCCCCATTATCTTGCAAGAATTTCCGGATAGAGGTGGCATCCCAAAGATTTTTCAGTCATTATTTCTACCTTTTTTCAAAACCATTTTATTGGGAATTAGTAGAGATATCATATCAATGCATAGTTCAATCACATCAAGCAGTATCATACAATTGCTACCACAATTGGTTTCAAAATATTCTTTTCCTTTTAGCCCCGTCCCGCCCCCACTACCACTGAACCCACTGCAGAAACCCTCACTCTATTGGCCATCCCTTTTTATTGTGCACAATGAAAAAAATACCATGCTTGTCAAAGATAGCAAAAAGCTGTTCATGTACCAAATGAAAATTTAGTCATATATAAATAAATGTATATGTAAGATAAAGAGCCAAAACAGCTCTCATAAATCCTTTAAAATATATATACTACTATTCCATTTTGATATGTTCTCACTTTCTACTAAATTGTCAGGCTCTGACAACATTTATTGGGCCTAAAGATGGCTCACTATGACAAGATGGCTTACTATGATGGCTTACAATAACAATTATTGTGCCTGAGGATAGCTTACTATGATCTTAAGTAAAACTGATGTCATTTAAGATTCACATGACTATTTTAATGCCCAGATTGATTACATTTTAGATAAAGATTATAAAAGAAGGTGAGGAATATCTTGATAGAATAAAGCAGGTGGAGAGAGACATATTAATGGGTTTAGTTGAGGAATTTAAAAATCCAACTCAGAGGTGAGCTCTAGGTAGAAGCTAGAGCATAATCTCTGAAGACAGATCCAGTAGCAAAACCTAGAGAAAGAGCCTGCGGTGTTCATGTCAGGACTGAATGGCCTATTCAGCAAGATTCTCTTGAGTACCGTAGCAGAAACTTCAGAAGCACAGACTCTGGAGGAAGGCTGCCTGGACTGCAATCATACCTTTCACTAGGAGCAGAGCTTCAGACTATTTAATCTTGTTTTACCTCAATTTTTTCAAGATTTAAACAAAGATAAGAACTTCTGTAAAGCCACTAATACGTGTCATGTATTTAAAGTGCTCAATAAGGATTAACCAACACAATTATAGTTATCATTAGAATTGTGAATTTCAAACATTTTATTTTCTATTGATAGTAAGTGATGCATGGATTAATAAGAGATGAATTAGACAGAGTATTCATTCTCAAGAAACTCAAACTAGAGCAGTGTTTTAAAATGATCAATTTAAAATGAGCTTGCCATTTAATAAACATGAACTTTTCCAAAATATAGAATTTAATTTTGACCAATAAAGTATTATTGAGTTGATTGTGACTCACAAGGACAGAGCAGAACTGAGCCCTAGGATTTCCAAGGCTGTGAGCCTATATGGAAGCTGACTGCCTCACTTTACACCCACAGAGTTACTGGCGCGTTCAAATGGCCACCTTTCAGTCAGCAAGCGGACACTGAACAAAAGGGAAAGGTAAGGCACCTAAAACATAAGGAGCCTTGATCGTGCTGCCAGGGAAACATGGCCCTGCTGGCCAAAATGCCATCTGTTTGAATCCAATAACTGCCCAGCAATATCAATTCCAGGGCAGTTAGTGGTGTCTGGATTTTTGGTATGATATATTAAATCATATATATATCATATATTTATAAAATTTCTGAAGTTGTTGTTGGGTATGGAACCAAGCAGGATATATTGTGCTGCTTTATGTTTATTTTTTGATTTGTAATTATCTCATCCATAAGAATTGAGCTTTTTAACTGGTATAATCCACTGTCTTCTAGAATACTGCAGTGTATGTCAGGAGGCTTAAAAAAGTTTTTTGGGAAATTACATTATCTTTTCATTTCATTTCTTCTATTTACTTTTTGAAGCCCTTTTGTACATCATAATGTAGGGGTTTGCTCTGAGTAATCTTATCTTTTATTTCTAGCTTTTTTTAAAATATTGCTGAAATAGATGCAAATATATCCAAAAGGATTACAGAAAACTCATCCAAATTACAAAAATCTAAGAGTTGCTAAATCCCATAGAAAATGAGCATAATTGTTAGTGACAGAAAATTACAGACACTGGATCTCTTTCCAGATATTTGTGAGGGTAAGTAGTTGGTGGAACTGTGTAGTTCTAAGGACATTGACATAATTGATTCTTGACATAACCTTTATGAAAGTTTTAAAATGTAACAGGTTAACTAGGAAAGTTTGTACTATTTATAGCATAAGTTTAATACTTGGTATAATTCTCAGAAGCAGTAGCTTTTAGAAAGATATGGCCCGCTCCAATGTCGAGTTACAGAACTACATCTGGGGCCTTTGGTGACAGATGTTAATGCTCATCAGTGAGCAATGCAATTCGCTCTATCATTTTAGTATATTCTTTTAAAAGTTAAATTGAAACAGAACTTAATGCTATTGCTGGAACGTAGGGGAGAAAATATTAACATGAATGTCTTTCATAAAAATGAATAATCATTATTTATGAAACTTCTGTCACGCAAGATTGTAATCACATCTCTTCAGTGAACTTGGGGGCTACACTAACCAGAAATGGGAAGGTTTAGGATGGTTTGCAGGACCAAGCAAGCAGAAAGGAGCCTGGGATCTAGTACCTGCATTCCCTAGGGGAAAGGAAAAGGGAACGTCCACTGAAAAAAACTCTAAGGGCTGTTCTCCTTATGCTAGTGGCTGCCTTAACAAGGAAGTCAGCCGAGCCCTGTCCTATAGACTCAACGACAGTGAGTTTGGTTTGGGTTCTTTGACGTGGCTACTATCTGCTCTTGATACTATCTGTCATGGCTGCTAGTTTTGACAGTGGACATAATTCATGTGAGAAGTCACCACCTAAGGGAGGTCCTCCTCTGTCACACACATGAATGCCATCTTCTCCAGGCTCTACTGGAAGCCGAGTCTCTGTTCCAAAGGGAGGGAACCTGAGCAGTGGACAGCGGGAGGGCAGCACTGGCAATGAAGAAGATCAATGAAACATGAAAGAACACCCAGACACCCTTAGGCTTGGTGTAAAGCCTTGCCAGTCAGGCAAAGGCAGCATAGATAATCCTGGGGAAGGAGGAGAAGGGTAAGTGTGGGCCATCGCAGAAATTCACTCCCTTTCAGAAAGGAGAACGTCGAAACTCTTAATAGTGGATATTAAAGATATACACATACACAAGTCCCTGACAAATCACTGTCACACAGTTTTGCTACTATGGTATTTAGATAACGATTGCTTAATGATATGACCATCTACAGTTCCATTATGAAGAAATGTCTTAAATGATACCTTTCAAATTGACATCCCACTTATACTCCCAAGCTTCTTAGAATTAGCAGAAGTGATTGTGTAGTGTCAATATTCTTGAGAGGCAGTGGCAATGCACAGTGATTTGTTATTTCAAAGGACTGAATTTGATTTATAAAAATTTGGGATGAAGTAACAAGTCAATGAGCATGACCTACCCTTATCTTCCCCATGTAAATGGTTTGTTGTTGTTGTTTATTTGTTTTCTGTAGGCAATTCCAAACACAATGATAAATATAGGATTTCTTTTAGAAAACGGACTCAAAAACTAAGATCTCTGCTACTGTTGAGAACGAGAGGGGTAAATAATGTGCATTAGCCTGAACCAAAACCAAATATACTGGCATTGAATCAATTCTAACTTATTCTGACCCTGTAGGCCAGAAGAAAGCTCCTTAGGGTTTCTTATACTGCAAACCATCCTAGGGGTAGAAAGCCTTATCTCTTCCCCTTGGAGTAGCTGGTGGGTTTGAACCACCAGCTTTGTGCTTAGCAGCCCCATGCTTAGTCCACTATGTCACTATGGCCTACTGTACCCTCCAAAAAGATTTTGTTGATTTTATCTTTGATAAATTCTCTAGTCTGTAAAATATGATAATTAATTTTTTATTTGAAAGTTGAAATTATTTTACTTGAGGTCCATGGCATGTATTCATTTCAAGAACTAGTCAGCAGGTCATCATCATCATTTCAATTTTATTAGAATTAATTAAGGTCATCTTTCCCTTACTGAGGAGCTCTGGTGGCATAGTGGAGTGGTTATGTATTGGGCTGTCAACTGAAGGGTCAGCAGTTTGAAATTACAGTCTTGGAAACCCACAGTGACAGTTCTACCCTGTCTGAGAGAGTAGCCATAAGTCAGAATTGACTCAAGAGTAGTGAATTTGGGATTTTTGTTTTTTAACTTTTCTAGATTATGATATACTATAGTGCTAAGTAGGATGCATAGCAAAATGTATTTCAATAACTTTACAAAAGATTTATCCTATAATTATAGAATCATTGATGATTTTAAGAGGTTACTTATACTTCTTCTTTTATGTTGCCATTCTTTATGAGGAACCCTGGTGGCACAGTGGGTTAAGCATTGACATAATAACAGCAA
Organism: Tenrec ecaudatus; assembly: GCF_050624435.1. Lineage (NCBI taxonomy): Eukaryota > Metazoa > Chordata > Mammalia > Afrosoricida > Tenrecidae > Tenrec > Tenrec ecaudatus. The sequence continues at coordinate 39,793,149 of NC_134548.1, read as the reverse complement.
GATATGTGGTTCGAATCCAAGAGCTATAGAAAGATGTTGATGTTTGTAAATACTTATAGTTGAGAAATTATATGGAGTGGTTCTATTCTCTTCTATAGGATTGCTAGTGGTTGGAATCTACTCAGTTGCAGTGGCTATGCTTTATAGACGAAATGATACATTAATGTTTTTAAAAACTTGAAAATCCAAGTCATATGATGTTCCATCTAGACTATCAAAGGTATATTCTAGCTCTAGTGCTTTGATTTATTCAGAACATTTTTCTTAGTTGCTGTGTGTACTAAAAATTTCTAGCTGCAATGGGGACATGAAAACATAAAACAAATAATTCTGGTATTCCAGTAGCCTACAACATACTTTGCAAAAGAAGCAATATATATAAATGCCTGTAGGAAGCAATTTAAATGTAAACAACAACACATATGGCCACTGAAATCAAGGTTGTATGAACTCTTGGAGGGCACAGTCAGACAAACAAGGGAAATGGACACGTTCAAAGAACTACTCTGTGCTGAGGCTTAGCTGTGAGAAGAAAACGAGATCAGTAGAGAAGCTTAGCAATAATCAAGGCTAAAACATGGGTGGTTTTAGTCAAGGTGGCAGTAGTGGTCATGGTGAGGAATGGCTGGGTTTTGTTTATATTTTATAGGGTATGTCAACAGATTTGCTAAGAGATCAGGTATGGAGTGAAACAGTGAGGAGTCAAAGTTAGTCCCAAGCTTCCTGTCGGGAGAAAATGCAAGAATAAAACTGCTGAGATTCCAATTCATTTCCATCAAGTCGATGCACATTCACAGTGACCCTGGAGGACAGGGGTTGAACTGCCCCTATGGGAGTAGAAAGCCCTGTCTTTCTCCCGTGTCGAGATGAACAAGCTTTCAGAAAGATTAGAAGACTTCAGGAAGAACAAATGTAGGGCAAAATGTCAGAATTTGTTTTTTTGATGCATATTGTTAAAAGATAGTTGAACAAAACTGTATCGACTCATCTACCTACCTATCTACTTTCTTCTTCTTTAACCCTATCTACCTACTTCTCTACACAGGGGCCCTGGGGCTCCAATAACAGAAGAGGGCACAAACGAAAGAGATGAAGTCATTTTTCTGCCACCATTCAGAGCGTTTGTGTGGAAGGGTGAGGGTGGTGGAGAAAGAGAGAAGACACCATAGCTTGAACCTGAAAAAACAAGAACATCATAAGCCTTAACCATTAAGAATGAGCTTCTGGTTGGAGATATTCAGACCCCAGTGTGTGGTGGTTTTTACAGAAATGCTCTTTCTGTTTGTGACATTCTTTACATTCTCCTGCCCAGTCGGGTAACTGAGGTGCCTGCATCCCAGAGAGTTAGTCCTGAAGATAATTCTCTAAAGGAAGAGGGGCACTTCGTAGTATCCTTGGGACTATAGAAACTCTCTCTGCCATCGAGTTGATGCCAACTCATAGAGACCCTATGGGTACGAATAGAAATGCCCCTGGGGGTTTCCGAGACCGTAACTGCTTACAAGAGGAGAAAGCAGGGCTGTTTAAGTTAGTGAAATGATTTAGGCAACAATGTTTCAAGCCTGCCAGTTCAGAATGACCTGCATTTGAAGTTCATAGCCTACCAAGCTGCGGTAAAGATGTGAGCAGGAATATCTCTGTTGGGACAAGGCCGTAAAGATGGAAGGTAGAAGCTTTAGCATCTTACCTGAAAGGGCACCCTGAGTCTGCGAACATATTTCATCCTCCACTGTGATTGTGTAAACATGTGGTTTTGTGTGTGTGTGCTCAGATAAGTTGGAGATAATAATATATACTTTGTAATATTATTGCAATAATTCAATTATGTGGGAACTTCAAAAAGCTCACAAAAATGGAATTAAAAGACAAATGAATTTTCCCTTGGACTTTTTGAAGTCATGTCCCATAAGCTAAATACATACAGCAAAACTTAACTGTCAATTTTGGTGGTGGTGTGCTCTGTCATTCATTGGGAGGGCAGGTAAGAACCTGTGCTGGTCATGAATAATATTTCATTGGGATCTCATTGCCCTAAATTTGACACAGTTTTAACTTTTACTCAAGTAAATGCCAAATACACATACAGAACCGGGAGGGGGGAAAGATTTCTTGCTCAGGAGGAAAACTTCTCAGAATAAACATATATACTATTACAATCTATTGTCTACCAAGTAAGTTGAAATTCACTTTTGCACTCCTAATTGCAATGAAATATTGTAAGCCTGACCAAAATGGACGAATTCTGTAGAATGATCATAAAGAACATTTAATGAACTAGTAGAAGAGCAGAACATTCATTTTTGCTCATAGCTATATTTCTTCGGAACTGTGGGTCAGAACTGACTCCATGACACCTAACAACAACAAGGATATAAGTTGCTACAGCTCAGAAAACATGAGTGTTTTCACAATAATGGCTAGAGAGAGAAATGGAGAGGCCGATAGAAGCTGCTGAGGCCATTTTAACAAATACCTTGGTTTGGAGGTTTAGGGTAATGGTTTCATGAAAAATCATGCCTAATAATTTGTTCTACCTCCTTGTGTAGTGTCTGGTATTTTAAAAGTTTGCAAGTGGCCATTCAGGGCACAATTGAACTCTATTCCCTTGGGGCAGCAAAGAAAGAAGGAGAGTCAGGAAATAGCAAGAGGATTTGGAATGTATGACTAATTGCTTATGCCACGAAGCCAGAAGAACTGGGTGGCGACCAGCACAGCCATTACCGAACACTTCAATCAAAGATTCCATTGCAGAATCTTGATCAAAGGAGGAGGGGTGCAGAACAGAAGTTCAAATTCTTATGAACTTTCTGAATTCACAAGTATTGGGTGAAGCCCTGAGACAATCTTTAAATCTCTGGTAAAGAATGACTGCCTCGAGGATTATGCTCTATTAAGAATTATGCATATGGGATAAAATTGACAAAAGCAACCAGAAAGATGAGATATGAACCTTAGAGGGAAGTAAGTTTACGTTAACGAGGGAGGTGCAACTCAGAAAGGATTAATGAGTATGCCTGCACAATTCAAAGAATGTAACCAATGTCATTACATTTTACATATAGAAATTGTTGAATTGGTATATATTCTGTTGGGTATATTTTCAATAGTAAGTGTATAATTTTTTTATAAATTCAAAAATATGTTTTAGATAGATTTACAGGACATCTGAATATAAATGTTACATAATTATGTATTTTTCAGTAACATAAAAACTATACTGATCTTCTATTTTTCCCTAAGTATACTTCAAGACACATTTATATTCATAATCACGAAGGGCATCACTGGTATTTTGCCTACTTATTATGGAAACCAAAATATTTATGAGTTTTCATTATTTTATGAACATACTTTGAAAATAAGCATCCATTATGCTTCTGGCACTGTGTTTGGTGCTGGATATACAGTGGTTGAACAAGACAGTCATGATGTCTGCCCTTACTGAACGCAATCTAATGTTGCCAGTAGATATTACATGCCATAATAAAAGATAGAAAAGCTAAATTCTAATAAAACATCTTCTAAAAGACTAGAGAGCAATGAAATCTTAGTAAAAAGCTTCAGCTCTTCAGATGACCAAAAGTTTCTCCCCATACATCCTGCCAGCTAGAAAGCAGTGGCACAGTATTTTTCAGATGCTAAAAGGAGCCCTGGTGGCATACTGGTTTATGCTTTGTGTTGCTAACAACAAGGTCAACTGTTCGAACTCACTAGCTGCTCCATGGGAGAAAGGTGAGGTTTCTTGCTCTCCTGTAAAAAAATCACAGTCTCAGAAACCCACAGGGGCAGTTCTACTCTGTCCTATTGCGAGTCGGAATGGACCCAATAGCAGTGAATTTGGTTTGCAGTTTAATAGAGCACAACTGGAAACACCAAATTCTTTAGCAAGATAAAATATTCTATAATAATGTATGAAAAATTCTTACATTATTTCCATTAACCAGGAAAATTAAGGGAATTTGTCATGAGTACACTAACCTCTCGAGGGTCACTGTGAGTTGGAACTGGCAGTGAGTTTGGTTTTTTGGATACTTACCCTGTAAAGATTTACAATCTCAGAACCCAAAAAGTGAGCATTCTTCACTGATCTATAGATTCAGAGTCAAAATCTATCAACACCTCCCCCCGCAAAAAAAAAAACCCTCAGTGCTATTGAATAGACTCCATCTCCCAGTGACCCTAACGAGGCAGGCGAGGCGCAGTGGGTTGCATGTTGGGCTGCTGACCATGATGTCAATAGTCTGAAACTGCAGAAAGATGACGATTCCTATGTTCACAAAAAGTTACACTCTCAGAAACCCACAGTTCTATTCTGTCCCCTAGGACTGTTAGAGTGGGTTTATAGTCATCCTTTAAGAATAACTAGTGTTCTCTGTACAAAAAGGTGGGAAAATGGGGGTGGGAGGAGCTAGGGTCTCAGATAGGAATAAGAGCAAAGGAATGGGTAAAAGTAGGGTTGGGTCTAAGAAACTGGCCTCATGATTTAAAAAAAATGATATTGACAATTGAAGTAAAACTTATAAGACATGGTCCATATATGTAGTAGAAATACTCGATAAATTTACATTGAAAAAGGCAGAAGGGTAAAGAGGCCCAAATGGAAGTGAGATTTCCACACTTTGTTGAGATAGCAAAATGTCTATAACAACAGACAATGTAGTGATTTTCTGACAGGTGTTCTTCTGGATTGGGAATCCATAAACTTTAATAGAAACATCCTACTTCTCAAATGCATCGCTGAATTTAGGCAATTCCTCACTGCACTCTCCCCTCCCAAACAAAAGCAACAAACGTTCACAGGCCACCATATTGTATGAACAACAGAAACTACCAACTACCTGGCCTACACGCATTCACTCTCTTGTTGTCTCCATTGGGTTTTTGAACGTTTCAAGGACAGGTTGACCCTGTGGCTGCCACAATGGATTTATACAGAGCAACAATTGTAAGGATAGTGCAGAACTGAGCAGTGTGTCATGCGGTTGTACAGTGGGTCTCAAAGGGTCTGGACCAACTTGACAGTACCTAACTACAAAATATTTTTAATGCATACAAATTTCCTTTGACAAACAAATATTCCCTAATATTTCTACATCTAACTATTTATGTTTGCTTCTCTCTCTCTCTCTCCATATATATATATATGTATATATGTATATATATATATATATATATATATATATACACACACACACAAATTTGAGGCATAGAATGATAATGCTCTAGCATAACCAGCAAACTATGTCTTAGTAGCATTTTCCAACTTAAAATTTGTTCCACAGTTCACCATAAATGACATTCACAAAACTGAGTCAAGAACTTCTACTTGATATATTACCTTGTCTGGCTTGTCAGAGTGAAGTTAACGACAGCTTCCTTAAACAACCCAATCCCTTCAATGTTAATGATATCGTCCACATCTGGCTCGGTAGCATGCAAAATGATGGGAAATCTCCAAATCCCGTCCTTTTGGCACTCTAATTTCAGGATAACTTGAGTCCTTGAATAAAAGAAGATATTTTAAATGACTATCCTAGGAAAATAGGAAAAGAGACTACTATCAGTAAATCAACAACTAAGGGGGAAATGTAAGTAAACCGGATTCAGCAAAACCAATGTGAGTCTGCATTCAAGAAAAAAAAAAAGTGAACCCAAACCCACTACCATCGAGTGAATTCCGACCAACAGCAGCCCTATGTAAGGTTCCCAAGGCTCCGTAAACGTTTACAGGAGCAGACAGCTTCATCCTTTTCCAGCAGAGAGGCTGGTGCATTTGAACAATGCTTACCGGACAGTTTTACCAGGACACTGTTAATTACATTTCAGGAATTATAGGCCATAGTTTATAGTTTCATTCTCTATTTGCGGTAATTATTTTGTAGGGCATTTTATCTCCTCTCTACATTTTCTAATAACCTGTAGCATTTGCAGATAAGATTCTTCAAGCTTTCTGTAACCAACATAAATATACTATCTTGCAATAAGTACATGTAGAGTGCTCCTTAAATGGTGAGACTTTGTCTTAAGTAGGTAAGATATGTTGCTAGGAGAGACCAGTTCCTGGGGAAGAACATCATGCTGAGAAAAATAGAGGGGCAGAGAAAAAGATGAAGGCCCTCAAGGAGATGGATCGACATAGTGGCGGCAACAATGGGATCAAGTAAAGGCACAATTCTGAGGATGGCACAGGACTGAGCATTTACCAGTCTGTTGTGCATAGGGTCACTATGGGTCGGAATAAACTCAATGGTACCTAAAACAACAATAACAAGGTAGTTTGGTCAATGGACCCAGTGTTAGACTAAACAGTAATTTATCTATGGATTTTCTCTTCGAAATGAAACACTGAGAGTCTTTTCAATTTTCAGTTCACATAGAAATATATTTCCTGAACACCTAAAATGTCTCATAAAATTAAGTGAAGACTTCTAAAAATATTAATTCCAAGTAATAATAACCACAAACACCGCATAGAATCACATGTCATTGATGGAAGGAAGGTAGAGGCAGACTATTAAAGCATTTGAGTGAGAAGAGGAGAGAAACAAGATGGTATATGGAGTGGAGACAATATCATATGTTTGCATGGTTATGGTGGATATGACTCAAAGATGTTAAAGGTGCGGTTTTAATGTAAGTCAGGGCTGGGCAAGGAAATCACAAAGCTAATAGAATTGTCTAGAAACTTTTTAGGGAACTTTTATATTCTCCAGGTAGGGCTGTAAAATTAGGCAATTTGAGGTACAATGGACAATAATAATCTTCCAAATCTAAAAGTTACATATGCCAACCCAGAAATTTCACTGTTAGTCATTTCCCCTAACAAAAACAGTTGCTGCAGTACATGGGCTATGTACTGCCAAAAATTTAAGCCGGATCCACAAGAGCACATGGAATGCTTCTTGGAAGTGATTGTCAGATAGAAGAGAAAATGATCAGTCCCTAGAGAAATATAACATGCTTGGTGAAGAAGTTCAGCAAGAAAGATGAAGTGCTTCAGTGACTTCAACAACGGGCTCAAACATGTGAGCAGTCTTATACACAGGGCCATTGTAAGTTGAAACATACTAAATGGCAGTTAACAATAACAACAGTCAGTTCCCCTACAGCAGCTGATCTCAACCTGTGGGTTGCGACCCTTTGGTGGGGGCGAATGACCCTTTCACAGGGGTCGCCTGAGACCATAGGAAAACACATTAGGATTGACATCATGATTGATATCAGTAGCAAAATTACAGCTATGAAGTAGCAGTGCAAATAATTTTATGGTTGGGGGGAGTTCACCACAACATGAGGAACTGTATTAAAGGGTTGTGGCACTAGGAAGGTTGTGAATCAATGCTCTAGAGTTACACTTCCAAGATTTCAAGAAGTGGTGTGTATAAAAGTGTCCATTTCTCTATGACTTCTATGTACTATCCAAAAACTCTGAACAAAATTGTTTAAATGTTCTTTCTATAGGGTATTGTGGAATACTATACAATGTAATATATAGTCTGGGATGGTTGATATAGCATCTAAATGTAAAACATCCCAAATATAAGCCCTAAATTTATGCTTTTCTCACACTTTGCTCTCAGTAAATTAACCTATATTTCTTTGCACTATTTTTTTGTGATTTTTCTGATGTCCACACTTTATTTAGCATAGGAAAAAAACGTATTCAGTCGCAGCATTAGTTCCTGGTAAGGACAGCACGTATTCCACAATTTTTAGTGCATAATTGTATGGTTTTAAGTGTATCATGACTGGTATTCCCAATTCTACCCTTGTCTTCACATATGTAGAAGAGAACTTCTATAATTTTCAGTTATTGATTTATATTGACTTTTCTTATTTAACGCTGTCTCCTCCTATTAGCCATTCCAAGTACATGAATGTTTGTTAACCAAAATGTGAATGTTGGCTTTCTTTTTCTTTGTGAGTCAGACAGATAATAATTGAATTTTATACTTATTTCAGTTTCCTAGGGAAAGCATGTCTTTAGGCATTATTTTTCTGTTCTTCTATTTGCACTTTAGAGCTATTGTTTTTTCTTATTTAATTATTTCTCTTCCAGACAACCATGTCAAATACATATGGAAGAAGAAATGGCAGAACTAAATGAGTATGTTCATTTATATGTAAAATATAATGAATAGACATTGGAACATCACAAATCACTCATAGAAATTAATGAATCAGGCACACAAGTTGTCTTAGACCAGGGGTTCTCAACCCATGGGTTGTGACCCCGTTGGGGTGGGGGGGATGTCGAATGACCCCTTCACAGGGGTCGCCGGATTCATAACAGTAATAAACTTACAGTGATGAAGTAGCAATGAAAATAACTTTATGGTTGGTGGGGTCACCACAATACAAGGCACTGTATTGAAGGGTTGCGGTATTAGGAAGGGTGAGAACCACTGTCTCAGACAGATTCCTAAATATTTACTAATAAGATATAAATGCACAAATGTTGAAGGAGCAAAAAATTACATTGACTTTTCCCACATTCACCAATATTGTCTCATCAGTTCCCTTTAATTGCTGCTGCTGATTTCCATAGCACTAAACCAATACAATACAAAGCTAAATGTGAACATTACTAAAAGATAACCATTGAAAATCAGAGAAAAACAAAAGGGTGTAATGCCAGTGTTTATAATCAACTTTCTTCTTGTACCTTAATTATATTATGAATGTCTGAAGATAACCCTTGTGTTTTGTAAGTATTGGTCTACAAATTCAGACACTTTATATATATATATATATATATATATAAAATGCATATTCAAACTATAGAGCTTATGACTTTCAATTGCTTTATCATTGCTTATTATGTGTTACATTATATTTTTACTTCATGTATATTGTGGTCCTAATTGGTACCTCTACATAAAGATGCTAATAAAGCCTTATTTACATGATTTGGCATATCATGTAGTAATTGTAGGTGTTAAGTATCAACTGCCCCCAAAAGTCAATAAAAAGACAATGAGATTCCCAGAGGAGAAGCATGCAAAGCCTAGTGTCCTCTTAGATTCCACTGTGATCCACTTACACCTTACTTGGGGATGAACAATATTATGGAGCTGAATGGCAGAAGGAAAATGAAAGAAGTTGCAACTTGGAACATCACTTATGCACATTCATTATTTAACTGTTATGAGAAACAGCATATAAAATAAGCATGTTGCCAATATATAGCATCCAGTCGGCACTTTGGGGGGAACATTCTACCACTTTGACTGCTTTCAATCTTCAGTGATTAATTAGAGAAGTCACGATTACTGATGGTCATCTCAGATTTCAAACAATTTGGATTTTTCTCCTCCTCACCCCAATAATTTGATAGCTAAATAATCTAACTCAAAGTTTTTACCTCAATAGGATCAAAGATATAATGAAATCATTATATAGAAAGATAGAAAAAAGAATCAAAAGTTATTTAGTTTAAAAGAGTAATGACATTGTTTAAAGAAAAAAAGGAAGGGAAGTAGATTTACCTCAATGGTTTCTTTGGTGAAAATACCATATTGAATATCATTGTTATTGTTTCAGAATTAATATGATGAACTGTTTTGATCAAATACAAAGCAATGCAAGATTCCAAGGTAGCCTTCAAAGCTTCTGATTCATATTCAATATTATACTGGAATTCACGAATTCCCTCTGGGAAAATAAAATTTAAATATTTTTCAATTTAACTATATATACATTGAACATAAATTAATCAATACTAATTACACACAGGTACTTAGAGGTAAGGAGATGGCATATGTTATTTAACTCTGTATTTATAATACCTAGTGCTTTACTAGGTACATGACAAACCTCAATATAACTTTGTGAATAGAATTAATATTTCAATAAAGAAATTAATATATCAGTAACTACATTTACACACAAAGAAAACTATTCCTATCACCTTGGGATTTTTAACAGTCAGATTTAGGAAATAAGAAGGTCTAATGGAAAATAATCATCAATAAATATTAGGAAATGTTAAAAATTATTACCTGCATTCTAAATGAAAGTGCTTCCAAAATATTGTGGAAAAATTCCATTGTCTCTTAATTCCATTTTTTCACAAAATTTTGAAGCCTCCTCATTTAAAAAATATACTAAAACTTTTGGACTTGTAATTTATAAAGAAATAGCTTTAAATTCTAATTTAAATTTAGCTTTAATGACATTGAAACAGCTTTCCAATCTGTTAGGGCAGAATTTTCTATTCCTGGAATATAGAGAGCTTTAAGAAGCTTATGGAAAAATTCCAGTATATTTTAATTCAGTTTTCTCATGATTATTGTGAAGCATCCTTTATATTTTGATAGACTAGAGTGCTTACAATGTTTCAATCCTGGGGTATTATAACCGATATACCATGGTTTCATAGAGTCAATTCTTACTGATCTCGCTGTTAACGTTCAATGTTTAGCCGAAAGCACTATAAAAAAAACCTAGGGCCATTTATATAGTTAATTACATTTTCTTCCTCAATCGGTTACAAGAGGAAAATTACAGGAGAGTGGTGTCATCCTCACATAAAAAAATATATTAAGCTCAAACTGGTATTAGAGAAGAGAACTGTCAAAAACAAAAATCAAACCTGTTGCCACCAAGTCAATTTTGACAGAAAGATCCAGCACGCATTAAGCTTCACTTAAATATACGGGTCCCAGACAGCAAACGGAGAGGTATGCTGTGGTCCTGTATGAGAAGGCTATGAGCTGTGTGTGGCTTGACCAGGCTCACAAATGCGCTACCTTCCAAAGCCTGTCTCTTGAACATAGTCTAGTATGTAACGAAAAAGGATGATATCTTTCTCTAAATCATCTTAACAGAAACCAGACAACCTTCAAGAATCAGTTGAGTGTAATTATTATTGTAGAAATTTGAAAAATAGCTTAGTTCTAACAAGCTCAAGTCAGACTGAGTAAATAACTCACCAAATGTTATTAATGTAAAATGTGACCGCCTGGCACACGCTCAACCTAATTGGTTCCAGGGAAACCACATTTAAGAATTTTAGGTTGTTGAATGGGAGGTTATATTTATATTGCACACAAATAACATTTTTAAGCAAATACATTACTGTACACACTTGAGAACCACATGTTTCTGCTTAATTATCAAGTCTTTTAAGGGAGCTGAAGTATCAGATGAAGCGAGGGACTTCTTGAGAAGCTAAGTATAATTTCAGAAGGTTTGAATTCTTCATGGGTGTCTCTAAGTATGGTTGTCATGATTCAAATCTAAGAATAGCCACTGGTACAAAATAGAGATGGTAATATCAGCTAAGAGGCAAGTGAGACACACAGAAATCACTTTATATTTTCCAAACTACACATATTGTGGTCACTGGAATATGAGTACCTAAGGGAAAGGGATAAAGTCAAATTTGACTAAAATTTTGACAAACTGCCACTCTATACTATGTAATAAAACCTATCAGTTAGGTTATTTGTATTTTACTTGAAAAGTCATATTACCAAGTTATCAATATGCCTTTTGCTGTGCTCCTAATTTGGAGAGAATAATATACTTCTTATATTCTGTTTATGGGCTTTACATTGGTAAGACCAAAGACAATGAAATCATGGTGTGCTCATTATTATTTTGTTGGTGGAAGAAATTATCATCCTCTTATGATAAACATAACTGACAACTTTCAGAGAACAAATACAGGTATACAAATAGAGGAGTTCTGGTGGCATAATAGGTTACGTACTGGGCTGCTAATCTCAAGGTCAGCAGTTCAAAATCACCATTAGCTCCCAGAGAGAAAGAGGAGATTTTATATTCCTGTAAAGAGTTACAATCTCAGAAACACACAGGGTAGTTCAACTCTGTCCTATAGAGTCTCTGTGAGTAGGTATTGACATGATGGCAGTGAGGTAAGTTAAAAATCAGTATTTCAGTAAATGTAGTTTCTCATAATGTACATTGAAATTTCAAAGTTACAGAACAATTGTTTGGAGGAATCTTAGCAAATCTTTCAATATTAGAGGAAGTTTATGTCATTTTTCAACAAATTCTTATAAGAACACCGGCTTCATGAAATCAATATTCTGGAGAAGTATATCTTTAACTTTAATTGTATTTTAACAATTAAGCAAACATGTATTGACTAGTCTCTTTTTATATTGATATATGCTAGCTGCATAGGCTTATCTTCTCAAAGCAGCTGTGTCAAAATGTACCCTGTTCTCTCACTAAGACCTGTAGACTTTACTCCAGGGAAAATTTGGAACTCTAGACTGAATTCATAAATATGGGGCACAAAATTTAATTTCTACAGAAACATCTCAAAATACTTTAAAAACAGCTTTTTCTTATCATGGATATTTATATTTTCATTCCTTTATTCATTCATCTGTCATTGAAATGAAAGCTACCATTCTGGTCCCCACGGAGCTTATGATCTAGATCCGTGGTTCTCCACCTTCCTAATGCCATGACCCTTTCATACAGTTCCTCATGTTGCAGTGACCCCTGACCATAAAATTATTTTTGTTGCTACTTCATCACTGTAATTTTGCTACTGTTTTGAATCGGGCAACCCCTGTGAAAGGGTCATTTGACACCCCACCTCAACCCAAACGGGGTCGTGACCCACTGATTGAGAACTGCTGATGTAGAGGAATGAAGTGAAAATATGCCATGACCACACAACTAGTGTTCACACTGTTACTAGGATAACCAAGGCCATCAAGAAATAAAGGAGGCTACAAGAGCAGAGAAACTGAGAACATGACTTGTTGTAAGTCTGTGAAGAGGATTTCCATGATGGAACACAGTATGGTGTTTGCTTAACTAGTTGCAAATAGAAATAGCATATAATCCATCAATCCCATTACTATCTACTAGGTAATATTAAAGAACAATGAAGAATCTGGGAAATACTTCATAACAGGGATGAACGTGAAGACATAATGCTGAGTGAAATAAGCACAGATATTGTATGAGTCTATTGTTATAAAAAGTGAAGGAAGAGATTACACAAAGAAAAACTAAAATATTCTTTGGTGATTACACGAGATAGGGTGGTGGGGAGGGAAAATGACTGACTATGTAACAGCCAATTTTTACTTTCACTGAAGAAAAAGATATTATCACAAAGATAAGTGAGTGATACACACATGAAAGAAAAGGAAGACATGTAGAAACTTCACAAGAGTATTACACCGCAAAAGTAAATCTTATTACATACATAATTACATTGTCAATAATACCACACAGTAATCACAGAAACAATTAGTCCAATGGGCTAATGGGCCACTTGAATACCAGACTCTACCATTCCTGAGATTAGAACTAGATAATGCCTGGTACTCACGGCTGATCACTTTGAAAGCTATCACGATAGAAACTCCTAACTAGATACAGTGAAAGCAAAATGTGGGACAACACATTTGTAGAATCTAAAACTAAAATAATAAAAATGATAGATACAATGGACTGATAGAGACTGGAAGAACCTTTTAGACTATGACCCTCCGACACCCTTCATGCCTGGAAATGAATTCAATGGAGTTTCACCAAACACTAGAGAGTCCTATGAGGTGAATAATAATACCAGAGATGAATGCACTAAATAGAATAACCATCCATATAAGATCATAAGGATAGCATTATTTCAGAAGGCAGGAAGGCATAAGAAAAGAAGATGAAATGGTAGATACTTTAAGGAAGTAAAAAGAGTGCTATTGTGATATGGGAATTGTAATCAACAACACAAAACAAAATATATATGAATTGTTGAATGGAAACCTGATGTGCCTGGTAAACTCTCAGATCACAATAAAAAGTTAAAATAAATACATACATAAGAAAAACAAAACTCTATGAGAAGTCTTGTCTAAATCTATAATCAGAGCTGTAGATCCCCAGTTTATTGTGTGAGGTTCAAATCCAGAGAGTTTTGTCCTGTGGTCCTTTATGGGAGGTGGCAGTGAAAGTTCACTTTCGGGCAAGTTTAATCAAATTAGCAAAATTCTGAATCTGAAGCTATTAAAATCACATCTTCTTCGAATTCCTGTTGGAATCTTTATGTAGATGAAGAGGAATAATGAAAGAAGAGAGACAGAAACGAAAATACTGTTTGTTAATGTTGTACAGATTCTAGAAGCAATTATGTTAGATACCATTAAACTAGAGGCTAGTGTTCTTAGGTTCTCAGTGTTAAGTGTGACACTAACCCGAGGATAGATGGATCTAAACCCATTCACAATCCCCGTGAAATAATACTGCTTCAGAAATTCAGAATCTCGGAGGACAAGGAGAGGCTAAAATGCGGGATGGAGGGGGACACACACACAGAATGAGAGATATCTTGCCCTGCTGTTATCTTAGTACTTTCAAGACTTTTTTCTTACCGTAATACTTGTATTGCACAAAACAAGGAAAATAGTGGTGTACAACATGATTTCTTAATAGGCATAGAATATATTTGTACAAAATGACAGAAACATGAGATGACAAATAATGCTATTAATGTGATAGGACATAAGTAATTCTAGTATGACTGGATTCATTATTAACAGGTTTGACTGAAAGGATTGTGTGACTCAAATAAGTATATTCACATGGATTCAGAAATCAATTCATAACAGTTAAATACTGTCTCCAATGACAAGCTACATATGACACTCAATGAATTGTTAAGTATATTGTGTCTTTATGTAATTGTGGCAAATTATTTACTTCAAGTGATACAGTATATATTCAGAGTATTTTATGAAATATTTTAAATTATCTGGAATTTTAAAATGAGATGCCAAATTTATATACAAAAAGGTGAAATTTACATACAATGCATGCCGTAAACTTCATTTTACAAATTTTTTCAGGCATCATACCCGACATGTTACGTTTTCTAGTTTTTAAAATAAATATTTATTCATAAATATGTTCTAAATTTAAAGCTGTGACATGTGGCTTATTCATATTCCTTATATCAGAAGGGTAAGAAGGAAATTAATGTTGAGGGGCAAAGGAAATTACAGTTATTACATTTTCATTCTTTCCACTACTGACAGAGTCACATCTTATGCCTTAAAATCCATTAAAAACTATGATCATTGTCACTGGGAGTAGCTACTACTATGTGAAGATAGCAAACATAAGAACCAAGAACTAAATCTTTGAGCACCACTCTAATAAACAATATGTTTTAAAATACACAAAGGACACAGATCTTTAAGCAACCGAGCAATTTGCAATCATACCTCAAGAAATCTGAGCTTTCTTTATCATAATTATTATTAATTACACATGGCTGTGGTTTTCTTACCGCATAAATGATCGTGGTAATTATTAGCTGCGGGCCTTTTTGGTACCACTATAATTTCTGTCATACATTTGATAGGATTTTTTCCAAAAAATTCACCCGTCAGGGAGATTTCCACCAATTCTTCTACCCTCTTCTTGGCTTGACATTTTATGACAACTGTAATGGAAAAATGGTTTCAGTTAATTTAACTCTTGATATTTGATCTTACTTGAGATGGAAAAAAAATTACCCTGTCTTGTAAAATAAAACTTGCTCTGGTGTTCTTTGACTAGTCTTGAGATTGCATCAAGAGCAGTGGTGGCAAAATGGGTTGGTTCCGTGGTAGAGTGTTAATTGCAATGTCAGCAGTTCAAACCCACCAGGTACACAGCGGGAGAAAGTTGAGGCTGTCTGCTCCCATAAAGGTATACAACTTTGGAAACCCACCAGGGCAGTTCTACCCTGTCCTATAGGGTTGCTGTAAATAATTTTTAAAATTCAGTACAATATTAGTGAGTGCTCAGTGCATCTAGAATTAACAAAAGTATATGCACATGCATATATGCAGTGTTGATATAAATACATTTTGAGAAGCAAAATATTAACAATAAGTCTATAAAATAGTATGACAAAAATAAATCTGGAATATATACACTACATTATTGAAGATATATTCAAAACCAAACCCATCACCATTGAGTGGATGCCAAGTCATAGGGACCCTCTCTAGAGTTCCCTAGGCTGCCCATCTTTGTGAGAATGGATAGCCTCATCTTGGTTTCGAAGTTCTAGTTCTACCCGACAGCACCACGTTATGGTTTAGAAAGTTGATTCAGGGATTGACAGAGTTATGTCAATAATTCAACTGATAATTGTAAACATCTGAATTGCACAGCTTTTAAAATGTGTATGCTCATTGTGGTAATACCAAACCACTTATAGAATAATACTGTAACAATTAGAGTGCTATACTAAACCCAATGCCATCTAATCAATTCTGTTCATAATGACCCTATCCAGTTTCCAAGACTGTGAATCTTCATGGGGGCAGACAGCCTAGTGGGTTTAAAGTGCTGATCTTGCGATTAGAGTCCAGCGCTTAACTCATCTTGACACTAGGATAACTTGATATTGTATCAAAGACCCCCAAATAACTTCAAAAAATAAGATCTGGTATTTATTTTATAATATTGTTTTTTAAATATTTCTTTTTAAATGATTTATCCATATGTACCTTAAAAGTAGATTTAAAATTTTTAAGTGAAATAGTTAACTCTTTTGTGACTTGTTTTTAAATTTACAAATTTCACCTTTTTTAACTGTTACAATAAAATTAATTACTTAAAATCAAATCTAAATTATATATAAATTATATATAAATCAAATTATATATATTTATAGATAAAAAAGGGAGAAATTACTTTAATTTTCTTCTATCGGGGTCCAGGAAAAGTCAATGATCTTGTGAGAAATCAAAATATTATTTCTCTTTACCCCAAACCAAACTTGTTGACATGGAGTCATTTCTGACTCATAGTGACCTTGAAGGACAGGGTAGAATTGCCCTACCTGGTTTCCAAGGATATACATCTTTACCCAAGCAGCCTGACACATCTTTCTCCCACAGAGCAGCTCCTGGGTTCAAACTGCCAACGTTCTGGTTAGCACCTGAGTGTTTAACCATTGCACCACCTGGATGGCTCCTAATGTATTCCTTTGATATAAGCTCCATGATACTCTGAGGTCATGTGTATGAGAGGCTTAAAACAGTTTGTGGGAAAATCCCATTATCTTTTCATTAAAGTTAAAAATATATTTTTTGGGGGGCTTGTACAGTTCTTATCACAATCCATACATCCATCCTTTGTATCAAACACATTTGTACATAGGTTTCCATCATAATTTTCAAAATATTTTCTTTGTACTTGAGCCCTTGGTATCAAGTTTTTTATGAATTATTTGAAGCCTACACCTACTAGTGTCTAATATATAACACAGTATTTCCCCAATGTATTAAATGTTATACTTTTAAAATTCAGATACATATGGGATATACATTGAATAACAGTGAAAAACAATCATGATATAGAGAAATATTCTACATGTATTATGCCACATATTCATGGCCTATTTGAACAGCAAAATTAACTGATGACCTCAGATTTATGTGTTTTTGCAATACATATCCTATTTTAGTATCAAATAGTTAATTTATTTTTTCATTATAAAATTACGAGTTGATATTGAATACTTTAGAATTATAATAAGGACTGCTCTATATAAATTGTAAGGACTAAAATGGCTAGGAAAAGAGGCAAGTTCTTCTGGTTATAATGAGCTTTCTTTTTAAAGCATTAAATTGGAAATTAATGTGATGAAAGTTGCAATTAGTACTATGTCATTAGTCTTGTCCTGTTAAGTCCTTAGGAAAATAGCCCTCTAGCATTGGATTCATTTTCCATTGTATTTACACTGTGACAGGTAGTCAGGTCCAGTTCCAATTATCGGCCTCAATGGACAGGAATAGTTAAAAATGCACAAGGAGAAAAGGTGGTTCCACAAGCCACAAACTATACCCTCCGTCTGAACATTACCTGGGAAACACATACCTAAAAATTCAGAGGAAAATTAAATATTTATATAGAGTCGAGAAGGGAAAAAAAAGGCCAATTCTGATGCGGTATTAACCACAGAATGAGGAAAGGACTGTAGAGAATGTGAATAACCTCCGTTTATAAAATTATACCAATGTGCTTCTCATGGTTGTAGATTTTTAAAATATACTAACATAAATTTGAGACCCTTTGAAAATAATTTCAGATCTAGAACACAATCTAAAAAAACAAACAAACCAAAAAAGAACACAATCTATTTCAGAATACATACATTACCACTGGGTTGACACCCTTTCTAGAATTATGAGGAGCTGGAATCAACTCATAGACAATGGGTTTGTGATTTTTAAGTTCTAGTGTCTCTGCCTCAAAAATGTACACACCTGCAGGGTCTTTAGGCAGTGGTGCCTGCGGAAGTCCAACAATAGGGTATAGCCAGTATATAGCTCGTACTTGGCCTTTGTCTAGTCTCATTGTCCTAAGGATAAAAGAAAATATTAAAAGGGCACAAAAATCCAACAGACATATGTTCTCTATTAGCATAACCATACATATTCTTTATTAACCTAGCAATCTTTTACTAAAATGTCTACATTTAAAGTTTGACACAGAAAAAATATGAAGAGAAAGCATTTGCTGCAAAGATTGATTTTATAAACATATAAAGCAAAACCTTTATGATGCGAATTTACCATAAAGATAAATGTAACACTACTACTGCAAAAATAAGTTAAAATAAAACAGCTTTTATCCTACTTTTAAAGGTTCTTATTGCTATTCATTGATGTAACAAATCTGTGATTGATCACAAATAAAGGTAATTCCATTCTTATTGGTTGGTCACATGTACAATACAAAAAGTGCCATAGATGTGCAAGACTTCAAAAAGTGATGTGGACTGGCATGAAGCAGGGAACCAATGGAGAGGCCTGAGGGGCCGGCCCTATTACCAACTAAGTAGACAGCCCTTCCCGCCCCACCCCCACCGAAGAATTCACTTCAGAGGACAGCACTGAAGCTACAGCTCAAGGAGAGGGACATGTCTGATCAGAGTGCACAGGAGCAAACGAGGGGGAAGGAAAAAAGAGTGAACCACATCTTGTCCCACCAAGCCCTGAGGACAATATTTCTGCTCAAGAGCAGCCAATACACAAAGAGGACCATAGGGCCGACCCCACCAAGAGACATGACGATCCTCACTGACCCATAGCACTACAGGGGACAATACTGGAGACACACTGTGGGGATTGTGCCTGCCCTGACCACACCAAACCTAGGCGAGGCACTGGGGGGTGTGCAACAGAGTAGCAAAGGGAGCAGAGCAATGAAGTTCCCAGGGAACACTAAAAGTAGACTGTGTGGCCAAGGCATGGTGCCTCATCAGACTAGACTGGAAAACACTCATAAAGGACAACAAATAGACCTTGAACTATTTATAGGCTTTTCTTTATTTTGTCGTTGCCCTTTGTTGTTGTTGTTGTAGCTACTGTTTTATTTTCTATTGTTGCTTTGTTGTGCTCAGACTTGTGTTTGTGCATATTGTTGTCACTGCATGACTATCTGAATGGGATTGGCGGGATAAATAAACCAGAAGAGAGAACAATGGGATTATAGTTCTGGGGGGACATGGTAGAGGGGGAGGTTGAGGGAAGGAAGTGGGTGTTAACAAACAGAGGGACAAGGGACCATCAAGTGACAGAAAAGCAATGGTGAGGAGGGTGTAGGAATTCTGGTAGGGTTTGATCAAGGGCAATGCAACTGAGAGGAATTACTGAAACCCAAATGAAGAATGTACATTATAGTGGAACAAGAGGAAAGTAAAAAGAAATAGAGGAAAGGACTAGAAATCCAAATACAGGCATGTACATATGTAAATATATTTATACATAATGATAGGGAAATAGGACTAAGTACATATATTTATAAGTTTAGTATTAAGGAAGCAGACGGACGTTGGACCTCTACTCAAGTACTCCCACAATACAAGAACACTTTGTTCTAATAATCCAGCACTATGAGATGCTCACATTCCCGAAATGATCACTGAATACAAAGTGGGTGCATAAGCAAATGTTGTGAAGAAAGTTGATGGTGCCTGGCTATCAAAAGATATAGTGTGTGGGGTCTTAAAGATTTGAAGAAAAACACACGTGACCATAGAGCTGAGAAACAACAAAGCCCACATGGAAGAACCATGCCAGCCTGTGTCAACATGTGTTGTCAATGGGATCAGGTATCAGGCATCAAAGACCCAGAGCAAAAAATCAAAATGTGAATGAGGGGAGGAGTGTGGCATGCAGGGCCAAAGCCAATCTGTAAGCAATTGGAGAAGAAGGGCCAGTCAGGGTGCAGTATAGCACCGATGAAACATACAGCTTTCCTCTGGTTCTTTCATGCTCCACCTCCCACCCACTATCATGACCCTAATTGTACCTTAAAACTCTGGCTAGACTAGAGCATGTACATGGTTACAGGTAAGAGCTGGAAACGCAGGGAATATGGGACAGATAAATTGTTCGGGACCAATATTGAGAGTAGCCATACCAGGAGGGTAAAGGGAGGGTGGGAGTAGAAAGGGGGGACTGATTCACAATGACTTTCCTATAACCCCTTTCTCAGGGGCAGGACAACAGACAAGGGATTAAAGGGAGTCGAACAGTGCAAGACATGGAAAAATAATAATAATTTATAAATTATCAAGGGTTCATGAGGGAGGGAGGAGAAAAAAATGAGGAGCTGATACCAAAGGCTCAAGTAGAAAGAAAATGCTTTGAGAATGATGATGGCAACAAATGTACTTAAGGCAATGTATGTATGTATGGACTGTGATAAGACTTGTATGAGCCCCCAATAAAATGATCAAAACAAAGAGATGTGGAATTTACTTTTGGCATATTCCATTTAAAAGAAAAAAATGTATTTGTTCAAATAGCTAGGCTTCCCATATACCACCAGGAAGACATCAATCCAAAAAAATGGATGTGGTCAATGTTGCAAGGCCAACTTTTGTTGTTAAAAATGAAATATAAGAAACTGCAGGCAAGACTAGCCTCCTGGGTGTGGCCCTGTGCAACCACGTACAAACGTCCACGTAGAAGGGCCTCATGCTTTGTTAACGTACTACGATCACTGCGTTGAAGGAGCCCTGTAAGTACTTGGCTACTACCCCAAAATTGGCAGTTTGAACTGAACCACCAGTAGTTCTGAGGGAGAAAGATGTGACAGTCTTCAACTTAATGGCAATGAAGTTATCACTGTCTTTATATTCTGAATAATTTTTCTTTTCCCCCCTTATAAGTTTAATGTCTTCAATTCCTTATCTCTCTTTTTTAACAAGGAGCTCTTAATTATCATTTTGTCCCGGGGCCTACATATTATGTAGCCAATTCTGACTATTTGAATGGCAGAAAGCATGGCAGAATAGACAGTGGGTCCAAGGGAAAGAGCAGAGTCTGGGTTGAGGGTGGGGGAGAGTGGCGGCACATATAGGACAAAATAAGTATTTCCTTTTAATAACACTTTCTGGACTTTTATTGAATGAAACCTAAGAGCAAAGGAAGCATTTAAATCTAGCACCATTACTGGGGTTTGCTTAGATTTCATCTACGCAAAGAGGATGTAAGTAATTGGCATTCTGGCAATAACACGGCATCCTTTAGTCATGACAATATGTCATAGCCACCTGACAGTGTCATCACTGGTATTCCTCGACTTACAACATATTAAAATTATGACAACCTGCACTTACAATGATTTTGGTTTGCTTTTTTGTATGTCTTATGTTAGTAGCATATACAATGTTGCAGCCTGTAATTTGCTGATGTTATCGTTCTCAAATATTCATTCACAGATGTTCAATGATCAGCTTTATAAAGATACTGATAATAAAAGGCAATAATAAGGAAAAGTGCTTAAAAGGGAACTGAAATATTTCCCTTATATCAGAAATTACTTAAGATGGAATTAGTGGAAAGGACAGAGATTACCTGTTCTTTGTCTAGACAACCTATTCCAGGCTGTTCTCTGTATTCTGGTTATTTTTTTTCTGAGTAGTCATTATTTTCACAATCATGGCCTTTCTCTGACTCTGATTCAATCTCATGATTAATAATGGCATCCATTTGAATTTAAAATTAGCAATAATATATATTATACCCATAAAACAAATATATTTTCCTCACCTGTGCATAAACATTTCAACACGTGAAAGAATATGAGATCATGAACTTTAAATTGCTTATGCTTAATATGTATAAGCAGTCAATCATATCATTGTCAGTTAAAATAATTTCTCATTAATGTTCTTATTTAAATGCTACCTTTTTGTGTCCTTATCCAACTCATCGAAATTATCAATCGACCAATATTTCCCATTTGCTCGAAGCACCTGAAGGACGACCATTGTTTTATATAATTTCATACTCCGAGGGACAAATAATACTGGAATGTCTATACTTCCTTTAGGAAACACCACAAGGCCTGTAAAACACAAAATATGTTAATGTAGAAAATATCTGTGGAATATACCTTTAGGGAACAGAAAATAATCACTTATTTTCTTCAGTGATTACATGTTTTGCTCAAATCATTTCAAAACCAATTTTCTTCAGTATGCAAAATTAGAAATAGGCTTTATTATTTCCCCTTAAGTTTATCCAATTATGTTAAAAAACACATTTTTTCCTGATGCCTGAAGGTTCTCGAATGAGAAATTCAAAACAAACCAGTTGCTTTTTACTCTATTCTGACTCGTGGCAATCCCATGTGTCCTGAAAAGTTGTAATTTTAAAAAAATTACTAAGGTTTCTTTTATCATAAAATTTTACTTAATATTATTTAACTTTCATGGTAAACTAGGTGGGTTTTACATATCAGATCATTTTCTGTAGTCAACAGTTTAAATGCCTTATCAAGCCTCTCAACAGATTGCCCTAAGAATTAAGAGCACTTTTGAATTACATTACATTAAAATGACAAACTTAGCATCCTCAAGGTACACAAATGTCCAATGTTCTAGATCTTGCTAGGTATCTCTTAAGTCCTCCTCATGTCACAGTATTTACCTATATTTCTGAAGCCAAGAAAACGGCACAAAATAACAGAAAAGGAAAACTGTACTATGCTTGGGTTCCATTACATAAACCCAGGCCCATATGAGTTATTTTTAATAGACTCTATTTCTGTTCTTTTCATCAGAATATTATAATAATATACTAAAAAAACCTCACTGCTATCGAGTCAATTCTGACTCGTAGCGACCCTAAAAAGTAGGTCTTAATGTCAGATGATAGTTTCTGAAGAGCAGGCAGTTAGCCATTCTTGCATAACACAAAATGCTGATTTGTATTTTAAAATAAAATCAGGAACTTCACTGACTAGGCAGGAAATCCACCTGCTTTATGCTATAAATAATAATTACAAATCTTTATGACTGCAATCTGAGCTCATTTGGGTGGAAAATTAGTCATTACACAAAATAGGAAGGCTATTTTTTTAAAAATGTGAAAACTCTGTTCTGTTGCCAGCAGAATTTAATAAACTTTCAAGATAATTATTTGGAAACCTGTCTGTGTTTTGTATCAAGCAACAATATACATCATAAAATGAGTTCTTGAAAATATTTTCCAATTCATAAATTGTGGTTGCTGTTATCTTTCATCAAGTGAAAAACAGTAAACTTTGTTGACCAGCAATGACTGTGAGGACGGTGCTGGACTAGGCAGCGGTATTCTGCTGTTATACACGCGGTCACTATGCATCAGAACTGACTCAATGGAACCTAACAAGAACAATTTTAAAAGCATCGTATTTTTTCCAAAAATTATTTTTCTTACTAGTTGTCGAACTACATTTGATATGCCAACTAACATTAGCATTATGAGACATGGTCATTATTTCTCATAAAAGAAAACAAACTTAAATGTTTCTTTTATAAATCCTAAACTAGAACTCTGCCAATTCATCTCTGATTATTAGCAATAAATGATGCATATTTTATCCTTTAAAAATTAGTATTACACAAGTCAAACATGTATTTATCTTTTTCATTATAGAACTTCATTCTTCCCAGTATCAAAATATGAGAGATAATTATAGATTCATCTGCAGATGTAAGAAATTAAATCCCTGCACTCTTTATCCATTTATCTTCAGTGGTGATAATTGCAATACTGTAACACAATATCATAACCCTAATATTTACATTAACATAGTCAAAAGAAAGAAAACTTCCATCACAAGGATCATTTCTGACCAATAGTAGTCAATCCCAATACCCCCTCCACTCACTATGCCTGAAAATTTAGACCACTTATTTGTTTGCCACTTTCACAATTCTGTCATTTCTAATCAGTTTGTGATCTTTGGGGGCCAGCTTTTAGTCCCCTCCACAAAGCCCAGGGTCATATGTGGAATGCCTTCTAATACACCCAGAGAGTAGGTGCTTTACTGAAAGCTGTACATCCTGCTATTTTCCTTTCCCTCCTAGCAGTATTTATCCTGATAGAAGCTGGGGTTAGTATCACAGTGGCATTTAAATGTGATAAAATGAGTAACATTCAGGGATGGCTCTTCTGGATCTATCAAGAGGACAAGGTCACTGGTCTGCCCAATTGCTAAAGGAAAGGAAATTGAATATAGCTACTAGAATTCACGCACACAAATCACAACTAAAGCTAATACACTATATAAATAAAAACTGAATATAAGTATATGCATCTATATTAAAAGGTGTTGAGTGTCTTGCTTACTCTAAATATAAAAAAACCTAGAATTGATTTTTTTATAAAATGCATTCATCATTTCCCTCCTGTAAGGTAACTGGAAAAAATGTAAATCTAACCCCTTTGGTAATATTAAATTCTAACTTTCCTATAGAACTGGTGGCAGTAGAGATTTTGTGTACTTATTTCCCATACACAGCTATGATGGCAACTTGTATCCATTTGATCTTACTTTTGGAATGAAATGTATACATGGATAACAGCTTGAAAAATGATAACAATTCCAGTTCAGGTGTAATTGGATTTTTGACATATTAGATAGAGCTCTGATTATATTTGACAGATGCAATTTTATTTTCATTTTAAACCCTTCTTAGCTAACATATTTGTTAGTCTTAGACTTTTTCTGCTCTAAGTTGACAGAAGATTTTAATTAACCTTACTGACAATGTAATAGCTAGGGTGGAATTAGAGCCTGATATTACTTGTATCCGTACAAAAATAAACATAATGTGAGATTTAATATTTATATTTTTTACTATAGGATTTTGTTTTTCTAAGAATGTACCAGACTGGCTAAAGGAGATGGCATGAAATATCATTTAGTTCATCAGTCCAAGATTGAAAAAATTGTGTACAAAATTATAATGTCTCTTAAAAATGAATGAACATTGTTACAAACTTTCTAATATAGCTTCTATCTCTCTGCTGAAATTACCCATCTAATCTTTCATGGGGCCAGCTTTCCAAAATTTAACCATATCAGTCATAAACCCATGGTCATTGTGTCAATTTGAGTCATAGTGACCCAAGGGTGTGAATCTGAACAAAACAGATAGCCACATCTATTGCTTCTGGGGTGGCTTGTGGGTTTGAACCACCAACCTTGCGTATTCACAGTACAATGTTTACCCAATAGCACCACTACAGTCATCATTATTTTGAATAGCCTACCAGTCAGTTCCAACAAATGTGTTATGTCAGTTTGATTCTGATGACTTTTTTTCTCTTGTGCGTTGTTATATATTTATTTAGTCTTACCCTTTGTATGCTTCAATTTGTTGTTTTTACTGAGAGTGGTACATTTTATTTACTGTGGGGCTAGTATGTCAATATATTTTTCTCAATGCTTGATGTGCTCTCTCTTTTGTATTTTCTTGCTGTACCTCAATAGTGAGTCTGTCTGTTGTGACTCGTTCAGAGATACTTGAGGGCTTATTAGCCTGGTAGTGGGATTCGTAAGGACAGTATTCTGTGTTGTTTTTATTAAGCCTTATTGTTATGCTGGTACCATGTCCCCCTGATCCCTTCTTATATTTATTGTTCCTCTGGCCGTTCTAGTTTTATGCCTTACATGTATTTTCCCCAAAAAAAGTCTTCATAGAAAAAATGGAATTAAAAGGTTCAAAATAAGCATATAAACTTTAGCTCTCAACAATGCTATGTCAAGGTCAAGACACTTTTGTTAAGTAAGGATACAAGCCAGTCTATTCCTAAAGATTAAAGGGTACTGAGAATTTAATCATGTCAATACAGTCTCTTTAACATATTGTTAACTGAGGAAGAATGGATGTCATTAAAAGAGATTTTTATGTTTTTAGTTTTTCAGACTAGGAAACAAAGTCAGAAGACGTCAAATCAGATGTGTAAGGTGAGAGCCTAATGCTTTTCCGTCAAAACTCTCCCCAAATGCCCTTACTGATAGGAGGCAGGAGTAGTGGCATGATTCTGGTAAAGAAGGACCCTTGGATAAAGCTTTCCAGGGCATCCTCCAGCTAAAGCTTTGGCTGATTTTCTCAAATCACTCTCAAAACAAGATTGTTATTGTTCTCTGCCCTCCCCAAACTAAACGGCAAAATACCTTGAGCATTAAAAACAGCACTAAATACTGTTGCCACGAACTTTTCACTAGTCTACTTTTGCTTGAACTGAATCACTTCCATCTCTTAATTTGTGATTGTGTTTTGTCTTCAGGATTGTACTGGTTCAATCTCCTGATCAGATTCTTCCAAGAAGTTTCAGAATCTTGATTTCACCGGTTTAAATTTTTTATTGCAGCTGATCTGGGCACAATAGTTTTAAGATGATGCAACTTAAAATTTTCAGTCAGACTTGTGTTGAGTGAACCAATGGAGATGTCTACGGCTATTGTTTCTCATGTTAATCTAGGTCCACTTCAGTTAGAGCAAGGGCACGATTGTTTTTCCCAAATTAAAATGATGTGGATGTTCTACCTCTGTGGGCTTCATCTTGAACACTGTTTCCAAAACCAAACTCACTGCAATCGAGTAAAGGCTGACCCATAGTGGGCCCCTGAGGGTTTCTGAGACTAACTGTTAATGGGAGTCGAAAGCCCAGTCTTCCTCCCACAGAGATGCTGGTGGTTTCAAACTACTCACCATGCAGATCACAGCCCAATGCGTAACCACTACACAACCAGGGCTCTTAAAATAAGTTACCCATTTGTAAACTGCTGATTTCTTTGTGACATTGTTCACATAGGATTTTCATAAATCATCAGTGATTTTCACCATATTCCACTGAAGCTTCACCATAAATTTGTTCTCTTTTCTTGATTCAACTTTAGCAGAATTCATATTGCTCTGATAGGGGCTCTTTCAATCTGATGTTTTATCCTTCTAAGTGCCTCAAACTAGATACTGTTTAAACATGTTTTAACAATTTTGAATTTGTTTTCTTTGATGGCAAAATACAAAAGGATATCCAGGGTTTTTTTTCCCCCTAATGCGAATTTACCATTTTATAGACATATCAACTCTCTGTAAATTTACCTATTTTGGATTTCAAATAGAGAAAAAGATACGAAACATAAATAAATAAATATATCCAACAACGATAATATAAAAGAGGGAAAAATCTCAGTATTACAGGAAAAATATTAAAAACAGGAACAAATATAAAATAGGTCAAAAGGGAGATCATACTATTGGACTTCAGCAGTAATAGACTTCTCCCTCGTCTTTTTCCTTTCCCCCAGCTGAAATGAGTGTTCTGGAATAGACTAAATGTTACCGTATTTGTTGTTCTTTCTATTGTTGTTAGCTACTGTCAAATGGATTCAATCTCATGGCAATAACAAGTGCGCAGACTGTGAAAAGGTTAAGATACGTGTTCCATAAGGAATACAGCATAGTTTTACAGTCTGTGGAAAAAATTGAAACATATCCTGAATTTTCCCCAAATAGTCTGAAAGCCGCTTCTCTAGGGAGAAGAGTTCAGAAGAATTTCACAGCCTGCTTTTCTTTTCCTCCAGAGAAGCTGCTTTTCTTCCTCTCCATGTCTTCAGAACAAGTGTGATTCCTGACTAGTCTCTCCAGTCTTTTCTGTGAATGCCAGTGGAATTTTTTTGGGGAAAGAACTTTCAAGAAGGGTGCCATTCTCCCTGTATCTTCAACACCACACGATTCGCCACTATCTTCCCAAAGCACGTTCAGTGTCCCAATTCTCCACCCAAGTACATCAGGGCTTACTATCTGTAGGCACCAGCTTTGCTAAGATGTTGAGCCAGCTGGTATTCCTACAATTTCAGTTCTCTTTCTCCTGTGACTTGGCTGGTGGATTCAAATCTCTGTCAATTTAGTTAGCAGCCAAGCAGCTTAATCACTGTCAACCCGAATTTCTCATTAACCAAACCCAAACCACTTGCATCAAATTGATTCTCACTTACAGCAACTCTATATACGATTTGTAAGACTATAAATCTTGATGGGAGCAAATAATCATTTGCACAAATAATGCTATTAACTTCATATATAATTTCATTTAACATTTTTTCACACGCACAATTGTGTTTGTATAAAATTAACCTGTTAAGTAAAATTGATAAGTTAATGTTCAAAATGGAGTCCAGGAAGGTCCAAGCAAACACAGCTTAGACATGTTATAGCCAAACTCAGAACAGATTTTTCTGACTACAAGTCTGAAGCTCAATCTCTGCATCTTGACTTCTTTCTGAAAGCCCTAAATCTAATTTTACATGTATTTAGATTTGTAAACTAACATCTAATTTAGAATTTGTGGGAGGATGGCCTGTATATCTGCTCCTATAAAGATTCGAGCCTAGGGAATGCTACAGGCAGTTATACTTTGTCACATGGGATTGCAAGGAGTCAAAATCAACTGGACTAATGTTATGCGTCCACCAACTTGTTTTTAAAATGTTGCACAGAAGATCCGGAAAAAAATGGTACATTTCAAAATTTGTAGTGCCATTTGATTGCTTCTCAATAAGAGAGAAAAAATAACTGCAAGTATTCAACATGTGTTGACTTTCTAGGATGTCTTCTGAACTCAACATTCACTTACACCTTGGTCTCATTTTTGCCTACTTGACTTAATTAAATATGTGGGAGAGAATGAGATTTAAAATGGAGATCCTGTAAGTAAAGCTTCTTCACCGACAAGAAAACTGTTGGGTTTCCTCCTGTCTGGTTCATGTTATTAGTTATGAATGTTAGTAAACGAGCAATGAACCCCAAAAAGTATCTAACTATAGTAGTCTGGAATTCATTCTAAGGAAGAAAACCCTTAGAAAACACTTTTTTTCCCCTTACTGGAACACACAGGGTTGGAGTGCTTCTTGCAATGGGAAAAAGTCAATGTTTAAAGTTGTAATCTAGTTCAAGCTCTAACTATATAGAGTTCACTTTTATTTAAGAACTTCATAAATGCACTAAAATTTTCAAAAGAAAACTCATGAAATGTGTGCAGATAGCATTCCTACTCATGTTCTTTAGTCATACATAGCACAAAATGTTGGTACACTTAGGTGGAGACTGAGATGATGCACAGGAAACCTGCTACTGGGGAGTGCAGCAGCTGCACTCCCATGCAGCGGGATCTATGTTCGGCACTTATACTCATTGCCATCCAGTTTATTCTGCCTTCTAGTGCCCCGACATGTAGGACATGTGTAACTACTTCTTTGGGATCCAAGACTATAACTTTTGATGGGAGTTGAAAGCCTCAGCTCTCACCCTTGGAGGGGGCTAGTGGTTTTAAATGGTTGACCTTGAGGTTAGCAGTCTAACACATAAACACCCCCATGCATTAAGTGCTATGACATTGTACTACTCAACATCTCAAGCAGACACTATTTTGTAAGTCACATCTTATGTTCTATCGAATGGAAAATCAAGAGAATGACAATATATACATACATATCAACCAAATTCAATAGATGTACTAGGTTCCACTACCTCTGGTTTTTATCAAATTATTAAAATTTGCTTCATAAATTTACAATTATATATCTTGAATTTATATTAAATGCTTATTAGAACAGACAAATATTTCATTATCTGTTAAATGCAACAACACAAGAATAACAGAATATAAGGTAGAAAGCTCATACCTCGTAGACTGCTCATAGAGCTAAATCTAAAAGCAGAATGGTGATGCAAGTAGTCATTCCAGTAAGGATCGAGGCTGAGTGCCTCGAATGATTCCTGATCTAATAAAAATAATAAATTAAAAGATATTAGACATCAACGTTCTTCAAACAGAAAAATACTCGTGGAGGTTAAAAAGTAATCAAATGTCTCTTAATGGAAGACTTCTGAGAGTAACATTTAAAAAATATATTTTAAATGTGATTTCATTGACATTTGCTTTTGAACAACATATTGGCAATGTAAATTGGTTTCCCTTTAATTTGATAAACTTTCATAAATCAACTAATAAGTTTTGAATTTTAATATAAACTACTTCAAATTGAATGAATAATATTGAGACCCTCTGTGAATTCATGATCATAGTTTGTATTACACATAAATGCATAAACATTCATGAAATTTTCCATACAACAACAACAACAAAAATGTCATGGCCATCAAGTTGATTCTGACTCATAGGGACCTTATAGGACAGGGTAGGACTGTCCCAGTGGTTTCCAAGGCAGTAACTCTTGGTTTTGAACTGATGACCTTGCAATTAGCAGCCCAACTCATAACCACTATGAGACCAGAGTTCTTTTATGCCACTTTATGTGCAAATTAACATTTACTCAGCTTTAATGTTAAGTATGAAATGTATACTTGCATACATTGTATAATGTTAAGTATAAAGTATAATGTTAACTATAAAGTATAAAATACAAAATATATAACAATCAATCGTCCAGACATACTTGCTGGGTATGATTACATAATAAGTCCTTGCTTTTGGTGAGACCATAAAATATTGTTAGGTGCCCTCAGAATGTCTCAACGTATAGCAACCCCATGTACATCAGAAGGAAACAATGTCCCTGTGCTGACTTGTGCCATCCTCAGAAACATTGCTATGTTTAAGACCAGTATTATAGCCATGTCAGTCCACTTTATTAAAGGCCTTTCTTTCTTCTGCTGCCCCTCCACTTTAACAAGGATGATATCTTTCTACAGACACAGCCCCTCCTGTTGATATGTCCAAAATATAAGACAAAATCTTGCCATCCTCACTTTTAAGGAGCATTCTGGCTCTACTTCTTCCAACACTGATTTGACTTTTTTTCATTCGATATTCTTCACTAGTACCGTAATAAAGAGACACCAATCCTTCAGTCATTCATACTCACTGTCTAGCTTTTGTATGCAAATGAGTAATGCAAAATACCATGGCTAGGATCAGGAGTGTACCTTAGTCTTCAAAGTACCATCTTTGCTTTTGAACATTTTATAGTTAAAAGATAAAAGCCTCTTGAGAAAAGATACAACTAATTTTATGTATAATGTATCAGACACCAGTTGAAGCTGTTCTTGAAAAGAATAATGGAGACAATAGTACCTTATATGCATTTACTGTTTTGCCCAACAATCCTACTTCTAGAATTGTATCTTAAATATCAACTCCATTACTATGAGTTGATTCCAATTCATATGGAAGCAAAGTACAACTTCTTTTTAAGGTGGAGCTTCGAATGGATTTGAACAGCTGACCTTTTATTAGAAGGCAAGTGCTTAATCATTAGTGCACCGGGGCTCTTTATCTTAAATATCTATCTCTTCAAGCATGAAACAAGATACATATAAGGCCATTCATGGATTCATTATTTAGAGATCTAAATATTAAAATGGCCAATATATTAGAAGACTGTATATAACTGGTTCTAAAACAAAATGACATTAATAAAATCAAAGATATGGATAAAAAGTGTCTATTAACTGCTTTACAAGGAATTCAGATGTACTGTTAGGTGACATAAGCAAATTTCAGGTGTATTAGTATATTATCTCTGAAAAAAAGATGGGTTATGTATGTGCCTATAGGAACTTATTCCTGTACATGTGTTTTTTTCAAAAAGACCAGCGTGGATTAAGTAGAATCAAATTAAGAGAGTTACCTACACTGTAGGCTGAAATGGGATGGATGGCATAGGAATGAGAAGAGATCATTCATGCCATCTCATAGGATCATCCCCCAATACCAATTAATTATAGTTTAATTTAGAAATTGCTGAATTGATGTATGTTTTGTTGTGTATATTTTCAACCTCAGCAATAACATAATTATATTTTAAAATGTATAAACAAAAGTTTACCTTTACCGGGTAAAAAATTTTGTCAGAGAGAACCTCAACCAAGTGAGCACACTGAGCATCCCCAATAAGGAGACTAACATTCTGTGCCTCCTGATGCATTGCAATGAGAAGTATAGTGTGTCTCCTATGTGGTTCTCATGAAAAGGATTTACTCTCGATTGAATGATGAGGAAACAGTATATTGTAGAACAATACGCAACAAAACTGACTTGGGCTTTCCAAAATTTCAATTAACATTCATTACAATTATTCTCAATAACTTTCTCACATCTTAGTGTTTAGTTATTTGCTGGGAAATTTGGAATGGTTGGTAGGAAAGTTGGAGCACTGAAATGATTACCAGTTTATTTCTCATCCTACTTAGGCTGTTATATTTATTTTCACATTATATATACGTATTAAATCAATGTTAGATCTACACATGTGATAACGACTTTGAGGTTCACAACTCAAACTCATTGTCACCTAACCAGTACACCACCGGGAGTCATTTTGAGTACTTTGAGGTTATGTTGGAGAAAGACCTTGTTCTAAGACAGTGTTTTCCAAAGTGGGTGATACTGCCCCCTGGGAACTGTCAGGTGGTTGCATAAACACATGCCTACACTTTAAAATAATTAAATAAAAAAATTCAAGTTCGAGATCCAGGTTACCTACATTTTCCATTTAGTCAGACGAGAAACATAAAATGATACTTGTTTTAGTCTACAATTTTAGCAACTATGTAACTTGAATTTCATGGAATAGTCTTTGTTTTAGGTATTCTGTGTGACTTGTTTCCCATCTCATAGTTGAGTGACGGAAGATGGAGAAATGTGTTCTGTTTTTATACGCTGTGGGTTTCTGATAGTGTAATTTTTTACTGGAGTAGAAAACCTTAACATTTTTTTGTATTTTATTTTCCTTTTTTCCATATTATTTTTTATTTAATTAAAGTAAGCCATTTCTTGCTCCCGACTGCTGAGGGAGTTTGAACAGTCGACTTTCATTTAGCATAGGAGTGCAAATTGTTTGCACCACCTAGGCATCTCTAATGTTAATTGCAAGGTTGGTGGTTCAAACCCACCAGTCTCTCCATGGGAGAAAGCTGAGAGGATTTACAATCTCCGAAGTCCCATGTAGGGTTGTGATGAGTCAGAACTCACTTGATGGATGTGGGTTTTGAAGGGGAGAGACCTCTAAAATGTATACTAAGTCTAAACTATTTAATTCTGGAAAAGAAATGTTTGATTAACAGATATGAAATACTACCTGTGAAACATAAGAAAAAGAGCTTACTTGTTAATGAAACATTGATGAAAACATCTTCATGAGTGGGATTAGTGAAATGTATAACAACCGATGACTGAAGATGGAGAAATGTTGTAACATGTTCTGTCTTTAGAGGCTCAGGGAAGAGTCCCACCCCAGTGAGGAAAAATTTCCAATCTTTGAACTGTTTAAAGAAAAACATGCATAACATATTTGTTTACACATATACATTGTATTGGCTATGGTGAAGATATTTAATATACCTACAATTTCAGAAAATACATTTTGCGTTAATCTTTTAATGTGTGCCTTATTTTCTTTTCCATATTATTTTTTATTTAATTGAATAATCAACTGATATGCAACATATACAGAAGTCTCTTTAAAAGCAAATGTATATAACTTCAGACCATATTATTTATTTCCATTACGTAGTTTAATGTGTGTTCTCTGTTCAAATTATCTGTAAGTGTGACTTGAAAATTGTGTAAAGAAGATAATATAGGGGAGTCCGTGGTGGGGTAGTGGGTTACTGGTTGGGATGCTAACCAACAGGTCAGCAGTTTGAACCCACCAGCTGTTCCGAGGAAGAGAGTTGAAGCTTTGAACTCCCGTATAGATTCACAGCCTTGGACGCCCACAGGGGTGGTTCCACTCTGCAGGATCCCGTCACTAGGAGTCAGAATCGACCCAATGGCATTTACTTTGTTTGCTATCTTAAAAATTATTTTTACTTCAGTTGCATCACATTGCAAAATTCTGCCCCCAAATGTTCTTTTTCTATTCATTGAGCATAAAAGCATCTCAATTGACTTGGTGGCAGTGATGTGCTTTGGTTTGAGATTACAGGAGACTGCAACTAATTTTCTAGGCATTCCCTACTTCTGCACTGAACATTTCACATTTTTACAGATGAATGAAGAGGTCATTAATGCCACTGAATAGTATGAATGAAAAGTGCTGAATGGGCCAATGTTGTCTTACCTTTATTTTTACAACAATGAAAAAAAAGAAGTTACCTAAAATACCTCAGTCAACAATAACTCAGTTTATACTTCCCAAAATATATAAATGTTTCCAAACACATTCCAACAAAATGAAGAAACCTGTGTAAAGATGGCGCTATACTAGGAAAAGTAGTGGTTCAAAATCCATAAAAAGTTTCTCTGAGTATGGAAAATTGTAGGTAATGTCTATCTATCTAGCTACAATCTTTGTCATCTATCAAGCTATATATAACTACAAATAAACTTATATTTTATAAATGTTTTAGTGACTGCATTAATTTTAGAGTTTTTTGATATAATATAAGTTCACAATATGTTCAGTTATGCTCCATAACTAAATGACTGAAAGCAAACATAAATGTTTAATTAACAACTCATTTAAATGAATTATTTCTTTTTGGTTACTTTTCAAATAATTTCTGGGTGACAGAAATTCGTTGACTTACAACTACTGAGATTTAGCCAAAATACAAACGGAAAGTTCTGGAGTGCAAGTTTTTTTCTCTTCCCACAAGTGGCATAGCATAGGATATCTCTACTGTTCTTCTATGTCAAATTTTATTCTGCCATTATTGAACACTAACACCGAACAGATGCCCTAGCATTGCTGTAGATACCCACTTGGGTGCAGAGGGAAATGAAAAAGCAACCTCCTAAGTATAAGCATTTAAAATAAAATATACAATCATTTTAGTCCAGCAGAATCTCAAAGTTTTATAAAGAAGGAAAATCAAGACCTTTCGAAGCTTCATAATGGGAAAACAAGTAGCAGTAAGATTAAATTTGGTTGGATGTTGAGCAGAGCATGTCAGAACCAACAGGACTTTCCAAACACACATGTTACAAGAAGCATGGACTGATGCGAGATTATAAAACTTCTTTAAGTTTACATTGTCCTCCTTCACTTTAGTTATTCTGGCCTTTAGGTCAAGCAAGTCGCATAATCAAAATGAATGAAATAAAGAAGCGAATGATTAGAAAATAAAACAGGGCATCTAAAACTGAACAAAGGAAACCTTGAACAGATGTTTGAGATCAAATGCAGCCCATAATTCCCACATTTGCTGACTCCTATTATTCCCCACGTGCAGTAACACAATCTCATTTGGAGAGTCCGGGGTCACAGTATGTGCTCACAATATGTGTGCCGTTGTGATGTTCCAACCAAATTAATTTGAGGATGCAAAATGTACACAAAACAACTGTGATCTAAAGTTGAGTTTGGCAATGTAGAGCCCTTAACGTGGAACAAAACCCAAAGCACATGAAATGAACAATAGCTCATCGTTGTTTCCTGCAGTTCAGTGAACAGGCCCAATCAGAGAAAGTTAAAGCTTATCCTTACTGCAAAGCTGATTTTAGACAAGTCAGCTACTCAGCTGTGTCAGCTCAGACACATTTAATCGATGAAAATGAAATCAAGAGAAGGAGAAAATATGTATTTAACCTCACTCCTCCCCCTGCCCACTACCACCCAACCATGGATGAAAATTTATTGCAAAACTTTAGACCTAGAAAAATAAACCCTGGAGTTTTAGTTTAAAAACACACAAACGAAAATTTCCTAAGAGGACTGCATAAACATGACCTATACTATATTTCCAAAAGTTCATTCAATGAATACTTTACAGTGAACTGGTTTTGTTATCAAAGAGCACTGGCTGGGTAAATTAAAACAAAAGAGGAAAACATACATGATTCAGGGATAAAAAGAACAGGAAGAAAATCAAAAAAGTCAGAACAATGCATTCAATAGGTCAAAGGGGGCTGGACCCAGTGGCTCAAAGGATGAGTTATTGATTCAAGTCTAGCCAAAGCAGGCTCCTATAAGCCTGCTGAAATGAAGCATCAGTGCTCAACTGGTCCACACAAGATTGAGTTGATTATTTACTTCTTTAATGTCTTCTGTGTTTGATAAACACTATCCCTTTTAACTTCTAATTGGATTTTTCTAAAGCTCTTAAGATGCTGACCTGCCAAACAATCCTTAAAAAGAGGTGATTTCTATAGAAATGTGAGTAATAAAATTGTCCTCAATAATTAAGAGGAAGGAGCTCTATCCCTCCTACACTTGATCTAAGTCAAAAGGCTCAGAAGCAGTTGTGGCTTTATCCCTCCTATGAAGCACTTAAAAGTGTATCATGTTAAAATAATAATCACTACTATACTGCCTGCTCTGTTTTAAGGGTTACTTTGGCTTTTGATATTATTTCTGAGAACTAAATTTCCTTCCAGTGTTTGTTCCAAGTCATATATAAAAGATGGCTTCAGAGAGTTCTTGGAAAATAAAGTTAATGGGAATTTCCCATCAGCTTTTTGAAGCCCCTTGTATGTCAGTTATACTTGAGGCAATGGAACAATCTCATTTTTCTGAAGATGGAGTACACCGTTTTTAAACAGGACAACACTACAGTTAGCCACAGGCCCTGTACTGACTTAGGAACCCTGCAATGTATTTGATTCCACAGCCCCTCCAATGGCTGGGATTGTGGCTTCTTCATGCCCTCAGATATAAAACACATACCTCTCCATATACTTTCCTTCCAGTGAAGACTTAAAGAAGTAAACGGCAATAAAATTATATGAGTATAATATTATATAAATTTTTGTTGGCACTAAGAACATTACAATCATTGGGCAAATAAGTAGAAAGCTGTGCAAAGCAGTCCTGAAATGAGCTAAAGGCAGGCACCCTGCGTTCAGCTCCCAGCTCAGCCTTACTGCTTCCCTTCTCTGTCGGAGCTTCTTAATGTGTGTAATAGGATTGTAATAAAAATATTTCCATAATAGGACCATGGCGCAAATGAACTGAAGTAAACTTTAGAGTGACATATGTGTATTTATAGGTACTTAAAATTATGAGTATTATATTTTATTATTATTATTGTTATTCAAGTACATGATACAGATTAAATAGAGTGGAAACATAGTACAAATAAACACATCATATTTCTACATCTTTATAACTACATTCATGAAAAGCTGAGTAATAAAACCCAAGTCCAAAGATTAAACAATGTCAGAGATGTGGCATTACATTAAATTATTGATCTTTCAAATCTGGATGTTGACTCTTCCTCATTTAAGCAATCTAAAACCATAAACATTCAGAGATTTTGTAATGTCATTAATTTGGCTTTGTTCAAGCACATCATACCTGGGAGCAGCTGAAGTTGATGACAGCTTTGTGGGACATTCTACCTAGTCCAGATGGATGGAAATACACAGCTACTTCTGAGGTGGTATAAGGCTGGATGGTAAGCTGGGCAGATACACAAAGAAGCAAGAGAGAAACAATAGTCACTACCCTGTGATGCCTTGCATGCATTCTGCTCCCATTTTCGCTTGTGGCACTGGTAAATTGGCCTGCGATAGAGAGTGTTGGCTAATGCTCACTGCACGTTCACCCCAAGACGCCGGTCATATGAAGTTACATGCTGTGTAAAACTAAATCAGGCTTAATTTTGTAAGTTGAGATAAAACCACAAATAAAGAAAAATGCCTTTTATTCTTAAGCCCATAGTTCATCAACCATGCCATGGTTCCCAACAAACCACCAAGACTCTAAGCTGTATGCTTGGAGTCAAAATATGAGCAGGTGGAAGACCTTCTTTAGTGGTCAACGAAGTTTTCCTCATCTTTCTACCACACACATTGGGAACAAGATCGCAATCTGCTGGAAGAATGTGAGTCTGCTGGTGGCACAAGAGTTAAATATTGGGCTACTAACTGAAAGTTCCGTAGTTTGAACTCACTAGCTGCTCAGTGGGGAAAGAAAACAGTTTGCTTTCATAAAGATTTATACTTTGGGGAATCCCATGGAGCAATTTCATTCTGGTCTCCGGGTAGGCTAATGAGCCCTAGTGGTATAGTGGTTTACGTGCTGGGTTTTGAATGATAAGGTTGGCTGTTTGAACCCACCAGCTGCACCTCCAGAGACCAATGAAGCTTTCTACTCCCTTAACGATTTACAGACTCAGAAAACTACATGGGCAGTTCTACTTTGCGCTACTGGGTCACTGTGAATCAAAATTAACTGGATGGCATCGAGTTGACTTTTTTTTTTTTTACAGAATAGCTATGAGTCAGAATTGACTTGATGGCATTAGTTTTACTTTGGTTTCAGTCAGTATGAATTTGAATGAACTATTTAGGGACAGTGAAAAAAGTCAGTGATTATCACACGTAAGGGGGTGGTGGGCTGAGTACTTAATGTACTCAGAAAGCTGGACTGAGAATAATATATTATTTACTATCATTTACAGTATGCATCTCAAAAATTAGTCAACTATTTTCATTAATATGTTTTGACTGTTAACCTTTGAAAAACTAAGGTTTCAATTTAGTAGGGCTTAAAATGTAGAACTTGGAGCTCAATAAAAACTAATAATGATCATAAAAAGTTCAAACAAACAGTTAAATATTTGTAACAAGGTTATACCCTCATTATATACATCCAGTTTTACTGCTTCAAATACTTTATCTTGGACTATTTTTCCTCTGGCAGTTCAAATATTTATGGATACACTTTCTGAATATAAGTTAAATTTAAGTATTATACAAAATAAACAAGAATGTTTTACAACTTGGAACATATTAAAATAGCTGATTCTCTTTCTTTCACTCTGTTTATCTATATGCATGGCAAGGATGGTTACATGTTCAGATGCTAACCAAAAGATTGGTAGTTTGAGTCCACCAAAAGGAAACTTAAAAAAAAAATTCTGGTGATTTGCTTTGGAAAGGCACAGACAAGAAAGCTCTCTGAAACGCAATTCCAAACCTAACACCGAGGATTATCATGACACAGCTGGAATTGACCCAAGGGACATTGGTAGCATTTGTTATTAAGTATTGTGGAGTCTTTTCGGGCTCATAGCAACCATATGTACAACAGAAGGAATCACTGCAACACTGCCTGGTCCCATGCTAGCCTCACCATTGTTGTCAAGTTGTAGCCACTGTGTCCATCCTTCCCTTTGAGTGCTTTCTTCTTATCTAATGACCCTCGGCTTTACCAAAAATGATATCCTTCTTCAGGAACTTAGTCCCTCCTGATAACATGTCCAAAATATACGAAGTGAGATCTCACCATGAGGTGAAGTCTCACCATCCTCAATTCGAATGAACATTTCTGGCTGTACTTCTTCCAAGATATATTCATTTTTTTCTGGCCCCTCGATAAAACAAATGAATACCTTGGTTGCAACCATGGGCTAAAATGCTGAAGCAATTGAGAGGATTTTGCAGAACCAGGAAATACTCCCTTTTGCTGTCCTGCCTTGTAAGTTCAAACTGACCCAGGCACTTAACAACAACCACCACAGTTTGGCACATTCTGGGAGCTGACAAATAACTTCCTATCATGATATTATTTGCCAACTGGGGTTTACAAAATAGGTGTTAAGAAGACAAAGAAATTATATTGTCGATTTCTTAGGAAGATTTTTTAAAAAGCCACTGTCTGAACATCATAACTACTTAGAATCTTCATGATTCATGTGAGGCTCTTTGATTAAAATACTTTATTGTAAGCATTATTCTAAGTTTTACCCTAAAGTATATTGTTGTGAGCATTCAGTTAATTGTTTGGTATAGATTTTGGAAGCAGTCATGGTCATGGTAAAGTTCCAATCTTTTTATGAAGCAGAAGGAGAAAAGTCATGGAGGCCCATTAACTGATCTTAGTCACTGACCTGGACCCAGGTCTGAAAAAATGGGACAGAAGGAGAGACAGGGGCAGAGTCTGGAAATGAGTAGGGATGTGAGCAGAACCTCAGGAGAGTTTGAAAAGAACTGATCTCCTGGGACTTTGGACACACATCAGAAATGCCGAGTCAAAATCATATTATTGGTAGACTGTTTCATAAATTGATTCCTAAAATGCTCAAAAACAGTACATAACCAGTTTATTTAGAATGATTGTAACTCTTAGATGCATATTATTAAATAATTATATAAACATAATATTGGTTTTTGATAAATCAACATTTTAGTAACATAAAAATCAGTATTTTTAAATTTTAGAAAATATCAACCTTAATAATTCTATGACAATATTCTAGGGTATCATCAAATCATAATTATTAAATATCCTAGCAGTGGTGGGTTAGTTGGTTTTCTCAATGTACTTACTGGACATTTTGGATCAATATCTAGAATGAAATCTCCAGGATTGTTATTTACGGCTTCAACTACTAATGTTTCATGTGTAGGATTGGTCAAGGGAATGGTCTGTACGACACACCTAGGAGAAAAATGAAAGAAAATTAAGTTTCAAAATTACTTATGGAGTTTCAAAATTAAATGATCATCATGAACTAACAACCTTTTTCTAAAATGTTCAAACATCATTGAGAAACAAATTTGATGTTCATGGTTGATGCAAAACTTGAATTTTAACAGCATTCAGTGATTTGGGTTTCAACATTTCAATTTATTTTGTTGACCAGGTCAGTTTCTAACACAGTTGTCATTAATTGAGATAGAAAATTGTTTATATGTGAATCCTTGCAGTTGTTTACATAACTAAGTGAGAGATACATGCTTTATATTTGGTTATACTTAAATAAAACATAACATTTAGTAATATAGAGACCATCCATTCTTCGTTTTCAATTTATTTAGATGACATGTAGCTAACTTTACTACTATAAAAGGTTATTTAGAGAGAAATAGGAAGCTGGCCATGGTCTTCTAAATTTTAATCAATCATCCAGCTAAATTTTTATGTACTCCATGAAATTGAGTTCTTCAAATTTAATCAACATTTAAACCTCAGGCTGTAGCATCTTAATTACTTCACATGTTGTGGTACCAACTCTATACGTTTACTTTCAACGGGTTTTTCAGATATCTATAATTTGGTACATTGTCTATTTAATAGTTTCTCTCTTTTGATTAAATACTAGAGTTCAGTTGCTATATAAAAACAAATTTAAAATAGTTTACAGGTTTCAAAAAGACACGAAGAAAATTTAAGTATATGTCCTCAATGCCCTCATGATGAGAAATAAAATAAATCAATAGAGTGTTTTAAATTGCTTAGAAAAAAATAGAAATGTGAAGAGTTGTCAATGCTTTTTGAAAGTATGAAATAAAATAAAGCATACTTCAGAATTTCAACAACAAAATGCGTAAAATATACTTTTATTTTGGTGGATTAAAGTAATATTGCTGAGAATGAATATGATAATGTTTGAAAAGTAAATTGTGAAATTTACCTTCTACCAATACATAAAAACATTTTAAGTGGCACAAACTCAGAAAGCAAAGCCAAAACTAAAAAAACTGCATGAATCTGTGTGAAAATTTTATGTCAACTTGGCTGGGCCATGATTCTCAGTGGTCTGTTTGTCAGTTAACACCTACTTTATGACCTGTCCTAACACATTTTTTTGTTTTATTTTTTTTGGAGGGGAGGGCATTTCACATTTTAATATTTTTGTGGATTAATTTTTAGCTAACACACTTTAATCACAGCCAGTTAACTGTCAATTCTATGATGAGATAAGATGAGGGTAGAGTACAGCAGCCATACTCAGTTCACAGCCCTGAAGCAATTCATTGACTAAGGGGTGTGACCTGCTTGCAATGCAAGTAGAAAACACTTGCTTTTTACTGGGTCTGGCTTATTGATATCTGGTTCTTTGGACTTGAGTCAATGACTTCCCCTATTGCCCGCTGATCCTGAGAGTTTTCAGTGAGCAGCCATCTGACCTGCAGACCTTGTATTAATTCTCTTCTGCAGTGTTCAGCCTGTCACCTTCCTGCTGCTCTTGGGTTCATCAGTCTCTACAGTCATGTCAGGAGAATGTTCCAGGTTGGAACCTCCGTGGTGTTGGAACTGCCCTCTTCTACAACTGTGTGAATCATTTTCTTGATTTAAATTCCTTTCTATATATACATATATAAGCTTCGCTGGTTTTCTTCTCTAGAGAACATATTGCTTTTGTTGTTGAT
Organism: Tenrec ecaudatus; assembly: GCF_050624435.1. NCBI lineage: Eukaryota > Metazoa > Chordata > Mammalia > Afrosoricida > Tenrecidae > Tenrec > Tenrec ecaudatus. Next base: position 39,750,793 of record NC_134548.1, on the reverse strand, counting down.
TTTAGATACCTTTGAGTTGGTTCCGACCCATAGTGACCCCATTCAGAGCAGAATAAAACACAGCACGGTCCTGCACCATCCACACAATTGTTCATATGCCCGAGCCCATTGTTACAGTCACTGTGTCCATCCATCACATTATGGGCTTTCTTCTTTTTCACTGCTCCTTTACTTTATCGAGCATGATGTCCTTCTCCAGAGACTAGTCTCTCCTGACCATAAGTCCCAAGCATATAAGATAAATTCTTGCTATTCTTGGCTTAAAGGAGCACTCTGGCTGTACTTCTTCCAAGATAGATTGGTTTGTCCTTTCGACAGTCCATGGTACTTTGGACTTCTACAGCACCACAATTCAAATGCATCAATTCTTCTTCAGTCTTCCTTATCCAATACCCAATTTTCACACGCATAGGAGGTCATGGAAAATACCATTGCTTTGGTCAGGGGCACTTCAGTACTCAAAGTAAAATCTTTGCTTTTCAATACTTTAAAGAATTCTTTTGCAGCAGATTTACCTAGAGAATCTAGCCTAAGACAATCTCATTTACGTTAGACTAGAAAGAATGAAATGAAAATAATGATTGTCTCATTGTTTAACAGAATTTTTTTAAATTGAATTGGACCTAAGCTACCTTTTCTTTCAGTATTAATTTTACCAATAATTATATATAAACATTGTAGCTACAAATACATATATTGAGGATTGTCGATGATGTCTATAGCATTAAGGGATACAAAAATTTTTTCTAATAGTGGAAAATCCTATTCTAATTTTGGTTCTTTGTTCTCAACAGCCATTATAATCATCCTTACATCAATGTATTTGGATCTTGCACTTAACAGTAGCCCTAATCTAAGAAAACATCATTCTTATGAAGGAGGCCTACTCGATACTTGCCCTAAGGAAGAGATCACTGAAAATATGAGTGTTATAGCAAGGCGTGGTTGTGCCTAGCTGGCAGAAAGAATAATGTATGACGTCTTAAAGGCTTTTCTTAAAACCAGCAGCCATCTAAGTGAGTTGTCAGCTACGTTCATAAGGAAGAAGCACATCAGCCTGGGTGGTGCAAGGACTGTAAATAATCAGATCCAAGCCTGGAGGAGGGGGACTGTATTCAAGTTTAAATTCTTGGCTGTGGATGATGGTGAAAACCTAAAATCCATTTGTAGAATCCCATGTGGATGGATTAAGCCTCCAGAGATTCCCTCTGAACAACCAGGGAATAAATAGACTTGCTACCAGAGTGTATTGGAAAATGGATTAATGCAGACGTAGTTAGGCTAAAATTAAACCCTATCATTTGTTCTCCCTTTTGGCCCATTTTAAAAATGTTCTAGTTTCAATTATTTTTTGCTGTCTTTTAAACAGAGGTTTTCCTGCGCTTTAGTTTAGGTGGATTTATTTTTTCTGTGGTTTTTGTTTGTTTTGTGTTTGTATGTTTTCTTTATACAAAACCCAAGATAGGTAAATCTATAGATACAGTTTCTTAGGGCTATGGCACATGAGTTTGGGGTGTAAGAATGAAGAAACTGTTCTGAATTTGATTGTGATGATGATGGCACTACTCTTGAGTATGTTTAAACCATTGAATCGTGTGGTATGTGAATTATATGGCAACGTATTTGGTAAACTCAAAACAAAAAAAAATAAAAGGAAATGCTGGAGGGAAAACAGTATCCTCCAGAACCCTCAGTCCTCCAATGAGATGTGCAATTTTTGTGATAAATGTTTAACAATTAACATGAGGAGGAGCCAGGATGCAGTGAAACGATCTATGATAAGTGTTATTTTGAGTCCTATAAGGAGAAGAATAAAGCAGAAGAAAATTTTGAAAAAAAATAAGCTATACTTTTCCAATATTGATAGAAGGTATCATTCCACAAATTCAAAAACTAAATGAACCTCAAGAAGTTCAGAGAAGAAAACCTAGAAATATCTAACTGCTGAAAACCAAAGAGAAACACTTAAAAGGGCTGTAAAAAAAAGACATATTACTTTAAAAGGAGAATAAAGCTGACAGTTTTATTCTCATCAAAAATGGTAAAACCAAAGGAAATAAATTGATGTTTGAAAAAAGAAACAAACAAAAAAACCAAAGCCATGCCCACCAAAAATACTTCATCACCATCCATTAAATCTTAACAAATATCATATGCAACAGAATGGAATTTTGAATTTTTATGAAATCCATGGTGGTTGAGGTAACGCACTAAATTTATTGCTCTGAAATGATCTTTGAACCTTGAGCTTGGAGAAAACTGGACTCTTAAAAACCACTTTCAAGTCAAACAATGATCTAGATCAGAGCTGAGGAAGGTCTGGCTCATGAGCCATGAAAGGCCTGTGATATCAGAATTATGAGTTAACATGAGATGACTTAACCATGCTAGTCATCACTTTAGGGGAAAGCAAATTAAATATTTCACCATTAGACCCTGTAAATGATGTTCTAAATATCCAACTGGTCCTTAGCAGAATAAATTGTTCTTCACCATTTATAATCCCTCTCCAAAATTTAAAAATCAAAGATGCCTTTTTTTAACTAAAAACAAAACGATAAAACCAATCCACTGCCATCTTAGTCAGTTCTGATTTACAGAGACCCTATAGGACAGGGTTTCAGAGGCTGTACATCTTGGAGGAGACAACTCTATCGTTCTTCCATGGAGTGGCTTGTGGGTTCAAATTGTTGACTTTGAGGTTAGCACCCAAATGTCTAACCCACTACACCACCAGGGCTCCAGGTCTAGTTTAACCAGGCACCTACAATTTCTTTGTTAGAAGCTCTTTCTCCAAAACAAATAGCTTCCCAACTCCTATGCCCCTTTTTATTGCCCAAGGAAGAGCTTTACATCAACTTTGGTAGAATGCTTTGCTGCTAACAGATAAGGCTACTTAATAAACACTCATTTAAAGGACTCTTTCTGATTTTGGTGATTTGACAATATGAATTTTTCTTGTGGAATAATGGCATTCACCAAGTCGTTCACAGGGTTGTCTCATATCAAACCTACTTGAGAAAATAAAAGTAATTACTTAAAATATTTTTCTTCTTTGAATATTAAATGCATTATAAAATACCATTAGATTCCTTATGTTGCTGTCATGAAATAATGTTAAATATTAAAAGCAACTTACTTCCCAAGTTCACATTTTATTTCTGGCATGGTGGTTGACTTTGGAGAGTCAGTATTTATTCTTAGTAAATACCAGAACTCCAGTGCTACATCAGGCTGAAAAATAATGCTGGTGGAGAGAAATATACAAAAGCTTGTTAGTGATTTTTATTTTTATAAAACATTTGGCTGAAAAAAATTGGTAGAGGCAGGTGGTTTAAAATACACTGACAACTTCTCTTTAACACATTTTATCCCCATTGTGGACACATTTGAAATAACTCATTTTGTGGTGTGAAAATCATGTCATCATTTTTGTTACTTAAAAACAGTAGCTTGGTTATTCATATCTGTTGAAACAGATGCCTGCTGAATCAATGAGCAAATGCTTAAACATAAGTAGTTTAAAGGTTTTACAGGCACTATGAGAAAAAGACTACTTGTAGCTATGGTTAAATCTATTTTAGTTTGAATTAAATATGTGTATTTTCATATGGACCCTATCAGTTAACTGCAGTTCTAGTGGGTTTCCCTTATAACCATCATGTGCTTAATTCTGGGGGAAACATAGCTTGGGATACAGCATAGTCTAAAAGTACAACTGGCCTGATCAATCAACTTTATCATGTATTATTACGCATACTTTAACAAATCACGTAACTTTTTGAGCTTCAATTTCGCCATTTGTAAGATGGAAGAGAACATTCCTATCTCTCATGGTTGCTGTGGGAATTTTGTATACTTATGTGTGTTAAACATAAGGCCCATGATAGCATCAGAGTAGGCAATCAATGCGTATTTGCTAAGATTATGTCACTTAACATATGCTGATAAGAAAAATCCAGAATCTGGGTTATGCTCACAAACTCAAAGTCCATAAAATTACACCAGGTAGACGAGATTGGCCTACAGTTTTAATGGCAATCTATCAGAATAGTATCGAACACGATAAGTTTCATTTCTATATCAAGGGTTCATATTATTTAAAAAGTTGGCCATGCGCGTCCACCTGGAGGACCATTTCAATGGCATGCCGGCTGAGCTGCCATGCGGCCTTGAGCACCCCAACTCCCCCTGCCCCGAGGAAGGTGTAATGCTCAACAGTTTGTCGTCTCTTATTGCACATCCATCTGACTTAATGAATGCGCCTGTTCATCAGCAACCAAACAAATGTCCATCAGTGAGGAGTAAAACTGCTGCTGCCACTACAGCTTTGAAATTTACTCCTGGGAAGCGAACCTTCCGCCACCGGAGAGTTCTGGTAACTCCTGTTCTATGCTTGAAGCTGCCAAGCACCAGGACATTGGATTGCCTTGAGCATTTTCTTTCTTTTAGCAGGAAATGGAATCCGCTGAACAAACTTTAGGCAGTACAAACGAAGCTTTACCTGAACTGGTCTGGATTAAAACAGAAGACGCGCTATGTAAACAAGCAGTAAATAAGAGGAAATGAAGTAGACTCTATCAGTTGGACTCAAATGTACACGGAAGAGCCCTAGGAGAGATTCGGAATGTGGGCAAGGGCCCCACAGCTGCACAGGGCACTTGGCAGTCAGCGGAGTCCTCCCAGTGCAACGGGCTGAAGGCTAAAGTTGAGCCGATCAAATTCCCGGCTGCTGTTCCTGCGCAGTGAAGTGTCCCGAGCGATGGAGATCAAGTGATCTGTACTGGACACGGGCTCTTCAGAGGTCAGCCGCTCCCCCATCGGGGTCCAAGACATTTATGCAGGCCTCACCCCAACCCCCACCGCAGAGCTATGCTCTGAGCGCAATGAGAAAGTGACATGGCGCAAGTTGGCAGGACTCCAGTAGGGACTTTGTTCCTAATAAGCCCCTCTGATTATTCTGTGTCCTTGGACCAAAACTATCCTCCAAAAACAAAAACCCTGCTATCATAATCTTCTTGCTGATCTCTTTGCCTTGACTTTTAGTGGCCGAGCAGATCCTTTTAGAAGTCCTTGTTTTGATTGGACCTCTTTCTTGAAGCCACCGTAAGGAGACCAAGATGTGTGTTTCACGCTTGTTTGTACAAACAGGGATCTAGCAGCAATACGTTTTTGATTTACACACAGGTATACATATAAATATGGGTGGGTGGATACACATATATGGGTTCTCACAATAGTATAACATTCCTAATTTTAAAAGTTCTGTGTTCTCAAAAATGATATTTGCTTTATAATAGATTCGATTTCATTAAGGAAATTAAAAGTCTAAACCCTAGTCCTTGTAAAATTATTTTCATTTGTTTCAGCTTTAAACTGAGAAAGACTTAGGCCATGCAAAGTGAAAAAATAAAGAGGGAGGCATAGGGGGAAAATAGCAATTATTGAACGTAATATTTCAAGAAATAATGTTTGCACTAAAGAAAATGTCATTCTAAATTAGCACATTTTATCAAGAAATGAAATTTCACAAAGCTAAAACTATGAGCACATACAACCTTAACAATTACAACAGATAAATAACAATAATTTTAAAAGTCTATTTCAAGGGATCAACAATGAAATATTTATGCAACATTCACATCATACCTTTCTTCTCTGCGGCCTGAAGTTGCTGGTGAATACCTGAGATGATAGGTCTTATTTTCTTGAGGATTCAACGAAACTCTCTTGAGTCCACTAAAGGCATCGTTGGGTAATTTCACCTCCATATGAACAATTCTGTATTTTGGATTTGTCAGAGGGATATCAATACAAATCGTTTCCTAGAATTACAGAGAAAACACACACAGCAATTAATGTCAGCACAGAGTTACTTCTCTAGGGCAGGAAATGCAATGAAAACTACTATACAAAGTAAGGCCTTTTTTTTCTTTCCTTGATTCACTTGATCTGCTATTGAATTTCTCTCACCAATTTTTAATCTCAGGTCTTCCTTGGTTAGTTTTGGTAAATGCCAACATTTTTGTGAAATCTTTTCAACAGAAAACATTACAAGGAATTCATACCACCAAAGTCTAAGCAAACTAAAATTATTCTGCTACATACTACAAAGTCCATTTTTCAGTACAGACTTTAACAGTCAATGTGTAAAAATCACCTGAAAAGATTGTTAAGACACAGATTTCTCACTAATGTACCATACCTAGAATACAGCCTGAGAAAGAATATTTCTTAAAAGCTGTGTGAAATGCGACTGATGCTACTGATGATGATCCAAAGAAAATACCTTAAGTATCACTTTACCTTCATATCCAGTAGCAGACACAACCTGAACTAATTTAAATTATGTTAATAATATAATTTATGTTGGGTGTGCTTCTTAGCTGATCTTTTAACAAGCTATGCTTTCTTGCATTACCCTACCTACCCTCATCTTTACCCTTTTGGCCACTTTTGAACATACTGAAGTCTTGGATTAGGTCTTTTCAAGATTCTTGAATCCAGACTTCTTCCAAAGAGTCAAGTGGATTCTAACCCAGGAGATCCTAACTTCTGTCGGAGAAAATAGAGTTTGTTTCGTCTCTCTTAAACCACCTCTTCTCCCCGATAATCCAAAGTGATGTTAAGAGCCCAGAATAAAGTCAGTGGCCATTGAACCATCCACTTCCTCTCCCTGTAGAAGGAAGATACTCCCCTACTGTCTTTGTATAGTTCAAGGGAAGCCAGTCAAGCTCATTTGCAATATGGTAGGTAGGTAGGGACAAATTACTCCTGTTTTTGCAGACATTTTCTTTCCCAGGAATCACTTTATTCTTTATGATCAGCCTCTGGCCATCTAAAATGAAGGAGCTTCAAAGAGTTCATGAAAAATGCACTTAAGAGAATGAAATTCTCCCACGAACTATTTCAAGCCCTCCTGTACAAATACTTAAAACTGAGGATAAGGTAAAGAATGTTGGCCTCCCTTGATGTAGCCTTAATGTCTGTCATCAACCAAAAAATTGCACTCTACTTTCACAGTATGAAGATGTCCTTGAGAAGCAGTTGCCCAATCAAATACATATTTCCTGGACTCGCTTACACCAAGCAGACATACAATATTAGAAGTCACGTGTGCCACCTCACTACAGGGAGATAAAGAAACTAGTGGAAATGTACTTCTTTCCTCTCTATCCAACTCTGCAGAGATCTCTAAAGAATGCTGGAACCACACAATGGAAGGAGTCCAGCTCTCTGAATCACAGCATGGAGGACCAGCAGCCAGTGTCCAATGCATCAGACTATTACAAAACCACATTTTTTATTGTGTTAAGCCACTGAAAACGTGGGCACTGTTTCTTTCAGCAGCTACACAAACTGAACAAATATATTGACCAGTTGTACACAATACAAAAACTCCTGCCATAACTTACATCTATGGTTCCCTGGTTGATAACTTTAATTGGAAATCCATGAACCCACAGAAAAACATTCCCATCAAATATTTCATTTGGAGTCCCTGTTTTCTAACCTCTCTAGAATGCTGTGACCTATGAACATGTGTTTATTGCCCATGACTCTTTCCAGGAATATAGTATTCAGAAAGAATAAATGTTGACACAGCTTTAGTGCTTGTACATAAATCTAACCATGTTTGGCATTCTGAATAATAATAACTTCAAACTAAAACGCAGCCACATGAAAATATGCCTTTGCAGGAGTGTTGCAATCTCAAGTTAAACTAGCTACCTGTTAACTACTTCAAAGTTAATGGGCACAGAACAAACTCAGAAGAAGGAAGGAAGGAGGGGAGCAAGGGAGAGAGGAAGGGAGGGAGGAAGGAAGAAGGAAGGCATGTAGCAGGTTCTAAGGGACCTTATAATTTAGTTTATCACTTGATGCTCTGAGTCAAAGTAAATAGAGGGTTTTTTGCTTAACTGAGTCTGTGGAAATGCTTTTCATTGTATTCTTTTCTAGAGGATAGTCATGAGTTAAATATAGGATTATTTTTGAGTTCTAAAACACACAATCATATTAATTTAAGTGAGGCTCATTATTCAGGAAGTCTTCAAATTTAGTTTTATTTCATTGGAAAATGCTACTACATCAATAAACTGTGCCAGAGGGCATTTTTTGCGGGGGTGGGGGCACGGTGTAATTTAGAGGAAGTCATAATTATAATGTCTCAATGATCTTCCTAAATTGGAAAATTATCACAAGCAGTTCAGCACTCAGAGGAATCAGGTAGTTAACTGTAATTAAAAAGGCCATCATTTCTTTTTCCAGAGCCACTTGTAAGTCATGTATCTAGTGGTATTATGCTTTAAACTCCCTTATCCCCAGTCTGTCAACATCCGACATAAGGCATATAAAACACAGATGTGTGATCAACGTGGGTTGATGTTACAACAGTGGGTGCATTTGTATTAATAGGCACCTGGGAGCTGTGACAAAGCCAAAACTCTCTGAAGAGGTGGTGGATTTATCTATGTGTGTTCCAGAATTTCCCATGATCTTGAGAAAAAGACAATTATGAAAAGCAATGACACACAGAAATATATCTTACAAAATTATTTTCCTGATCCAGTGCTTTCTTTCTATATACACACGCTTCAGCTATCAACATGCTTATTAGGTTCCTAAGTCTATGTTGTTATGCGAAAATAAATGTTATCTGGAAATGAAGGATGACCACAGCAGATCATAACTGCCAGATAACATCATTACAGAACTATCAACTTTCATCACATAAATGCCAAATTTCATCATTGTCAACTCGCTGTGGTAGTTACATAATCTGTTGTCAATCTGAGACTTAAGAGTGAATGGTTAGAATTTAGCCTGTCAATCAGGCCGCAGCTTGATGACCTCATGTGGAGGTGCTTAAGAGATAAATAGCTTGCTGGAGGGGGGACACATGCTCATTCCCTGGAGTCACTGCTGTTGACAAGTCAAATGGAAAGAGGCTGATGGAATCAGAGCTCTGGAAGCTGAGGCATCACATGGAGACCCCACACCAGAGCTGAGATGCTTCCACCACCACTGGACCCACAAGACTTTCCACCCACTGGCCTGTGATCTTCTTGCATTTGGTGTCATTGCATGTGTTGCGTGAGTCTGAAGAAGAATTTATATACTGGTAATGGACATATGGGCTAATATCGGATTTATGGACTTGACCAGGACTGGGCTGGGATGTTTTCTCAATAATCAATTGCTCCTGTATATAAAGCTCTTTCTTATACACATATGCATGTTTATGAATTTGTTTCTCTAATCCTCCCAGACCAACACACTTGCCAAACTACTGAGAATCAGAGCTGAGGCAAGTTGACATATAACCTTAACCATCACCACTAGTGTTACTCTCATCTCACACCTAGATGTCAGTAACTACCTGACTTGCATTGCTAATGTGTAAAATAGTTGCATGGTAGGTTTTCAGTATAGTCATAAATTCGAAGCATTGATAAATGAGATAGCTGATTAGTGAGAATCATGTTTATAAACATATATAGAAACCAGCTCTCATCAAGGCAGTTTGACTTGTGGGGATCCCATGGGTGTCAGAGTAGAACTGTGCTCCACGGAGTTTAAGTGGCTGGCTTTCAAAATAGGTCACCGGGTCTTTATTCCAAGGAGCTTATGGGTGGACTCCACCTCTATATTTTTCAGTTAGCAAACTAGCCCAGTAAACATTTGCACCAATTAAGGACTTTCTTTTAGTGTACGTGTTAGTGTGTGTGTGCACACTGAAACCTTTAATTCTTACTATTAAGTCCTACTGAATATTATTTGAAAATTATGTGTTACATGTACAGAGAAAAGTGCTCAGGTACAGTAGCTATGTCGTAATGAATTAGTTTGCACTCATTCTTGATATGGTTGGTGACTATCTGCCATACTTAATTTTTTGCATGGTAAGTGTTAAGTGTTTGAACTTGCATGACTTAATCCAATTGGGGATGCAATCAGTTCTTCAGTTGCATTAATAATGGCGGCAGAGTAAAAGAGGCAGAAGCAAGCAACATCACATCTAGTCTGCACAACAATATCAGTAATTACAGGCAAGTCATATGAAAGGATTCACTGTGATTACCTGCCTATTCTGTAAATACAGAACACCATTCTTGCTATAACTTGCAGTGAAAATCTCTTATGAGCTTTATTTGCTAAAAGTCTGTGCTCAAAAGGTATTTGTGTGCAACTTTAAAAAAGCAGCAGCTTTCTGAGCACAAGGCATGCTCAGCACAGCAGATTTTGGTGGAAAAACAAATAAGAAAAATGAGAGAGATGGAGGATTAGAACAAAGACATTCTGGAACACATATGGAGAAGAGAACGCCTTCTATTGGTCACCTCTTTGAAGTACAAGCAGTTTCACTCTATGGCATAGCCTTGATGTCTTTTGTCATTTGAAGAATGAGTCTTAACTGCTGCTGTTTGAAGTCTTTGGCATGAATACAAAATCAAACAAACAAACAAACAAACAAACCAAAAAACCACTGCCATCAAGTTCTATTCCGACATACAGCGACCCTGTGGGATAGAATGAAATTGCTCCCTAGGGTTTCTGAGACTAAACCTTCTTAGAGGAAGACAGTCTTATCTGGCTTTAACCACAAGGGATAGTTGGTGGGTTGGAACTGCTGACCTGATGCCTAGCAGCTCAAATTTTAGCCCACAGGGTATAAAATCAAGTAAGCACATTTGATAAGGAATTCAGGAATTACATGGACTATTAGAGCAGGAGAAAGACTGGCTTTCCTACTCTCATACACCTTTACAGTCTTGGGAACCCACAGGGGTCGCTATGAGTCAGCATTGATTCGATGGCAGTGAGTTTGGTTTTTTTTTTGGAGTGTATATTAAAACTTGGTTTGTAAACTCTATATATTTATGAAGACTCTATTTGGCTGTCTTAGTTCACTCAACCTGCTTTCAAGATCCAACCATATCATACAGTACTTATCAGAACTGTTACTTTTTATGGCTGAATAATGACATTCTATTGTATGCATGCTACCTGTGGGGAAGTAAAATTTCTTGCTATGGCTCTTCCATCAAAAACTCTGTAACTCCCATTAAATTATTTTTGTTTGCATGCAAATAAGGAATAGAAGACTCTAACTTGGGGATTGGCCAACTTTGCGCTTATACTGCTAACAGAATGAGCCATGTCAGAAACAGGTACAGAGAACCCCAAGGCCATCAAGAAAGAGCCACCAGTAGGGCATATTCAAGGTCCCTGCCTGAAGTGGTGGAAGCAGCAGAAGCACCAGACGTCAGAAACTGAGACTATGATACATCAGAGGAGCAACTCAGAAACTGTGAAGCAGACCAGTGAGGCTCCTGAGGCCACAGAACGAGTAAAGTTGTGTGCCTTCAGGCAGGAGCCTGGCTTGCAGAGTGGGGTGCCCTTTCATTGTCTATCAGTGCTAAAGGAGCTATGTAACATTTGCCTGAGTGGACAGAGGCCAGGGGCTGCGTCGCTGAGACCCAGAGAAAAACAGAGCAGCAGCTAGAGGAGGACGACGAAAGAGAGAGACATGCCTGTCGGTGTGTTGCAGAAAAAGCCCTGCGGCAGAGGAAAAGTAAAAAATATCCTTCATGTTTTCTGAAGCTGAATTGTCTAAAAAACCCGCTGCGTTCCCAAATAAACCATCATAACCAAGACTACTTTCTGTGACCTCTATGTGACCATTGCGAAGGAGTATCGAGCCAGCAGAAGAGTGGCGTCCTACAGAAAGGCTGCTTATTCAGAATAGGACAGAGGGTAGAGGCAGATCGGAGGCTTTTTCTCATTGGCATCATTTTGGGGCAGGAGTGGATTGTCCTTCCCATAAGGGAAGCTGGAGGAGGTCAGCTGTCACCCAAGCATGTGCTCAGTACCACGTTTTAGTTACATATTCACCTGCGGTGGTTCCACAATGGGCTGCTCACGGCAAGGTCAGCATTTTGAAACTACTAGCCACTTCTCAGTAGAAAGATGAGGCTTACAAAGCTTGTAAAGATTTACAAGGGCAGCTCTACTCTGCCTCACGGGGTTACTAGGAGTCAGAATCGACTGGATGGTGTGGTAGGCACATAATCCAGTGTCAATTGGAGAGGATTCCGAGTCAAGGGGTGGAGTCTAGTCTGTCAGTCGGATCATAGCCAATGAGGCCTCTGTGTGGACATGGCCTTCTCTGGGAAATCCTGTATCCTTCGTGGAGGTAGGAGTCACTGTCCCTCTCTCGGCTCACTCCCTGGGAGATGTTGCAGCTGACAAGACACATGACACAGTGCCCTGAGCTGGAGAAGCCACATGGACATACTCTGATGCTACCAGACTTCTGGAGCCACAGAAGCCACGTAGTAACGACTCCTGCCAGTGCTGAGATGCTTAGATCCAAAGATTTTCTACCCACTGGCCTGTAATCATCCTGCACTCGGCATTATTGCATGTGTTTTGTGAGTCTGAAGAGGACTTTATAGATTGGTTTCGGACATATGGGCTAATATCGGACTTATGGGCTCGGACTAGACCGGGCTGAGGTGTTTTCTCAATATTCAACTGCTCTTGTAGGTAAACATTTTTCTTACACATATATGAGTCTCCCTGGATTTGGTTCTCTAATCTACCCAGACTAACACAGATAGATGGCAATGTGATTGCTTTTTATTTTGGATTCATCTGTTGATGGATATGTAAGTCTTCATGTTTTGGGTTTTTTTGTTTGTTTGTTTTTCAGTTGAGGGGAGACATCTGAGATAGTCTTGAATGATAGTAGTAGCCATGATCTTGACTGGAATGTCTACCTTCACCTGGAAAATATGACCATAGTCTCTACGAATTCCGAGTTACAGCTATATTCAAACAGCTCGAACTCACTGCCATCTAGTAAATGCTGACTCACAGCGACCCCCTATGTGTTTCCAAGCCTGTAACTCTTTACGGGCGTAGAAAGCCCAATTCTTTCTCTGCAGAGCTGCTGGAGGTTTTGTACTGCCAACCACGTGGATCAAAGGTCAACTCATAGCAGTTATGTTAAAGTCAGGAAATAGACACGGAATTCTCTCTTCACAGAGTTAAGAAATAGCATCTATTTTCTTCTCTACATACTTTTAAGAAGTTTGAGAAAAGTACTTTCTAATCCCCAAACATTGAATATCATCACAATTTAATGTCCAGGGATAATCATGGACATTTATAAAGGACAAGTTCAATTGTTTTCCCTAAAATACACACTCTATTAGGTCAATGAAAAACCCTTGATCACTGAGGAGACACGCAAAATATTCAAGAAAACCAAATGAAAGAAGGAATAGTAGTTCAGATGAACAAAAACAGTATCATCCACAGCACTTATTTAGCTAAGTGTTCTACAGCTGCATGTATTTGATATTTTCAAATATCAAATTTTCAATATCAAATTTTCAAATTGAAAAACAGCAAGAAGACAATTCAATCTAATTAATATTAAATCTCATTGTTCACAGCAATTAATTAGCCTCGAACTTCCCTTGAACTAATGTATCAAGGTCGCCTTTAATTAAATAATCTGGACATAGATTTAGTAATAACTTAGTAATTCATCTAATACTATCCTATTTTTGTCCCTGTTATTTAAACCTCAAATCCATACCAGGTTTTCTAAATGTATGTTTCCAAGTGAAAGGACTGCTGCAGAAACTGGAAACAATTAATATTAAGAAGAATTGGGGGAGCTTAACCGAACTTTTATCCTGTTTGAGAACAAGGATTTAGCATAAGGCTAAGTTTGCAACAGTAGGATAAAGTCTTGAAGGATGCGGATGGAATGCTAATCAGTGTAGTCTCTGTAAGGTACCATATGAACAAAAGACCCTTATCAGAAATATTTAAAGTTCATATTACTGGATTTAAAAATAAAATTATTGAACTTGAATAACTTATATACACTTTTAATATGGACTTTTTTTAAGCTTAGTATTTCAAGGGTACAGCATAGCTTTAACTTTTAAAACTTTTAAAGCAAAAAAGATAGCCAGGAAAGTTTCATGGGTTCTTACCAAGGCAACACATCTAACATCAATTACTCTTAAAGGCGGTCCAGGTGAGCTGTGGATTTCAAGGTAATACCAGACTTTTAAATGGTCCATATCATTACCTGAGGGAGAAAAATATGTTTTTAATGTGGATTTAAGAATACCATACTTAACATAAAAAATAGCAAAACTTGAAAAGATATTATTTTCAACTTCTATTTAAGGGATTAATTTGTCAAGAATGCTTTGGCGTGACTGAAAGCCCACTTTCAGTACTTGGGAAGGATAAGAAGCCCCATCTTGCGTGGCCATGGGAATGTTCTGTAAATTGCCCAGGCCCAGTAACTCAATATCAAGCTCCCCATTAAAATACTCTTCAAAATGTATGATTTTTAAGTTAAGGACTAATGTTCTGAATTAAGTTTTATCTCTTTACTTATTGGCCAAGACAATTATATACTTGTGGATACCAAGCCACCCCCCCCACACACAAACACAAATATACCACTGCCATAGACTAGATTCCATCTTATTGTAGATAGAGATGTCCAAATCAGATGTTCACATATACCATGGTGTAATTCTAGTGCCATAAGAATTTAGACTAAGGGCAAAGTCATGAATAAAACAGAACAAACTATTGCTACGGACTTCATTTACATTCATGGGGACCTTGTAGTATAGAATAGAACTGCCCCATAGGATTTCCAAGACTGTAATCTTTTTCTGTTGTTGTTCTTGTGTTTGTTTTGTATGCTTTTCTGTATGTGAATACCAGGCTAGGTCAATCTATATATACAGTGAACTGATTAAATGGTTTCTTTTTTTAAACATTTTATTAGGGGCTCATACAACTCTTATCACAATCCATACATATACATACATCAATTGTATAAAGCACATCTGTTCATTCTTTGCCCTAATCATTTTCTTTTTTTTCTTTTCTTTTTTTACATTTTATTAGGGAATCATACAACTCTTATCACAATCCATACATATACATACATCAATTGTATAAAGCGCATCTGCAAATTCCCTGCCCCAATCATGCTCAAAGCATTTGCTCTCCACTTAAGCCCTTTGCATCAGGTCCTCTTTTTTTTCCCCTCCCTCCCCGCTCCCCACTCCCTCATGTGCCCTTGATAATTTATACATTGTTATTTTGTCATATCTTGCCCTATCCGGAGTCACCCTTCCCCCCCTTCTCTGCCGTCCATCTCCCAGGGAGGAGGTCACATGTGGATCCTAGTAATCAGTTCTCCCTTTCCAACCCACTCACCATTATGGTGGCGGATACTGGGGAAAGTGGGTAGCTAATAACAGTGAGTACAACCAAGAAGAAAATGTTATAAAATTGATTTTGGTGATGATTGCACAGTTCTTTGTAATACGACTGAACTGCTGAATTATATGACATGTGAATTATATATTGGTAAGACTGCTAAACTTTGTACTAACATGTTCCCAGGTAAATTTACCTAACAACAAGCCTTGAAAGGCCCCTGGATGGTTCAGACCCACCCAGCAGCACTGTAGACAAAAAAATCTCCACATCGATAGCCATGAAAATTCCAGCCAAGAGCACCCTCTAGCAGCACCAGTTCTCCTCTGTGACAGGTAAAGGTTAGAAAATGTAACACAATGGACTGGATGGCACACAGAACCAATAAGGCTTAGAATATTTATGGTGCTTTCCCATTATAAATTAAGAATACTCACTATAAAATTTTGAGAAATTTCAGAAAAGTACTAGAGATGTAAATTAGTTACAATCTCCCATAATTGGTTAACATTTTGTTCTATAACTGAATATGCTGAATATCTCAATTTACATGCAGATATATAGAAAGACATATACACTCTTGGATATAATTGATGCATATATGTATATTTATACATAAATAGATACATTTATATATTATCCAGAAAATATTTTCTAGTAACAAGTTCATTTCAATTATTCAACATAAGAAATCACATAGGAAACAATCATATATGAGAATATATATTTTGTATGCATATTGTCACATATGATTTTCTTTATGTGATCTAAAATATTCTTAAATTGAAATCACCGGATCAATATTTAGCATCTTTATACATATTATCCGTAACTGTTATTTTTTTTAATGTTGTATCATTCAAATTCCTATTATAAACATGATATTCCCTCTGTTGACCTGACCTGATGCTCATGACCACTGGATATTCTATTTCTGTATAGAGCAGCGGTTCTCAAGCTGTGGGTGGTGACCCCTTTCTTTGGGGGTCATACGACTTTCTTTTTTTTTTTTGCTTTTTGAATTTTTTTTTTAATTTTAACAATTTATTAGGGGCTCATACAATTCCTATCACAGTTCATACATATACATACATCAACTGTACAAAGCACATCTGTACAGTCTTTGCCCCAATCATTTTTTTCTCCTCTTTTCTTTTTTTACATTTTATTAGGGACTCACACAACTCCCATCACCATCCATACATATAAATACATCAATTGTTCAAAGCACATCATACGACTCTTTCACAGGGGTCACCCAATTCCTAACAGTAGCAAAATTACAGTTATGAAGTATAAATGAAAATAATTCTATGGTTAGGGGTGACCACCACCTGAGGAACTGTATTAAAGGGTCGTGGCATTAGGAAGGTTGAAAACCAGTGGTATAGAGTCTCTACTGGTCAGCTTGCTACATTTTTAGTTGTTATTTTCATTTCATCGATGAAACGAAAGTTAGAGGTGTTATTATTCATCAGTCCATGATTTTATTCCATTATTTTGGAGGGGCTACAAACGTCTTGGATGGAATTTTAAAAAGGCTTCCTAGATTGAGAAGGAGAACACTTGGCTACCCTATAGATTGAATATTTATTCTACTTGTATGCTTTAAATGATCTTTAAAATTCAGTTTAAAGTTTTTCATGTAGCCAGTAGTATTAATCTTCATATTTTGTTTCTTTTTATTTTCTCAAAGAAAGGCCTTCTCCATTGGACAAGAAACATCAAATCAAGCCCGTGCCATCTGGTCAATTCTAACTCTTCACCAACATACTTTGTAAAGTGTTTGAGGCTATAAATCTTTCCGGGAACAAAAAGCCTCATTTTTCTCCCATGGATGGGCTAGTGGGTTTGAAGCACCATCCATGTGGCTAGTAATCTAATGCATACCCAAGAGTGTCATCACAAGATTCAATAAACTATTTTGTATATTTTTCTAGTACTTTTAAATTTCATTTTTCAAAGCCATCTAATCCATCTAGAATTTGTTGGTACATCATATATAATTAATGTAACCTTTTTCTAAATCAAGAAGTTAATAAATTGTGTCAGGATTATTTACATAGTAACTTGCTTTTCCCCACTAAGTATGCTTTTATTTAGCATTTTGTATCATTGTGTTTCTTTAAAGGTTTTTTATCTGCTCCATTGACCTGGATTTTATATATCTGCTAATACACGTTCTTAGACCAGAAATCCAACTTTTGGAAATGCTGAAATTTACATTTAAAGTTTTTGATTGTTTTCAAAGTAAGGGCATCACTATGTAATGACATTTATTGTAAATAGCTTGTTGAAGTAAAAACCTTAAAAGAAATGCCCATCAGAGTAGGAAAGTTAAGTAACTGAGTACATTCATCAATATGTGAGTTTTTATACAGAATGAGTGATCTATCAATATATCTGGAAATCTAATTATTTTTAACTATATACTTTATTTCTATTAACTTGTAGGCATGACCCAAAAGTGCAGACCGTAATTTTATTTTGCTGATTTTTTATCCCTAAGAGTCCACATGGCTTAACATACATATATAAACTATCTACTACAATTCTACCTTGATGACACATCCCCCCTGTGTGGCCCTACATCAAGGTATGCTGTAGCTTCCTCTCTGATACCTATGAGTAATAAATTCATTTTGCTTTCTAGCTTTCCTTTGAGCCTCACTTTTACTGGTGTCATACCTAGTAGATCATCCATGACCCTGACAGACCTTTTGGATCAAAATTAATACTTATATTAGTGTTGATAGCAGTATAACTCCAGAAAGTAAACAACCTACAGTTAATCTTGACATAATGCAATACTCCACCCCACCCTACCACCCAAAAAATACACAACTGATACTGGGATCTCTGTCATACTATCTAGGTTTTTTAAAAGTGGCTGATGATGAGGGTTTATATAGATGGCTCATGAAACTCCCCACGTTGATAAACTTACTTGATTTTTCTTCTGCTTCTTCTTCTGCTGCTACTGTTGCTTCTTCTGATGCTGTTTCTTCTGCTTCTTCTTCTTCTTCTGCTGATGCTTTTTCTTCTGCTGATGCTTCTGCTGTTTCCTCTTCTTCTTCTGCTGTTTCTGTTGTTTCTTCCGATTCTTCTGTTTCTTCTGATCTTGCTTCTGCTTCTATTACATTTACTACTATTTCCTTTTCTTCCTCTTCTTCTTCTTCCTCCTCTTCTTCTTGAGTTTCAGATAGAACTGATACTGTTTTAGTGGATAGCGCTTGGTTCATCCCTTCCTCGGAATCAATCTCTTTAAGTTTTTGAAGAGTGAAAGTAAGTGCACCTACAACACAGGTATGAGATGTCAGATTACCCAACCACAGCATTAGCTCTCTCAAAATAAGATTACTTTGAAAAAGACCAGAATAGACACAGAGGCACACCCACAGGAGAAGACAAATGGCCTTGTAAGGATATCTAAAAGTTGTCCAAAAAAAGAAAAGTAACTAAGGAATTCTTGGGTCCAATGACTAGGAAGGCATCCACACAGCCAACCATCTGACTTGTATCTTTATGCTCCAGTATTGTGAGAAAAGAAAAGCCTGTTCTTTAGAGCTACCCACTTTTGATATTGTGTTATAGCAGCACTAGCAAACTAGGATATCAGACTTAAAACTAATAAATAGAAAACCAAGCTGATATTCTAAGTGTTTCCTTCAGAATTAAACTTAGTGGTGGTCAAAAATTTTTTAAGGAAAATTCAAGGGAATATTTTCAAAATTTCCATCTACATGGAAATATTTTAACCATTTACCTTCAATAGTTAAGGAAAGGGACAAATAATTGAACTACACCAACTTCTTATACAACATATTGGCCTTAGGTAACTATTGGTATTTTTTTTCTTATTTGATGTTTAATGCTGTTTATTCAAACATTTACAATACACAATTTTATCTATAGTATACTAATATCCCAACCATTACATTATATTTAAACATTAACCACTGAAATCACTAAACTAATTATTATAAAGTTGTCGATGTCAGAAACTGTCATACCCTATCTGAAAAGTCAATAGTTGGAAACCACCAATCTCTCCAGGGAAGAAAGATGAGGCTTTCTACTCCCATAAAAATTTATTTATAATCTGGAAACCCATAGGGGCATATATGTCCTATAGGGTCATTATGAGTCAGAATCAACACAATGGCAATATGATGAGCTGAAAACTGTAATATTTTTATGTTAAAAGTATCTTATAAATAACAAGTATTATTTTTTAATTGAAGCTAATATACTTTGTAAATTATTCAGAAGCTTTACGAAGTAATCAATATAAGGTTACCATAATGGAGGTTTGCAGGCAGAAAGATTTCTCCCCAGATATGCAACATAATTCAATAGCTGTATTAAGTGCTACCAGTAAGTCAGAATTGCCTCAATGGTAGTGTATTTTTGCAGGTGAATTAGGACAATCTCCATTTTTACTGATTCTAAAGCAATTAAAATGAAAACGTTACATTTTCTTAGCTTTCACTTGATAGTATACATCTCCTCCAGGGAAAAAAGTGAAGAATGAGTTTGTAATTTAAGGAAATATAATTTTAGGAGCACTGTCTTTGAAAGACACCTTGAACTAAAACTCTATTGAATTATCAGAGAATAACGTATGTATTATCATCTTGAAAATAAGCCAAAAAACCATGATAAAGCACACAGAGAGCTTAGGCAAAAGCACAGAACAAGTATTCAGTAAAGTCTTGTTCATGCTTAGGAATGGTCCCAAAGAAAAGTGTTTGCCACATCACTCACAGGAGGGCATATATTTATAAAAGAGGGAAATATCAATTTGAAAATATTTTCACTGATGTGTCTGGTTGAGCAATATAGATGTTTAAACAACGGGACCGACAGTTCCGGGGGGACTTGGGGTGGGGGGGTAGGGGGGGTAAGGAAGTGGTGTTAACAAACCCAGGGACAAGGGAAAAACATGGGTCCCCAAATGGTAGAGAAGGGGGAGTGGCAGGCCTGGTGGGAAATGATCAAGGGTAAGGTTGCTTAGAGAAGAGGTATACTCTAGCCCAGGCGGCGATGAAGCATGGTAGTAGGGCAGGAGGAAGGTCAAGGGAGATGGAGGAAAGAGCTAGGAGTCAAAGGGCATTCATGGAGGTCTAGACAAAGACATGTACATGCAAATATATATAGGAGGATGGGGAAATAGATCTATGTGTCTATATTTATAGGTCAAGTATTAAGGTGGCGGAAGGACCTTGGGCCTCTACTCAAACACTCCCTCAATGCATGAATACCTTCTTTTATTAAATTGGAACTCTATGATGCTCACTCTCCCAACACAACGGCTGGAGCCAAAGTGGGTGAACAAGTAAATGTGGTGAAGAAAGCTGATGGTGCCCGGCTATCAAAAGAGATAGTGACTGGGGTCTTAAAGGCTTGAAGAGAAACAAGCAGCCATCTAGCTCAGAAGCAACAAAGTCCACATGGAAGAACACACCAGCCTGTGTGATCGAGTGGTCCCAAAGGGATCAGTTACCAGGCATCAAAGAACAAAAAATCATATCATTGACTGCACACCTCCATGATAGGATCGCTGAAGACAAATGGGTGCATAAGCAAATGTGGTGAAGAAAGCTGATGGTGCCCGGCTATCAAAAGAGATAGTGTCTGGGGTCTTAAAGGCTTGAAGGTGAACAAGCGGCCATCTCGCTCAGAAGCAAATAAGCCCACATGGAAGAAGCACACCGGCCAGTGCGATCACGAGGTGCCCAAGGGACCAGGTATAAGGCATCATGCAAAAAAAAATAGATATAAGCGTGTGTATGTATGTGTATATATGTGTATATGTATATATGTATGTGTGTATATGTATATATATATCATATTAAATGAAGGGGGAAGTGCAGAGTGGAGACCCAAGGCCCAAGTGTCGGCCAATGGAGATCCCCTCATAGAGGGGTTTAGGAGAGGAGATGGGTTAATTAGGGTGTGAGGTAGTATCGATGAAGAACACAGCTTTCCCCCAGATCCTGGATGCTTCCTCCCCCCAACTACCATGATCCGAATTCTACCTTGCAGGGCTGGATAGGACAGAGGCTGTACACTGGTACATATGAGGGTTGGAGGTACAGGGAATCCAGGGTGGATGATACCTTCAGGACCAAGGGTGTGAGGGACGATGCTGGGAGAGTGGAGGGTGAGTGGGTTGGAAAGGGGGAACTGATTACAAGGATCCACATGTGACCTCTTCCCTGGGAGAGGGACAGCAGAGAAGGGGGGAAGGGAGACTCCGGAAAGGGCAAGATATGACAAAATAATGATGTATAAATTACCAAGGGCATATGAGGGAGGGGGGAATGGGGAGGGAGGGGGGGGGGAAAGAGGACCTGATGCAAGGGGCTTAAGTGGAGAGCAAATGCTTTGAGAATGATTGGGGCAGGGAATGTATGGATGTGCTTTATACAATTGATGTATGTATATGTATGGATTGTGGTAAGAGTTGTTTGAGTCCCTAACAAAATGTAAAAGAAGAAAAGAGAAAAAAATGATTAGGGCAAAGACTGTACAGATGTGCTTTATACAATTGATGTATGTATATGTATGAACTGTGAAAAGAATTGTATCAGCCCCAATAAATTGTTAAAATAAAATTTAAAAAAATTTAAAAAAAAACAAAGTTTACTGTCATAGTCAGTGTTGAGTCATAGTAACATCCCTGTGGGTTTCCAAGGTTGTTATGGGAATAGAAAGCCCAGGCTTTCTCCCGCAGAATTGGTGGTGCAGAACATGCAGATCGCAGCCCAATGCATAACAACTACACCAGCAGGGCTCCTTTTATTTGTTTACAGGCGGCTAAAGCCTTTCCTAGATTTGTGACCAAGTTCGATATTTCACAATCTGAATGATTTAACTCTCATATCCTGAAAGATGTAACTCTAGATCTGTTCTGTCTAATATTGGAGCCACCAGCCACATGTGACTAGTAAGCACCTAAAACATCACTAGTATGAATTAAGATGAGCTGTAAGTATGAAAGATGCATCATATTTTTAAAATTTCTTACAAAAAAGTGAAATACAATGGGGCTCCAAAATGTTTGTAGGAAAGTTCCATCCTCTTTTACACTTGATCTTACCCAAAAGACAGAGAAATGATAGATCCTGTTAATTCCATTTTGTCACAAATTTTTTGAAGCTTCTTTACATATTAGCAGTAATTTTATTTCAGTATATAATGAATGAATAAATAAAATGTTACATGTTATTTCAGTAAATTCATTTAAGTAAATAAAATGTATTACAGAAATTCATTTTACCTGTTTCTTTTTCATTGTTTTAATCATTGCTACCTGAAATTTTTATTGAATAGTGTTGTCAATGACAAATCAGTTTTGATCGTTTGCATTCTGGATCCATGCAAATATTTTACAGTGACTCTACTATCTTGAAACAGATTCAAATAGTTAAACATATAATTCTCAAACTGGCAAGCTTTTGAAACTTGAACTTCAAATGTAAGCTCATTGGTGGGACATAAAATCATCTCAACAATTATACCAAGCTTTTATAAACACTAGAATGGAATCAGGGAGAGCATCACTCAACAGACTAGAATGGAGCCCGGGTTGTTCAATAGAACTTTTTGCAGTGATGAAAACTGATATTTTCACTACTGGATATAATAGTTGTATCTCTGTGTATGTGTGTTTCCTATATAACCACATAGAAAAATCATTCATTAATTTTTAACCTAATCAAAAAGCTTGCATCCTAATAAAACAAAACAAAAAACAACTTGACATGCACTACATCCTAGAATGTATTTTCTTTTCAAAGCCCAATATAGTGATATCAAGCTACAACAACAGGCCATAAATTCCTCTAGGGCAGAGATGATAAATTTTTGAGTTTTATAGAGTCTTCAGACATAACATTTTATTATTATTATATAGAACATTCACTGGCTCTTTGATTTTACAAAATAGAGGATAGCGAATTAATCCAAAAAAGTAACACCTCATGTCCACCTACCACTTCTTCCAATGTTTTACTTGTCACAACTACATACATAGTCCCATTATTGGATCATTCAGTTGTTTATATGGTGGTATAAATACCATTATTTTTAATAAAAATGAAAAATAATCCATTCTAGATTAATAAAACAAAAGAAATCAGACTAACAATATACAAGTGTAGAAAATCTCTCCCAAGAAGACCTGGGAAGGTTTGCCCTGTAGTCCTCTCGATATCACTGGATATAGAGTTGGGGATAGTATTCCTATTCGCCATTACTATCTCCAGACTATTTCTCCTCCCACTTCCCTAAAAATTCTAAGCTTCTTTTAAGAGTATGACATTAGCTTGTTGTAATGCATTAACATTTCCTCAACAGATTACAACTATCAAAGGGTAATTTTTGTCTCTCCAAAATAAGACACTTTATTTTATGATTCACAGGACCTGAATTCTCCTGCTTACTATTCTGTCATCAGGTCCCATCCCTTCAAAAGCTAGGAAGAACACCCTTACTCTCTTCATTACCAAGAGTAAGCAAGTCTGGTCAGGGACTATCAGGCCAATTGGAACAAATGAAAGCTTTATTATGGCCAAACTTCACTCACGGCAGTATCTTTTAAACTATGTTTCATATATCAATATTTAAATGCTTTTGAAAAATAATATCCATTCCTATAAATATATATTCTTACAGAACACTATTGGAATCATATATTGGTACAATTATTTGGAAGTATTCAGCACAATTTTAAATGTACATATACTCTTAATTAAATATTTTGACATCTCAGACTTTATCCCACACATAAATCTGAATGGTCAACAGAATATATCACTAGACATAAAATCTGTGTGTTGAATTTCTAATTATTTAGAGGCAAATGGCTCAAAGGCAAAACTGCATTGTCCTCTGGGTCACTGATAAGAAAAGGAAAATGTGAATTCCATTAATTTTTTTCTCCTCCTACTTCAGTCTGAGTGTAATAATTAATATTTTATTAATGATTGTGATACCTCTGAATACACCACGTTTCCAAGGTGCTATTTGTAGAACATACGGAACCACACACTCGGGCTGTATTGTGATGTCTGAATCTCCGCCTACTATTGGAAGATCTGAAGTTACCTGCAAAAGATGGTTCAATAACAAGATTTCACAACGCCAACCTTGAAAGTAGCTAAATTATTCTACATATCTAAAATTTAAGTATTTTCATTAAAACCATTCACATTCAGATTACAAGAAAGCCAGGGGGTGGGGGGGGAGCCACATTCAATAGAAGAAAAATCTGAGTGGAGACTTATTTAAAAATAGAACAAGAGAAATGACTCCAAAAAGAATCAATGTTTGTTTGCAATTTCTGTTTGTAGCAAGATTATCAATTCTTAGAAAATCTGAACCAAACAGGTAAATAAGCACACACACACACACACACACACACATGCACAAATATAACAATGAGATTTTTAAAATGCACTATGAGGAGGTAAGAGACCATGTGGAGTTTGCTCGTTCCAGGAAGCTTAGTAATGATGGGAAAAGAAAAACTGATCGTTGGCGAGAGAGCATGGTCAGAAAAGGTTTCTTTTTATCAATAGACAAAATTTGAGAATATTTATCGGTTAAAGGGAATAATCTAGTGAAGTTTAGTAGTGACATTATCTACTATTTATTTTCATCAAAGTGGATATTCATAATCATATATGTTTACTCATGTGTAAAGACCTAAAAACAAACTCCTCATTCTGGGGAGTAAGATAACAAGTAAACATAGAGATCATCTTCATCACTGACAACAGAATGTTTTAATCAATGCCATGAAACTTTAAGTTCTTCTGAGATGCAAATTGCTCTGCAATGAATCAATAACTTGGCAGCTCAAACCCAAGCAAAGGTACTTCAGAAGAAAGGGCTGATGGTCTGCTTCCCAAAGGATAGCCCTGGTAACTCTATGGAGCTTCCAGGAGTGGAAATGGACTCAAGAACAACGCATTTTATGTCATTTGTTAGGAAGTTGCAGATTTTACTTTAACTACTTTGCCTCAAACTGATAAGACATGGACTTTTCTTGCTCAACCAAAAATTCTAAAAGGCGGACATGATATGCAAGGGGATGGGCTAAAGTTTTATTTTCTCCTCCTTCATGCCACATTCGAGCAGCCATTTCATTTCCCTCTTTCGGTCTTTTAACATATCACATACTATGTGTTTTATCTTTTTATTCAAAATCTTTTCCTCAAAAACTACTATGTATTAAAACACCATAAGTTATGCTAGTTATGAAAAAGCACAAAAAGGTGTCTTACCCAGCTTTATGGCCATAGAGGTGTATTCTAAGAAAAAGTGGTCTCTAACTCTAGCCTTCGAAGATAAATAAGAGAAAGACGCAGAGAGATAGATGCCAGAACATAGGACAGAGAAATTCAGCCCAAAGGAAAAGGAAACCTAATACTTTATACAAAACTTAAATTTTCCTGGGCTCAGGGGTGACAAGAGGTGAAATTGAAGAGTTAAGTAAGAACAAGCTATTAAAAGACACTGTAAACTACTTTTGAGGGTGTGGATTTGATTCAAACAGCAAAGAAATGACTTTGAAGTGAAATTGGTCTTAAGAATATGCACTCTATTTTTCATCTAGAAAGAAAATAATATTTTAGCTCATATTTCTCCAAAAAGAAATTTTTAAACAGGGAAAGTCAAGCAACTTTCCAAATGGCTGTAATTCTCTCTAAAATTGAATTCAGGCACCTATGATGGGCAGATATTAAGCTTTGCAAAAGTAATCCATTGCACACACAAAGATTTCAGATTAAAATGGAGGCAGGAAGTGTAATGATAATTTTTTAAAAACTAGGTTGACTTAAAGGGTGTGGTAGTTACATAATCTCCTGTCAATTTGTGAAGGGGTAGAGTCTAGCCTGTCAATCAAGCCACTGCCAATGAGGCCTCTGTGTGGGCACGGCCTTCTCCTGAGGATTCTGTGAACTCCTGTATTCCTTCCTGAAGGTGGGAGATACACACTCTGCTTCATCTTCCTGCTTACAAGCCACATGGAGCTATACGATGCAGCCAGAGCCCTGGAACTGGAGGAGCCACATGTCAGCGCTGATATGATTCCACCACTACTGGATCCACAAGACTTTCCACCCACTGACTTGTGATACTATTGGCTCTTGACATTTTGCTTAAATCACCTCATATGCATTCAAAAGCTGGACGATGAATAAAGAAGACAGAAGAAGAACTGAATTGGAATTATATAGCATGGTTGCCAGAATGCAAACCAATCTAGCTTGGAAGGAATACAGCCAGAATGCTCTTTTGAAGTGAGGATGAGCTGTCTCATGGATTTGAACATGTTATCAAAAGGGACCAATCCCTGTAGAAAGGGATAGAATCAACCAAAAAGAGGAAGACCTTCAACTAGATGGACTAACATAGTGGCTGCAACTATGGGCTCGTGTGGCGATGAAGACAAGGATGGGACAGGGCCCAGTAGTCTTTCACTATTGTTGCACATGGTTGCTATGAGTCAGCAACAGCTGGATGGCACTTAAGATCAATAATAGTGAATGTGAAAATTACATTATACAAATATGTGAATTTTAGAGTGCCTTAAGGTTTGTATACTAATACTTCTGTAAAGAACTTGCTTGGTACTAATTAAATTTATAATTAAAATGAAAGATAATCGCTGTTGGACTAGTAAACAGAATTGTAGACATGACCTTACTTGATGTGATGGTGGTGACCCTTAGAGAATTCAAGTGCTAGAATAGCTGAAGAAAATGATTTCAGACCTAAATAAAAACTCCATTTTAATTTCAGATTTTCATTTCTAACTCTCTAAAGAAAGTCAGGAAAGCTTTTTCCTTGTCAAGGATTTACTGGTACCATAACAGAGAAGACAAGAATCAAAATCTGTTACCCAGGTGAAGAGTTATTTGAATCACACCAAGTAAATTCACATGAGAAATCCTCAGTTTCACTTGGCCAGGTAAGCAAGTTTACATTTCACTTCAGAAGGCAGGATAAGACTTTTTCTTTAATCATAGGGTCACTAAGAGCTGGCAACAGTTTGAAGGAGGTACGTTAATCAAATGAATTAGCTCACATTTCAAGGACTTTCGGTTAGAATTGGCCTAGTTGACATTCAATCACAAGCCTCTCACATCAAAATGTACACTGAGGACTTTAGCAATGTCAAGTTATATCAGGTGTTAAGGAGATTAATATATAGGTGAAAATCATTAAGAAAGTATGCAATTTGTCATCTCTTTGTAAAATCTTCTCCTTTGTCCTGCACTTCTCTCTCTGAAGTGAAACCACTTCATTTTGTTTCTTTTACCAAATAAACACTGGCTTTTTCTCTCCTACATGGTGGTACAATCTCGCCTTTTCTTTTAGGGTGCTGTAGTGTTTCACTTTTTGAAATTCAACTATTTCTTCAATACAAATTTTTAGAAATTGCTTTGCTTTGTAACAGAGTTTGACTCTAGTATTTCCAGTAGCCAGTGATATTGTTACAAGTATAAAGAATTTCATATAATTTAACATACTCCTGCAACCCCTTTGATACTATAGGAAAACAAAGCAAACCATACCTTATATGATATAGGATTTCTTGTGTAATTGGTCACCATTATAGTTTTATTTACCACGTCCCCTACTTGGCATTCTACAACGACTTTCTCTACAGCCCGAGGTTTCCGTCCAATCCCTCTTAGGTCAAAGACGTGCTTCATACCATCGGTCTCATTTTGAAGAATAAGTTTACCCTGTGACAAAGTAACCAAATTTCAGCTTTTGGAACTCTGTAATTGGATGCCAATTACTCCCAAATCTCTCCTATACTATTACTTTTGAGTCTGGTTAATAAAATGAGCTTGCAAGGAACCGTAAGCCATTGACTTTTCAAGTTCATGTATAAATGCTTTTATTAAATCAACAAATTCTGGTGAAATTATCCCTTTTCTCTTTAATGCCTCTAAAGGAATTAATATGGAAATCCACATGCATCACAATTATTTATGTGATTGCTTTTATAGCAAATGAATATATCTTCCAAGAAAACATTTTCTGATGTATCAAGTTATTAAATAACTAGAAAAAGAGCAATGATTGTATTATTTTTCTGCATGTTGCACACAAAATAAGCAGGATATAGTTATTGACAATCAATGGCATTATTACGTCCAGAATTTGTATCCCTGAAGTTAACACATTCAATTTCAAGTACAGAATGAACACTGATTATTAAATTCAAGGAAAAATTAAGTGAAAAAAATTATCACCAAACAAACACAAGCTAATGTCATACACTGGTCTTACATGATAAAAATACTATGCTCATACCATAACTTCACCCTCCACAATCGGACTGAATGTGAGCATATACTGAATCGTTTCTCCTGGTGGGACATGAACAACAGGGTGTCCTTGAAACCCTTCTCCTTCTATGGTAACCAGGCATTTCCATTCTTTGCTTGTGTTATTGCTCTAAAGTGTGAGAAGAGATAATAGAAAGGCATCACATAGGAAGTGAATTACATATTAATTCTTGTTACATTTAATATGATTACCGGTTTCTAGTGTACTTCTTGAGAATCACCATTTAGTTTTCTGAGGAAGACTATCAATAACTTGAGCATAAAGCAAAAGGATGACTGTCTACCCTTTCAATGGCAAGAATCTTTGTCCAATGGCTGGATGCAGGAATTATTTTAATAACTTGGGCTTATTAATTACTGCCAAAATGAAAACAATGGTCTTCCAGTGATCGTTCTACTCCTAATCAGAGGTAATGCAAGGTGTTCTGCCTGTGTACACGTCAGATATCCAAGATACCATAATTGGTTAGAACAACTTTCTATGCTGTTGATTAACTTTGTCATGGCCTTAATTAAAATGACAAAAAAGTACGAACAAATAGTTTTCCACTCTCAAGAATCCTAAGTTTCTTCGCATGTTGGGTTTTCCCATGTTATGTTGTCATTTTTGACTAGCAAGTAGCCAAACCACAGCCAATCATTTTTCTCATTTCCTATGATCCAAAATTAAACAAGTGAACAGATCAGAACAGATTTCAGAATGGAATGATCTGAGAAGCCTTAACTTTGCATGGTGGACACAGAAGGGTATGACTCTTGAGTAGGAAAATGCTGGTGGTTTTAAGAAAGTTAGGGTTAATGTTTTAGGCCAAGAAATCTAACTGAAGTAATCAATCAGGTGAGTAGATTAACATTATTTATAGTCAGAAATCAAACTCTAGCATCAAATTAGAGAAGCAACTGGAAGCAGATAACACAATTAAAATCTGTAATAGTTCAAGATGGAAAATTTATAGTACTTTAATTCAGACAGTAGTAATGAGGATGAAGAGAATGCACCACGATCAAGCAATTTGCACTTACCACCGGAATCTTCTGAGTAATGGGTTCAAATGCTGGTGTATCAAACTCAAATTTGGCTTCTGCCTTGATATCATTCACTATACCTTCAACATAATAGACACGAATGTCCTGCCTTGATGTCAACGAAATTTTACAAGGAAAGCGTCCAGGCGTAACTGGAGCAAATTGCAATGGAACTGAAACGTACCCATATGCAGCTATCAAAAGAAGAAAAAAGCAAAAGGTTTGTTTTTTTAACAATATAAAATCAATAATTAGTTTTGGTAAGGCATTATATTTCTATACTAGTTATAACAGACTACTTTCTACTATGTAAGACTCATCCCCAAATTTCAAGGGTTTAATAGACACGTTTATTTCTCAATCACAGTATTTGGCTAGCATTTGTCAAATGACGACCTTCTCTAAAAAAAGATAACTTGGGACGCCAGACTGTACAAGATGCCACTATCTTGAAGCTGCATCACAAAAACCTGCTTTGGTTGAGAGGGCAGAGAACGAGGAGTGGCTGGAAGATTGCTCAAAGGCTTTTTACTGCTTGGCTCAATATTGAAACAGATTACATATAATTGACCAGAAATAGGCACTTAACTCTACCTAGTTTTAAAGGAGCTGAGAAATGGGATGACCCAGAAGACTTGGTAACCATTGCAGTCTAGATTTTCATAGGAATTAAGGATGGGCTCTCTCCCTAAGAGTCAAAATAATTTGTAGTTTGTCACCAGAAAGAATAATGTTATTCAGGGTTAATAAACAAGAGTAGCCAAGAGAGGTGGGTCCAATTAATACTTTGTATCAACTGCTTATATCATTTACTGCTCTTTTGTTTATCTATGCTGGTCCCTTCTTTTTAAATAACAACCCGTTTCCTCTGAAGTTCATAATTTTCTGATTTTTATACTGATCCTACTCAAAAATGTATGAAATGTCTCAGGTAATACAGTAAAATAAACATTAAAAGTCATAAGAATTAGAAAGGAAGTAAAAACATATTGTTTGAAGACCAAATCACAGACTATCTTCATTATAGCTTTGATTTATTAGACTTGACAGGATATCCTTTATTTCGTAGCATTGCGGAAATACTATTATATGTGAACACTCACAACTTTTCTATACGTTAGCAAAATCAGAATGCAATGAAATGGTGGCGTATACTTTATATCAAACTTTCTTCTATTCTGTAAGTACCTAGTAATATATTTAGTATATTCATGATTCCATTTATGCTCACAATATGAAAAGCTTTTGAAGGACCTAAAACATATCCAAATGAAAAACATGTTTTACCATATTCATGAATAGCAAGACTCAAATGTTGAAAGAATGCAGTCTTCACACGTTAGCATTTCTCAATCAAAATTACAACCAGATTTGCTGTTGTTTTTTAAATTTCATAAATCAAACAGACTATAAATGTCTGCAGAAAAACAAACACTCCAGATTTGAAGCAAGCAATTCTGATTAAAAACTGAACAAAGGCTGTCATTCTTGGCTAATTTTTCTCCCAAACCAATACCAAACTCACTGACATCAAGTCAACTTTGACTCATACCGATTCAATTGGGCAGGGTAAAAACTGCCTCTGTCCATTTCTTTGACTATAACTCTTTACACGGGATTAGAAAGTGTTGTCTTTTTCCCTACGAGCTATTGGTGATTTCAAACTGCTAAGCTTGCTGTTCGAGGCCCATTGCACAGCCATTATACCACCAGGGCTCCTCCCTCTTAAGCTCCAGGTTTGGAAACCCTATGCTGTTTTTACTTTGTACTTGACTCAATGGCAGTGAGTTTGTTTTTGTTTTGTTTTTTTGGGGATTGGGATCAGTATAAGTCAGGATAGATTTGACAGCAGTGGGATTTATTTATTCAATTATTTTGGCTAAGTGAACTGTAGTAATTAATATAGAATATTATTAGAGGTAGGAATATTATTACATTTGAATACAGAGCAGCCCAGAAGTACGCCTAGATAGATATGTCTAACTTTTTAAATGTACACTGTGGCTACATATGGTTTATAGATAAATAATTTATATGATCATGCATATATAAATTTTTTAAATCTAAATCATGTTTTGCTGAGATATGAGCCAATATGAACTACTAGTTCTTGGCTATCAGTCTAGTCGCATCAGTTCAGTAATGAGTAGGCATTCCTTCCTCCTAGGGTAAATGGCTGTCTATTCACTTTCATTTCCATCACTGTTGAATTTTTTGAGTTTCTCTATGTCTTCATGGATCATTGACTGAAAAATTGGGAGAGCTTTCCAAGAACTGGTCAGCATGCTAACTAGGAAGTTGTCTTTTTCATGTATAAAATTGTTTAAGGAGACAAAGTTTCCAAAGGAAAAGAATGGAAGGCTTCACTTTCTAATTAACCCCTCCCTAGGGAAGGGAAGAAAGGAATTACAGACAGAAAATTAACTTTTTGTTTTGCATTTTCAATTCTGATGACAAATTTGTGATGACAAAGTTGCTTTAATTGTCTTGTATTAAAAATAAAATCTGTTGTGAGCAGTTGATTTCTAAGTTCTCGCAGACTGACTTATTGAGAGTACACACTGGCCTGCATGAGTGATTAGCAAGCAAGCAAATGAACAGCATGTTCTCCAGGACTGAACCAGGGTAAAAGGACTCATACAACTTCTGATTAAGTACCTTCCCGAAGCAAAATCACAGAACATATGGTCACCGTTGAACACCTAATAGAATGAATAAAAAACTTTTTTTAAAGCTCACTATTAAAGCAGGCTTTGTCCATGGACATAAAATAATAAAAGGAAAATTGAGCCATTTCTAGAGCTGAAAAATACATCTGTTAAATACAAAATAGTAAAGAATCTATGAGGAACGTAGGATCCCTGGTGGCATCGTGAGTTAGTTATTAGGCTGCAAAGTGGAAGGCTCGGGAATTTGAACTGAGCCTTCTGTTCTGTTCCATACCAGAACGAGAGGCTTTCTACTCCTCAAAGATTTACAGCATCAGAAATCCTAAATAACATCCCTATGAATGGGACTACACTTGAAGGTAGTGAGTATGATTTGAGTTAATAGCTAATAAGGGCTTAATATCCTAAGTAGAAAAATACTTCTCCAATTTGATAGCAATAAAACAAATAACTGAATTAAAATGGGCAGAAAATATTTCACCAAAGAGGATATTCAAATGACTATCAGGCACCTGAAAAGATACTCAAAGTTATTAGCCATTATGGGGATGCTAACCAAAACTACAATGACTACCACACCTCATCCCTATCGGAACATCAGAGAATAATATGCACAGGTGAGGTAAGCATATCAATGGGAATGAGGGTGGGGGGCATAGTGGAGACTCAAAACCTATCAGTAGTCAATTGAACACCCCATCAAAATAGCCACAAGGAAGACAAGAGCCAGTCAGGGTTTCAGAGTAAAACACTGATGGTGCACACAACCTTCCTCTAGTTCTCTAATGCTTCCCCCCACCCCACTATCATGACCCCAATTCTATCTTACAAAACTGACTAGACCTGAACATGTACACTGGTACAGATAAGACCTCACAACACAGGGAATCCAGAACAGATAAACCCCTCAAGACCAATAAGGGGAGCAGCAATACTAGGAGGGTAAGCGTAGGGGGTGGTTAAGGGGGAACCAATCACAATGATCGACTTATGGCCCCCATCCCAGGGGGACAGAAAGCACAAAAGTGGGTGAAGTGAGACAGCAGTCGGTGTTAAGACATGGGAAAATTTTATAAATTATCAAGGGGGCATGGGAGGGTGGGGAAGGGAAGAGTAAAATGAGAACGTGATGCCTGGGGCTTAAGTAGAAAGAAAATGTTTTGAAAATGATGATGACAACATATGTACTGGTGTGTCTGACACAATGGATATATGTATGGATTGTAAGATCCCCCAACAATGTAAAATTTTAAAAAAAGAATAAATTAAAAGAGGCTGAGAGTTTCCTTAAATGAAAATATCAGTGGCCAGACCAAGAAATGTTTAGAAGGATTCCTGTTTTAAGATTTTTAAGAGGCAGTTCTCTCACTAGCCAATTAAACCAACCTCATCTGCTCTTCTCGCCATTAGGAGTTCCCCGGTTCCTTCAGGTTAGATAACATTCATGCTTCTTTGTGAGGCACCACATGGGTGGGGGCACCTCAGGAAACCCTCCATATCTCAGAGGGAGTCTAGAGGGTTCTCCCAGGAAGGATAAGAGGATCATTCCCTTCCACCACACTGTTATCACTCTATCTTGTGGGGAACAGAAAGTTCCCAGAAGCTGTCTCCCCCAAATATATGCCAAATCCAAGACGCTGCTTGCTACTCATGGTAAATGACTATATACTGGGAGGTCATTAAAAGTAGGTCAGAGGTTATTCTCCTTAAGGGTATTTAGAGCAACCAGACTGTATAATCTGACTCACCTTATGTAGGGTCCACTCCCTTCTGATACTGTTCCCTTGAAGCAGTGCCCAAAGCAAGCCCGGGACCACTCTAGGATGACTAAGGTTAAGCTACTATACTGAGTCTAGGGTCCACCCAGCTTGCCTCATATGTACACCTATTCCCTCCCTGTACTATTGTGTGTACACTCCTATGCCATCCCCATCCTATTGCTTGTATTGCCTATGTGACAACCCCTTCTCATGACATACATTGTTATCTGTAATCAGAGGGCTTTCATGGCCCCAAAGATATGTAAGTTTTGATTAGAAATGAAACCTCATGAGAGCTTTCTCCTGCCCATTCGTCTCCCACCTCCGTGTGTACCACCAAGAGTTGCTGAGGTGAGCATGCTACCATGAAATGTGTCTGACTTCTTTATTTTACTCTCTCTCCCATCTTTCCCTATTCTCCATGACTTTACTGTAATCTTTATATATCTTAACCATACAATTGCACCTACGGAACCAGTGATTAGTTGTGGGACTACCCCTACACTATCTGTCATAATATCTATTAAAACACTAGATATAAAGACAGAAGCAATTTAAGAATTAAAAACAAATAAACATACATACTTAATGGTAAAAGATACAACATGGTTAGATGTAGGCATGCTGAACAATCACAGACATAATTCTGGTTGAAAGCTAACTGTGAAGCTTTTCTTATGCTTTAATTACATGCCTGTATAAAGGATGGGTCACTGGTGAATATTCACTGCATTCAAATGGGTACTATAATTGCCCACAGCCAAGCTTCAAACAAAACTCCATGTTTCAGACACTATTTTCAAAAATTAGAAAGGCGTTTATATACCCTGCTCATCAAAAAGACAAAATGCCCTAGCAAGCACAGGCAAACCCAGCACATTTTCACAATGACCTTCTCTGCTAACTCTCCTGATTTCTAAAGCTCACTGCTATTTACTTTCTTGATGGCTAAAGTTTACTATCATTAAATTTCCTTGGATTAAACCGAATAATGCTTAAAATCCCTCTCCAGTCTCCCTGCTTGAAAATATCAATTGGACTTAAATAATCAATTGGACTTATAAAATAAAAATTGTGGTTTCAATTGTTTTCCCCCCAAAGATAAAAACATAAGTGATAGTATGACAAAGCTTTCCAGTGTCAGAACAAAATTTGATCAAAGAGGGTGAGACGGTCACGCTTCTAGTTTCAATCAGAAATTAGGTGGGTAGAAATGACTGACGTACAATACATGTGACCGGAAGTTATGAACAGAAAAGAAAAAAAATATACACCTGAGTTCATCTAGTCACTAACAATTGATAGATTATTTCAACTTGTCCCATTCTTTCTCTTTATTGAAATAGTATTGATGAAGGTAAAAATTTGGGTGGACATTAATTAAATATTCTCAGTGCAAAGCCCACTGTCAGGAAACTTAACTGGCTAGTTATCCAGAAAGGCAATGTGCTAAGGCACATATTAAAATGAAACAATGATCCAAGGAACAATAGTAGCAGATACTTTACCATTCAAAGTCTATATATACCCTAAGGATAACAAACTTTAGGGACATCTCTCAAAACCAAGGGTCTCTAACAGCAAGGGTTCACATCCAATATGACACTATTATAAGATCTACAGATCTATTCTCTGAGAAATGTGTACAAATTATTGTTTATAAAAAAATTAAGTGTCTTGAAATTGTCCTTAGGCCATGCAGCAAGTGTGTGTGTCTAGATATAGATATATAGATATATTTAAAACCTACCCAAACTTGGTAAGAACAGTGAAAATTTGTGATATTTGGGCAACGCCCCACTTTCTTCCACCCTCTCCCACCACACCAACATAGAAACTGCAATCCAGACCACTGTAGACAAGAACACTACACACACCTTGCTATGCAAGGAAACCACTCTCCAGTTTTCAACAGGACCCATCACCCCTACTGCCTTATATGCATTGCCATCACATCAGTTCCTACTCATCGTGAGACTCTCTGTAGGGTTTCTGAAGTTATAAATATTTATGGAAGCAAATAATTTAAATATTCTCTCTTGGAGTGGCTGACGGGTCTGGACCAGTGAGTTATTGGGGTAGCAGTCCAGTACTTGCTCAGCCAACACAGCCACCAGAGCGCCCATAGCAGGCCTTAGAGCGGACCAAATTCTTTCATCATTGTTCCCTATTTGGTCGCTTAGCATTTCAATTTGGAATTCCAGCTCTCCTATGAATGTCAAGAACAGACTATCCTGTAATTTGCGATGTGTAACCACAGTTTCCAACTTAGTTAACATAAATCTATAGGCAAATTACTACAAAAGCTAACAAAACTGAATTTAGCAAAAGATAATTTAAGAATCCACAACATTGGGGTTCCTATACATCCTAGGTATAGCCTTAAGTGAAGACATTTTATTCTTATTATCTAGAAATTGGAATAAAGTAAAATAATACAGAAAATAAATTTTGAATATTTAAAATTAGACGATTACATTGCATACATCTTATATATACTCATTGCCTTCAAGTCAATGCTGACTCACAGGGACCCCCTTTGGATTTCTGAGATTAACTGTTTATGGGAGTAGAAAGCCCTGTCTCCTGAGGAGCTGTTGGTGGTTCTGAACTAGTGACCATGCAGACCACAGCCCAACATGTAACCACTACACCATCAGAGCTCCTACAGGTCTTATACTTATAGGTCTTATACATCTTATCCTATATATTTAGTCATGTTCACTTATCAATATTCCGGCAAAATCTAGCTTATTCATTTTTGATCATGACAACAACAAAATAACAATAGAGGACAAATATCATCAGCTATTACAGACTTTAGATCAGATCAAGTATCAATTACTCATATATGATAAATTGCCCTCTTATGTGTTCTCGCCACCCACCTGCAGCCCATCCTTTACAGCCAACCTAAGTTAACAAGTCGACTTCCAAAGCCACAGCTCACCTACTCAAAGTACCCTTACTGTCTTTATCAGACTACTACTCTTTACGGCACACAGGTCTAGAAATGTCAGTCCAGCCACTGAGCATTCAAATTCAGCACATCTTTTAGATTATTACATTGTGATATGATGATTACATGTAATGTCAAATATTAGTCAATAATCAGTATTCATGTAGCTGAACCATCACTTCCATTATATTATGAAGCACTTGCGAGCTGAGGTAATTTCCCAGAGCTTAAAACACTGCTGGATTTTGCAGTCTACATATTACTGATTACCTTTTTTCCTTAAAGGTTTTAGTTTTTTAAGTTTATCTGGATTTTCTGAAATCTGAGGGATGGAGATTGTCTTGGGGATATGGAAATATTCAGAAAGGCTAGCTTCTGCTGTATACAAAATTGACTTCGGCTTCTTCAGCTTTGAGGTACTAAACAGCATACAAGTCTGCAAATAAACAGAAGATAAAATGAAGATATACTTCTCTTGACATTCAATTCCAAAGTACAAATGATAGCATTAGGCATTTAGCGTTATATCTATTTTTATAATTGTACAAAGCAGTGAAGGACTCAGATTTGTTCATTTCTTCAGGCAGAATTATTATTTAGTTGGAGAAAGGCAATATTAACTGGTTCACAGAACCAATGGAGACATTACTTACCAAGGAATGCTTCAAGTGGCCCTAGGTTAGGAATCCACTGTCAGTAGAACAAACCGTTCTACTAGTAAACTGTGCTGAAGAAGTGATTCTTTTTCAGTTGAGACCTGCTCTACTTAACTTCTACCAATTGATTATAGTTCCTAGTAGCAGTATAGAGTGAGTTCCTTCTCTTTTGCTAATGATAATTCTGTGCCTTTATAAAAGCAGCTACATGTCACCCTTTCACAAATCTCCAAATGATCTTTTTATTCAGCTTTGATATTTTGGTTCTTTCAACCATCATTCATCAAATGTGGGTTATAAAAATTCCAGGCAAAAAGTAGACACAATCTAGTTCAATACTCTTTTAAAAAATGACACTGCAAATAAAAGTCATCCATCCAAAGGAGAGTGTGGCAGATTGAGAGTGTGCTCTTTGTTCAGGCAAATGTTCCATGCAATCAAACAAGGACAGAGGGCCTAACAAGGAATTGAGGGTAGACAAAAACACAAGATTAAAAGTTCTTTAGACTTCTAGAAAACCACAACCCAGTACGGGAAATTAGCCCATGTAAAATGAAATGCAAAAATCAATATTTATTCAATGCAGTAATACACACCGAAAGCATAATGGGAATCCAAGGAGAAAACCAAGGGAAATGCAGAAAAATATAGAAGAATAAGTCAAAATGACAGCTATGAGGGTTCCAGTTCATACATGCGGGAGGGGAGGGGTCGTTATGGCAAATAAAGCATGTCTAAACTTGCTCTGTGCTCAGGGGATGGCCACAAGAGCAAGTCCTTTCAATAATATGCACTTGCCTTAGTCTCCTAAGAGTGCCTTAAAAAAAAAAAAAGACCAGTCAAAACAGTGGCATCCTTGAGGGACTCAATTTTTGTTCCTTTTCAATGTTCTTTGAGTTTGGAGAAAAAGAGAAGCCTGAAGGGGCAAGACCACAGCTGTAAGGTGAATGAGGCAAAGTTTCCCAACATATTTTTTTGAGGACAGCTTTCGCTGATCTCAACGAAGGAGCAGATACATTGTCGTGTGGAGGAGGGGATTCCTTGGCACCACTTTCCTGTTCTTTTTCTCATCAGTGCAGTTTTTCATTTTCTTCCCCCCGTGACAGCCTCATGTCATCTGAGAAAATCTATCAAGATTACCCCTTGAGGATCCTAGAAAACAGTGGCCATGACCTTTTGATCTGACCTCTCTGCTTTGAATTTAATTGGCCCAGCAGATCCCCTCCAAAGTCACTGCTTTGACTGGACATTTTTCATAGTCCAGGAGTAAAATTCGTCTCACTAAAGTTCCTCCTTTAAATAAAATCTGTTGGCAATTGGTTGAGAATGAAGGCATTGATTTTCAAAGGTAAAAGGAGAGAGAACGAGGTTAAGATTAACGATGGAAATAGCCACTCAATGAAAATCAGTATTATAAGAGTATGCTGAGAGTTGAACACATGCCATCCCATCGTCACTGTCCTGGAGGAGGACTAAGCATGTTGATCATAGCTGAAGAGAAACCTCAAATTTCTGAGAAGCATGTCATTTAGGAGAGTTTCAGAATGTTGGGCCTTGATTTTCTTTCAGCCACTTAGAACATAAAAACCTAGATCCTCCTTTAAAAAAAAGTTAATTCTTGGAAAGTTGGATAAACCACTGCTATCAAGTCAATTTCAACTTACTATAACCTTACAGGACAGTGTTCCCCAGAGTATCTGAGACTGTAAATCTCTACCAGAGCAGACAGCCTCATCTTTATCTAGCAGGGAGGCTGGTGGGTTTTAACCTGGACCCTGTGGTTAGCAGTCCAAAACTTTACCCACTCTGCGCCAGAGCTCCTTGGCACCTGCGGTACAGTGGTGGAAACACTTAGCAGTTGTTAGATCACCAAGAAAGATGTAGTAGTCCGTTTCTCTGAAGATTCCAGCCTTAGAAACCCTATGGAGATGTTCTGCTTGGTCCTTCAGGGTTACTTAAGTGGGAATGACTGGGGGTGCGAAGGGTTTGATTTGGGGTGATATGGAAGTTAACTGAATAACTTTGAACATATTTCCTTAATATAGACATAAAATAATTCTATAAATAATGACGTTAGTTCCAGGTGGCAAGCGCTAGCTACAGAGCAAATTGGAGACAACTGAGGTTTTGGAAAATGCTTCATGGCGGGTTTTGTTGCTGCGTGCCATACTGTTGGTTCCACTGGCAACCTTAAAGTACAGAGTAGAACAGCCCATAGGGTTTCACAGGCTGGAATCTTCAGAGAAACGGACTACTACATCTTTCTTGGTGATCTAACAACTTGGTGATCTAACTCCTCTAAGTGAGGAGGCTTTTGTTGACCTTTTGCTTAGTAGCGGAGGATAAATGAGGGGACATCAAAAAGTTTGTGGAACTAGTGGGTAAAGGTTGGACTGGTCATCGCAGGGTCGGCCATTCCAACCCTCCAGCCCGGCCCATCCACTGGAGAAAGAAGAGACGATCTACTCCGGGGAAACTTTACAGCGTGGAACCCTGTATTGGATCACCATGAGTGAGTGGCAATGGGTAGATTTTTTAATCCCACCTGTCCACATCCCCTTCTTATGTGTATCAGTAAAGCAGAACCTGATCGCATTTCTGCAGAGATTTGAAGTGATAAAGAGAGGCAGCACTATAAAAGGACAAAGACCGTGGGTGTGCTTGAAGGGAGGCTATGTGAGGAGGCTTACAGTTTAGAAAAAACATTCTAGCTACTCGATACATAAAAGATTGTATCATATTTCAAATACAAGGTTATATAAAACAGTTTACAATGACCATATTTTGGACCATATGTTAATGCAAATAACATGCACATTATTGTTTTTGCCAATGGGCCAACCCTTGATGCATTAGATGCCACTGTACGCCATGTGCTTTATATGCATATCTGGGCAGGTATGCTTAGTAAAGCAGAGGGGCTCTACTAAAGTCAAGTCCCCCCATAAGATGATTGACACAATGGCTTCGACAAGGGCCTCAAGCATGAGAACAGGTATGAGGACAGGGTGGTGTTTCTTTCTACTGTAAATGGACTTACAATGAGTACAAATGCACTCAAAGGCACCTAAGAACAATAACATGGTAATACTAAAGCCTATAGGCATAATGATAACAGAAATAGTATTATGCATATGTATATATCAGATAATATGCTAAGAACTTGACATAATTCTCACGTCATTGTTATAAAATGGCCAATTTCTCCATATTACAAATGTGAAAGCCAGAACCTTGAAGTTTTGAGTAACCAACCCACAGATGCACAGTTAGACAGGTTAGAGTCTGGGTTCTCAGCCTAATAATCTGAACCTAGAGAAGATCTTTTCAGGATAAGATGGACAACTTTTAAAACACGACCTCACCTATGCCCACTCCTTTAAGAGGTCTGTTTTAATTATTCTGGAGAGGGGGTTGGGCATGGGCCTATTTAACAGTTCCCCAGGCCATTCTAATGTGTAGCTAGAACTGAGAACTACTTAATGACCACCGTATATTGTAGTACACAAAATCACACAACAGACAGTTTGGCTTCCATTTTTCAATTCAATAAAGTTTAAAAATACTTTTGCTATGTGTTCTGGAGGGAAAAGCAAAAAAGAGAAATCCAGCACTATGATTGAGGTAGGAATGGAGGGCAGATGACTCCTGTAAAATCACTTTCTTTTTTAGTTTAAATCATTTTATTGGGGGCTAATACAACTCTTATCGTGCTTGAGCCCTTGGTATCAGCTCCTCCTTTTTTCACCCCTCTCTCCCCACATCCCCCCTCCCTCATGAACCCTTGATAATTTATAAATTATTTTGTCCTATCAAATCACTTCCTTTTAAAAATTATAGAGTGATTTTGCTACTTAATCGGTAACTGCATTTTAAAAACATGTACCTCAATCATAGTCAGTCCCAGGATGGCGACGGCCACTCGAACACTGCTGCTCTGCAGAGTGCCTGTGATAGTCCTCCGATCATACTCCAGATCTGACATTTGTTGTTGTGCAGCAAAAGCCAAAGCCTTTTCTCTGGCTTCATTAGCCAGTGGCAATTTAAGCTCCATATCCACAACTTGAAAAGGATTGCAGTTCAAATACAAAACTGGTTCTTCCTTACTATGCACTAGAGAAAACGAAAATATTGGTGAATGCAATGAATACTTAAGTCATCGAAATTGTTAGCCACTTTCCAAATAGTTACCCCAATGGACCTGGGAAGTCTGAAATGCAAAACTATAGTTATTATCTTTAATAAGCGGAGCAAATACAAATGAACAACATATTTGTAGTAATTTAATTCCAGTGGTTCAAAATAAATCTCCAGAAATTAGAAGCAGCACATTTTGTTGCTATTCTCTATGAAGAGTTCTAGAAAAATGGTTATCTCAGGGGCATATCATAAACATGCTCAAAAAGGGGAATAAATATCGTGCTGTATCCCAAGAGCAGCTATCAGGAGAAGTAGAGATACATAGAAAGATACATGGAAAGACACTAATACAAGGCTAGGCAAGACCTACCACTGTTTCCTCCCACTAAGAATCTTCTGCTTAAAGCTTATTTCTTCATGGGTCAGTGGTTAGGAACCGGAAAGCTGGCAACGTGCATATAGTCAATCCTGAATTATTTTAAAACTGGAAAGTTTTGTTAGGAAATATTCTGCATGCCAAATTTCAGTATTTATCTCAAGATTTAAAAAGAAAGCTTTGAAAAATAATTACTATACACATTTTTTTCTTTAATTGATAAAGTGGTACTCTATTACACGGAAGCTAATAGGATGAGGTTAAAGCAGAGTCTTCTAAATGGATTTAAATACAGGAAAAGCTGGCTATGAATTTGGTTAGGATATTATATTATAAGTAGTTCCAACCCTTAGAGCTAGAAGTGAAATAAAATAAACTTATACTCTACCTTCTTCTGGAGTCTCACTATAGTCTATTGGACTAGGACAATTCACTGGAAAAAATCTGGATGGCAAAGGCATCAAACCTTGTCCTTCAACAATGTAGAGGAGTTCCCCAATCTAAAAGCACAACCACATAATGATGTTAAATTTTCAAAGCTCAGAGGAACTGTGATAAATTTTAATTTAAAAAACCACACTTTTCAATATTCGAAGCAGAACCAAACTGCTTCCAGGGATGGTTCAGCATGCTAACAAGACACCCAGGCCTTTTCCATTTATAAAGCAGCCTAGATTTTGATGAGCAGAGAGCTGGTAAGCATAAGATATAACTCTACCACTGTGTAGGGAAACTCTTCATTCAATGGGTACGTTCAAAATATCTTAGGGAGATCTTGATTGCAGTTGCTCCTTACCACAAATATCTTCGAAATACTTAATTCGAAACAATCAAATAAGCAAGGAAAAGAACTTTCTTTCATACAATTATTTACAGTTAAAATTAGATCATGTTTGGGATTTGCTTTAAAAGAAACATGAAAAAAATCTGGCCATGTATTCATAATTGTTGAAGCAGGATAGGTGGCACCCAGGAAGACTTCTTATAGTCTTATCGCCATCCATGTATATATTTTACATAATAAACAATTTTGTTTTATTTCTGGATTTTTAAGATGGAGAATTAGGATGGGGTGCTGTAGTGTTTAGATGAGATGACATCTTAGGAACATCAGGCCTCTTCCAGAGTTGCTGTGTGGTACAAATGGTCAATATGCTAGGTTGCCAAAGGTTGAAGCTTCAAGTTCCTTGGAGGTGCCTTGGAAAAAAGACCTGGTGATCTACTTCAGAAAAATTACCACTGCCATCATCTAGACCCTGTAGGTCAGAGACGAACTGCCTCTGTGGGTTTCTGAAGCTGTAAATCTTCACAGGAATAGCAAGTCTCATCAAAGTAACCTACTATACCACCAGAACAACCACCATGGAACACAATTCTACTCAGATACATATAGGATCACGGTAAAGCTAAATGACTTAGACCAAAGGATCTTGTGCAAGAACTTCTAGCTGGGAGCAGACACTCATGTCTATAGGCCTTCTGTTTGACTTGCCAAGGCTGACACCCTCTGAGATGCCTGGTGTGGGGCTGAATCAATTGGCCTACGTTGACCAGGGATGATGACTTTCACCTCTGTTTTCAAGTCATTCCTCAAGATTTTGTCTC
Source organism: Tenrec ecaudatus (assembly GCF_050624435.1). Taxonomy (NCBI): domain Eukaryota; kingdom Metazoa; phylum Chordata; class Mammalia; order Afrosoricida; family Tenrecidae; genus Tenrec; species Tenrec ecaudatus. Next base: position 39,706,950 of record NC_134548.1, on the reverse strand, counting down.
AATTAGTGATGACTAGCATTTTAAAACAGAATGGACAATAAAGGCCTGAAAGAGAAATCTCCTTGCCCATGGGAATGTCTAGTAAAATCCAGTTCCTGGAAGGTAGGTGGTTAAGCTGAAAGTCACTCTTGCCCCACTCACAGGACAAAGACTGTTGCTCCAGCCTTCCCCATACAGTTCGGTCCTGCATTGCCAGTTCCTACATGATTTCGTGGATTTGTGAGCCCAGGATTTTACAGAGCAGGAGTTACCATTCTAGGGAACCCCGTGAAGACAGAATACCAGGATTGTGTCAATACACAGCTGTTGTGCGTTTGTGTGTGGGGTGCGGGTGGGGGTGGCAGTCAACCCCTCCTCCCAAAAGTTGCCATCATCATTCTCAAAACATTTACTTTCTACTTGAACCCTTAATAACAGCTCCTCATTTTCCCACCTCTCTCCCCACTACCTCCTCCCTCATGAACTCTTCATAATTCATCAATTATTATTATTTTTTCATGTCTTACACTGTCCAATATCTCCCCTTGCCCACTTCTCTGTTGTCCATCCCCCAAGGAGAAGGTTATGCATAGATTCTTATGAATTTTCCACCTTTCCTCCACCCTCCGGGGGTATCACCACACTCACCACTGGTCCTAAAGCGGTCACCTGTCCTGGATTCCCTGTGTTTCCAGTTCCTATCTGTACCGTGTACATACCCTGGTCTAGCCAAATTTGTAAGGTAGAATTGGGATCATGATAGGGGGGAGGAGGCATTTAAGAACTGGAGGAAAGTTGTATGTTTCATCGTTGCCACCCTGCACCCTGACTGGCTCATCACCTCCCTGCAATCCTTCAGTAAGGGGGTGTCCAGTTGCCTACAGATGGGCTTTTCTTAATGGCAAAGCAATTACACCACATTTAATAAGTACAGGAACCAAGTAGGTGGACTTGGATATTTGATTATCTATTTAAGCGTGTAATTGCATTTTCAATATAATTGGCAATATAATTGAATATGTAAATTAAGAGATGTCCTTCCCTGTATAAGTAATTACAATTCAATGCAATCCTTTAGATTGAGAGTGTTATTCTTCATGTGACAGCAATGTAATTTCATGAATGTTGTTTTATTTTAGTATTAGCTCTGACAAGTCACAAAGTGCATGCAATCAAATATCATGTTTGAATAAATTGAGGTGCCAACTTAAGTATGATTATGTTTTTATTAATTGGCCCAAATTTATTGATGCAAATGTTAATAAGCAAGACCTTAATTCAAAGTATAGAATTAATTGACTTACTATGCTGAGAATTAAGTTTAACATTTTTAGGATTATATTTTAAATTAATATATGAAAACAATTGTGAAACATTTATTCAAACCATCCATCAATGTAGTTCCTATTTTTCATAAATTTTGATGAGTGGGACTTTAGTTAAAATAATTCATTTAATGGAAAAAATAATAATATCACTATAAAACAGCATTTTCCTCCTAACTGGTCGTTTTAAAGGCAAAATTCAACTGCTTTACATTTATTAAACTACCTTTTCATGTGCAAATGATCCTATTGAAATATTTTCTTCAAGAAGCGAAACAAAGCAAATCCACTGTTATCAAGTTCATCAAAAGTGACTCTACCAGATATCACAGAAGCGCCTCCGTTGGGTTTCTAAAGTGGTACATCTTTACAGAAGGAAACTGCTGCTTCTTTCTCCAATCGAGTAGCTTGGTGGGTGGGAAGCACCAGCTTTTTTGTTAACAGCGAAGTAGTTGACTAGGACTCTATAAAAACTCCCAAACCCCAGAACTCATTTTCAATCGAGTGGATTCTGACTCATAGCAAAACTAGAGGCTACAGAACTAAACCCACAACCAAACTAAACTCACTGCCACCAAGTCAAAGCTAACTTATGGAGAGCATATAGAACAGGGTAGAACCGCCCCTGTGAGTGTCCCGGAAGGTGCTCTTTCCAATAGCCATCATTTCATTGCATATGTGCTCAGCATGTGGCGCTCTCTCCTGGGTGCTATCATTTGCCTTCTTAGATCCTCCCAGGGCAGAGTCTGAAAGAGGGTCAGGCTGCGATCCCCTCATGCTACAGGTAGTGTCGACTTCATTTTCCCCTTTCTTTGAAAATGCAAGCTGCACGAATCTCACAACCATAGAAAACGCATTCTTCCAACAACCTGAGAAGCCTGGAAGCAGTTGAGCCTCTGAGGAAAATCCTGCTGTGAATGTTCCCTGAACACTTGCCCCTGAGCAAGAAGGTCCATTTAAGTCATTTCTAGAATCCTGACCCACAGAAATAAACATAGTGGATGTGTGTTATTTTAAGCCATTGTGTTTGTGATCGCTTTTTCACACAGTAAGTGACATAATAGGCACACCTCCAATCTGTTCCCCTTGGGGCTTTTCTCCAGGAAGTCAATTAGAATTTCCACATATTTGCTTGTCTTTCAGAATAACTTCCTTACCTAACAACTTTAAAGACTGACATTATCTGTACTTCTGGAGAGCTACACAACCCCTGGGATACAGTAGGTGATCAGTAAAGATTTGTCACTAGCTATTAACCGCTGTGTGTGACAAATTAGGAATTTTGATGGTGAATTGACAGGTCTTAGGAAAATTTGTCTACAAAAGAGGGCTAGTTTGGTTTCTAAAAATATGGTTTTAGTAGCTCTTCTGTACCTGCCCTAGAATTTTAGGCCTAATGCTTCAACTACCTGCAGCTGCCTTCAAGGTTACCTTTGTTATTCAATTAAAGTTCATCCTAATAGCACAGATCACAATTTTGGTCTCACCTTTGGGTTGCTTAAGATGATGACACAATAGCGCACGTGGATGTCAAAAGGAAGAAAGAAGAATTCTAGTGTTGTACATTCTTTCTCTTGCAGTTCAAGAGTACGACTGGAGCAAAAGAATTCTTTTATAAAGGTTGATCTAATTGCTGCCCAGACACAAAAAAGAACATGCATATAGATCATTTCATACGTGCTGTTTATATAAAGTAGCTGTGTCAACTAATGATTAAAATTTTAGGATCAATTTAAAATATTCAAAGCATATGTGTTCAAGATTAGAAGGCAATCCATTTGTCAATGAGAGTACAGGTGACCCAAACTCAGGTTTAAAGAATGAAAACCTCAATTATTATCCTCTACTACATATTTCTGAATAAACAGTTTCATCAAAAGTGAACATCACAATTGGTTGAAATTTATCTAGGTGTGTGGCAAGAAAGTCACCCATTAATCTCCAAGGATGTGTAGACTCTGTAGTGAACAGTTCATACTACAGAATGGAATGGGTAACTTGAAATAGCAACACAGGAGTGTTCTTTTATATTCTCAACACTCTTACACACACCTTTTAATGTTTTTTTTTTAAGTATCCACAAATTATTTAATACTCCCTTGACCAAGGCTTGTCTTAGATTTGATTCTAACCCATGAAATTCTGGAACTTAGAAGTGCTGCGATGCGACTTCTGACACTAGATCCAGAAAAGTAAAAGAGCATTCACTTGGTTCTCTCCCGCTGGGGCTCACTGCCTTTAGAACACAGCTTCAATTCTGTGAAGAAGCTTGGGCTATATGGAGAGGCCATGTGGAAATATTCAAGTCAACAACCGCAGCTACGGTACGGGCCAACAGGCAGCACTAACCACCAGACTAGTGAGGAAGCCTCTGGGACGACTGAAGCAGCAGTCAACATCTGGCTGTAACAGCATGAGAGGCCCCGCCCAAGAGTCATTTAGCCGAGCCCCATCATTCCAGAAATGCGGAGGATAATGTTCCCCCCAAATATAGTATTTTCATGGCACTGCATCTGTTGTTTATTCTGCAGTTATATATAATCAGAATATTCCTTTATCCATGAAACCTATTCATAGTTCTAGACATTATTTCACACATTTTCTCTTTTCACTATTCTAATCTTGGTGATGTCACTTAACTAGATAGAAACCATTCAGAAGGTGCCAAAACAGGCCTAAGAGCCGTGTAACCAAATGTATTCATTGTTCAGGCAAGGAAACAAAAGTGAGCAGGAAGAGAGAAGATTTGGGCAAAAGTCTCCAAAGGGGCAGAAGCAGAAGACTCTTAAAATCAACATTTCAGCCTCTTCTGCAGTTAGCAATCACCATAGGGCGCCATTGTGACTGTCTCACAACACATCCACTGTTGCCTATTTCCTGTTATCCCCTGAGTATAAAAGCCACAATAAAAACCAAAGAAATGTTGCTTTTTGTGTGACTCACAGGTTTTTAGGGTATGTTGGGGATTATGTAAACATTCAGAACTTCTATGCTCATTAGTTCTTCCAGCATCCCTGTCACAATAGGAAAACAAAATCAACACCACAAGCAAAACTCAAACAAAATTATCATTATAAAGGTTATGCACTTGACTACTTATGACTACCCACTTTATGCTATGCAACATCCCAATGTATTTAAAATATCATTGCAAGCTTTTATTCCTCTAGATCGTTAAAAAAGAAAAATGCAAGCATAATAAATGAATTTATCCATATTTGTATCCTTTTTAATGTTGCACTATTTGGGTCAATGTCTGCAAAGAAGTACAAATTTGATGAAGATAATAATAACAATACAATCCAAATCCAAAAATGAAAAAGTAAGCAGTTTCAGTTTAGTGCTAAATAGAAACTTTCTACCCAACTGATTCTATACATAATTATTAGTTTTCTTCAAATATTTTTTTTCTTTCAGCACACTCATTTCACTTTTGCTTCTTTCTCATAAGGGAAGAAAAAGACTCGAGGAGTTGTATAATCTCTGGCTGCATTTCTCAAAATTAATTAACATATCACACTATTCAACAACTTTTGTTTTTAAAAGGTTCTGTATTTTCCAAAACCAACAAGTTTTGCCAAAATTCCAGACTTAGTATTCTGATCACTTTGCTCAGCAGGTTGTGGAGTAGCATCTGACTACTTAGATACTGTTTAACTCACACATTTTCTGAAAACAACTTAAGTCTAGGTTGACATACAGGCATTCGCTTTTGCCTGAAATTGATATTGTAAAACTGAAGTCATTCTTTTAACCATATAATCTCATTTTCTATATTTGATTTTTATGAATAAGACTCATTTCCTTATAGCATATTTTAATGAGGGTATGCACCCCATATAGTAATTATTCTCTACTGTGTTTTTACTATCAGGTAGGCATTGGATTGCTAACCGGGAGGTCAGCGATTCAAGCCCACCAGTTGTTCTCCAATCACGGGGGAAAGATGATGCGTTCCCTTAAAGATTTACAGTCTGGGAAAATCCTCGATTGGGTTGCCATGAATTGGAATCAACTTCAAGGCAGTGGGAATGGTTTTTAATTTACTTTTACTCTTAGGCAATTGGGTGGGTAGCTTAAATAATTGGTGTTCTGTGCCACCAACGTGGGTGAGATTTCCCAATAAAATTATGGTAGACTAGCTCTTTCATGGTGTTTAGTCATTTTCAAAAAAACTTAGCATCTATATGAACAAATTCGCAATAATTTACGGAATGGCAACACTATTTGAGAGCTAATCTGTAGTAGATAGATCCTATCTTGACATTCCACAGCTTGAGAGAAGAACTAAGAAATTACAGTGTTATAAACATAAATGTAAATGACTGCATGTTTCAGACCAGGGTAGACACCCTTCTTAAGTTGCACTTCATGAAAAGGTGGTAATTATTTTGGATGAAGACTTCAAGACACTATTTTTTGACATAATTAGATTTTAAAAGATCTTATTACTTGTGGGTTTTGTTTTTCTTTTGGTAAGCATACAATAAAAGGGGAGATGCTTTTATGTACAGATTTCAAGTCTATGATTACAAGAATTCTTGATCTCTGGATATAATCAAATCCATTCTAAACAATTATATAATGAAATGCCTGTGTGATATAGGACTTCTATATTGCATCCCAAATTATGAAAGCAGACTTAATTTTGCTGTTCATTAAACTGATTCAATATTTTGTTACTTGGTCTCACAGATACCTACAACATTTCTCTGAGGTGTTACACTATTTTCAATATGTAATACTATAAATTATTAACAATGTGAGGATTATTTCAAGGCCATTAACATAAAATCAAGGGTCATATAGCAGCCACTTTAGTTAAGCAGTCTTTTGAGAATGAAAAAAGATACAAAAAAAACCTCTAAGAATTGCTTATTGAACTGGCTAGCAATACTAATATTCCCTATCTACAATGAAATCAACATAAACTAGCTAAAATTTCTTATTCTTGTGTGATCTATGAGTATAGTGACAATTTACATCTCCATGGGTTCATTTATATTTTTGGTTCATTATCGCTAAATGTGAAAGCAATGCCTTCAATGTCCTACTTAAGCATAAAATGAGTATTTAATTAAAAACACAGTGAAACAAAATGATGATCTTCTTTAACAACTTTTCTCATTGAACAACCAATAGAGACAAGCCTTCTACACTCCTCAAAATATTGACTTGAATACAATTCACTTTGGAAAACATACATATTTTAATCTTAACAAGATAAGGCCCTAATGGTTCCGGACTTATTGAGGGTAACTATGATATCAAAGTTTCCCAGTCTCTGCCTGCTGAGATATTTTTTCCACATAAAAGGGTGACGCTGATTATGTCTTAGGCAGGAGTCAAAGAGATGTATAATCTAAACATAGACATAATGGTCAACATATGTAGACCTTTTATTAATAAATGCTTATATTATTTTTTGTCTGCTTGACTTTCTTTCTTTGGTAGTATTTTCTAAAATCCTTCACCCTAAGGAGCTATTTATTCTACATATATTAGAAATACAAAGTTATGTAACATAAATATTTTTTTTGCTTCTCTATTCAGAAGTCAGGGTTTTTCCTAAACTAAATAAAGACCTTATAGAGTAGATGAAATAAGATTAAATGTTTTATCAAATGGATATTTATTCCATGTTCATGCACATGGACCTAATAATAATACAGAAACATGTATTTATTTAAATAAGAGTGTGAATAATCTAACTAAACATTTTGATTAAATGAAAATCATTATGGTAATATGCAGTACATAGTTTTGTAGAACTTCTCAGATAATTGGTAGCATATAAATAAATAAATAAATAGATAGATAGATAAATAAATATTTACCCCTGGTTCATGCGGTTAGAAAATTGTCCAGAATCATTTAAGCGTGATGGTGCAGTTACAAATGTTGAAGACTCCACTAATATAACACTGAAATAAATGAATATGAATTCATTAGAATTTGATTTTTTCAAAATTCCGATGTTAACATTCTTACTGTAAAAACAATTTCCCATTGTTGATTAAAAAAAGCCAGAATCACTTATGCCTTTTGAAATGTCCAACTGTCCTTATTCTCACACTGGAAAAAAATGTTAGAAAGAAGTGAAACACCTAGAATGGATATAGATGAAGTGTATCATTATTTTCTATTAACGATAACACTGAATTCTCATAGTAAGTAATTTAGAACTGAAATTCCTCCCTCATTATATTCCAGAGACTAAGGGGAAATCACCCCCAGGTCTAATGCACTGCTGGAGCTAGATGCATTTCATACTTTTTAATCCCACTTCCCAAACAGAAATATTTCTGTCAGCTATGAAATTTGGATAGCTTGCTAATTAGTGCATTAATAACTGTGCCATCTTCTGGAACCAGAGAGCATGGTGGTTCCTCTTCTATGACAATGTTCATTCATTCAAAAGGTGCAGATATTCATTTCCCTGTTGTAAAATACGGATATGAATATGCTAACATCCTTGTCCTAGGTTTTCGGGGCGGGGGAGGATAATGTGGAAGTGACAATCTTGAAGTAGAATAAGAGTTAATGAAGAACCTCAGAGGAAGGTCTACTTGTAACTGCAGAAGTGACTCTCTTAAAACTCAACATCTCTACTCATATCCTATGTGCTACAGAGTACTATTACAGAGCCAAAAGTGTCTTGTGTGTGCTACTGAGTAGGTTTAAACTTCTAACCTTTCTGTTAGCAATTTGAGCACTTGAACCATTTGCTTCACCCAGGGATTAACTGCAACAAGGGGTTCAAGCATAAGTACAAAGGTGAGGTACTCACCCTCAGGAGATCACTGAAGATATAGTTGTTATAGCAAAGTGTAGTGAAGAAATCAGATGGTGTCTGGCTATCAGAAATAAAACCATCCGTGGTCTTGGCAGCTTGTCTTAAAACAAGCAGTCATCTAACCATGGAGTCGGCTAAATCTACACAGAAGACGCATACCAGCCTATGTGATTCAAGACTGTAAATAATAAAATCCAAACCCAGAGGAGGGGATGGTACCAGAGCCAAAGTTCTAAATACCTAGTTTTCAGAACATTATGGATAAAAGTGGAAGCCCCCAATCCATTTGCAGGGTCCCTAAATGGCTCGAGTCTCAGTGTCTTCCCATTGCCCACAGTCTAAGAGTGTGAACAGTCTTAATATCAGACAAAAGGCACTGTAAAGTGGATTTTAGCAGCTATAGTTCGGCTGGAAGGTAACATCTTGTCATTAGATCTCCATTTTGATCCATTTTTAAAATATTCTAATTTTTAAATTATTCTCTGCTTTCTTTTCAATTGAAATTTTTCTCGACTGACTCACTCTCACTCACTGACTCACTCTCACTGACTTACTCTCACTCACGTACTCACTAACTCACTCTCACTCACTCTCACTGACTCTCTCACTCACTCACTCTCTCACTCTCACTCACTCTCACTGACTCTCACTCACTCTCTCACTCTCACTGACTCACTCTCACTCTCACAAAAAAAGAAAAAAGAAAATTTTCTCTGTGTTATTTGGTGATTGTTGCTAGGTCCTTTCTTGTTTTCGTTTTTTGTCTTTGGTCTGTATAGGGAGCTATGAAGACTGTAACATTATTAAAAATTACCTGGGTTATGGAAAGGGAGGCTGGATGAAATGGGAGAGTCAAAGCAATGGAGACAAGAAGAAAATGTTCAAAAGTTGATAATGGTGATGACTGCACAAGTCTTCTTAATATATTTGGGCTATTGAATGGTAACGTATATTAATTATATCCCAATAAAGTTATTTTAAAAGTTCAGTTTTTGCTTTTACAGATGGAATAAAGTTAGATATAATAAAAGATACTGTAAACTTAAAGTAAGTAAAGAGCATGACATTTTAGCAAACAGCTGACAGGCAAACTTATAAATCTGATGAGATCCATCTGTTTTAGATCAATCAAACAGCATTTCAAGGAAAATTATTTTATGATCATTAGTTTCTCATTTTAATCTGATGATGTTCATATGGTTTTAAGAATATAAATACCTACCATATGAAGAAATTTACATATTTATATTGACTGGATGGGGGAAATTAACACCCAAATATTCACTTACTTGAAAACTCCTTCAGTTTCGAAGGGGTTTTTAACATGTAAAACGATTTCTTTCCATTGATAACATGGACTGCTACATTTTATAGTTTCCTAAAAAAAATAAATCATAGCAACAAAAATTAATATCCTGAGGTATAATATCAACTTTTAAAAGTAGGAGGTTTTCTATTTAGATATTACACTAACATTGAATTAAATAATTCCTTTTCTCACAAATACTATACTTCTAAAATCTGGGTAAGTAAAAGACAAAGCCATTAAGTTGATTCCAACTCATAACCATCCTCCATAGGGTTTATGAGGTTGTAAAAGTCTATGGGAGCAAACAGCACCATTATTATCCCAAGAAGCACCTTGTGGCTTATTTGATTTTTTAGCTGGTGGTTTTGAACAGCCTACCTTGAGATAGCAGCCCAACTCCTAGCCCATAGAGCCACCAGGGCTCCTTAAAATCTTGGTGGGAAAAGATAAAAATATGTTTTACCTGATCACTCCTCCAAAGTAAGGTGCTTAACAACTCAACTACTTGTTCATTTTTTTTCTTACAAACTGATTTCCTTCAGTAGCTCTCTTTGCCACTTACAGCAAAATTGTGTCTTGCTTGAACGCATGTGTGTGAGAAATAAATTTAAGCATTAATGAACATTCAAATTTCTCAAACTTTTTCCACAAATTTTTCCCCAGATAATCTGAGGTTGATTATAGAGTTAGTCCTTTTGTTGATGTAAACATTACAATATTCTTCCCTCACTCTGGCACCATTCAACTCCCCCAGCATCATTCTTTTGGTGTGTTTCACTGTTGTCCCTGCCTACCATATTCAGGGTAGAAAAAAAAATCTTGACATCATAAGATCTACAAAAAAGCCAGTCATACTAAAAGGGCCATCATTTTATAAGGATTTCAAACAGTGACATTGGTAGTTCAAACCCACTGGTAGGGTAGTTCAAATCCAGGGGAGAAAGTTGAGGTTTTCTGTTCTCATAAATATTTACAGTCTTAGAAACCCTATGGAGCAACTCTACTCTACTCAATAGGGTGATGAGTGAGAATCGACTTGAAGCAGTGGGTTGGGGGTCAGAATCAATTCCAAGGCAGTGGGTATTAGGTTTGGTGCTCTCTACTGACACACATGATTTCAAGGAAGAGGGGAAATCTAGAGAAAAAAATTTAGACAGTGACTGAGTTTAGGACAGATTATGGCTTGAGAAAAACAAAAATTCCATACAATGAGGTAAATTTTACTTACAGCGTCTTTGAAATTGAGAATGTCACCTCTGAGTCCAAAACACAAGGTTGCACCTGCAACTGTATCCTTGGGTTTTGAGATCAATATCAAAGAAGCTTCAGCAGGGTGAATAAATCGGCTAGTGAATTTCACAGCAATATTAATTTGGTTCCTATGTGAGAAAAAATAAAATTCAACAGACTTAATTTTAAAAATACACTCCACAAGCATTTGTTAGTTATAGACCATGTGCCCAGTACTTACATCATGTAATTTATTCACATCTAGAAAATAAAAATAAAGTTTTCTGTACATTTACAGGTCACCTGCATTCTAGTAATGTTCACCAGTTAAGATAAGACATCTTGAGCCTACCTTTAAAATAGAAAGCTATGTTCCAAATGTACACATACTATGCTAATGCGCTTAACTTCTTCACCACAAGTGCCTCTACCTTATTAATAAAATATTTGACATTTATTACATGCACTCTGTAAGCGGCTTTGTATTAGCTGTCAGAAACTCCAGAGGACAAATATATAGCCATGTCAGTGCTCATATGGATCAATGAGACTAATAAGAAAAAAAGAAAGGTTTGTTACGAGGATACTTCTACTTTCAGAATGTAAGTGAAATTTAGGCATCGAGCTAGATGCAGACATAAATATGCTTATTTATAAGCTGATATAGCACTTTAATTTAAATAATATCTCTGGGAACTTAAATTCACAGCTGTCAGAATGAGCCTCTTTAATTGTAATTTAGACAAAATCAAAGATGTGGTAGACATAAAAAAACCATCAAACTCATTGTCATCAAACCAATTTCAACTCACATCAACCATTTAGGACAGAATAGGACCGCCCCTGTTTCTGAGATTGTAAATCTTTGTAGGAATAGAAAACCTCCTCTTTCTCCTATAGAGCAGCTTGTGTGTTTGAACTGCTGAACTTTCTGTTAGCAGTCCAAAACATAAGCCCCTAGAACACCAGGACTCCTTTGTGGTACACATAGATAGGCAATTATACAATATCTGATAAAGGTCAATATTGCTTTTTGGTTATTGTTACACAAGACAAAATATTTCCCAAGTTCTATTTGTAAACACCAAGCAACGTTAAATTTAGTCAGCTTAGATAAAGAGATACTTAAAAGAAACTGCCTAATAATAGTGCTCAAATTTTAAAAGAGAATGCATATGGGAAAGTGAATACTTGTTTTATAAATATATTGATAATTAAACACTGTCTGTTCTGTGAACCCTTCCCTGGTTTTTTCACTATTTAAGGAGTTTCTTTATTCCTCTTCCTCTAGTTGTATGCATACATTACAATGCAAACAACTGCTAAATTGTAAGTCCTGTCTGGCATATAGGAGGCACACAAACACAAGATGGTAAAAGCAACAATATTGGAGTATAATTATAGAAATTTTTATCAAAAATATTAAAACGTGGAGCTACTGTTTTCAGGTATATCCCTTTTCTAAGTCTACCCACTTAGAAGAAGACCCTTCTTTCAATGGTGTTTTGTTTTATTTATTTCAAAAAGAAGTCTGAAGGGGAAAGATTAAGGCCACAGGGTGAATCTGTTGAGGGTTCCCAAATGAAATTCTCACAGGGCCGCTTGGCTGAGCTCAAGGCATGCGCAGGCGCATTGCTATGAGGGCAAAGGTCCTTGGTGCAACAGCGTTCCTGGCCTTTTCCTCACCAAGCAGTTTCCAGTTTTCTTAAAACTTTTTCCTAATAAGCACCCATGATGCCCTGCGTCCTCAAGAAAATCTTTCAAGAATACCCTTTAGTCTCTTTCATTTTTGTCAAGTCCATTCTGACTCATAATGACCCCATAAGGCAGAATAGAACTGTCCCCTGGGGGGTTTCGAGACTTTAAGGGAAAGTTTTCTCCTCCTCTTGGGTAGTAGCAGCTGCTGGTGGTCTCGAACTACTGACCTATCAGTTAGCAGTCCAACTCATAACCTCACTATTCCACTAGGGCTCCTCTATTCCTTAGTGATCTCACCCCCCACCCCTGCCAAGCAGTCCTCATAAACTTCTAAACTGACCTTTGCCTTAAATTTCGCTGGCTCTGCAGCTCTCCTTAGATTCTACTGTTTTTTGTTTGTTTGTTTTGAAATTATTGTATTGGGGGCTCATACAATTCTTTTCACATCCTCATTTTCCCCTCCCTCCCCACTCCCCGCTGCCTCATGAACCCATGGATACTTCATAAATTATTATTATTTTGTCCAATGTTTTGATTGAACTGTTTTGAAAGCACCCTAGACGACTAAGAGCAGTCTTCTACTTAGAAGGAGAGAACTCAACTTCAGCCACTCACTGATTGCAGCAACTTGTTTCAACCCACGTTGCTTAGGATAAACCCACGGTGCAGTGCATGGCAAACCATAAAGTCAGCAGTTTGAAACCACCAGCTGCTCTAAGGGAGAAATAAAAGGCTTTCCTCTGCCGTAAACAGTCAGAGTCTCAGAAACCCACAGTGGTAGGTCTACTCCTAAAGGATCACTAAGTTATATATGAACTACAATACTAGTAGCAATACTTTTGATTTACCTTGTTTGTGTGCGTAAGCATATGTGTGTATATAAAATAAAAATACAAACTGTTTCAATTTACTACTGGAAATTTAACTGTAGAAGATAAATAAATTTATTTTTCAATCTCTATAGCCTACATGCATGTAAATAAATGAACATTAATTATGTACATAAAAAGCAGTTGGTATTATTAGAATTGCTTCAATATAACTGGTGGAGTAACTTGGAAAAATATGACTACCTGTATCAAAATGGTAGGCTTTTCATTTTATATTAGTTTAATATATTCAGATTACATTTTTATAGGCATAACCAACATTACATTTCTAGGGTTGAAATGTTCCATAAAGTTAAAATTGAAAATTAAAAAAAAAGAGAGAAGACACTCACTTTGGAGAAATTGTCACAATATTCCCTGTTTCTGTGAGTGAGAAGTCTGAAGCATCTCTTCCAACTATTAAGGCGCTGTAAACTAAGATTTTTGTGCTTGTATTTTTCAGTAGAATCTGCGGAATGAAGTTTAAAATGAGATGGGGAATACATAAAACGTGTAAATACAACAATTCTAATTCTTAGCAAAGGTAGTGTCCCACAAGGGGCTGTCAGGTGAAAAAACACAGGACCATCGATGGTTTGAAAGACCCAAATTAACAATTTGGATTTGATTCTTCAGGCAAAGGTAAACAATGGGAGGGTTTTAAGTAGAGGACTGATAGAAAGGATCCTACACTGGCTGTGCTGTGGAAAGGGTATTCTAAGAAGTACAGGTTAAATTCATACATAAACCAGAGATAATTGCTGGAGATGTTGGTGGTCAGGTCCCGAAGCAGTCATTTTGCTATGGGAAGATTGTCCCATTCCTCGTTCCTTTCATGTTGAGGCAGAGGAATAGAGAGTACTAGAGAATGAACTTGAAAATACTAGAAAGAGCATGTCTTGAAATTTTTGAGAGTACAGGTGTTTATGGAGAATACAGCTGCGGAGGAGAGCGAGAGCGAGAGCGAGAGCGAGAGCGAGAGCGAGAGCGAGAGCGAGAGCGAGAGCGAGAGCGAGAGCGAGAGCGAGAGCGAGAGCGAGAGCGAGAGCGAGAGCGAGAGCGAGAGCGAGAGCGAGAGCGAGAGCGAGAGCGAGAGCGAGAGCGAGAGCGAGAGCGAGAGCGAGAGCGAGAGCGAGAGCGAACCACTTAGGGCCAACATTAAAGAACTGACAATACTTCACACTCAAGTAGTCACGGTTTAATCTAATTTAAACGAGTCCTAGTGGGGTTGCTAATCACAAGGTTGGCAGTATAAACACATCCGCTGCTCTGAGAGAGAAAGATGAAGCTGTCTGCTCCCCTCAAGACTATTCACCCTTTTATGCTAACACAGGGTCACCAGGAGTCAGAATCAACTCAGTGGCCAGAGTGGCTTTAATCTAATTCAGACTCCCTTTATGAGCTGCTGCAGGCTTAAACAGAACCCTTCTGCCCCTTCTGAACGGTTCGGATGAGAAGTTCCCTGCAGTATGACTACCACTCTAGGCTAGATAGCATCCAGTGCTCTTGCATGGCATTGCAGTCAGCGAAAGATGCTAAAAGAAACACTGGCGACAACGTCCTCTGAGAAGCATTTTACTAACAGAAATGAAAAGATAAAAACCTAAATATAACGGATAACTAACCAATAAACAAATCATAATGCACATGCTTTCCTTCCTAGAAAATGAGCTCGCTTTATATTTTCGGACAAGAGTTTTTTGTCCCCAACGTGTAACTAAATCGTTATCCACCATTACTCAAGCTGTCACTGAAGCTGTACAGTTATTTCTCAAAGAGGTCATGATTATCATAGATCTTCAGAACGTAATTTTTGAAGAATATAGACAAGTTTCGCACTGAAAAGGAACATGCTCCCCCTCAAAAAGTATAGCAGTAAGACTATATAACAACAACCTGAAAATAAAGACATAATGTGACCAAAGTAGAAATTACACTTTGATATGTCACCTTATAGTGCGCTGAGAAAGAACCACGGACAAACCTATCAAAAAGTAGAAAGCTATGTAAACTAGTGGAAGGAACAGTCTTGCCTAAATAGACACAATTTAGAATTGTACACTAGAACATATCTCATGTATTAATAGGAAAGAAATGATATCAAATAAATGAAAGCCCATGTACTCTGACAACATATTTCACCACCAAAGAGAAAATTTGCAAACATAGACATATTTGTGTTCCGATGTGATTTGGAACAGGATTCAGACATTTAATTTTCAAATTTTCTAAAAGTTAAAGAAGCACACTGTCACATTTTACAGCTTAAGTATAAAAGACATTTTGTGGGAATTACATGAGCCTGGTGGCCCAATGATCAAAGCACTAGGCTGCTAACCTAGCGGTGGTTAGAAGCCACCAGAAAGAATGCAGCAGAAAGATGTGGCCGTCAGTCTGCTTCCGGAAAGATAGAGCAAGTTTACTCTGTCCTATACAATCCATCACTCTGAGTAGGAATTTTGCAGGCAATGCTTTGGTTTTTGCGGTTTGGAGCAATTTCAGTATGTTATCCCTTTATTCTCATTTAAATAAAATAAATCAGGCTATGCAAACTGCTACCTAAAGGGAAGCTGAGAACATATTCAGATAACAAATTTCCACATTGAGTGTCATTCCTTTCATGCAATAACTGGATCTCAAGAGGCCTGGGAGGACCAGACCTGCAAAAGTGCTTCACTTTCAATTTCCACCGTGCCAACTCCCATTAGTTTCATGCATGTGGAAGGAGCAATCATTTCATTGCAGGTGCTGTTATTGGGCAATAATCACTCCTTTCAATTTTATAGACCTTTGCCAAGGCTTATAATAAGGATAGATGATAGATAGATAGATGATTGAGTATATGTATGTATGTACGTAAGTACATTCGAGCTTTATATATGTTGTGTGTATGAGTGTTTGCCATCAAGTCACTTTTTAATCACATGTAGCACTTTTGAACATGTAGCAGACTTGTCCAATATGGTTTCCACATCATTCTGCCATGGAGTAACTGTTCAATACACTGACCTTGTGGTTAACAGGCCAGCACTTAACCTGTGTCACGGGCTCCTTAGATGGTTGGATAGATTAGTAGCTTGTTGTGCTGTTTTGAGTTGTCCTTGAGATGGCATGGCAACGCTGAGTATAACTGAACAAATGTTGCCTGTGCCATCTTCAAGATCAGTGATATGTTTGAATCAGCTATTGTGGCTGTACAGGTATCAATCAGACTGCTCAAAGGACAAACCAAATCAGTTGCTGTAAAGTGTATTCAAACTTTGTGTGTGCTCTGTGGGATTTTCAATGGCCATGACTTTCAGAAGATTTCCAGGACATTCTTCTAGAAGCCTTTGGGTGGATTTAAACTACCAACCTTTCAGGTGGGCCCACATTGGTCCCTCAATTTTGAGTTATGAAAAACATATGTAAAACACCTCAGTAAGTGCTTAACTCCACATGTATGTTGGAGCTAAAGTTTTCATACCTGTGTGATCGCACTTTCATGAAGACTACAAGAAAAGGGCACAACTTTCTGGGGAAGGTATGTTGGGAGTCTTTCATACATGTAAATGCAAAGCATGAGCATTAGTATCGGATTGGGATCATATATATCCACGGCCTAGTTTTAAAGAAAAGAAATATAATATTAGAGAATATATTGAAAAAATTTAAATACATTAAAAAGAATTAAAACACTACACCACTTTTAAAAGTTGTAAAATGTTATTGATTGGTAATCAATGATACTGAAATATAGATACAGCACACAGCATTTAGTGATGAATCTGAAAATATTGGCCTTAAAGTAAAATTCAGTTAGATGGATTTTAAATAGAACACTGATCTCACAGCATCCCTTAAATGCCAGTCAGAGCTCAGAGAAAACACTATACACACCATCCTTGTGTTCAAGTATCATATAAAGCATTCAAAGAAAGACTGTGGGAGATGTATGTGTGATGTATCATGAAGAATGCTAGGATTTTAAGTAGATTGTTCTTTGGGGTAAGGGGTGTAATATATCAGAAAGGCAAGATACTGTAAAACAATAAAGTGAACATGAATAGTGTTTGGTTGGGAAAGAACAGAAAATTGTGTTTTCATAGTAGGTGATCCAACTAAATTCTGGGGCCACATGTGGAGGAGGTGGATCCCAGAGTGAACACTGAGTTTCTGACCAAGGAGTAACAGGTTAAGGGCAACTGCTGTAACTTAGGTAGATCAGGCAAGGCTGATATGGGGGAGGACAAATTATTTGAACTAAGTAAATGTAATTTTACTGAGAGGCAAGATAAATTAGTGATGGATAGTGGCTGGAATAGATTAGAGATAAACCCCAAATTACAGAAGTGTTAACAGCAAAGGCATTACAGATAGTAGGAACTTAATTTGGAGTCAAAAAGTGGAGCCAGGAGCACAAAGAAGAGAAAGGTTGTTTCTATCAGTTGATTCATAGCAAAGAAATGCTATTGAGACTGGGGTTTCTGTGAAGCAGGCATAAAAAGAGATACAAACTTCCATTAGTAATTCAAATACTCCATCATTATCAACGTAATGGAAGCATTGTGCACTTCCATGCACCAGTCTTAATCGCATTTACTTAAACTACTAACTGAAAATGGTCTGGGTTTGGCATAGGAAACACACACACAGTGTGAGAGCTAAGGGGATCTAATTAATGCACATATCTGTGAAATTTGGCAGCAGGTACCAGAGACTGATAGCTTCTCTGATAATGTACTGATCCATTCTTCCTCATACCTTCCTCTCCTGTCATTGGAAGCAGGAGAGGGTTTGCTCCTCTGGTTACTTTCGCATTTTGGCGATTCGATTTAACAATGAAGGTGCCTAAGGAGGGGACTGGCCTTAAAGAATGCAGGAAGGGGCCTGATACAGCAGGATACATAGCTGCTTGTAAGTAAGATTTGAGAAATACTATGAAACACATCTGTCTCTAACGCTTCTCATTAGTACATGGCTGTTTCACATTTCTTCAACAAAGGAAAAATTAGACAACAGAGATAGGTTATTTCAGAGGAGAACAAAATCAAAATTAATTACAGAGGTTGCTACTCAGCTTCTTTTCAATCCTAAAGTGAAGAATCTGGGCCTGCTGATCCCTGTGAACTGGGACAGCTCATGCGTGTGAATTGAGGAGAATAGTCCAAGGGAGGGAAGCTATGTTTGTGGGGGAATGGGTAGCAGTAGGAAAATAATACTCTGGACATAAAGGTGGGGTAATAAAAATCTTTTGAACGTTTCATTTTAGCAAAAAGAACTTAATATAGGTAGCAATGTTCAAAATATTTCAAAGACTACTCATTGAAAAATATTTAAGAGTATAACATTTAGTACCCTGGAGGGGGGATATCCAAGGAATATCAACCTCTAGCCTCCTCTGAATTCTACTGACACTTAATGAGTGGAATGTTATTTATCTTGTAACATGTATGTCTCAATAATTCAATCGAGCTTATATATTCTTCAAAAATCAGGAATCATTTATTAAATAATTACATGACCCCATACTTAAAAAGAGCTAAAATATAGTAAGTATATTCAATATTGTTGTTGATTGCTACTGAGGACTTGATGTGAAAAGATAAATGGATTTATAACTGGAAGTTCAATAAAACTTTATATCACCAGATATACATTTATTTTAAGACCACTCTGCAAAATGTTATTTGTAACTAAATTTAAAAATCAAAATGTAACACCTATCTAATTCTTCTTTAATTTACTCTTAGTTTCAACAATTGCACCTCACACTTACACTACTTTCTTAATTTGTGCAGTAAGGTTTTCATAGTTATATATATTTTTAAATCCAGTAGATTTCTACCTAGTCATATTTCAATTTCTATCCTTTAGCAATATCCCATGAAGATTCTGTTTTAATTAATACTTAAAATTTATGAAGGAATCACTATTATGAAGAAATAAACTAACATAGGAAAAACTCAAAATTGTTCACAGGATCCATTACAAAATGATACCCACTTGTAAGTCCATGTCAAATCCAATTTCATTAAATGCATCCAGAATAATTAGGGAATTGTGTAGATATTGTTCACGATTCTTTGGTTGTAAGTACATGTTTACAAAATGAGACTCAATCTGGAAAAACAAAAACAATGAAACCTCTGTGTAATGGAATAAACACTGCTCTGTGTGTGCTTATTTTATAGTTCAGCCAAAAATCAATAAATATTAATGTTTGGCTGTAGTAGATCACTGCACCCAAAATACAATAATAATCCTAAGGGAAATACTAATCATTCAGATTCAGGTATTATATTGAATGTTGAGAAATTTAAAATAATCGCTTTCCAGAAAGTTTATTTCAAATTTCAATAAAAATTCTTATAAATAACAGATGACAATTCTGTATAAAAGTTGTTCTTACCAAAAATGGGCAATATGCTGCCATCTGTGTTGCAATAACAAGGCCATCCATAAGGTCTTTATCAAAATTTATTATCCACTTCTCTGAAGGAATCACACCTGTTAAAAAGCATAACAATATATATTTTTGTTTTCTTTTCAAATAAATATATGGACATGGTAATTAACAACCAAAGAAAGATTTTATCTGAGCTTGAAAAATGAGGAGGACTTTTTTAAAAAATTAAAGCAAATGTTCAATAACATAAAACTGTAAAAACCCAGAAGTTTCTATTATGAAAATTATCTGTGAGGCTTTATAATAACTGAGAGTTATCTCCTTTGCTTCTATCTGAAACATTTTGGGGGGGGGAAATGCACTACAATGTGATAATAAAAGAGCCGTCCATTATGAGTATATGATCAATTTACAAAAACAAATTATACTTCCACTTATTACCTGTGAGCAGTAATATTTTTATAAATAGCATTTACATCAGCACTCAAAATGATATCCTAAAGTAAAACTAACAAAACACATTTGATATATATGTGCTCATAATTTAAAAACAGAAATGAATTTTTAAAACTTAAATTGAGACACAAAACAATGTGTCATTAAGATTACAGAGCCTACAAATTTCTTGAATATAGAATACATACAGAACTGTACAAACTCAACAAGAAAAAAATCTCAAAATGAAGACAAACAACGCAATTGAAAAAAATAGGTCAACTCTAATCTGAACATCCTTCATCCAAGAAGACAGGTGAAGAGAAAGCGTAGTTCTACTATTATGTGGTCTAGCAATTCCATTCCTAGCTATATACTCAGGATAAATTATCGTGGAATTAATAGCAAGATATATATGCAAATTCTTATAGCAGCTTTATAGATAACTGACTAACTAAAAGCAACCCAAATGCTCTTTAATCAGTGAATGGATCAATCATATACTACTACTCAGCAATCAAAATACAGAAAATTTCACTTTTTGTCCCAGTTTCAAAATGTAGTCCTTCCTGAATTTGAGTATTCTTTTTATTATTCCTCCATCACTATTGTTTTTTATGGGGCAAATAAAAGTGTTTTCCAAATTTCCAGGTCCTTCCCACATAGTTCTGCGACAAAGGAGGAAACTAGAACTAAACATGTGGAGTTCCAATAACCAAAGTTGAGCATCACTGAGGAAACATTTTCGGTCCAAAGCCCTCAAAGGCATGAGTCATTTTTAAATATTCATTTATGTCATTGCAGAATTTGAAGTTGCCCACAAAAGCACCCATCATACTACTAGTGCACTAACGATGGTACTTTACTTACAGAAGAAACAGAACAAGATCAGCTTCCCTTGTGGGCCCTGGTTTCTCATGGCCAGCAAGTTGCTCCTCACAATAGGTTTAGGACAATTGTTCTGTGCACACCCCTCCCGGGCCCTAAACTAGAGACCCCATTTCCGCCTCTCCAGGAACAGATACAGAAGTAGAGTTGGCAAGGGGGGTCATATGATGTCTGCCCATGTTCAAGAGCCAATGGAAATATACTTGGTGTCCAGAACAGGGAGTAAGGCTTCTCTGACAAGGAGAAGGGGCTGGGAGAGAGGCTCACTCCTCAGTCTCCTTATCAGAGAAGGTTCTGGACCCAAGGCCTCTGCTCAGGCAGCCCCAATGAGAGACAGAGAGGCAGACTGTCCTCACATTTGTGTAGATTATTTTGTTTTTGTTGTTTGGGCGGCATGCAGTTTTAGTCAGGGCCCTGAGTGTGAGTTGTGTTTGTTTTATATATATAAACTTCCTTGTCCACATGCGAGATAGAAGTGTGGGTGAGCTGCTTGTCTCTACTGCAAAGCTACTGCATAAAAGCAGCATAACGGACACTTTCTCAGGACTCTTCGTCGATTTTCTGTGAGAGACCAGTGAGTTCTATAGGGAAAAAAATTTCATAAAGGATGCAGACTTCCTCTGTTTCGATAGTCCCCCAAACTTCATACCCTTTAGCTAGTGTATACATGGCATCTACCAGTTTATCAACCACTCCTAACTCCACTCTTATCGCGGTGTCCAGATGTATCTATCTAGTTTTATCCATCACAATAGACCACAGCTAGCATTTCACTTTTTTCCGATAAGAAAATATCTCTCCATAGATTTGGGGCCACTTTTTTTTTTCTGGTGGGGGTAGAGAAAGTTGAGAATTTTCCATTTGCCTGACCCTTTCTTGTTGTTTTAAGGGTTTTAGCAAGCTCTGCCTGGCTCTCTAAATCCCTCTAGCAAAGCCAGTAGCCCAGACACAAAACCAAACTCCCTGCCGTGGAGCTGGTTCCTGCGTTATGCCTTAGGCTGCTAACCACAACCATGCAGACAGTTGGAAATCACCAGCCACCAGCAAAGCCTCAGAAACCTCCAAGGGCAGTTCTACTCCCTTCCACAGGCTCATTTTGAGCAGAAACCAATAGCACCTCTCATTTTACTTATTCCATCACAGCTTTGGGGTGACTTTGACAATACTTCATCAGTATTGGCTGCTGCAAGGTGGCTTGCAGTGAGAACAGGATGGTTTAAGAGCAGAGGTTAACAGTTTTCCCAATGTCTCCTCCCAAAGCAAATGCCCTGTTTTCTTCTACTCCAGGCTATTTTCAAGCTCCTGTCACAAGTCGCTGTTGCCTTAGGGTATGTCTAGGTGTATGGTGTATATCAGGAGCACTTGCATTACATGGAAGCTGGATCACACACACCCTATCCAACACTGTTGAACACAGAAAAGTAGGTCAACAAAGTCTCGAGACAATTTGTATTCCTACTACAGTCCAGGAAGTATTGTTCTCGGGTTGATTTTTGAGATGAAAACCAGCAGTCTGATGTAGGCCTCAATAATTAGGGATCAGAAAATGTATCAGTAATCAGAAAATGCAAGTGATACTACATAGAGCTTTATATTTTAATTTGTAAGTTACATATTTTATATTATATCACTTGAAATATTCAGAAATAGTAAAGCAGGAATACAGGTAAGTAACAAGTAGAAGTAAAATGAATTAAAGATATATCTTAAAATATAAAATAAAATCATTTAATGCACTAAAGCAGTAAGTAAGTCACTTATTCACTGCGGGTATCATAATTGCTATTGGCATTTAATTTTAGGGGATTATTATGTGTGTTTTTAATAAACATATTTATTATAATATAATTACTGTACCCTAAACATAAATATTTAAATGGTCAAATTCACTGTTCAGCATGTCTACAGAGTTGTACAACTGTCACCACTATCTAACTTTAGAATATTTCATCATCACAATGAGAAACCCCATCTCCTTTCATTATCAATTCCATTTCTCCCTTCCTTGAGCCCCTGGAAAACATTAATCTTTCTACCAGTAGGGATTTGCGTATTGTGGACATTTTTTAGAAATGAAATCATGCAGTATATGGCCTTTTATGATTGGCTTATCTCCTTAGTAAAATATTTTAACATAGCATGTAGCAGCATTTATTGGTACGGTACTACTTTATTTTTTATCAGCAATTTAAATACTTCATTGTACAACATACCTAGCATATTTTGTTCATTTTTTCATCATTGATGAACATTTAGCATGTTTCTACTTTTTGTTTAGTATAAATAATTTTTGCGTATGAACACCTGCATATATGTACATAAATGATTAGTGTGTCTGCTTTCATTGATTTGGGGTGTAAACAATGAGTGGAATTGTTGAATCATATGGCAAATATATTTTTAATATTTAAAGAAATTGACAACTATTTCCTAAAATAAATGTACCAGTTTACAACTGCAGTAATGCTTGAGAGTTCCAATTTTCATACATTATTGTCAATGCATCCTAAAGTCTGCAATTTTTTAATGTGAAGTGGGGTACCTTATTGCGGTTCAGTTTGTGTCTTCCTAATAATTAAATTGAGGATATTTTCATGTGTTTATTGGTCATTTGCTCATCTTATTTATAGAAAAGTCTTTTGCATTTCTCACCTGAGTCCTTTTATTTTGCTATATTTATGTTCACTGAAAGATGTTGTGGTCATGCGACTGTAAAGTGCTTGGTGGTGATGGGTTGATCTATAAGACCTGTCAAAATTGAGTCATTAATCCTGATTAAGTCAGATCAATCGATACTTGGTCACAGTTTCTCACGCTCCTCATTGTTTCCATGGGGAAATAATTAAGTGGTACATTTTTAGTAGATGGAATTTAATATTGGTCACTAAATCTTAGTAAATGTTAAAAATGACTATTAATTATTAAAATATATGCTCTCATCTATTGACAAATGGTAACAGTAAATAAAGTAATTTTTCATTTCATGCAATTCCTACTGATTAATTCAGGTAAGATCATATTTTATGCATATATTCTTAATATATTCTATTTGGTTATTTCAATGATAAAGAAGAAAAAAATTGTTGCCATATGGGAGAATGCTAGGCTTTAATGTTTATATGAGTCCTTGTGGGTCCAATTGGTTAAGTTCTGGGCTACCAATGGAAAAACTGGTCATTTAAGTACACCCAGAAGCACCACCTGATTTGCTTCTGAAAAACCCTGTGGAGTCTGAAACACATAGGGTCACCAAAAGTTTGAATGAACTTTTTTCTTTTTAAGCTGTTGAGAGGATTTGCCATGATATGCACAACTAAGTCATTTTATATTCTCTTACCGGACATAAGCAATCTCATAAACTATCCTGCCACTCTGGTGAAGGCAAAATAACAGACCACTCACTTCATAACTTTATTTAAGCACTTGGAAAATCACAAAATATCAAAGACACCCTCCTTGCTAAAATAAGTGACTGCTGCTTCCTTAATGATTATAGGTTTAGCCTCTCTCTAATCTTCTCAAACTTTTTAATAAGTTCCACAATCAGAATAACAGCTGTTTCTTACAGCGTCAAATCATGACAAACTTCAGCTACCTTGAGCTTTTCACCAAATCAATCAACCAACAACTGAATCCTATAAACCCATCTTTATTAACACCGTTTTATGTTAAGAACCCCAATGGTTTCCCATCATGTGTGGCTTTTCTCCTTACAATGAGAATGAAATCAAACTTGTTCCAACACAAGTAAGATCCTTGTACTCTCGGTAAAGTCCACAGACATTTTCCATCTAAGATTTCAGAAGGTCATGCAATAGGACTGAACTGGTAAAAGCAGCAACTTCCTGGCCTGAGGTGGACAGAGATTAGATACTCATAACTAACACACCTAGAGTTACTCATTCATTGGATCTGAGGTGAGACTCTCGATTCTCCACATCATGCTTTAAGCACCGTGAGACTTTTCCAAGGAAGTCAGGTTAAGTAGAGTATATTGCAGTATTGGGACATAAAATTCTGAGGCAATGAGTTTTATTTTTCCTCAAAACAAATACATTTCAGTTAAAACTGCACAGACATCCTTATGGACCCTCTCACTAAACATGTGCCTGTACCCATCAAATGCATGCTGAAAACAGGAAGTGGCTCCTTTCTTTACCTCAACTTTTTAACCTCACCCCCACCTTTGTATGTTATTGTTATGTGCCATCGAGTCATTTGACTCAGCGACTCTATGTACAAGAGAATGAAACACTGCCCAGTCTTGCTCCATTCCCACAATTGTTCTTATGTCTCTGAGCCCACTGTTGCAGACACTGCGTCAGTCCACTTTGCTGAGGGCCTTCCTCCTTTTCGCTGCCCTTCTACTATCATTCTCTAGGGACTGGTCTCTGACCACAAGACCAAAGTACATGAGATGAAGTCTGGCTACCCTGCGTTTAAGGAGCATTCTGGCTGTACTTCTTCCAAGACAGATTTGGATAAGATGGTACGACTGGTAAAGTGATATACAATCGCATGTGTGTGCATTCATTTGTTTATTTAACCAATATTTGGTAGATGCCTGTAAATTTTCAGGAATTAGTCTATGCTCTGGGAATACAAAAGTGTAAACAAAACAACACAAAACTATAAGATTGAAGCAACAAAGCCCACATGGAAAAAGCACACCAGCCTGTGTCATCACAAGGTGTTGAAGGCATCAGGGATCAGGCATCAAAGAACAAAAAATCAAATCATTGTGAATGAGGGGAGTGCAGATTGGGGACCCAAGACTCACCTGTAGGCAACTGAACATCCCCTTACAGAAGGGTTTGGGGAAGAGACAAGCCAGTCAGGGTGCAGTGTAGCAATGATGAAACATACAACTTTCCACTAGTTCCTAAATGCTTCTACTCACCCATGCCCCACTATCATTATCCCAATTCTACCTTACAAATCTGGCTCGACCAAAGGATGTACACTGGTACAGATAGGAACTGGAAACACAGGGAATCCAGGACAGATGAACCATTCAGGCCAGTGGTGAGAGTGGCAATATAGGGAGGGTGGGGTGGAAATGGGGAATCGATTACAAGGATCTACATATAACTTCCTCCCTGGGGGGTGGACAACAGAAAAGTGGGTGAAAGAAGACATCAGACAGTGTAAGATATGACAAAATAATAATAATTTATAAATTATCAAGGATTCATGAGGGAGGGGGAAAATGAGGAGCTGATACTAAGGCCTCAAGTAGAAAGTAAATGTTTTGAGCATGATGGCAACAATTATACAAATGTGCCTGACACAATGGATGGATGGATGGATTCAGGTAAGAGTTGTATGAAACCCCAATAAAATAATTTTAAAATCTATAAAATCCTTCCTGTTAAGAGTTTAAATTCTACTGAAAGAGACTGGGAAGAAACAAATAAATATATTTTGAAATTTTGCTAGTGAGAAATCAGAACAGTAAAAGAAAAGACTGAGGGGACTGATATTTTAGAGAATATTGGAAACATTTCTCAGAGAAGGAGACATTTGGGAAAGGGCTTGAATGAAGTAAATGACTTGAATGGCAGCTTGAAGGGATAACAGAAAGAGGTTCCAGAAGCAGAATGACAATGTGCTCGGCTGCTAACCAAACAGGTGAGATGATTTGAGCCATCAGTAGCGCCAAGGAAGAAAGATGTAGCACTCTGCTCCCACAAAGATTACAATGTTGGAAGCACTATTGGGTCACTGTGAGTCAAACCCTACTTGCGGGTAAGCAGCAACAAGGGGGTTAGGAAGTACAAAAGCTTTACAAACACAGAGAGGCTCAGAGTGTTCAAAAGTAGCTACATGCAAGTGCCTAGAATGTATTATTTTTTAAAATGCAGTGAACTCTAAAAATTGAAAACTCTTTGAAACTTTTGAAAACTTGCATAGATCATTCTATTGATTAACCAGAATGGCCATGATTTTTTAACAAATAAACACATTAATTTATAATATATGTACATATTTTATAATGCTCCCATTAAAGTGGACTCCATAGTAATCCAACTAGTTTTATGTGCATTTGCATAGCCCACCTTAATTACTACATGCTCACGTTTTGCTGTTTATTAAATTGGAATAGGGCAAATACATTTTTACAGATATAGTTATAAAGTTGTAGCTTTAAGTCAAATTATATTCAATACCATTTGATAAGGTACTCATACAAATATTAATGTGTAGTAAGCTCAAATACCAATATAAGCATCTCTTTTTAATCTCTTTATAACTATGTCTTTAAAATGCTTTAACATGCCCTAAGAAACTGACCACAAGAGATGAACTATGGAGAGCTAACTGAGTACTGAACCTGGTCTATCTATGGACACTTATTTGTCTTAGTTTGGAGGTCTACCATGTTCCAAAGATGTCATAACAATATAAATATAGAATACTGCTTAGCCAAATTTCAACTTATAAATGATTGTATATTAGTTATCTAAATGTGTACTGTATTGGTTATCTAAATCTAATAATTTATATACTTGAAAATTCCATCAACAATAATAAGGCTATATTTCACTTCTAGAGCAGGTCTATAGACCTCATGTATTCTCTGCAATAAATTGAATAAACATCTTCTATAATTTCCTTTTTACATGTGAATAAACTGATGTTCAAGATGTTAAAAATCTCATTTTTAACAGAACCAAAAATAAATACTAGTTAGGTGCAGAATCTCTGGATCTTCAGTCCTATTCCATAGCTCCCGCACTGTCATCCTACAATTCTTCATTGACACATTGTCATAATGCACTATGCAATGGTTAATCTCAAGCAAATATATCATATATATAAATAAATAACTTCTCACCTGTACGATCTTTTTTCCATACAATATGTCGGCCATTCTCATAATTTGTGTTCAGCCAACTAAGCAGAATTCTTTCAGAAGTAGAATACACATTACTGGATATAAAGCATGGATTCACTCGCTGTGTAGTTTGTGATTGTATTGGGGGTGTACTAGTGCCCTTGTGTGGTGTTACTCGGGACAAAACCAACACCTGAAATGGGGGGAACAAGACAGAGAAATTTTACTAGACTCAAATGCCCAAAGAACAAATTAATATTCAAATAGTAAATGAAAATATATGAAAGCTAGATGAATAAATGAAGGTGTCATCATTTTTTGTTAAATGTATCCACTCAGGAAATACAATAGATAAGATGTCCATTAATACTTATTTAAAATTCCAGACATTTTGCTTTGTCACCATGTAGTCTATAAGGCATCATTTTAACTTACAAACATGAAATGAACACAACTTGTTGATGGTGAGATGATTCCATACCATAGGCAAGCCATATGTTATGATTATAACTATTCCACTGGATTTTCTTGGCTAGACTCTTTATGGGAACAGGCCAACAGGCCTTACTTAGGGGACACTGCGGGGTTGTTTTGAACCAATGTTAGCAGACAAGGGCTAAAGCATATGTGCCACCTAGGGACTTTATAAAATTAAAAATCACTGACATCAAGTAGATTTCAATTCATAATGGCCTTATAGGACATTATAGAACTGTTCCTTTGGTTTGCAAAGACTGTATATGTTTATAGAAGCAGACAGCCTCATCTTTCCACTTCAGAGGAAATGGTGGTTTTGAACTGCAGACCAACTCTTAACCCACAGTCCACCAGCATTCTTTATGAAATGTATGAGAACATATGAACAAGTAACTTCATATCATGACAGATCTGTAAGAAGGCCAATTCACTTAAAATGCAAGAATAAGAAATGATCTGACTTCATTGCCCACTATTGTCTCTTACAGACATAAAATTTTAAACCTCAAAATAATAAGGTCTAAACCAAAAATGATTTTTAAATTAAAACGTATTGAACAAGTCTTTTTTGAAAATGACACAATATATAAAATTTTGTAACATGGCAAATGGATTTCCTATATTATGAAAATTGGTATATTTACATAATATTACTTTTTGCTATGTATCACATTCTTTCACAAGGTATGCATTTTCGTTTAGAAATAAATTAAGCGGTATTAAGTGACAACTGTGTCTCATAGGTAATATGTTACAGCACAGGTCTACCCCAAATCCCAGTCTAATAGTTATTTATCAAAGGTACTGGATAAGAAGAATAGCTTATAATCTACTACCTCATTGTGCATGCATGCATGTGTGTGTCGCTCGTGTGTGTAGTTAGAGAAGCTAGTTATACAGATACATAGATGAAGATATCATATTTCGAGGTTGATGGTTTGGACCTACCCCAAATCATGAAAGTAAATAATCATATTCTGTGAATAATGCAACCAAGCAACTCTAGTCTGTAACACATGGTGTCGCTCTAAGTCAAAATTGACTCAAAAGTTATGGGTTCGATTACAGACATAAATATCTATGAGGATTTTCTCTGTGAAAGGTTCCAGCACTAGTGTGCATTACAGTGCAATGTTCTCAGAGATCATCCTAAATCAGAAAGAAATACTTCTCTCAAGAGGCATGAGTACAAAGATTGAAACTGGAGTGGTACATGTTAAGTTATCGTGGATGCTCTGCCCATATCCCTCCCTTTCGCATTCTGAAGGATGTTTACTGTGAACACCTACAAGTGTCTCTGCAGGGGGACTTCTTTCATGGCTATTGGCAGAAAACCTAGTCGATAGCAAGGCAAGCCTGCAAGTATCAGAGGATTGATTACCTGTGAGAAGCAGCCCAAAACACAGAAAACAAGGACATTGTTAAATAAATGTTCCAGATTTTTTATTCCACTTGAGATAAATGTGGTGTCTTAAAGAGATACGTATGGGAAGGAATGCCGTGGATGGTGTAAGATATGAAAAATAATAATAATACATAAATTATCAAGGGTTCATGAGGGTGGGGGTGCGAGAGAAAAATGAGGAGTAGATACCAAGGGCTCAAGTAGAAAGATAATGTTTTGAAAATGAAGATGGCAACATAGATGCGAGTTTGCTTGTTATAATTGATTTACAGATTGCTATAATATATGTAAGAATCCCCAATAAAATGATTTTAATTTTTTTCTAAAAAGAGCTCTTCAGTGGAACTGAGTATTAGTTGTCTAGGGAGAAACCTGTTTGGAAAGAATATCTTTTCTTGGCCTCATTATCTTCTCTACTACTTGTGTAAATTCTCCACGTGAGATATTTCCTGGAATAATTTCTGAAATAAACTACTTGCATGGAAATACTTGTCTTCTAGTTTGATTTGGGGAGAAATCTAAGACAACTCTTTCTATAGTCAAGTAAATGTTGACTATAGTAACTTTGAAATGGTACTCACTTTTCTTTATCTAGCTCTACTGTGGATTGACACAGATAGTCACAGACACAAAAGACCCAAGGTTGTCCACAAACTCTTTTATTTGCTACTCTGGGAAATATTTTAAAATCTCATAGAAAAAATGCATTTCTGCATGTTAGCTATTTATCTGTCATATGTCTAGCTGAATATAACCATTGTACAAGAATGAATTGCATCACTTATTAAATATATTAAATTCTCCCCCATCATTGTTTTATGTACTTTCAGCTCCACATGAATGTTATCACTTTATTTGGGTTATTATTTCTCAAGGACTAATTTAAAAGTTATTTTTTGCTTATTTTAATCTATTTTGCTAATTGACACAGAAAAAAATTGAAAGATTTTATGTTTGTATTATGAGGAGATACGTATGGTTTTGTTTAGTCTATTTAGCTAGCTGCCTTTACTCTGAAGATTTTTCTTCAATAATCCTATGGTGCTAAGAGGGAAGGTATTAATAGTCAGTTTGTGACATTTCTTTAAGACTCTAAGGATTCCTTAGAATTTGGCACTTGGTCAAGTCCCTTATACCCTTAAGTCAAAGAAATTAAAGTCTACCAAAACCAAGTTAACTGAAGTCAGTTGAAGACTGTGTATTGGGCCAAGTCCTAATACATCATCACCAAGATGGCTGACTAATAAAACCTGAAAGGACCTCATATTTGAAGGCTTAACTATAAGTCAAATAGTTTTTTTTCTTTATGGTGCAAACATGATTGGCTGCTAACTGTAAAGTTAGCAATTTAATCAAGTTCAAAAGAATGGCATCACAATATACTTTAAAAAAAAACCCAGCCATTGAGTACATTTCATCCTGATGGCACCCAGAGGCACCCTAACTTTGATGAGATACAGACTGTACTTGAGCCAAGGCTTAGCAAGCAGCATGTAAGTAAAATTTCATTACCTACTAATAATTATGTACACACTACACAAGAATATCTGTGCTGTCAGCCTCTGAAAATTTAAAAAAACAACATATTTCCCCCTCAAAAATCCTGTATAAAAGTTCAATATCTGAGACTTGGTTGATTTACAACCACATGAAACATCATGCTACTCAGATCCTAAATAAACTATAGCCAATACATCCATGGGAAGGCACCCTGGTGGCACAATAGTCAAACATTCAATTGCTGGGCAAAGGTCAACAGTTTGAGCCCCTGGGCAGTTTCGTGGGAGATCTGCTCTGGGGAAGATCACAGCCCGTGGAACCATGCAGGGCAGTCCGACTCTGTCCTATAGGCTTCCTGGGAGTTGGAATCCACTTGAAAGCACAAACCATGACTTCCACAACCTATCTAAGCTATGGAAAACATTCCTTGATGGACTACTTGAACTAACCACATAAAATGGAAATTACATATATAGAGAAACACTAGCTATGAGTGAGAGTACACATCTCAGAAATAGCCAGCATATCTCATTTTTAGAAATAAGATCCTTGATTGACCCTGAATTGTGTGATATGTGGATGAAGTGCTCATAAAACGGTTTAAAAATAATAAAAGTAAAAATAGAAAAAACATAGGCTCTTGAATTCACATAGGTCACAATGAATTTGTCACTCAGAAACCTTACTTTTACAGTATTTAAAATTTTGACTATGTCCTTTCACATTGAATTAAGACAAGTAAGGACTCTGCTGATCATACACATAAGAATTCATTTGCAACATCCTTTCATATTGTAACCACTCACTTGTGCTCTATCAAAATCTACCTAAAATTGATTGTCCCCAGGTTATGTAACACATTCATTTTCTAAAAAGCAAAAAGATCACTTTTCCTACCGCATGAGCTTTCTCTTTCAAAGAGAAAACAAAGTTTTGGAGATTTCTCACACATATATTTATAACGTACATGCATATCCACACTTAATATCCAGCCAGGAAGTGAAATATTTCCTATAACATGTGAAAAGTACATGTGTTTGCACATTATGAGGCATCAATATCATAGGGCATTCTAAAACCAATTTAAGAAAAAATTTTTGACTAATCTTGCTTTCTCCTCAATCATATTTTATTATAGATTATTTTACAAATGAATCAGAAAGACTAATAATTATGTATACCTGTCATTTGCTCCTAAGGTTGGGTATTTACTGCTTTTTGTCTTGGAATAGTCCCTCTTTATTAGGGCCGAAATGACAGATTATGCATCTTGGAGGTAAGAAAATACCTTCCAGCAATAATTTTATACTAACACTCTACTATATCCTAGACCATAATTTTATTCAAAATCCATTCGTTTATTCTTCCTTTCAGTACCACAATTCCCTATAACACTCTTGACCATTTGACCATCAGGTGCTAAATGAAATGTCAACTGGAAATGATGCCTTTTACAGAAGACATCCTTAAAAGGAATCTTGCCCTCAAAAATCCCTTTTCTCACTCTTGATTTCTTTTTTGAGAAAGCAGACTTTTGCTGTTAGCCTTGTCCTGAGCATGGAAGAGCTATCACACTAGTATTGAACTACTTGATTTTCTATAGATCCGAAATGCATTTATATCTAATTTAAGCCCTTGTGTTTTAAAATATCTTTTATGAGAGTATTGCCTATAATCCCTTAACTAATTACCTATTCAAGTAAACCAACAAAAAATGGCAGTAAACAGTAGTGGAAAAGTTACCTTGTATATCTGAAGAAGTACGTCTGTCCATGCCCGTTTACTCAAGGCTTCAAAGTCAGCATCATCAATAACAAGAGTTTTCTCCTTTGGTATATAAGAACTTGTCTGCACAATACCAGAAGACTTCAAGATAAAGAAAGTGACAATTTTAATGAAAATGTATGTGAAAGGTAAGCCCCAAACTATTTCGTTAATACCATATATACTCGAGTATAAACTGACCCGAATATCAGCCGAGGCACCTAATTTTACCACAAAAACTTCCTTAAAAATGTGAAGAACTCCTTACACACTAGTATATACGATATGTAAGTTAATATTTTCTTATTATAAAATCTTTACAGGTCTTTGTAATATATTGTTCCATAGCTCAAATTTCCTATACGGTCAATATTAGGAGGTTTAAAAGCACAGGTAAATTTGTAGAGCACAGTCACTTACTGGGGTAATAAATTAATACTTTCACTCTATTCACTATAAAGTAGAAATGTATAAAGCCTTTTTGACCAAAACTAAAAGATGGAATAATGCAAAATTTTTGCTAAATTAAATTCCCCCTTTACAGGCCTGTTGACCTGACTCTAAATGTTTGAAAGCAACCTTCTAACACCCTTGTGTTATGTGACTGTGCTAATAGCTATTAAGTGATAAATAACAAATGGAGTATTTTTCTGCAGTCACACCAGGGTGTGAAAGGAATACACCTCTAAGAAGGGGGATTTGGCACAAATCTGTTGGTGCAAAATGGCCTGAAGATATATTGTTTTCACAATCAGGTTAAAGAAACAAAGTCTCCAGAATATTTTAACCATACACTCTTAACTAGTTTCCCACATGACCAAGGCAAGTTCAATAGAACCAGCAGTTTCTAAAGAGAGAGCTTCGGTTTTCATTCTTATTTTCAGCTTGGGCCTCAAGGAGAACTTTATATAAACCTAGATATTTTTAACATGTCTGAATAGTATATGTTGAAAGCTTTTTGCGATTATGACTTTAAATCCGTAGCCCACCTGGATGTATCTAAGCATTGAAATTCACTGGCAGCTCTACCCCACTTACTTCACCTTCCCTTTTGTGATCACACGAAAACATTGCCTTCACTATAACCTCTTGTTTCTTTCTTATCCTTTGTTTGCCATGCTCAGCAACTCACTCGCTGAAATTGTCATATTTTCACCTAAACCAACTGGTGATTTTCCTTTTGGATGTCCCCCAAATGCTGAATAAATCCTCTGAATTTTAATTTAAAGTCTGAGTGCACTCCCTCCAAGACACTACAAACTTACTCTGTCCCCGAACAAAATACAACATTCTTCTGAAACCTGGCTCAGACAGAGTCCTACTTTTTGGATTGGGCTATGTAAACTCAGTATAGCACCAAAAAGCAGGCCCCTGGCTAGGAGTAAAAAGCCTCCTCTTTCTCCCACAGAGGGGCTGGTGGTTTCAAACTGTGGACCATGAGGTTAGCAGCTCAACATGTAACCATTATGCTACTAGGGATCCTTGATTTCTACTCTCCCCTAAAACTTAAGACAAAAATGTTTCAATAAATTTAATAATTGTGCAGATTTTTCTCTACAAATAATATTCACTTACTGTAATTTCAATCCAAGTCTTATAATCTTCTGGTTCAAACAGAAATTCTGGCAATATATGAGAAATATATGCTCCATGTGCCCTAAAATTTAAAAAGTCTAATTATGATAGTATATTCATAATACACAAATTATCTACATTTGAGTTAATGAATTTTATTTTTTGAATTTAAGGTACATAATTAAAATGAAAAAAATCTCCTCTATTAATGAAATGTGCATATGAGATTTCTTTTAGAATACCATTAGTCACAGAAAGGGCCCTAAAAGTTTGTGGAAAAACAGAATTGAAATATAATGGGATTTTCCTCTACACTTTTTGAAGTCCTCATAAAATCTTCATTTGGTCTATTATGACGTAAATCTGAATATGGAAAGCCTCAAATATTTACTTTTCCAATGAGATTATCCAAAGTATTTTGTTTCTTTCATTATGCAAATTTGTAGCTGAGCTTAAACAGCATATATTTATAGATATTAATATCATGGAATATGTTGACATATTTAAGACAGTTTATAAATAGATATGTCTACTGCCATCAGTTGAGTCCAACTCATTGTGAACCTCTAGGGAAGAGAACTGCTTCTTTTGGTTTTTGAGGCTGTATATTTTTACAGCAGACAGCCTCATCTTCCTCCCAAGGAGCAGCTGCTGATTTTGAACCCTGCTGATCTATTAGCTTCCCAATGTTTAACCTACCATGCCATATACACAGACAGACTTCATCTACTCTCAATTTCCCTTTAAAAATCTTATTCAAACTATTCATATGCTTGTCTATCCATATCAAAGCCATTTTCTTGAAGGTAGGTTTCGACCGTTTTCTAGTGGGCGATTTTGGTAGTCAGGTGTAATGTGTTTTGTGATCAAACAACAGAGTTCACCACCCAAATGACCGAGAAGAACTCCGTATGGAACGCTTACCCATGGAGTCACCCTGTGGCTCAAAAGGAGTGGGGAAAGAAAAAGAAAACACAAGCCAATATAATCCTGAGCGCTCAAGCCTTGAAAGGTTACCAGAGAGAATTGAATAAAGGAACAATTGCGGGTTTGGAAGCCGTAAACATCATTGTCCCTGGACCAGCCAAGCTAATGGCTGAAATCATACAGACTATGTACAATTCCTTTCTTTTTCAATGAAACATTATCCCTTTCTTTTTGATCTCCATACATGTTCTGTCAATATCTACATTATTCCCGAGTTTTCTTATAATTTTAGTACTGGAGAATTAAATAAAAACTGATTTTAATGTAACACCTCTCTTTACCAGAACCTCAGGCCCATTCAAGAGTGCAATGAGATAATGTTTCCATTAAGTTGGAGCAGCATCTGGGAAAGTGAAATAAAGGCAGACAGCTCAGAGAGATAGGAAGTCACGACAGGATTTCAGAGGGAAATAATCCAATTCTCTCAAATGCTACTGAGAGCTTAAGGACAACGATCAAGAGTGGTCCATCTACTGTAGTAGCTTCTTAAGAAGGAGTTCCTGGATAGCACAAATAATGAAACATTTGGTCTATTAGACAAAAGATTCACAGCTCAAATAAAACCAGAAGTGCCTCGAGGAAAAGGCCTGGCCATCTGCTTCCAAAGATTTTAGCCAAAGCAAATCTTACAAAATGTAGTTTACCTAATTAAATCAACCATGAAAGGTCAGAAGTAGAAAGTGTTAAAAGTCCAAGAAATATTATGCACTTTCCATTTTTAAATTCTAAAACTTAAGGAACATCTCATTGTATGCAATTAACATAGTATCATAATTGATATATACTGGCATTTCAACAAGATCTTAATTTCTAATAGAACAGATTTTTAGATACACACTTTCTCGCTCAGTGATGATAATGTCACAAGTCAATGTTGCTATATTGAAAAAAATGTAAGGGAATATCCTAGCATATGAAATTCATATTATGCCATGATTTCAGGTTTTTAATAATAACATCCCCTTTAGGTCTCAGAATGCACATTTCATTATTTCTGATTCTTTCATCAACAAATTAAGTTTAGAAATTATCATCCATACTTTTAGGAATATTGAAATCAGAGCTTCAACAGGGTAAGTAATTTTCATAGGTAAGGTTCCCAAAGCAGAAAAAAGGTAGATTTTAAGCCTATGTCTATTTTATTTAAAAAAATTTCTCCTTCCCCAAGTTAAGCCTTATCCTGCAGAATCAACTCCGTGATATCTACTTTGAGACAGTGTCATTCTTAGACGTAATTCCATAAAATATCATAATGGAAAGGTATGAAGCTTTAAAAGATAAGCTAAGTGAAAACTGTAAGAATTAAAAGTGTATAATTTAGTACATCCAATGTTCTTACGTAAGGTAATTGAGAAGTGCAGCATGCTGCAAATGAAGCTGCATCAATCGTTCCGGGTTATCCATAGGTAAAGACTGGCTTAAATTAACTCCAGGTGGCAGTTTTCCACTCAAGTGGAGCAGCACATCATATATGGTTTTATTACGTTTGGAGAAGTCGTGTTGCTTGCTAATTTTTTTGTGGTACTTATTGGATGAGTACACTTGTATTTTAAAAACATCCCTATGGGACAAAATACAAACACACAAAATCCTTCAATATTAAAAACTTTTTTATAATTTTCTATTTTGAATCAGAAAAGTACATTAGGGATTAAATAAAATTCTTTTTAAATCCAATTAACTATGACGTTCCCAAATGAACTTTATTCAACTACCATCTGTTAGTTAAAATGAGAACTTTTAAATAGTCTCAGAGCTTTCCAGTATCTTATTTTGAGTGTACAGCTTATCTAATATTATAACAGTCATGTTTGAATGATTAGCTTTTGAATGGGGCAAATGTGAACTTAAGATTATAAATGAGACAAGGATCCATAAAAGGGAATCAAAATCATGAAACTCCTAATTACAACTGGGGACTAATTATTTTAATAATACTTAAAAATGTTTAAAAATTAAAAATGCTCAATTATTTTACTCAACACTTGATCTTAGCCAACAGGCCGAGAAGCGATCAATCATTTTACTCAAAATGAATATAAATGATTAATGTATACCCAAAATAAGCAAAATTTTCAGAACACCAAAGTAGAAAACTGAAAAGTTGGAATAAACTATTCTAAAAATATCTTGGATGTAGATAATTGATGATATATTCATTTTCAGATACTTTATTTTTCCATAACATAGACAAAAATGAAATATTTTATTTATTCTAGAAAACTAACATTCTATTAAATAAAAACTGGGAAAAAATGACATACAGAAAAATCCAGGTCAACTTAGCTCCCACTGGAATACAGATGTAAACATTCTAAATTGTCTTTCGAACAACAGAGATCAGAATGCTTTTTTATAGTGCCATCAAATTATACCTCAGTGTCGAGAAAAGTGGTAGGACATTGTTGAGCACACAGCACATCAATGACACTGTAACTTTATTGTTGCTCTGTGCTGTCCAGTCAATTCTAACTCATATCGACCCAACGACACGGAGGAGACCTGCCATCTTTAAGTGAACTGATTACTAGGACTTTTTGTTTGTGGAGCAGGTGAACAAGGAAGGGGCCAACATTCTTATTTAAATTAACAACAGAATTAACTGATTGGATATAGCCAATGCAATTGCACAAGAAAAAGGTAGGATAAATGTACAAGTAAGGAGGTTTTAGTGACAAAATAAAATGAGTCCTCCCTGCTCCCTGATGGCATGGCCGATTTGACTATAGGGCTGATATGATATTCATGTAGACATGTAGTTGCCAAATGTTTCAATACTTTACTCCTTTTCATCTCATAGATGAGGCCAGAAACATACAGTGCTTCTCCAAAAATATCAGAAATGTGAAGAACTAAAAAATACCTGCATACTAAAAAATATGTGTATCTCTTTTATACTTTTAACAATTCCCCCATAAATTATCAGCTTAGAATAAAATATTTAATATAGAATTTTGGTTACAATGATCACAAGTCAATAGGTTGTATGATATCACACAAGGAATGTGGGGGCGGGGGTAGTAGCCATCACCTTCTAATAGTCTGTGGGATGGAAAGAGTGTGGGGCCCGTGGGACCATCCAAAGAGACTGAACCAGATCTCAGTGGCGTTCACAACGTTTTGGAAGAACTTAAATGCTTTTGTTCCTTCTTCAGGAAAAAAGAATTGTTTGGTTCTCTTCTCTTTAATTACGGTCCCATCATCTCGTCTTCTTAATGTTTGAATTTTGTCAAATTTCAAATGTTCATATGATACTTCCATTCCTAAAATTCAATTTTTTGATAAAGGTTATTTACTGGACTACAAAGTAAAATATTCTGTCAACAATTGCAATTTATATGTACACAAAGAAATCCCCTTGTGTTAATTATCCTATGATCTAAAAGAATAAACTGAATCAATTTAATGAAATAAATTTAAAAAAACGTTTATTTTCAACTATCCAAGAGAAATGCTTTTAAAAGAGATACATTTCATTAAAAATAGTTACATTTCTCCTTTCCAAAACAGTATTTGAAAACGCTGCACAAAATGGAGCATTTTATTTAAAATTACATATTCAAATATCTTGAAGCTCCCTGTATTAAACTTCAATTAAAATGTAATAAAAATTTAACATTGGCTTCAGCTTTAAAATGATTTACTAGTCATAAGAAATAATCCCATCAGAACACAAAGAACGTCAAGAAAAACACAAAGCACTGAGAGCTACTGAAAATAATTTCAACATTTTTTCTTTCCTCAAAAAGAGCTGCCTATTTAATGGTACAAGTACAAACTCACTGCAAAGTTCACAACAGTGGTTTGGTCCATTCAATAACAAGGAAAAAATGTCAAAATTACTTATATTCTGAAAAATTATTTTTTGAACAGTCCTTGAAAATATAAACTGATATTTATCTCTGTTCCCTCTTTCTAAAAGAGATACTGTGGAATCTAGTTAAAACCCCTAACTCTGCACTGCACAAGGCTGTTCCAAAAACTCAAAGCTTGCTGCCACCAAATTAGCGCTGACTCACAGCAACCCTCAGAGTGAGTGGTGGTTTTGAACTGCAGACCGCAGCACAATTGTAACCACTATGCCACCAGGACTCCTTACAGAGAGGCCCTTAAGTCAAATTAAATTCAAAGGCCTCTGACAGGATACTTACCATTGAAGATAAACGCCACTGCTACATGTGAACTACTACAATTATATTTTTTGGATGGAACCACGTACTCAGCACACTGATTTATGTTACTTCCTTTGTCCTGGTGTGAAGTTAAAAGGACCCTAATGGATCCATGGACTGGGAACATTAGAGAACCTCAGCTCTAGATTACTGAAGAGGGCTCCCAAAGATGACCCACTTAAGACAAAGGACAAATTCATGGTCTTCTTTATAAGTGTTTTGTTACTGGTAAAAAATCAACATTTAAAAAATAAACGATATTCAGCAGACTAGATTATGGACTGAGTGTGGGAAGGTTTACTATATATTTGCCACCTACCAATAAAGAATTTTCTCCTTGTAGGCTCAGAATCATTTACTTTACTAGTAACTTTACTTGATGCAGAAGGAATTAGAATATTGCTTCTACTCTTCACAAAAAGCCCTTCCTTATCTACAAAAAATACATTATAGTAAGTCAGGAATTAATTATCATAGTCTTTATTCTGAATGTAGTTTTTTTAAATACACATGTGAGTTGCAAAGGTAAAATTGAAAGACCTAAATGGCCATTATAAAATCAGAGATCTTAAATAAGAAAAAAACATAATGACATATGGCTTTCTTAACAGAATTTTATTTAATGAGATGGCTGTAATATATTCAAATAATTGAAAAATGAGCAATATTCAAATTTTTCCTAATCTAAAGTAGATAATACATTTGGAGTTATTTTATTACTCTTATACTGCCATCGAGTTGATGTCAACTCACAGTGACCTTACAGAGGTAGCTTTTAAAATCAAATACAAAAAAGGAGTCACAAAATTAATTAATTTCCAATAATCTTCTGATACGAAACCACTGTTTGGTTATGAACGAATGTAACTTTGAAAAGCTGTTAATCTCTAGTATTGTTAAAGTTGTTGAATATACACTAGAGTTTGCCACAGTGGGACTCCAAACCCAACCACAGACAGCGCTGACCAAGAAAAGCCAGATGTGACCAAAGACTGGTTATCAAAAGAAAAATATTCATAAATATGTTCATGGCCTCTGTGAAATTAGAAAAAAACTCTGATTTGAAAACTTGCCATCATTACTTCTTAGCAATTAAAGCTTAAGGGAGTTACACAAGTTATCTGTAACTTATTTTTTCATTCATTACATGAAGCCAGAGTTTTGAGCTCTTGAATTTATTGTAAAAATTAAAAAGAAATAACATATATAAATTTGCTGGAATACATAAAAGTTCTACTCTTTCAGTACAAAGCCATTCAGAATTTGCCAGACAATCTTTGTCCAGTAGGCTGTTCAAATCCCTAGAATACTGGGCCACTTTAGACCTCATAGAATTGGACTATAGGGAATCCACTCAAAGAATGATTTGGCATAGATGCTTTGGACAATTTGCTTTTAACTTATTGTTAAATGAGAAACAGCGGCTAGTAGGCTTAAAATATATACCTTTCAGTGGAGGTCAGTGGCACATGTAAGTTTCTTTATTTAGCATGTGAATCATATCTTATTAACTATAGTAGCCTATGGTGGTTACTACTTAATATAAATTATAATTTCACTTTTATTGAGCAAATCATACTCTGGAGCACAGTGGTTTCAAACCTTTATAATCTTGGCTCGGGTTTCCAGAGTCAGAATCTCAAATGATGTGGCTCAGTTTCTTAAACTATATAGTAGGTTTAGCTCATTTGATGGGGAAACTAAATGAAATAATGATGTAAGGCATTTAGTGGAACACTGTACATCTGAAAAGCACGAAATATCTGTTATACTGATTTCTAAATGTATCAGAATATTTATATTCATGGTGGCTTTCTTTAAAATATTTCTTCAAATAGATGCATTATTTTTAACCATAGATTTCTTGCTCTAAAGATCATCTAAAAACAAAGACTTAATTCGATTTTCATAATAAAGAAGAATATTTTATTGGACTGAAATTTCTCATTATTTTCTTGAAGCATATTATGAAAAATGATAAAACATAAATAAAGCAATAATAATTTTTATAACAACAGTGCCAATAATGAGGCTGCTTCAAAAATTGTGAGAAAGTTCCATTTTCTTTTAATTCCATTTTTCCATGAACCTTTTGAAGGTCCCTCATATATTTATCCTTCATATATGTCTCACATATTGTCAACAGAATTGTTCTCTACATTTATGATAAAAGTCTGGGAAATGGGCATGTATGGCTAAGAGATGCCCTCCTAATTGGTTCAAAATTCAGGAAATCCATTCTATATTCATTAAGTACATTTATTGTGCTAGGTAGTGCAGACACTTGTATGAAAAGGTATGACACTTGGATAACTCCTGCTTTTACAAACCTGAGCAATGTCAGCAACTATAACGAAATCTAGATAACAGGTAGATTGCATTTCACTGTGGTAAAGGCCATGAAAGCGAATTTTCACAGTTCTGAGACTGCGTTGAAGGAACACAGAATCTCTGCACTGAGGAGCAAGAATTCCCTGTAAGATAAGTAGAGAATTGGAC
The DNA here is from genome assembly GCF_050624435.1 of Tenrec ecaudatus. NCBI lineage: Eukaryota > Metazoa > Chordata > Mammalia > Afrosoricida > Tenrecidae > Tenrec > Tenrec ecaudatus. The sequence goes on along the minus strand of NC_134548.1, from coordinate 39,664,816 downwards.
TACCCAGTCACGAATAGGGTAATTAGCAAGATTAAAATGTCTGAAAGAGCTCCAAGAAGTTCATCGTGGCTTGGCATGGAGGGCAGGGTGAGGATAAAGGAAAAATTCTGGGTGATGTCACGTGAGATTTATAGACTTAATTTTAGTAGCAGTGAGATTTCATGAACATATTAGGAAACTTGAAAGAATTTTTGGAAAAATCTCATCTTTTCATTAGAATTTTCCACAAACATTCTGATGTTCCCTCATATTTTATGCCTTGGAATGAAAATATTGTATTTTTTTATTTGGAAAAATCCTTCTGATGTAAGTGGTTTAAGGATAGATTGGGAAAGGAAGGAACCCAATAGAGGCAGAAGACAGTTGAGAAATCTTTGGAGTCATCTTGGGAAGATAGTATGGCAGCCTGAATGTGGAAAGTGACCAAGAAAGTGAGAGAAGTGGATCAATTTGAGAGAGATTTAAGAGACATACAGGACAGGAATTGGTGGACTAGAAGTATAGTGTGAGCGAAAAGACAGTCAAGGAATGTGTTAAGGTTTCTAGATTGGCTATCAAGAGAAAGTTAGATGATAGATACATCTATCATAAAAATTAGCACATAGGAGAAGGATATTTCAGTAAAGGAGTTCAGTTTGGATCATATTTTTGTTTGTGTGTCCAGGGGATTCCAAGCAAATTCGTTCAGGAGATAGATGGATATGCAGTCCTGATTCTCTGGAGAAGAGAACAGGACAGAGATAAAATCTAAGGATTGTAATTAAAGTCATGGACGAGATAAGAAAATAAGAGTCATGGAGAACCACTACCAACAAAAATAAATAAATAATATGACAAGTCGAAGAGGCAGTAGACCTTATGAAGCTTGCTCAGAATGACTCATCAGAGAGGTGAGAAGGGACCTTAAATCCATCTTCTTGGTATTAACTGTGTTTTAGAGCCTTTCACTAAATTGTCTACTTCTGTAAATGATGTATTTTCATATCCTACTCTCAATGATAAGCACAGCTCTTAGCACTTAGAGATGTTTAATAAACATACATTAATTCAATTCTAAATACTTTATTTTTAGATGTTAGTCATAGATAACAATACTGTATACTATGATAGTTAGAGAATTCTCGAACGTAACTTACCACTCTTTATAATAATTTTTTGGCTGTCAAGATGATATGCTATATATGGATAAGTAGTAAGAATGCAATTATCCGCTGTTGCAGTTACTGGTAGAGAAAACCTAAAAGGGCAAACACCTCATGTCAATAAAATTTCCAGATACAGTATATACGACATTTAAAAAGTTTATCACATAATGAACTTTTTAATCAATAAACTTAATCATTAGGACATGGGTTAATTTTTCATTGTTTATTCTTTAAAACATATTTGTAACCATCAACTATATCTATTTGAATGCTGTTTTTTTTAATGTTACTTCAGTTTGCTCTAGAACACAGCTTGTAATTGTGTCATTTCATCAACACAGATCCAGGCAAGTTCACAAATACATATCCATGCAATTACATTCATATATCCATCCTTACATTCCTTTTCTTTTTTTTTCTTTTTTTTCTCCTCTTTTCTTTTTTTACATTTTATTAGGGACTCATACAACTCTTACCACAATCCATACATATACATACATCAATTGTATAAAGCACATCCATACATTCCCTGCCCCAATCATTCTCAAAGCATTTGCTCTCCACTTAAGCCCCTTGCATCAGGTCCTCTTTTTTTCCCCCTCCCTCCCCTTTCCCCACTCCCTCACATTCCTTTTCTATAGACTCCAAGACCAATGGTATCTAGCCTTGGGTGGCCCTACTGTGGAGGAGGTACTCAGGCCTCAAAGAAGGGCCAATCCATATTTGGGAGCTTTAACTTAAGAAGATCTGGTCGGAGTATCAGCAAAAAGAAATCTAAAATTATAACCCTAATATTTAAACAGTCATATTTTCTCAAATTCCTATTCTTCAGATCCCAAACATTTAGAACATACAGAGCTCTTTTGACTATACAATCTGCAAATCTTTCATATATTGATCTAACGATTTTAGATAACCGCTTGTTTTCTATTTTCCTTTTATTACAGATGCCTGAGAACAGATAGCAATGCTGCAAAAGGTCTTCAGTTAGTAGCGAGTACTATTAGCTTCCATAACTTGTATACTTTATCTCAAGGAAACACTATACAAAAATGGCAACAACAAATGGTAGCAAGCAAGTTGCTTTCCCTTGTGTGCCGGGATAGAAATGCCCTCTACCATTTTCTCTCTAGTATTTTCAATGACTGATATTTGCAAGTACATTGTCAGACCTTTCTTCTTAAGCAACTCTAGGTAGACAAACAGTCAAGCTTTTAGTTAATAGATACCCTTCTTAAGCGTCTCCACCATCCAAGGATTCTTAAGAAACCACTGTAAAATTGCATCACTATTTTTTCCATTCACAAAATATCTTAGATTATATTGGGCCTCAACTCTATGTGATAACTCTGTTCTTGTACAACTAAATTTTTAGAACACACAAGTGCTATATTAATTATTTCAGCCTTGCTTGTATTTTAACATATCAAGGTAGTTTTATTCATGAATTATTTATCTTCCATATTATTATTTCTATCCTTTTTGTGGTCACCGACCAATGTAGGCCTATCCTTGGTACGGAAGTTAAAGCACTGGTCTGAAAGCCAAACAGTTGGTAGTTTGAACCCACTATTCACTCCATAAGAGAAAGATGTGGCATCCTGCTTCCATAAAGATTTATAAGTTTGCAAACCCTATGAGGTAGTTCTAATCGGTCCAATAAAGTCGCCTTGAGTCAGAATCAAGTTGACCACAGTGATTTAACTTCAGCAAAAGTGAAATGTATAAATCCCATGTAATAATCCATATTACTTCAAATATGGACCAAGTCAAACCTGAAATATCATGAGCTGCCAAAGACTTTAAAGATATTTCACCTGTAATTGAATTATTTCCAATTCATTTCTGCATATGATATTTTCCATGGGGATCTCTTTCAGTGTTTATATTTATTAAAACTTTAAGTAAAATGCACATCCTGAAGATTACATTCCATTTCCAACCCTTATCATTCATTTCTATAAATCCTAATTATATGCAACAGATTATTATGTTCAGTACTAACTTTCACACTTGCATATGCAAATTTTTTCTTGGTTTCATTTGTTTCCTTCAAAATATATATAACATTGCAAAACGTGTTCATGGGGGTCCTGTACATACACCAAGAGGTAGTTATTGGAACAGATCAAAGGAGATGAGTGTTTTAAGATCTGGAAATGCGTACTTTTGGATTTATTCCTTTCAATGTATTTACTTAATCTGAGGTGAGCAAATCATGTGAGAACCTGGATTATGTGAAGAATATGGCATCCGTACTGGAGGAAAGTTTAGTAACAACCTGAAATATGCCAAAGACACAACGTTGCTTGCATAAAGTGAAGAAGACAAAGAATTTTCTATTGAAGATCAAAGACTGCAACCTTCAATATAGATTACACCTCAACATAAAAGTCCTCACAACTGGATCAATATGCAACACAATGATAAATAAGGAAGATGTCAGGGATTTTACTTTCCTTGGCTCCACAATCAACCCCCATGACGAACTGCAATGGGGAAATCTGCTGCAAAAGATCACTGTAAAGTCTTCAAAATCAAAGATTTCGCTTTGAAGATTAAGGTGTATCTAACCCAAGGCATGCTATTTCAAATACCTCATATTCAATGCCTGGTCAATGAATATGGAAAACAGAACAATTTATGCCTATGAACTATGAGATTGATGAAGAGTATTTAATATACAGGGGACTACAAGAAGAACCAGCAAATCTGTGAGAACTAGTGCAGCCAGAATACTCCCCAAAAGCGAGGATGGTAAGACTTTGTCTCATGTGTTGTGGACACGTTCTCAGAAGGGACCAGGCTCCAGAGAAGGGCATTGTGCTTGGTAAATTAAAGAGTCAGGGGAAAAAGAAGACGTTGTTTACTGGGATGATTTGCCAGAGTGGCTGCAACAATCAGTTCAGACATAAGAATGATGATGAGGATGATGCAGGACCTGGTTCTGTTTCCCTCTTTCGTACCTAGTCACTATGATTCTGCACATCCGATTTAGAGGCACCTAATATCACATATTTGTTTTAATCACATTCAATAATATAATTTAATATTATAAATTAGTTTAATATAAATATTTTTCCTATTTTGAAAAAGATTAAAATATTCTTTTAAGTTCTTCCGAAGAAACACATCTTTTAATAGAAAACATAGAATTTAGGCAATGCTTTCTCAGACATGACACCAATACCACACACTGAAAGACAGAAACATAATCATCTGTGTTTCCTCAAAATTAAAATAGTTTGGACTTCCAATGATAAGATCAGTAAAGTGAATAGATAATCTACAGACTAGGACACGATATTTGGAATTCATTTTTATGATAAGGCCCTTACAAATAATGACCATACAATTATGTTCACATCATTAATTAGGAAAACATAAATCAAAAGTTCAATGAAATATCCCTTCACATTCATCCCAATGACTGTAATTAAAAATAAATTCAGATAAGAATTATTTGCTAGGAAGTGAAGACACTGGATCATTTATACATTGCTATTGAGAATGTAAACCAGTGTAATCACTTTAGAAATCACCAACTTCTCTGACTCTGGAACTTAACACTGAAGTAGCTACTCCAGAGAAATGGAAATCTGACCCCCTGAAAGACTTAAAAATAGGGATAGCATAATTATTCATAACAGCTCAAACTATATTCAATCATAATGCTTGTAAGCATCAAAAGAATATAAATATTATATTGAAGAAAATGAAATAGTCAACATTCAACTTTTCTAATGTATAGTATTGGAAATACAGAAGTTTTGTCCTAATAAATTTGCTACCTTCCATTGAGGACCACACACAGCATGGACCTCTCTCTGGTTTCTAACTTAGTCATGTAATTCTTTTCCATACTGCTAAATTCTTGGAAGGGCACTATTCCATTCTAGACAAGGTAAAATGATATAAAAATTTTTAAATAACACAAATAAGAATACTTTTTATCTGTAATAAGAGAATAAGCAAAATAATGCATATAATATCTTTACTAACCACAAGCTTAAAGTTAAGGACATGATGACCACCAATAATGTATGAAACAAAGTGTGGAAAGTCTCCTCATTCATCTCCCTGGTCATTAGCTGCTGAGTACTTAACACTCTCATCACACATTTCTTTTTCCACATCATTAGTTTAGATAAGAGACTCTTAGGCTTGTCTGCCAAATTATTTTAGAAATCAACCTGTGAAGCTTCTCCGATAAATGGCCTGGTAATTACAGTATGTTGTCACTTTCAACTAGCATATGAAGAACTGTGATGGCCTGTCAACAAGATGTCAAGTGCCATGAGAAATACATTATTTATATATTTTTGTTCCTAAACTAAAATTCTACTCTTATCTGTACTTAGGCATTGCATGTTAAGTATAGTTCTATTAAATATGATTTTAATTTATAGATAGAGAAAGAAGAAGGGGTATAGCTCTAGAATGTGGCTCATAGTAACACATCTCTTTAGATTCAGAAGACAAAACCCCAAACCAAACAAACCTGTTATGGGTTAGCCAATTCCATCTATGGCAATCCTGTGCATTACAGAGTAGAACTGTCCCTCAGGGTTTTCTTGAACACAATCTTTACATAAACAGGTTATCAGATTTGGGGGGTTTTCCACACCATTTTGCTAGATGGGCTTGAACTGCCAACCTCTTGGTTAATACTGGAGGACAAACTTTTTGTGCCATTGAGGAACCTCCACAATGCAAACTCAAACCGGACCCTCTGCAATAGTCATATCCAACTGAAAGCAACCTTATGTATGATTTCTGGGAATTTGTAAGTCTTTATCGCAGCATAGAGTCTTGTTTTTCTTCTACAGAGAGGCTGGTGAGTTTGAACCGCTGACCTTGTGGTTAGTAGTCCATTGTTCCACAAGTTGGTGAGCTGCAAATTATATTTTGGCGAATGTTGCCATGGTAAGTGCTTGAACACTAGCTCAAATGTTGGCAGTTCAAACTCACCCAGATGTGCTGTGGAAGACAGGCCTGCTAATGTTTCCAAGTCATCATAACTTTGAAACTGTATAAAAGAGTCCTACTCTGTTCATATAGGAGTGACCATGAATTGTAACAAATTCAACAGCAACCATTAATAACAAAATATGAAGGGTTTAAAAAGAGTTAATCACTATTACTGCTTGGGATCAATACTTTATTTACATTTATAGTGCTGAAGAAACTTGAGAATTAAAAGATGAAGAAAAAGTTTCTGGACTGGGCCTTTGATAATTATTTTCGTCGTGAAAACCATTACCACTACATTAGCATTCAAACTTACTGCCATTGAGTCAATGCTGACTCATAATGACCCTCTGTGGGTTTCCAAGACTCACTGTTTACAGGTGTAGAAAGCCCAGTTTTTTTCCCCCACAGATACACTGGTGGTTTTGAACTGCCAGCCAGGTGTATGGCTGCCCAAAGCATAACCATTACACCACCAAGGTTTACTGTCTTTTGAGTGTTTGAGTGAGGACTAAATGTCAAGGAAATGTTTTCAAATGCTACAATTTGTTTCCGAGGAATTTATCATACAGCAGACTCCCTTGAAGGACTGTTCTAAAGTAGCTTAAACACCTCTATCCAATTAATAATTTGTAACAAAATCACATTCATGCATTCTTATTTACATGAAAAGAAATTATTTAATATGTTATTTAAATAGCTGATATCTCCCCTAGCTAGCACTTATATATCAATAAATCTATGGGCCGGTGAATTTGAATTTTGCTGCTGTTATAGGTCTATATATTCATAATGGTAGAATCCATCCATTATGTTGCAAGACACAAAACTGTCTCTTTCACAAGTATTATAAATTATTTTTCTAGTCAACGATTACATTCTAGAGTTTAGATTTATCTACTTTGTTTTCAATATATCAAATGGTACTCAAAAAGTTCGTGATCATAATGATACTTTTAACTATTTGCCTTTCAATATTGCAGGCAAAAAGGGATCACAAGTTCAACTACTCTTCTGTGGCCATAATCCACAATAAATGGTATCTGTAGCCTATAAAGTCAATGAACACTGATAATCCTAGGAAGTATGGTCAAACTAACTAAATAAGATCCCTAAAATAGATTTTAATTTTTATTGAAATATACCAATGTCCATGGAAGTCCATTACATATAAATTATATATGATTATCTTTAATTAATTTGAAGCATTGTAGAATGCTGAAGAGAACTACACCTCATTTTACAATACTTCAAATTTGTATACATTTTTGACACATCTTATTTGTATTAGACCCAGAAATATTTACATAGTCTTTCAATTTATGTGAAGAATCTTTAAATCTGAAAATCTTTCTCTAAATCTCTTTTCCACAAATTTGAACAAAAATCATTGAGATGTATATAAGGGTCTCAAAGTTTGTGGAAAATTGAAATTAAAAGAATGTAATTTTCCCACTAATTTTTAGAGCCCCCTAGTGTTTGTGTGTGTATGAAATAGCTAATTAATTATATATTTAATATAATTTTGTTAGTTAATAGGGTTATTAATATAGTGAATAAAATTAATAGCATTTATTTACATATATAATACATTATGACTACTTTTTAATATGGCATTCCTTAAGAATATATTATAATTATGCTCTTACTACAGTTCAAAATTAGGTATCTATGGAAAGACTGACAAAAATAAAATGTACTATCTCCTAAATATGCTGTCTGGAAAACTATATGTATTCTTATAATATTATATCTAATTTAATGTATAAATACATTTACAAGCATTTGTGCATATATACATATGTATAATATGAATGCATACATCATTCATGCTTTTGTTTTAAGTCTTTATGAGTTAACATGTGGCTCCAATGGAGTCCTGGAGGTGCAGAGTTTAAAGAGCCAAAATGTTCACCATACAATTGACTGATGGAACCCACCAGCTGCTCTGCAGGAGAAAGGTGTGGCAGTTTACTTCCACAAATATTTATAGCTATGCAAATCTGAGCTCAGGTTTGCATAGCTATAAAATATAAATTATTAATAATTAATAAACTATTTAATATAGTATAGAATCAACATTTTGCACATGCTGGAACCAAATCTAAAAGAGCTCCTCTGGTGACGGCGTGAACGAATATATATCAGTATGCTTGTTTTCACGACATCATTCTTTAGAATTTTATAAAAACTGTACTTTAGAAAACAGTTATGATCTACTTAAGATGTAAATTACATCGATTATTTTCAGTTATCTCTTAGAATATCTCATTTTTAAAATGAACATACCAAAATAATCTAAATATATCTTTTGGAACACTTTACAGCACTCTAGTGTAGAAGCTGTTTTAAAGAGAGGAGAGTATAGAGTAAGAACCGAGTAGGCCCTGCAAGTTAGTAAAAGGATAAACTTTCTCTGATCAAGCTCTTGTTCAAAACTATTCCCTCTACCATTTTGCCAAAATCCTGGAAGCCGCCAAGAAATATGAGCTTTCCCGAAGAAGTTTTCTTATAAATATGTCTGAGACCAAAAGGGGAATGACAACACAGCACTAAACAGTTCTACTGTAGTCTCAATTCTGCTGTGAGAATATTTTTTTAATGTATTAATAGCTTGATGGTTAAATATGAATAGCTGAGCAAATACAGGGGGTAGAGTTACCTGGGGACCTCTGGCATTAGAAAAATGTCTCATAGAGGAAGAAAACAGAAAATTCAGTAGAAACTATGATGTACCAAGTGCAATGTAAAACAGTCTCATCTCATCAAATATCCCAAAGTCATATTCTCTTTCTGGATGTTTCCATTAAATATAAAGCCAACGGTAAAAACAAACCAAACACAGGGAGTCTATATTACATTGTTTTGTTCTTCTTTTAAAAAATCAAGGAAACCCATCCAAAACATCTCTCCTCAATCAATAAGAGATTTGGAATGATTAAAAAAACAGACAGGTGTCTATCATCCATGAAAAACGGTTGCTAAATTCTGGAATATGGGCCCCCAGAGATGGAGCAGAACATGAGGAAGCAGCAGAGACTCTGCATATCCTTATGCACCACAATCTGTCAGATAAATAATTTGCTTAGCATATCTTTTTAAACACGAATTCACAGATGTCAGTGCATGCCCTAATAGTTATGGAAATGAAATTTCCCTCCAAAGTCTGGCTGAATTTAGAGTACATTTTGATCATATGTTTCCTCACAAAATAGAGAGCAGAATCAAAATATAAGAATTCTCCTAGAGTTTGAAGTTAAAATAGTTCTCATGGCTAGAGAAGGGGGCAATCACTGCTCTTTGACTGGAATAAATGCTGGATGTCAGAACACCACATGCCCAGTAGTTTAAGGAAGTACGAGAAGAAGATCATTTCAGATGGAAAGAAGACAGATTACATTGCAAAACCAAAATGGGAATCCGGAACCACCTATTGTGTTTCAGCAAAGCAGAAATGAATTCAACTTCCTGTTGATTTTTCTTTCTGAAGATTAGAAATATCATTTTATTGGGGGCTCATACAACTTATCACAATCCATACACCCATCCATTGTCTCACGCAAATTTGTACATTTGTTGCCATCATCATTCTCCAGACATTTGCTTTCTACTTGAGCTCTTGTATCAGCTCCTCATTCCCCCATGAACCCTTGATAATTTATAAATTATTATTAGTTTGTCATATCTTACACTGTCCGATGCCTCCCTTCATCCCTTTACTGTTGTCCATCCCCTAGGAAGGGGTTTATATGTAGATTTTTAAGGAAAGCATTATGTCTAGCAAGGCTCTGGGAAATGTCAGATTCCAATGTACAAATTCTCATGAGCTGGCTATAAAATATAATTGAAGACTCACCATTACCTGAGATATGTTATTAACATCACAGAGCTAATATTTGCTGATAGAGTCTAGTCTGGAGAAAAATTCTCTTAAGTATTATTATTGTTGAGTTTAGCAATGGTCGAGAGAACAACAGAAGGTGCAAGTGGAAGGAAAGAAAGACATTCATGAATAGAAAACAATTTGCATTTCCATTTTAATAAACTAAGAGAAAAGACTAGAATTTTAGTCAGCACTACAGAGTTATATTTGTAAATTCAGTGATACAAATATAAAGTATTTTATTAGCAAGCAATAGATAAGAAATACTCAATTAAACATCAAACAGACCAGTAAGTAATCACTGTACTTTTGGAAACCTCCCATTAGCTAGAGATAGATTATGGCCTTTATTAACAAGGTCACACTTTTCTTTTCAAATAGCCAGAATTTTTTTGAAAACGAGGAAGCATGTTTTATTTTTTAAATCATCATATTGGGGGCTCATACAACTCTAGTAACAATCCATACATCCATCCATGTGTCAGGCATATTTGTACATTTATTGCCATCATCATTTTCAAAACATTTTCTTTCTATTTGAGTCTTTGGTATCAGCTTCTCATTTTCCTCCTCCCTCTCATACCCTCCCTCGTGAACCCATAATAATTATAAATTATTATTATTTTTCATGTCTTGCACTGTCTGATGTCTCCATTTACTCCCTTATCTGTAGTCCATCCCCTTGGGCGGGGGTTATAGATAAGTAAATGTGATCAGTGGCCCCTTTGTCCCCCCACCTTTCCTTTACCCTCCAGGTATAATTACTCTCAATATTGTTCCCGAGGAGTTTATCTGTCCTGGATTCCCTGTGTTCCCTGTACCCATGTACATGCTCTGGTCTAGCAAGATTTGTAAGGTAAAATTAGGGCCATGATAGTGGGGTGGGGGGAGCATTAAAGAACCAGAGGAAAGCTGGATGTTTCATTGGTGCTATACTGCAGCCTGACTGGCCCGTCTTCTCCCTACAAACAACCCTTTCCTACAGACTGTCTTTAGCCTTCCACTCCGCACTCCCCCCCCCACCTCATTCACATTCTGATTTTTTGCTCTGGGTCTTTGATGCCTGATACCTGATGCAATCAACACCTCATGATCACACAGGTTGGTGTGCTTCTTCCATGTGGGCTTTTTCGCAAATAGCCAGAATTTTAAGATGCATGAAAAAGGTACATAGATTGGTCTATGGCTAAGCAACACTTAATTCACATGCAAATATAGTGTTTGATTATATTTCATTTCAAAGGATGGAAAAATGTCACATCCTACAAACATTCACTATGCCCTCTATATATATTCCGTCATCAGAATCCCTTCTCCTTTTCCAGCTAGACGTCTTCCTTTTTATTAACTATCACCACTCTAGTTTTCCACCAGCTCACAACTTCAATGAGGCACAACTCATCTAATTGTCCTTCAACCCTACGTTTCATCTTCTTTCATAGATATCTTATTCCTTGTTCTGGAAACTTATTAAAGACAAAAGGCGAAGAACAACCTATAGCACGCAGAGATTATAAAGTTTTGACTCCATGCATGGATGGATGAACAGAATGATAAACTGAGCTTGACATATTTATTTAAAATTTGTACAACTTAAGTCCACTGAGGAAGGGTATTGCTTATGTCGCCACTGACTAGGGAGAGAGGGACGAGACCTCAACCCAGTGTGCCAAGGCTTGAGGGCAACCTACCGGCATGTGGCAGCGATATGGAGGAAAACAGCACTGAAGATACAGCCCAGAGGGAGTGGCAGGTCTACCCAGACAACACAGGAACAAACTAAGAGAGAGGGAGAGAGGGAAAGGGAGGAGAGGAAGAGAGATTGAAAGGGGGGAGAGAGAGAGAGAGAGAGAGAGAGAGAGAGAGAGAGAGAGAGAGAGAGAGAGAACACCACATTTTGGCCCCCCAAGCTTAAAGGACGGCATACCTGCTCAGAGCAGCTAGTGCACAGAGCTGACTTTAGGGTCAGCCCCATCATGAGACACGATGTCCCCTCACTGACCTACAGCTCTACAAGGAATAGCACTGGAGATACAGTACCCAAAATGTGCCCAGACTGACCCACAGCAGGGTAACCCACGAAGGGAGTACAACAGAATGGCAGGGGGGCAAAGCAAGGAAGTCCCTGAGGAATTCTGAAAATAGGCCTCCACTCAAGGGCCAAGGCTTTGGCACTTCATCAAACCTGATGGGAAAATATTTGTAAGGATCAGCAGACAGACCTGGAACTATTTATAAAGCGTTTTATTTCTCCCTTCTTCTCCTTTTTTTCCTATGTCTATCTATAAAAGATGGGCAGGAAAAACAATCCCAAGGAGAAAACAAAGGGACCAGCAGTTTCGGGGAGACATGTGAGAGAAGAAAAGAGCGGGGGTGGGGAGGTGGGTTGTGCAACAACCTCAGGGACAAGGGAACAACAAGATCTAAAATTTATGGCGAGGAGGGAGTAGAATGCCTGGTGGGGTTTGATCAAATGTAATGTAGTTGAGAGGAATTACTGAGAGCCAAATGGAAATGTATTTATACATTAAGTATTAAAGTAGCAGACACACATTGGACACTCTATTCAAGCCCTCCCTCAACATAGGAACACTTTCTTCTAATAATCTGGCATTCTGTGATGCTCACTTTCCCTACACAATCACTGAAGACAAAATGGGTACATACGCAATTGTGGTCATGAAAGCCAATGGTGCCTGGCTATTATAAGATATAGAGTCTGGGGTCTTAAAGGCTTGAATTTAAACAAGCTGTCATCTAGCAGGGGAGCAACAAAGCCCACATGGAAGAAGTACACCAGCCTGTGTGATCACGAGGTGTCAATAGGATCAGGTATCAAGCATCAGGAGACCCAAAACTAACAATCAATGCAAACAAGGAGGGTGAGAGTAGAGACCCAAAGTTCATCTCTAAGCAACTGGACATCTCCTCACAGAACAAGGCAGAGATGAGCCAACCAGGGTGCAGTATAGCACTGACGAAACACACATTTCTCTAATTCTTTAATGCTCCCTCACCACACCCACTATCATGACCCCAGTTCTACCTTACAAATCTGGCTAGACTGGAGCATGTACACTGGTACAGATAAAAGCTCTGGACACATGCTATCCAGTACAGATAAATCCCTCAGGAATACGAATGGGAGCAGTAATGAAGCCAAGGGGAAGGTGGGAGGAGAAGGGGGAGAAAAGGGAAATCGATCTCAACGATCAACATATAACATGCTCCTCCCCACCCCAGGGGGATGAACAACAGAAACATGGATGAAGGGAGACAGCAGATGGTGTAAAATATGAAAATAATTTATAATTTGTTAAGCGTACACGAGGGTGGGAGGATGGGGGTTGGAGGGGAAAATAGGAGCTGAAACCACGGGCTCTAGTATAAAAAAATGCTTTGAAAATGATAATGGCAATATATGCACAAATGTGATTGATACAATTCATATATGGATTTTTATAAGAGCCCCCAATAAAATGATTTTATTCCACAATATTGGTAATGATAAGGAAGATAAATTTGATCTCCTGTCTACGACTGCTTTATAGTTATCAAAAAGGGTTCCATAGGTGTGGCGTTCAATCACTAATTAGCACAGAGCAAAGGAACCCTGGTGGTGTAGTGGTCTGCTAACCACAAGGCCAGCATTTCAAACCCACCAGCTGCTTCTGGGGAGTAAGATGAGGCTTTCTCCAAAGATTTACGGCATCAGAACTCCACAGGGACAGGGACAGCACAGTTCTACTAGTTGAGACAGTCACTGTGAGTTAAAATCAACTGGATGCAGTGAGCTTGAGGCTCAGAGCCTGGATTTGCTGGAAGCAGACAGTGGGGTTCACAAAGGCTTATGAGCAGATAGCTCTTGTGTAAGAAATATAGGGGAAGCATATTTTGGAGAAGACCGAAGTAAACCATATCTGGAATGGGTTGAGACCTTGGAAAACCTGGAAGGGAACTCAGAATTCCTGGCCTCAGACTTAAGTATCTGTGCCTTTAATCAGCATCTGATTCAGCATGGAGGTGCAGTTTTCCTCCTGGGTTTCAATTTATTGACAGGAAGCTCCCCTTAGCTGAAAAAGAACCAAGCTTACAAAGGGATGAAGTCTGATGACTATACTTCACATGGTCTTTTCAGCAAATAATTCCTTGAAAATATATGTGGGATATCAATTCTTCCTATTACACCCTAATCAACCTACTTTTATATTGATTTACACATCAGAAACATTAAAGACATGAGAGAATATTCTAGTACAGGAAGCTGCACAATTTAAACTCAGAACTGAAATATGCAAGGGGGAAAAAAAACTTTATATAACGGTTCCTGAGCGTCTCATTATACCTGAGGCCAATGATTAATACTCAGAGAAAAAGGGGCAAACTGGGGTCCCTGTGCTGAGTAAGTCTCACAAGGATGGTATACTGTATCATAGGAGCGAAGTGAGGCCAGTCAAAGGTCTTGAAAGACAGTGGGTCATTGGAGCTTTCTGGGTAAAGAGAGTGAAGAACTTGCTTTTAGGAAAGCATGTCTGCTGGGACCATGAAAACTTTGCATTGAGATCTTTCCTGGACCTCACCTTTTGTGCTTGCATCTTTCTTCCACCTGCTAGATAAAAGAATGTCCTTTTCTTTAGGGTTTGTGAGTTTTATCAATGATTATTGGACTTTTGCTCTGGGTGAACAGAGGAGGAGAGAAGGGGCAGGCACCCACTGACAAGGATGAGAGAGAAAGGGCTCTGTGGGATAGCTAAGCCCTGCACTGAGCAAAGAAGAGAAGCTGAGATTTCTCCAGGATGGAGCATGTATGGAGTGAGATTTGACATTATAAGTAGTACTCTTAGCTTCTTTGGACTAGTTATACAGCATAGGGTTTTTTTAGAACAGAGTGTGTGTGTGTGTATACACACACACACACACACACACACACACACACACACACACACACACATAGGCCAATGCCCCTTCTGGTCAGTACTGCTGAAGTGAAAATGGGATTTAATGGCCACCCACGAGTTCACATCTTTTCCCTAAATCAAGGAAACCCTTTGTTGAATTTACTTGGAGGACTAGTTAGAATTATACTGATTAAAAATTGAAAATGCTATTCTTAGTCTTATTTCCTCATATATAATTCTTATTAGTTCATCACTATACATGCCACATACTACTCATCTTTTACTTAAAGGCTGCAAATTTTTACCAGAGCATGAAGTCTCATCTTTCTCCCTCCAACCAACTAGTGGATTCAATTGCTGACTTTGAGGTTAGCATCCCAACACATAACGCACTTTGCCACCAAGACTCCTTGGAATGTTCAAGGCATGTCCAATTATGTAGTCATTATAAACTCCAATTACTTATTGATTACTAACTCAAGTTCTTATATCCATGGAAGGGGCAGATTAGTTATTCCATTGTCAGATAAGAAAACAAAATGCCAGAGGTTAAATAACTTCATTAAAGCTATCAGAATCAGGATTCAAACCAGGCAATCAAACTCCATAGATCTTGTTGATAACCACTATTATGCTGTGTTTCCTAAGAGCAAAGGTACATTTTGAACTTTTAAGAAAATACTTATGGGCAAAATCATGATACTTTTATTTGTCTTAACCATGTTGTAGATAGAAAACTATGGTTCTTCACAATTAGATCCAAAAGCATCACATAAATATCTTACCAATTTTTGTTGCCATCACCAAAAAGAATTTTAGTGAAAAATGACACCGGTTTGGATGATCTGAAGCTTAGTTGGCAGGGGATTTTACTGTTGATTCCAAATCTAGTTCCTTGAATGACTTTGCCTTTTGGGAACTTTACCGCAAGTGGAAAAATTTCGTCTTCAAGAACTGTTTCAGATGGAACCTGAATGCTAAGTGTCGAACTTCCACTTTCAATGAAAAAAGAGAAGCATTTAATCACTCAAACAACCTACAATTTAATGGATTTATATGTGTATCATATTTTAAATAAAAGATTAAAATCAATAAATAATTACAATATTCTCAATTAAACTATTTTAATATATTCTGATCACAATATGATAATATGTTCATTTGACCAAGAATCATATATAATCAAATATACCTTTTGGCCTAAGAGGGTAAAAGAGGAAAGGTAAAACTGCTGACTTCAATACACTGTGTTTTTAATCTGAACCATGATTTATATATTATTAAATTCATTGTTTTTAATCTCAACAATGACTTAAATATTATTGTCCTTAAGTATATTCTGGCAGCAAGAACACCCCCCAAATTATAACATTAGTAAAAGTTTTAATGCACATAGGCTAAATTTTAGTAACAGATGCATATAACTTTCCTTGGAAACTTCTCAAAATGTGAATACCGTGTAAGCACCTACATTCATACAGTGTATCATGGATAGTTTTAAATAATCACTTTTTAAAATATCACTTAATGTTTACATGCTATTTCATTATACAGTCATAGTTAATTTAACAAATCTAAAATATTTCTGTTTTTAAATAATGTAATATGCAGTATTTCATTTTAATATTTAGTTTTAAATCTAATTATTTGTCAGGAAGTCCTTAGTGCCCAATGTTTAACTATGCTATGTTGATTTATTTACTATTAAAATGATATATAAGGAGTCATATATCCCTAACATATATTTTCATTGTAAATTAGTATTTTGTAATATACTATAATGTATATAACATACTCTTTTAATAGTAGTATTAATTTAATCTAAAGATTGTTGAGCTACAGTCTTTGAACTAAATACAAGCTTTTCTCTTTTGTTGTGTTTTGTTTTTGTTTTTTTCATTGGTTTGTTGTTTTGTTTTAATTTTTTGCTTGGTTTTGCTCTGTCTTGTTTTTGTGCATATTTATATCTCCACAGGTCTGTCTAAATAAGATAGACTGGATGAACAATCTGGAGGAGAAAACAACGGGACCAACAGTTCCGAGGGCACATGGGAGAGGGGGAGGTGGGGGGAAAGGAAGTGGTGTGAACAAACCCTGGGGCAAGGGAACAAAAAGCGATCCAAATCGGTGGTGAGGAGGATGTAGGAGGCCTGGTAGGGCGTGATCAAGGGTAATGTAACCAAGAGAAATTACTGAAACCCAAATGAAGAGTGAGCATGATAGTGGGACAAGAGGAAAGTCAAGGGGAATAGAGGCAAGAGCTAGGAAGCAAAGTGCATTTATAGAGGTCTCAATAAAGGCATGCACATATGTAAATATATTTATTTATGAGGATGGGGAAATAGATCTATGTACATATATTTATAGGTTTAGTATTAAGGTAGCAGATGAACATTGGGGCTCGACTCAAGTTCTCCCTCAATGCAAGAATACTTTGTTCTATTAACCTGGCATTCCTTTATGCTCACCCTCCCAACACAATCGCTGAAGACAAAGCGGGTGAATAAGCAAATGTGGTAAAGAAAGCTAATGGTTCCCAGCTATCAAATGATATAGCATCTGGACTTTTAAAGACATGAAGGTAAACAAGTGGCCATCTAGCTCAGAAGCAACAAAGCCCACATGGAAGAAGCACAATAGCCTGTGTGTGATCATTAGGTGTTGAAGGGATCAGGTAGCAGGTATCATCATAACAAAAAAACTATATCATTGTGAATGAGTGGGGAAGTGCAGAGTGGAGCCCTAAAGCCCATTTGTAGGCCACTGGACATCCCTTACTCAAGGGTCTCAGGGAGGAGATGAGCCAGTCAGGGTGAGATGCAGCAACGATGAAACATACAAATTTCCTCTAGTTTCTAAATGCTTCCTCTCCACTCCACTATCATGATCCTAATTCTCCCTTACAAATTTGGCTAGACCAGAGGACGTACACTGGTACAGATAGGAACTGGAAACACAGGGAATCCATGGTGGATGATCCCTTCAGGACCAGTGGTATGAGTGGAGATAGCAGGAGGTGGAGGAAGGGTGGGTTGGAAAGGGGGAACCTATTACAAGGATCTACATATAACCTCCTCCCTGGGGGATGGATAACATAAATGTGGGTGGAGATATCAGACATTGCAAGATATGACAAAATAATAATTTATAAATTATCTAGGGCTCATGAGGGAGGGGTGAGGGTGAAGGAGGGGAAAAATGAGGAGCTGATGCCAGGGGCTTAAGTGGAGAGCAAGTGTTTTGAGAATGATGAGGGCAATGCATGTACAAATGTGTTTTATACAATTGATGTATCTATGGTGTTGAGTTGTATGAGCCCCTAATAAAATGATTTTTAAAAAGACAGATTGTTGAGCTAAATAACTAGAGAAAAGGTAAATAAAAATTTCAACTTGTTTTGGTTACACTATTATGACGAATTGATTAATCAACATAAGAATAATTCCAAGAAAACAGGTATGAATATAAACCTTTTACTAATTACCTAAGTGTCACTGGGAAAATCATTGTTGCCATAAATTTCATTTGATATCTAATAAGGAGATTGGGTTACATCCTCGCTACCAAACTCCAGACAAAGCTCACTGCCACTGAGTTGATGACAACTCATAGCAATCCTTTAGGACATGGCAGACTTACCCCTGTGGGCTTCCCGAGCGGTAAGTTTTCACAGTAGTAGAAATCCTCCTCTTTCTTCTGTAGTGGTTGATAGTTTCAAACTGTTTTGCTTGGTATTAGCCCAAATGGGTAAGCACTATGCCACCAGTCTCCTTTAAACTTAAATTGTGCTATGCCATATCTGATAAAAAACAACTTTTAACTTGAAGCCCTGTTTAAAACTTTTATACTATTCAAAAGTTGAATGACTAAATTAATAGATATCTTACACATGCTTTCCTGACAATAAACCTCCAAATTTACACAGCAGTTACTAGCAAAATATATTTTATTTTAAAATTCATGCAACTGCTCTTTCTTAAGTAGCTCCAGTGGCCTGGTAGGCTATGTATTGATCTGCTAACCACTAAAGGTCAGTAGTGCAAGTACAGCAGTTGCTCCACAAGAGAATACTCTTGTACAGATTCACAATCTTGGAAACTCACAGGAGCAATTTTTTTCTCTCCATTAGGGTCACTACAAATCAGCATCTGCTTGATGGCCGTGAGTTTGAGTTGCATACTCACCTGGGAACACTATGTCGATGTAATGAAGGTCTCTAATCAGTTGACTTCGAAGCAAAAGGGTGATTATAATGGATGGGGTCTGACATAGCAAGCAATATCTTAAGAGAAGGCTTAGCGATCAGAGGCAGAGAAGACAGGAAAATACTCTACTTCTGTTTTGGCCTTACAAATAAGATGCCATGCTGTCATGAGAGGAACAAATGTCTAGAATCTGAGAGTGGCCTTAAGGATGGAGTCTCTCAGAAAGCAGACAACAATTAAATGGTGTTGCAACCCTACAATTGCAACGAAATCAACTCTGTTAAGAACCTGAGAATTTTGGAGATCCCTGAGACTCAAGTTAGACCAGAGACCTAGCCAGTTACATTTCTGTCATTTTAAAACTTGAAAAAAACACAGCTAATCCAACCTGGATTTCTGTCCTAAAGAAACTGAGAGATGACAAACTTGTGTTGTTTTAAAATACAACATTTGCTGCAATGTGTCAAATAGCAATAGAAAAGTAATGTATTTCATTTTTAAGTTTGCCTTTGATGGAATGAAGAACCACACACTACATTTTTTAAAAAGAAAAGTCAATGAGTGAGATATACCTTTTAAAATTTTAATGTATACTAAGGCATTTTAATAGTTCTTTTAACCATAGAAACAAGTCAGACTTTTAAAGTTGACTAATACAACGAAGGCACAAACCAAAAAAGTATATTAAACATATTGCAAACCCATATTAATATTTACCTGAAATAATTCTGTGGTAAAATATTGATGTCCACAACAGTAGTCACACCCAAAGGAACAGGTGTAAAAAATACAAATGGTGGATCAAACGATAACTTGGGGGACTTTACTTCTCCAGTAATATACATTTTGCGGAAGCACACTGGATTATCATTTAAAAGGATAGGCACCTCTACAGTATACGTTTTAGGCATTTCTAACGAAAAGAAAGGGAAGGAAATAAAAAGAGTTTTACACAAATAAATTTGTAACTTAAACGTTCTTAAATATTAAAATGTACTATGAAAGGATACACTAGGGAAGGAGAATCAATTAATCAGTGACTGAGCTGCGGCTGCTGAAAAACGTAATATTTGCTGTAAAGTGCTGCTGAAATAATATTTTGAGGTGAAACTAGATGCAAATCACCTTAACATAGATTTCATTATTATGAGAAAATAAATATATCTCTGAGTAGTGCAACCTTAGTTCTACCTTTAAGAAACACCCAAATATTTTATTTTATTTTTTTTGTATATTCAGCGTGAAGACGAGTTCAGACAATTGCCATAAGGAGTACATAAACATTTTAACAAAAAGAATGCGGTTTCATCTGGATTGTTCTATGTAGAAAAGAATGCCCGGGAAGAAAAGACAGGAGATCCCCACATGGCACTATGAGAGAAAGAGCTCGTTGTCGAGAGCAAAACTCAACTTAAGAGGTTAAAAGCTGACCTGGAGGACATGCTCCATTACAGACTGTGGCCAATGGACTTTCAGTTCTAAAGCCCCAGCATGGTACCCCAGAGGGAGAAAATTGTGATCCGGTGAACGTAAATTCAAGCAGAAATGTTAGAAACCAAGCACAGGAAATCACATGGTCTGGCAGAGAGTGATCAGGGGTGTCAAAGAGGATATGATAGTACACTGTATGATGTATGGTCATGTTTAAAAGAGACCCTCAAGCCAGAAAGAAAAGCAATCGATTCCTTGTACTCACCAAACCTTCTAGCTTTCTCTATAGGAAATATTTCACTTGGAAAATCAAAGGTGGATGGAGAAGGAAGGGAGAGGCTGAAAAAGGAATATAATGAACTACTTGCTAAATAATGGCAAATGAGCCCTTGGGAAAATATATAAATTAAAATATATGAGATTGTCTTTACACTTTGATCTTATAAAACAATTCATAAAGTAACTTTTGTATTAAAATATTTTAAATCTCTAGGATGTTCACTTTCACCACTTGTACTGTAGGCTCTGGTCAGGCAAAATAAGTAAACAAAATGCATTCAGATGCAAAGAAAGAAGTAAAAAAATTCTATTTACAGATGATAATATCTTGCATTTTGAGAATTCTAAAACATTTCTAAAGAGAATTTCAAAAATAATAAATTAGATCAGCAATGGTGCATATGTAAGGAAAATATACAAAATCTATTTTATTTCTGTGCAGTAACAATACAAATGCAAAAAGTTAAATGAAGACAATTTGTAACACCATCAAAAAGAATATAATACTTAGGAAGAATTGCCAAAAGAATTACAAGACATTAACCCTAAAAACTACAAAATTTCCTTGATATCTATTTTTTCCTTGATAGCTATTTTAAAATATTGATGTAAATGGAAAGGCATCTCATGTATAATAACTGGAAATCTTAATGAAAATCTTAGAATCATTAAGTAGACAATAAACCACTAATTGATCTGCAGATTCAACATAGCTCCTGTTGTTTGGTTTTACATTTTTGGAGGGATGGGGGTGGAGGTCTGACAGTTTGATCCTGAAATTTAAAAATAAACGCAAGGAAAAAAGAATTACCAAACTTGAAGAAGAGTGTGGAAGCGCTTACATTTTCAGGTGTCAAAATCCACTACAAAATAGTATTATTTAAGACAGGTGGTCCTGGCATTAACCCTTACACTTATGATCAGTTGATTGGCAATAATGAGACTAAGACATTTCAATAGAGAAACAGATTTTTCAATAAATGGTACTGGAATGAAGCAAGAGCCTAACCTTATACTGTATATTAAAATGAATTCAAAATGGATCAAAGACCTATATAAAAGAGTTAAAATTATATTTTGCTAGAGGAAATTTTAGGGATAAATCTTCATGACCTTGGGTTATTGCAGTGTTTTCTTAGCTCTGACAATAAGAAAACCAGGGAAATTGGAATTCAGCAATATCAGAAATACTTTTGCTTCAGTGCATGTCAACCAAAATTGAGAAGACCAATCGTGGGACGAATGAAAATATTTTAAAACCATATATATCTTAAGAGTTTTTTTTCTAAGATATATAGCGAACATTTACAATTCAACACAAAAAGACAAACGACACAATTTTGAAATGGTAAAAGGATTTGGACAGACATTTCTCCAAGGGCTAGGAGCCATGCTGGCATATAGTTGAGTTATGTTGTTGGGCTACACACTGCAAGCTCAGCAGTTCAAACCCACTAGCCACTCTGCAAGAGAAAGACGGGGCTTTCTGCTCCTTAAAGAGTTACAGCCTAGGTGAAAAACAGAGGCAGTTCTACTCTGTCCTACAGACTCACTATGAGTCAGAAATGACTCGATGGCAGTGAGTTTGAGCATTTTTTTTCTTCAGAAACAATATATAAAATACATAATAAGCATACAAAAAATGCCAAACATCCTCGGTCATTAGGGAAATGAAAAGACCTTCACTGAGACATCCCTTCACACTCACCAGGATGTCTTTGGAATATAAAGAGAGAAGGGGGAGAGAAAAGAGAAGACAACAAGAAGGGAGAAATTGCTACCTTTGTTTCTTGTTAACTCTCCCTCGGCTCCCTGCTAACAATCCTCTTTCCGCTAGCCCACAGCTGTGTCTGGGTCTCCCGCCCCGGAAAGGCACTCTATGTACTCTATCCGTTCCCCTTCCTTCACCCTCGAAGTCACATTGGTTCCTCTCCAACACCAGAATCAAGATTCTTCAACATCACTGTTGAGATGCCTTCCCGCATGACACATTTCCAATAGTGCGATAATTATACTTGCCGCAATTATTCACTTTCAAAGGAGATATCTATTTTCCCAACTGATAAAGTAAATCTAAAATACTATAAACATTTCTTAGGATTTGGAATAAGTTCAGGATGCCAACAACACCACAAGAAATCAACATTAGTTTACATGTTTGACCAAATGTAATTTAAGAGGGAGGAAAGGGTGGGAAAACGATGGAGGATGGAGGGAGGAAAGATGAAAAAAGCACAGACATTAGAAATGAGATAAAAATATAACTTATGACTTTATGTTATTTAGAAAACATTGCAAAATGATATTTAGGAGGGAGGAACTTCTAGAACTAATAGAGAAGTTCAGTTAAGGTGTCAAAGAACAAATGAAATTGAAAATATATTCCTTTTATATGCCAATAACTAGTTAAAAAAGCAGAAAAAAATCACATTTGCAAAACTGATGCATATAAAATATAATTTTGATAACTGGAGAAACATCATTTGAAGTGCAAAACTCAGTTTCTTATTTCTTGAAACAGAAAACAATAATCTACAAATCATATAGAAAAGTAAATGCTTTAGCATTGCCATGAAATCTTTTGTAATATTTATTTTATAAGCGACACCTTGGCATACCAATTATGAAGAAGTATGAAGGAGCTTCAAGAAGTTTTTGAAAACTTCCATTCTATTTTTTCCACTATATATTGAATCCCCCTTGGCCTATAAAGTTGTTTTAATTGTTATAAATAACAGAATAAGAATGGACAGAAAGATCAGTAGACATGCTGTTCAGCTTCCCTGAACAGAAATTGCAGTCCAGAAACTGCAATGTTTTTTTTTGACCATCATCGCAATTAAATGATCATTTCTACAATATCTCTAAGATCACATATCAGCCCTATTCAGCTTGGGAAAGGACTACACAGGGCATAAAATCATGTGTTGGCCATCATTTTTGAGTAGGGTTACCACAAAATTCTAGGAAGAAACTTTTTAAGACTGTTTAAATAATTCATAAGCAAGAATTTAAACTTCTGTCCAAATGCTAAAATAACATATAAAGGGTAAATTTAAAATGTTTAATAATAAATATAGTAAAAATATATTTACTTGGTGAGAAATATAGAGAAATACTATATTTTTCATATGGCTTCAGATGCCCAGTCACTGCACTAAACTTGAATATGCCATCTTTAAAAAGTTTTCCGGTGTCACTAAGATCCAAAGTCCATCTGGTATTCTGTTTTGAAATGTTCTCTATAAGAATTTCCTGCTCAAAAAAACACACACAAGAAATTTATTAGAATTATAACATGCATTATACCAGTTTGTAATACCATAGCAACTTACTGGACTTGTGCACCAACTGAAACTATTCAACATGGTAATAACAGACAACATGCCTTTAAAATGATATTAGATAAGCAAAGAAGTATTCAAACATGTAAATAGCCTATTAAGGACTATGAACAACACACAGAAGATAGAGACTGCAGTAAAAAGTAAAAAATAATATTTATGCTTTTGAATGAGAATAGGAATAGAATAAGAATAGGAATTCTTAGTCATTGGTGATGAAAGAATAAAATGGTACATTTACTTACTCTGGGAGACTGACATTTTATGATAGTGTTAAACATAGACATACCGTATGATCCAACAATTTCGTTACTAAGTTTTTATTTGAATAAACTGAAAATATATGTTCACATAAAAACCTATTATTTGCATGTAAATATTTGTAAGATCTTGGTTCAAAATTACAAAAACTAGAAGGAAAAATACTTCTTTTGACTGATTAAAGAATAAACAAAGTGTGGTACAAGCATATCAGGGAATACAACTCAGTGATAAAATTATTGAGGGTATTAATTAAACACAAACACATGCATGAATCTTAAATATATGCTGCTAAGTGAATAATGCCAGACATCAAGGCCTACATATTATATTATTAAATTTACCTGTCATCTTTAAAAGGGAAAATTATTAGGACAGAGAAATAACAGTGGTTCCTAGGTATTGGTGGAAGACAAAATGACAGTAAGATGCTACGTTATCACCAATATAATGACTATGGCTTTTGTTAAAAGAAAATATTGGCATGGGTGTGGAGAAATGAGAACCCTATTAATTGCCGGTAAAATATAGTTACTGGGAAAAACGGTTGTTCCAGAGTAAGTCAAATATAGAACTATATATGGTAGTCACAGGAATAAGTATGGTCAAATGTGTTCCTCTATGTGTTTTTACCAGGAAGCTTCAAAAACTTCTAGAAATATTCCTTTCTCTTCAAATTTGATTTTTCCATGAACTTTTGGAACCCCTTTCATATTGTGTTATTTTGGAAAACAACTTTGAAAGATTTTCACCCTCAGCTCTCAGAGAAGTTCCTTTTACTGTTCTCCCCTAGGTTTCCTTTCGTCCGGGATGACTGACATTTCTTGGATAAGCTCTAAACAACTTAAGGTTTGATACTTTTTGCCTGGCCCTGATCTACAGCCTGCCTAGGGATTGTTCTATTGTTTGTACCGTGCAGGACAAGAGTTTCATCAGTGAAAGGCTCTTGCCTTGAAATTGACCATGGGGTTGCCCAACCCCACAGTGGTAGACAGAAAGGAGGAGGACCAGAGCAAAAAGGAGAAAGGGCAAGAAGGCCAAGAGGAGAGAAGCAGCAGAGGTGAGGAGCCTCCTAAAAAGAGCAGCCTCGAGGCCGTGACACTGAAGGAGAGAGGTCTTCCTGGCCCTGAGGCAGAGCCACTGATGATAACAGAAACCTGGTGCTGATGATGCAGCTAAGATAACTAACCAAAATTGCTACACTGGCTTTTGGGTTGGCCATTAGCAGTAGAGAGGCCGGGAGGCACTCATGGCAGGGAGGCTGGAGGCAGAGAGGTCTGTTCTGAGGGAAACGAGAGGCAGCTTGTCCTCAGATGCCCTGGAGGAGGTCCACATAGCTAGGAGGTGGCATGAATGGTGGAGAAACGGGCCTGCTGGCTGCTAGAAGAGCTGAGCGAGCTGTCTTGCAGTAAAAAGCGAGGGATATTATTTCTTCCAGGTCGTCCTCCAGGCTTTGCCTATAAACTTCCTGATCCTGCTCCTGAATTGCAGCCTGTTAATGCTGATCCAAAATTGTACCTTGTATGCGTTCTTTTGTTCTTTGAAAATTACATCTGATAATACAGTCTCAAAGACGTCAGTGTCCTTGCTCCACATAGGATAAATTTGAATATGTGGTGAGAAATAAATCATAGGAAATAGTTCAAGCCACTCATGGTTCAGAACAATCAACTCAATAAACAAAAACAAATCACTGAACAGTTGTAATATGCATCAGTTCTCTACACAAACCTGAGATCTTGTCACTTTCTTGGGAGGTTCCAAAGCGTACAATGGGATTTCAAACAATATATCAAGACTGGAAAATGCTAATGATTCTTGCAATACTATGAGAACAAAGAAAATGCACTGGTAAATATTAACAGATGGAAGTACACAGATATTTTTATCATACTTTTTACATGAAACAATTTGTCAACGATTTTTTTCTATGAGAGATCCCCAACTGGAAGATTACATTCCAAGTACTTTCAGAGTATTTTAGGTCACTACAGCTCTAAAGTTACAAGTTTGTGAAGTTGTCAATGTAAATGAATTACAAGTAGAATAGGAAAAACTCTTGAGACTATAAAATAGTATAAAACACAGAATATTTATCTAAGAAAAATTAAAAAATTAAAATAATATCCATAGTAGATCTTCTCGAAGCAATGTCATGTTCCATGGTATTTTAGCTTAACCAATCTAGACAGACAGAAGCAAGCAAAAATATAGAAGAAACAGAGTATGAGAATAAAGGAAAATATGTAGATGGTCTATAATATAAAATTTCCAATGTGAAAGTTCTAGGAGGGAAATGACTATAGTATGGAAAAGTAAGACTAGGGGTAATCTGAATACGCATGCCACTTTGGAGCAGATGCAATAATCTACCAGAAAAACTAATACTGCTTAAAAATTCATTGTGAATATATCACCTATATTTATATTGAGTATAAGTGTTTAGGAATATACTTAATGAAACTTAAAGGTCTCACAAGATTATAAGGTTATGACAAGTATATGGAGGAATATTTCTAATCTTAGAAATCACATCTTTTAAGTGTTTTTATCATGCTTCTGGAATTATGGCTAATTTGACTGGGGATGGAGGAATGTAGCAAAACAATAAGATATAGATGGTGTAGTAAACTAGCTTAACATGAGGACCTCCATCTTGTTTCAAACTACCTTTAACCCCTGCTAGCAGTTAGTCCCACCCCCTTCTCCTATTCCCTCTTTTGACTTCCCAACAGGACCTTGACTCTTCCTGAGATGTCTCCAAACTCTGCCTGCCCAATTAGCAAGAAATATACACTATCTTCCAAGACCCTGAATTGGCACCTGCAGCTGTGCTGTCCCCATCTCCATTACCCTGCCAACCTGATCAGAATGTATATCCCTATTTCAACCTATGAAAGTTTGGAGTTTTTTGTTCTGTTTCCAGGAGCTAGCCTACTCTGGTCTAGCTGTTTAATAAAGGATTTAATTAATAATATAGTGGTGTAGTTGAACTGGTCCATTTACAGCAAAAGACATTCATCATTTTTTCATGATAGAAAAATACTCAAAACTCAGTCTCAAAGTCAGTGTGCCACAGAGTAGATGCCAACTCATTACAACCCCATAGGGGAGAGTAGAACTCCCCCTGTGAGTTTCTAAGACTATAACTATCGACTATTAACAAAAGTAGAAAGCCCTTTCTCGGGCTGCTGGTTCCAACTTCCAACCTTGTGGATCACAGTCCAACATGTAACCACTACGTCACCAGGGGTCATTCCAGAGAAATGCTAGACAAGGTATATGGTAAAAGGTAAAATGGGTACTAGAAAAGGTCTGAATGCTTATAATTCATGCAATTTTCTTATATGTAGATGTTGTTATTTACATATCCCCAAGTCAGCTCTGGCACTGACTTGTGAAAAACTTGTGAAAATGAAAAACTGCCAAGTCCTGTGCCGTCCTCATGAAAAACAAAACAAAACAAAAGGTCTCTGGCACACATACAGAAAGTTGCATTTACAAAATGGCCAGTCCATTTACAAATTGTCGACTGAGAGAGAACCAGTGAAAATGCAAAGCCCTACCTAGCAACTTTCTTAAAAATTGCCCAAAATTGGAACCAACCAAAATGTTTTTAAATAAGTGAATAAATAAATTATGCAACATCACATACTATTTAATGATAAAAAGGATATTAGCTATCAAGAGACAAAAAAACATAAATTCATATTAAGTGAAAGAAGCTTGTCTGCAAAGTTATATAATTTTAACTACATAATATTATAGATACATAACCACACATGCCCCCCTCCAAGGGGTAGAACAAAAGAAGCCATGGGGGAAGGGAGACAGCGGTCGATGTAAGACATGAAAATACTAATAATTTATAATTTATCAAGGGGCCACTAGGGGGGTTCTCAATAGAAAGTAAATGTCTAGAAAAGAATGATGGCAACATATGTACAAATATGCCTGATACAAATGATGTATGGATTGTTATATGAGTTGTAAGAGCCCCCAATAAAATGATCTTTATATATATATATATATATAATAGATAAGGAAACATCAGAACATCAGATAGTAAACAAGACCAGTGGCTACCCAGAGTTCAGGAAGGAAGATCGGGCCAGAGGAGGGACAACTAGATGTAGAAAGGGGGACTTTTTAGGGCAGGGAAACAATTCGAACTGCTATTGTAAATAGCAAACACATGCCATTATGCACTTCTCAAAAAAGACATAACTATACAATACAAAGAGTGGAACCCAATGTAAATTCAATATGTAAGCTACTGATACTGTATAAATTTTGTTTCATTAATTTTATGAAATACACTGAATGCAAGATATAAATAGTAAAGAGGAACTGTGAGAAAGGGGAGAGGAAATATATAGGAATGTTTTGCATTTTCTCCTCAATGTTTTGAAAATGGAAAATTGCACAAAAATTAGAGTTTAATTTTATCCAAACTAACTATAAACTTAATAAAATCTAAACTATTGAAAAACAGAAAAGTCCTATTTCCCTGACTTCTAGATAGGGATGACATTGAAATATTTGAAATAATATTACATTACCACATAGTGATCTTCTAGGGTAGAGTAGAACTAATCCTTATGAGTTTCTGCATCTATAAGTCTTCATGTGTCACCCTCCTCAATCTCCTGGGAAGCAGCTGATGGGTTTGAACTATCAATCTCACAGTTAGCCGCCGAACAGTTATCATATATTCTCATGTATAAGCTGAGTTTTTCAGCACAAAAACAAATGTGCTGAAAAACCGGGGTTCGGCTTATACACGGGTCAGTGGTAGCCCAGCGAGGACAGCGTCTATGATGACTTCACACCAGCTGAAGCTCTTCGTTGGGATACAGATGATGATGAGGAATCCAGTTTTACAAGATTTTAACTCTACATTTTAGCTTGGTTGCTGATTGAGCTAAGGGAATAGTACTCTTAGGTATCATTGTTGATACCTTATTGTTTTTGTTGAACCTATTTTCCACTTAGTGTGCTGGTTTACTGATGTTAAATGACTTCTCCTTTTATTTATGTTTTTATTTAAAATAAATATATAAATACATTGCCCCGCTGATGTCTCAATTTTTAGTAATTTTATTTTCATTTTTTTAATTATTGAAACTCACCAATAACTTCTGCATTTTCCACCCTAGGCTTATCCTCGAGTCAATCAGTTTTTCTGGTTTCCCAGGTAATAATTAGGTACCTCGGCTAATACTCGGGTCGGCTTATATTCAAGTATATACGGCACATTAGCCATTCACACCCACTGCTACTGAATTGATTCCATCTCATAGCAACACTATCTAGGCCCTAGATTCTAGGGTTTAAGAGACTGCAAATCTTTATGGAAGCACACTACCTCCTCTTTCTCATGTGGAATGACTAAAGAGCTTGAACCAAGGTCTTGTGATTAACAGCTCCAATCAATGCCTAATCCATTAAAGTCAAAATAAAAATCTACTGCTATAGAGTCAATTCTGACTCACAGTGATCCTAAAATACAGAGTAGAACCGATTCTTAGGGCTTCCAAGGCTATAAATACCTATCAGTGAAGATAGCCTCATCTTACTTTCAAGGAGTGGTTGGTGAGTTCAAACCACTGACCTACCGTTAGTAGCCCAATGAGTAACCCACTACATGACCAGGGTTCCTGCCTAACCCACAGTGCTACCAAACCCACAAAGAGTTACCATCTTACGCCTTCCATTAGAATAGCAATTCTTTAAACAAGGAAAATAATGTGTTAGTGATGCTGTAGAGAAAGAAATTCTCCTCCATTGCTTTAATTACTGCATTTAGTATCTGGCCACAAAATAAGTAATAAACTGCCCTGTTTTAAATTCTATGACTATTTTTTAGCAAGAGTCACATACCTGTTACCACATCTGTAATTGATCAAAATGCAAGCTCAAAGACTCAAAAAGTATGTAATTTTTTAGCTGCACAGGTGTAAAACTTAGGCCGATTCCCATCAATATGAATATTTCATATACATACCCGTAGCTTGAACATAACATGGAGGGATAAGTGGTTCTGTCCTTGGAACGTTAGAATTTGGTAAACCAAATTTAATGTAATTTTCTGAAGAATCCATGTAATTAACTTTAACTTGAAAAATAAAGTTATGTGTTAACACCTGAGGAATAAAAGTAAAATATATCACACCTGTGACTATTTTTTGCTATAAGAATTAAACTATCAATAATTCAGCAAATCAAGAGGTAAGAGAAAGGTTTTTCAAAAGATCAGTCTTGTAACAGATTACTTTTATTCCCTCAAACCAAGATTTAGTTTATTTTTATGAGTCCAAAATTCTTAAATTAATTAAGGTAATTAATCAATCAAATACTCAAATAAATTGGGTAAAATGATTCTTATCAGCTTAAAGTAGATTAGAGACCCAAACATAAAACCAGAACTATAAAATTTGCAGAAGATATTTGTAGAAAATCTTTTGATCCTGAGCCAGACACAAAGATTTATTAAATTAAATGCTCAAAGCAGTGTTTCCTTCTGTTGTTCATGGGGTCACGCTGAGTACGAGCTGAATGGAAGGGCACTCACAAAATCAACATAAAAGAAAACTTGATTAAATTGGATTTTATTAAAATTTAAATATATGGTCAGTGAAAGAAGATATAGTTAGGAGAATAAAATGACAAGCTACAGACATTAATGTTGATAAACAAAACAGAATTTTGTCCAAAATATAATATGAATGCTCAAAGCATGATTGAAAATAAGCAGCTATCTAATCATAAAATAAGTAAATTATATAAAGAAAAAGAAATTAAGAACACAAATAACACATGCCAAGATTTACATTATTAGGCATTAGGAAAATATACATTG